>NW_023416308.1:61558553-62263450 GCF_014176215.1 Rousettus aegyptiacus
CTCCACCTCCCCAAATGGCACCTCCATGCTTTACCTTGCTCAGGCTACAGAGCCTTAGTCTATTTTCTCTTTTCACAATCCAATTCCAGTTGCTGGTAAATCATGTTGACTCTACCTTCAAAGTGTACTTAGTATCCGATCACTTTTTACCACATCTGCCTCTACCCTGGACTAAACCACCATGCCTGACCTGTATAATTCATAAGCATAAATCTTCACTGATTTCTTGCCTCAGCCCTTTCCTCCTTATAGTTAGTTGTCCTTCAGTGCTCATTTTAAATACAAGCAGAGACCTTTGCTGGCCACCGTCTGGCCCTCTACCTGTTCCCACTCAGACCTCAGCTCTAAATGATCCCCTCTGCTCTCTCCTGGCCACTGTATTGCTTCTCAGACATGCTGGGGGCCGGGGCGAGGGGCCTTAGGGCCTTTGTACCTGCCACACCCTACCTGGAAATCTTCCCAGGTATCTGCACAGGTCCCTTCTTCACTTCCTTAGACTGATCCGGTGCCACTTTCTCACCATGTAATCAATCTCCATGACTGATATACTCTAAGTTTACAGCCTGTGTATCCAAATCCCCTTTTGTTTTCTCTGTAACACATAGCATCATCTGACACATATTCTATTCATTTGTTAGTTGTCTATCTCTCCACATCTTCTGTAAGCTACATGAAGGCAACATTTTGCCTGTCTTTCAGCTGTACCCCCAACATGTCCCCTGACACATAGAAGATGCTCAAAAAGTATTTGAAGGATTGGTATTTTTATCCTTGTTTTACAGATAGAGTAATTGAAGGTCTAAGAGGTTCAGTTATTTGCTCAGGGCCCCAGACCCTAGAAGTGCCAGGATAGAGATTGAAACCCTGACATGAGCTTAATTGCTCTACATTCTCCTTTTTCCTCTTAAATAAAGATGATAATACATAACATGCAGAATTGCTGTGAAGATGAAACAAATAGTGTGCAGGAAAGCACTTCGAAAACCCCAGTGTGTCAAAGGAATGTTACTGATCTAATTTATTGCAAACTCTAGCTTTTTGTATCTGTGTTATTCAGTAACCCATCCAAAGGTTCTTTTATGTTCTCAGGGTTTTACTTAGGAGTAGCTGATACTGCTGCCACCAAATGATCTATTTTCTTCTTCCTTCTGCCCTTGGCGAGAGAAGTAAGTGCATGTGTGTTTGTGTCTGTTGGCTTCTGTCTGTCTATAGCTCTGATCCCCCCCCACCCACTGACCATGAGGTCATCACGTGGAGAGCTCCCCCGACCTCTGTGGCCAGTCAGCAGTGGGGGGCACTGGTGCTGGCGTGTGTGCCTGTGGCTGTCGTCGTTTGTTCATGTCTGTTTTCCCAGGGAGGTGTTCATGTTAGCAGGTGCTTAGCGGGTGTCAGGAGTCTCATCTTGCACAATGCTCCTGGCAGCCTGTTCCCCCACTGCCCCCACTCTCTGCAGCAGACTGGAGTGAAGTGATCACAGGCTCATTATGGCTAAAGACCAGGGACATAAATGAAGCAAGCACACTTGATGAACCACAGAGCTACTGCTGTCTCCCAGGCACACAATTTACGTTTCCCTGAACCCAGGACAGCTTCCTGGGATTGTGGCACAGAGCATTGAGCAGTTCGGTCCTTCTGATTTTCATGTTGTGATATGACGCAGCTAGAAGAGATAGTAGAGCTTTCCCCACATACACCTTTCCTGTGTGTTTATTCATTTAATTTCCTGATTTTGAAGTAGGAGAAAAATGCAGCCATTTTCTTAGCGAGCACCTTAAACTGCCTATTCTGAAGACAAGAGAGCTGTGACACTTGAGAAATGATGGATGGCTTTGAGAGTGGGCGGGCAGTCTTCAGCCTTCATCCTTGGGAGAGGTCTTCCAGGGAGAGCTACTGTCTTGGCTTGGTGTCTGTACTCATATCGATTTTTGGGGGGAGGTGGGGGTGCAGTTGACACAGTCTGAAGCCACTTAATATTGTCACCAGGCCAGGTCATGCTGTGCTCAGCTGTACCTACTCCAACAGCCTGTAGCATCCTGGGGCTTTTGGAGCACTCTGGCCACCTGTGAATTCAAGCAGAATGTAGAGCATCTTATTTTAACCCAGGACGACTGCCCAGCCTGGGGAGGGCATAGAAGGATACCTTCCAGGCATCAGAGCAGGTCCGGCTACAAGGAACAGACTTTGTATGCTGCAAACTGAGACAAGACCAGGAGGGCCTGGGCTCTCTCTCACACACTCTCCCTGTCTTCAGCCTCTGGAGCTTATGGGCAGGAACCAGGCATGGACTCTTGATTCTGCGTCCCATCATTCCACATACTTACAAGGGACGGTCCGGCCGGCTATGTTGGATGGGAGGAGCGCAGTTCCTGAGCAAGGCCTGAATCCCAGCTGCACTCCTGTCTTGCTACCTGGGCCTTCCCTAAGCCTCAGTCCCCTTGTCTGTGAAGTGGGATAAAGGCCGCAGTCATGTTTGCTATTATAGAGGGCTTTTGTGAAGAAGCCTGACAGGCAGTGAGCCTTCAGGAAATGATAGCTTCTGTTCTTAATTGTGGGGTGACTGGGAGGCATTGTGGGGGTCACAGAGAGGAGTGCTGGGCTTTAGAATTAGGTCTGAGTTCAAATCCTCATTCTGTTCATTCATTAAATACTTAATACTCATTATGGATTTTACACTGGGCTTGAAACTGTCCTGGTTTCCTAATAGTCCTTGATCTTGGACAAGTCACCATACTTTTCTGAATCTCATTTTCTTCATGTAAAATATGGGTAAAAATACCAATCTTGCAAGACCATGTTGACAGTGAAATGAGCATTTATAAGCGGTAGCTAGCTAGATCATTATTTTCTACTATAACTTTTTCTACTCTAGAATTTTTACTATAACTTTATGGTTAATATATAAGATGAATTGCTTGTCTTAAACTATTCTGGCTTTGATATTCAATCCAGCAAATGTTTGTTGAGCACCTGTTAAGTGAGAGACATTATGTCAGCTCAGGGGAATAATATTGCTGGCAATACACATTGGCCATCGTTGAGGAATGCGTACTCCACTGGGGGACATCAGAGTCCCAGCCAGTTAAGCAGTAACCACTGGTCAGTACAGCAGTAAAGGTGTAAATCGAGTGCTGAGACAGCGCCTAGAAGGGAGCCATTGCTTCTGCCTGGGGAGGCTGCTGAAGGCTGTGCACATAGGTTGACCAAGGATGAGAGACTGAAAGAGGAGGATGGCGGCGCAAGGGGAGGGAGCGTTCTGGCAGAGGTACTCCATTGGCACAGACAGGAAGATACGGGCGTGCAAGGTGGGAGTTCAGGTGTGTTGGTGACAGTGGGTCACATGGGACATGATGAGGCTGGAGAGAGGGATTCTCACTGTGTTGAGAAGGCTCGGAAGTCCTTGTCATTGTGAGCTGAGGCTTTGATGTGGAAAGCTTATAAGAGGGCAGAACGCATTGCCTCTTGTTGCGTAGGGCAAGCACAGGACTGTCTAGAGAAAGTCTAATGTGAGTCACTCATGGAATTTAAATATTTCTAGTAGCCACATTAAAATAGTAAAAAGAAATATTACCTATCATCTGTCAGGATGGCCGTCATTAATAAATCAACAAGTAACAAGTGCTGGCGAGGATGTGGAGAAAAGGGGAACCCTTGCACACCGTTAGTGGGATTGTAAATTAGTGCAGCCACTGTGGAACGTAGTATAGAGATTCTTCAAAAAATTAAAAATAGTGTTGCCATATGACTCAGCAATTCCACTTCTGGGTATTTATTCAAAGAAAATAAAAACACGTAATTTGAAAAGATATACGCATCCCTGTGTTCACTGCAGCAGTTCTAGTAACAGCCATGATGTGGAAACAAGCTAGATGTCCACCAATAGTTGAATGCATAAAAAAGAGGTGGTGTGTATATACAATGGAATATTTTTCAGCAATAAAAAAAGAAGGAAATCTTGCCATTTTTGACAGCATGGTTGGACCTAGAGAGTATCATGCCAAATGAAGTAAGTCAGGCAGAGAAAGACAAATACCGTATGATCATTTATATGTAAAATCTAAAAAAAATTTAATAGAACAGAAACAGATCTATAGGTACAGTTTGGGGTGTATGTGAATGAGAATTTAAAATAGAATTACCTAATCCAGGAATTTCACTTCTGGGTATATACCCTAAAGAACTGAAAGCAGGGTCTTCATGAGACATTTATATACTCATTAAAAAAAAGTGAACAGGTTTTGGAATGAGATTGTCCAGATTTTCATCTTAGCTTCATTATTTGCTAGCCCGGTGATTTGGGAAAGTTACCTAGACTTCATTGTGCCTCAGTTTTCCTATGAACAAAGTGAAAAAATAAAAAACAGTAAAAAGAAAATAGGTGAAATTAATTTTAACAATATATTTTATCTAACCCAGCATATCTAAAATATTATCATTTCATCATATAATCAGTATAAAAAAACCTAATGAGATATTTAAATTCTCTTTTGGTACTAAGTCTTTTAAATCTAATGTGTATTTTACCCTGCAGTACAGATCAGTTTGGACTACAGCCACAATGTAAATGCTAGTAGCCACATGTGGCTCATGGCTAGTGGCTACTGTATTGGGCAGTGCTGGTTTAGTAGGTCTGGGATATGGGAGTTGGGACTGATCTGTGTAATCCTGAACCTTCTCCCTCAATAGTTTGAACCAACCTTCTTCGGCCATCAAACCTTTGAACAGACCTGCTCAGCAGCAGATTGGTAACTCTGCTATTTTTCAGCAGGGAAAAGAGAAAAAAATGGGGAAATTTCATCTTCCATGGCTTATATGGTGCATCTATCTCCACTGGACAAACCTTCCTGGATAGCAAGTTACTATGTGCCCTTTATTCGTTTATTAAAATTTTAAGTTTGTTTTCAATCACCATAGACATACAATATTTCATTAGTTCCAGGTGTACAACGTTGTGATTCGACATTTATATAACTTGCGAAGTGATCCTCCTAATAAGTCTGGTACCCACCTGACACCATCTGTGTGTGCCAGTGATTGAGCATCTGTTATGGCCTGTTCCACAGATGTACTAGATACTTCAGATTATACATTTTTTCTAATTTTTTCAGTAACTCCACAAAGCAGGTTTTCTTATCCCATTTTACAGAGGAGGAAAGTCAACACGTGAGAGATTAAGTACCTTGTCCAAGGTCGTATAACTAGACGTGGCAGAGCCGAAGCTCAAACCTGATTTTAAACCCTTGCTCTTTCTTCTGTTCTTGCTGTTTTCCTGATAGGGTCCACATTGTATGTACATTATGATCTCTAAATTGGAAAAAAAAAATAATACACATAAAGAATTTAATATGTGTGCATCTGTATGTGTCCATACACATACATAGAAAAATGACTGGAAAGCTGTCATCAGAGAAAAATTATAAACTTAAAACAGTTCTGTCCAAAAGGATGTGTTCTCCCTTCCTCTCTGCCTCTGCCCCCTGCCTACACACACTGGGGCACCAGTTGGAATGTCCAGTACTGACCAGTTGCCGTGAGTGTGATGGGGGAGGGGACAGAGCAGGTGGAGTTTCATTAGAATTGGGTAGAACTCAGGTGTTTATGAAGTCTTCGTTTCTCTAATTAGGGGGGCTAGAGGCAGTGGGGCGACCAGGTGGCAGCTTCAGCCATAAGCCTGGAACTTGGCTGGTGGCTATTCATCCTGCTTGGGCTGTTTGGTGGGAAGAAGCCAGACTGTGCCAGGTGAGCCTCATCTTTGATTTCCTCCCTGCTGGGGGCTAATGAACAGTGATGTGGTCCCAGAGTGTGTAAAGGGCCAGGACAATGTGTGGGGCAGGCACAGATTTAGTCCTTGAGGTCTGGCAGATGTAGGTTTTTGACTTTTGACTCTGACACTCCCGAAGTTTGTGACGTTGTCAAAGCTTTGGATTTCCTATTTGTAAAACCAAAGTAATCACTTTAGCTAGGCTTTTTTTATTGGAAGCTACAGAGACCCACTTAAGCCAGTTCAAGTTAGAAGAGGTACCTGTCATAGGATACAGAAACTTATCAGGGCAGGAGCCTTAATAGAGCTGGGCCTTACAAGGACTGCACTAGCTAGACAAGAACAGAGTCCCCTCCCTCCAAGTCTCAGAGGTCCTCCCCTCTGCTTCGATTTTTTTTTTCTCCCACCAGGCTTCCTCTCTGGTCTTCTGCACATGGCATTGGATGGCTTCCATGGTGCCTGCATCTGCATGATTGTCCAACTTCAGTGTCCCTTCATGTTTCTTAATTTAGATTTCTGAAATAGAGGCTGATTAGCCCAGCGTATCTTTTTAAGGCAAAGCAGAGTCTAGTTGAGCCAGTGTTGGCCTGGGAGGCCACCTGCTCCACTGGGTGAGGCCAGACCATGTGGTAGGGTGGTCCTCAGCCCTCCTGGGGGGAGGTGAGGCCTGGATATTAAGCATTTAAGAGTGTCAGCCATAACTGCTGGTGTTTCCCTGATACGTTTGCTTTTCTACCCTCCAAGATGGTTATTTCATACATTCTCTTTACTCAAGCCTGCTTTCCAACTCCGCAGACTTGAAGCAGAAGCCGTTTCCTGTTTCATTGAAAAAATAGAAGCTTCTTATTCACACCACACAGATGGATCTGCCTCCTCTTTTACCCGTCTTTTCCACTGTGTCTCCCACCAGATTCAGAGTTGTGTCTTTGCTTCTCTCGGAGGCGAAGCTGTCCTTTGGTGCCCTCACCTTGCTCCTACAGATATGCCCTCTTGTTTTCGACATTAGGGTTTCCTCGCATGCAGTTGGACCCCTCACACATTCTCTGGTTTCTCTCTTGGGCCCCCACATGCTCTTCCAGGAGAACTTCAGACCTATTGTCTATCCGAGTGCTAGTCCAAGTGTTGGCGTGTGAACCATTTATCACAAGTTGTCACAGGATTAAGGAATTTGCTCTAGAATGTAAAGCAGCTGTGTATTATGCATAATTTAGTTCAGCTGACATTATTTTCTCATGGCAAAATTTTCTCAATGGAGGAAGTAGGATGTTGGTTTACATACTGGCATGAGCTTCCCTCTCAGACAACTAACAGTTAGTGGGCCACTCTTGTAGCGCTCGTCTGAACCCTCACCTCTCATCCACTGAAGTTACCCACGTCACATCTCCACATTGCCAAATCCAGCAGGTGCTTCTTTAGCTTCACTTTGTCTCTCAGCAGCATTTTGAGACAGTGCCTTCTTGATTCTCTCGTTCCCCGGGACTTTGCATTCTTTTCCTCACTTGCCTCTTCTCCCAGCCTCCTCTGCCTGCTTTCCTCCATCAGGTGCTGCAGGGCCCTTGCCTGGCCCTTTTATACGTCTGCCTTGGCCTCAGTGAGCTCACCTCGTCCAGTAGCTGATGACTTCCAAATATAGATCTTTAGCCCAGACTGTGCTCCTGACTCATTCCTTCCACTGTCTCCTTGATATCTCCATGGCGATGTCTAATAGGCATCCTCACACATGGATAGGTGTGAACAGAGTACTTAATGTTCTTTCTCAAATCCTCTCCGCCACCCTGTACTGTTCTTCCTCATTTCCTGAAGCAGGATCAGCAACCAACCAGTTGCCCAAGCAGCAGACCATAGGTCCGTCTCTGATTTCCCCTTTACCCTCCTGTGCCATGTCTAATCTCTTAGCGGTTCCTGCCAGTCATACTCCCAAAATATAACCCGACTTCATCTTCCTCTTTACCAGCACTGATCACCCCCAATTCTGAGCCACCCCTTTCCTCCCTGGTCTGTTCCAAGAGCCTCCCTTTTCATTCCCTGTGCCCTACTCTCCACAGACAGGACTGGTCCAGCCAGCGGGAGCTTTTCAGAACATTCGCCTCGCGTGAAAGCCTTCAGTGCCTTGTGATGCTCTTGGGATAAGCCCCAACTCCTCCTCATGGTCTGCAAGCCCCTGGATGGTCTCCTGTCTTCCCTGGGTTTACCCTGGTTCCTTCCACTCCCTCTGCTGGCTGCTCTTAACCAGTTTTGTCCTGGCTGGTCCCTTTTCCTCTTCTAAGTTGTTATCTCAGGGATGCTTTCCCTGACTCTTTCACCCTACGGAGAACACAGGGCTGTGGTTTGAGGCCCACAGCACAGGTGAGTGGGAAAGGGAGGCCGCCCACATTAGCCTAAGAAAGAATGCAGAATTCGGAGCAGCGTGTTTTTCTTTTAAATCCTGACCAACCTGCACTGTCTCCAGCAACTCAAGGCTTTTTTCCAGGCCTCTGAGAATTTCTTAATGCATCTTATAAATGTCAAGATCTGATCATCACGGAGGGTGGTGCCTTTGAATGTCAACCGCACGTATGTGACAAGATGCAGATGGCAGTAAAAGGATCAGGACAAAAGTCATGGCCTGCGCTCTTAGCCAGAATGGCTGGGGCCCCTCTTAACTCTGGGGTCCCTGTTGCTTCCTGCCTGCAGCCAGTCCTGTGAGGAGCCACAGTGGGGTCCTCCTTTTAATGCCCGATGGGCCATTAACTCCACAGGGAAATGGCTACAAATCGGAGTGCTGCTAATGGCTTGTCTCTTTTAAAACAATTTTGTGAGGATGTGTCAAAGAGAAAATGGACCATAGCTCATAGCTTTGGATAAGGGATGCCACCCATTGCTTTGTTAGAAGCCACTTAATAGTATTTATAGACTAGATGACCTTTGACACTTTCCTCTTGCTCCTTGGTTTCCTCATCTAAAAAATGGGAGTAATAAGACTGCTTTGCCTGAATCACAAACTGCTGGGGTGAGTTCCAGTAGTGTCAGCTACGTGGATTGAGTGCCGCCTCTACGCCAAGCACCGTGTTACCCGGATTCTTGTTTCATCCAAATTCTTATGTCATCCTCACTACAGTCCTGCAGGGAGTGGACACAGTTGAGGCTTTGAGAGGCTCAGTGAACTCTTCCCAGGGTTGCCGAGCAGGCTTGTGGTCACAGAGGAAGCTGACTCTGTCCTGCTCTGCTAGCCTGGACCGCTCCCCTGTGGGTGGGCAGAGCGCCCCCTACGTGTGCATTTTCAAGTCCTCCTAGTCATTCTCTGTGAGAGAAACTTCTCATTCTGATGATAACATTGAGGCCATTGAAGGTAGGTGATCTGCCCCAAGCCCTTCAGCCAGTGAGTAGTATGTCCTGGAATTTGAACTCAGGTCTGTCTGAAGTTCTTTGAAAGACTGAAGAGGATAAGTGGTAAAGCCAGGGGTTCCTATACCTGTCAGATCTTAAGAAGGTAATAGTGGGTCTTTTTAAAAGCCTAATGGAGACTGTAAATTTGCCCAAATGGGGTTGCCCTGAACTTTACTAGCTGCTTTCTGCTGTCATTAGTTCATTCCAGCGCGATAACATTAGCCATCTTGCCTCATGAGAAACTTGGCCTGATTGTGGTAAGAGGTTAGGATAGTATATAATACCTTTCCCTACTCAATTCACCTTCCACATTCTGCCTCTTAACATGGTCACTTAGGTGTAAATGTCATCTTCCTCATCGGGTGGCCACCCACTGCTGTGGGTCAGAACTGGGCACACGATATCTTGTTACAAAAAGCCTCGTAGGGGAATGTTGGCGTGTACTGCGGTTCTGGCTCCAAGAGCTCCGGAATCCATGCTAGTCTCCCAGGATGTTATGATGGACTTTTAATTTTTTTCTTTTTTCTTTTTTTTTTAATTTCCCTGCTCCATATCCAAATCTTGCTCCTTGGCTAGTCAGATATACTTGGGAGCTGGTGATGCAGAGCCAGAGTGCTGGAGAGTTCATCCCGAGACAGGGACAGCAGCTGCATCTAGTTTCTGTGGCCTCAGGCCTCCTACTCCAGTGGCGGCGTCCAGGTGAAACAACCTGTGGCCTTGTCATGATCTGTAGTGTGGCTTGGGGCTCCACCGCTGGCCGCACAGCTCCTGTGGGTCTTGCTCATTTCCTGAGTCTAGTCCTCTAGCTTTTCCGGGGACCCTGTGAGATAGCAGAGGCCTTTGGGTAGACTTCTCCATTGAAATCAGCCAAAGTCTTATTTCTGTTGCTTAAAGCCAAGAATCAGACTTGTGTGGAGCTGTTGCTCTGGAATTTTCCATGGGTTCCACTCATCCCCAGGCTCCTGACAGCTCTGCTTTACCACCGGAGCACCCACCACAGGCCACAGAAGGTACACGATTCCTAGGTCGAGTGGGCGACTGGACTGCAAGCTCAGCTCATCTGCATATGTTGTCTGACCCAGATTCTGCTCTGCCTGCAACGCATCATGCACCCTTACGCTGTGCGCTTGTGGGGACAGCACTGAGTCTTTCACCCCTTCCTCACCTTGAGTAGTGCCTGGCACACAGTGGGTGCTCAGGAAGGTTGGGATGGATGGGTAGAGGAACCAGTGGAGGACAAGAGAAGTTAGGGACTCTGGGCTCTCCTCAGTCTCAGTGAGGCTGCCCTGACCGACAGTCAAGCCTCCAGACTCAGGTGGGAGGGGAGCCTGGAATCTGCAGGTTGCCTGCTGTTCAGCACTGGAGGTGGGCTGGGGTGACTGGAATTTAGAACAACAGAGTAAGCAGGTAGAGCCTCGGAAGGGAGGACTGTGCCCCACTCTCTTTCAAGTGGAGGCAGCGAAGTTAGTGCTTTCCAGCCCTTTCACGTCACGGCATGCACAGGAAGTGATTATGTTTATATGGAACCCAGGGTCATGTCCAGCTGCCTGAGGAGCTGAGGTACTATCTCAGCATGCCGGTGACTGGTTCCCAGTGCACCTGGGCCTGCTGGCTGGGATACACTGATGATGGGAACCTGAGCGTATATCCAGCTCATCCCTACCACCTGCCCACCACTAAGGCCTCTGCCGTGTGACCTCTGCTGTTCTTAACCCCTTGCCTTACAAGTTACAGGTATTTTTTCTAGTTTAGCATTTGCCTTTAACTTTACGAGTTCTTACTCCTTTCACTCCATCGGTTCCTGATCACAGTTCTCTCTACAGGAGTTTCTGCGCTTTGACTCCGGGACTGTGGCCCTTCCTGCAAAATCCTCTCTGGACGCGCCCTCCTAGCACCCCCTAGGAAAGATGCGGCAGCTCAAAGGGAAGCCCAAGAAGGAGACGTCCAAGGACAAGAAGGAGCGGAAGCAGGCCATGCAGGAGGCCCGGCAGCAGATCACCACGGTGGTGCTGCCCACGCTGGCCGTGGTCGTGCTGCTGATCGTGGTGTTCGTGTACGTGGCCACGCGCCCCACTGTCACCGAGTGAGTGCTGCGGGAGGGCGAAGGCAAGAGGAAAATGGCTTTCATATTCAGAGATTTTCCTGATGCTGAGCTCTTAAGCAGGAGCACCCTGTCTTCTCTGGTCTTTGACTTGATTAAAGTTTTTCCACTTTCCTGGGAGGGGATAGGGAGCGTTTTATCAGTGAACGTGCCATACACCTTATGGTCCACTTCATGTGCCTTTCAGACTTCAAAGCCGTGTGTGTGTGTGTGTGTGTGTGTGTGTGTGTGTGTGTGTGTGTGTGTGTGTGTTTCTTTTTCTCTCCTGAAATCGTGTAGCTCCACTTGGTGAGAGGAGGGATCTCTGGATCTTGAATGAATCGATTGGAACCAGTGCTCACCCCATCCCCATTATTTTGAACATGACTTTCCTACATGTGTTCACAATTTCCAAAGGGACTGTATTTCTTCTCTGTGCTTGATGTGATTTGAAATTTGTCGACTCAAAAGTGAAATATTTATTTTTTGAATAAAGGAGATAATAGCCTTAAACTGAATGTCTATCTTGTTTTGCGAGGAGGTGGCCTTGCTCTTTGTACAGCGCAGGGAGGCGCTGTCTGTCTGTGGGGCTCGCTCTCCAGGCCCTGTCCCCCTTCCCTTTGCTCCTTCTCCCTTGAGGGTTTCTCCACCCCTCACCCCCACCCCACTCCCTGCTGTGAATCACTTCTGGGAAGATTGTGCCTTTTGACTGGATCATTCTAAGAATGACAGAATCTTTAGAGAGGCACAAAGGGTGTGTTAATTGGTCTGTCTTAGCAAAATAAGAGTTTTAATTGGAATATGACCTCAAGTACTTTTTACAGCAGTTGGCAAACAGCAGCACAGAAATGGTCCTGGAGGTAAAGGTCAGGTTGGGTTCCGTTCCTGCTGAAAGGATGCAAATTGTTGGCGGTGTGGCTGAGTTTTCGATGCAGATTGCCCCTGCCAGCCGGGTTGCTTCATTGTATTCTAAAGGCATTGTTAGCCGGTTCCTGATAGAGAGGGCCGTTTTTGGAAGTCAGATTCCTGATGACTGTTCCAAGAGTGTCTGCTCTCCTGTCATTGCTGATTATGGACAGATTGGCTGGGGGAGAAAAGCTTTTCTACTCTAGGATGCTGCATGAATCGCTGATGGCCAGGCTGTTACTGGGGACTTGGGGCCTCTTGGAGCGAGTCTCTCAGGAAGACAAGCAGCTGTTGAAAGGAAGGACTCCAGCTGATGCTCAGAGATCCTGGGACCGGCAGGGCTGACAGGGGGGCTGCTCCTGGAGAGCTGGTCTCAGCAGGAGACACCGAGCTGGTCTCAGCAGAGACACTGTGCTGCCTTAAGCAAGTGCCTGTGGCCTTGGAAAGAGATTTATTAAAATACTTACCAAATATGGAGGCTGCTCGCATAAAGTTCCTCTTAGGTTTCTATTTTCCTCCCCCCTTATTTGGTTCTCTTAGGAGCCTCAGTGCTTGTTGCTCTCATTCCAGGGTGGACAGGAGGAATGGTCTGTGGCCATCCCTGCTTTTCATGACGGCCCCTCCTCCGCCCCAAAAGAGTAGATGCTTGAGGCTGGCACAGGGAAAGAGCCCAGGCTGCATGCTGTGTAAATGTCTCACCTGTATTTAATTCGCAGCCTACTGCTCAGAACTGTGGATTACGTAAACCAACTGAGCCTTAATTTCCCCATCTGTAAATAACTGGTAAAGTCACTCTTAGGGAAGTGCGCCATCTAGTAGGATTTTGCCCTGGAACCCCTTGAGGCCATTTCGTCAGGTAAAAATGGAGGTTATCTTGTGTCATAGGATTGTTGGGAGGAATCAGTCGAAATGGTATATTTGTAAAGCCAAGTCTGGCACCTAGAACATACTAGTTACTCTATAAATAGTAGTAGTAGCTCAGCATTTCATGTATGTTAACTTATTTATTTCTCATACAACTATATGAAATAGGTACTGTTAGCACTGAGTTTTACAGATAAAGAAACTGAAGCAGTGTTATGCAACTAGTAAGTGGAGGAGCCCAGGTTTGTTTCTTCTTATGCTTTTGTTTTGGGAAATTTAATATGTACACAAAAATAGAATAATGCAATATACCTCATGTACCTACTGACCAGCTTCAGCAAACACCACACATGGCCACGCCTACTCATTATCTCTGCTGCCCCCCCCCCCCCACTCAAACACCCTCGCAAAGGCACAGTGGGTTATTTTGCAGCAAAATGGGAGATGGAATTCAGACAGTCTGGCTCGAATTCATGCTCTTGATCATTAAGGTCTATTACTCATTAATACTAATTTTCTCCTTTTCACTCTTCCAGTCTAAGGAAACCTTTCCTGTCCAGATGTGAGGGAACAATCCTCACTTGGTAACAGTTCACAGGAACAACCGTAGACGCATCTTTAGACAAACAGCTTTACCCCCTGGGTAACTTAGCACCCTGCTCAGTCTCTCATCTGTTGCTCAGTGGGAGAGGAGCTGTACCCCCATAGCCATCAAAGAGAAATATCTTTTCTGTGGGCTCCTTGTTAAAACATTTCGGTTTTCTTGCTTAGAACATTTTGGGTATGGTCTTTGAGAAGCAAAGACGTAGGTGCACTCTAATTCAGCCACTTTCTAAGCAAGTGACCTCAGTCAGGTCCCATAACCTGAGCTACAGTTGCCCCACATCTATCAAGTTAGTTCATTTTACTATGTAGAGGGTGTTGGGAGGATAAATTGAAATAGGAAAAGGGCATGACATCGTGCCTGGTATATTGTAGGTGCTCAGTACCCTTCCTTCTTGTCACTGTGTTCACCTCACAGAACATACCCGAGGCCAGGCTCCTAAGGCTTTACTTGCCAGGCTGGCGCAACAACACACACTGTATTAATAGCTCCTTTAGGTGCTTCTGACTCTGATTTTCACCCACTGTTTTCCTTTTTGTTGTCTGTCAGGAGGCCTAGTGGGTTTGAACTGGGTTTTCAGGAGAAGGCAATTACTAGACAGGTTTGGTGAAAGCAGGCTGAAAATGGACTTTTAAAAGTTAATACAACTTTGATGTGAGCCACTTCTAGGCAGGAACAAAATACCAATTTACTGTGGACTTGCTGGGTGGAGTTTAACAATTCTCAGGGTAAATAGTACTCCCATATGGGAATTCTGGGTAATATTTTTTTTTTTTTTGAGACAGTGGCTTTCATATTATTCCCAGTTATTCAGTGGCTTCAAGGCAAAACTGAATAATTTATTAGCAGTTTAACAGAAAGTCATGCTGGGGTTCTGCAGGATCTGGAGCTCTGGGCTTTCATAGGCCTCGTTACTGAGCCTAACATTTCTTGAAGAACAAATTCCAAAAGATGAATCAGGTTAGAAAAGGAATGGAAACCATTGCATTAGTTTAAAAAGTGTCACTTGATGGCTTTTAAAAAATCCTGATACCAAAATGTGTTTGTGTATCTGCTGGTTCTGAAGCCACCAGCTTTAATTCCTTCTAGTCAGTTTAGAGCAGCGCAGGCCCACCCTTCCTTCCTGCATCCTTGAGGTAACAGGAAGGAAACCTGCAGCCAGACTCATCTGTAAATTGGAAATGGTAACACCTGCCTCAGGGTTGTTAAGAAGATTAAAGAGATAATTCTCCTTTCCTTTTCCCCAAAAGGATCTCATATCATTATTTACTTGCTAGAGGTAGAAAAATAAGGGAACCTCTTAAAATTAGAGCTCTTAGATTTCTCTGTGGAAATCTACCATCATATGTGTGTGTGTATTTATATGTGCATGTACTCACACACACACATATATATATTCATTCTTCATAGCTCTGTATTGGAAGTATCCCACATGGTCTGTCACCTGAAAGTGTCTGCCTTATTTTGAATGTAGTTTATTTTTCAAGGACCATGTCTAAATCTGTTCTGTACAGCATTTGCCACAGACTTGCTTAAGCATTAAAAATGATATATAGTATCTTTGGATGAGGTAGATAGGAGTAGCTTTCTCTCAGTCCTTCCAGACATCTGAGTTCGAATTGGATAAGAATTCGCACATCCTGTGGAAACCTGTCCTACTCTCCCCCGTGCTTCAAAGATCAAGGAAGAGCAGTTGTTCACGTAAGTTTTGCTTCACCCACTCTATAAGGCCTAATTTTTCATTACGGGTCTTTTTGGTAATTCAGTAGCCAGTCTATCCTTCCCTGTTCTGAGTATTTTCTCATTACAAGGCATACGTCTCTGACTTTAGTGTATTTCAGTGGGGTCATCTGTATTATCTCCCTGCCTGCCAGTTCTGTGGAATCAGCCAGGCTTTTCAAAAAGCTTTTAATCCATTGAGCTGTTGGATAATAACTTTAAGGAATGTAGACCAGAGCGAGCATTTGGATGCTCAGTGATGCCATGATTAAGGATCTCTCCTTCCTTTGTCATTCACTTTCCCGTCATTAAATGAAGGTTGTCTTTGAACCTTGACGATGGAAACTTTTTTCCAACCTGTGAATATTCCTTTTCCAATTGAAACAAGGCATAGGTGGCCACACGCTGATCACCTCAGCTCTTTCAGAAAGCATGTTAAGCCTTTTGAGATTAGGCCTAACTCCCAAGGCATCAATTTGTTTAGATTGGAATAAATTAAGAACGCCCATTATGACAAGCACCTCACTTTGAAATACCTCTCCCTCCAACTGCATTACTGGTTCAGCTGAAGGGTCTGCTTATCTGTTTCATCCACTCATATTCTCCATAGACATTTAAATTTTCTGCCTCATGTAGTCCTCCTAGATTGGTTTCTAAAAGATGTAGCAATGTGTATAAAAGATATATTTAAAGCAAAAGTGTACTAAAGATTGAATATTAAAAAGATGGAAAAAGATATATCCGGAAGAATGAACAACAGCCATGGCAGCAACTTTAACATTAGCAGAATAATTATAAGATGAACATGCCATCATGGCAAAGGATGACATCTACTAGTAATGTAATAAATGATATTGTAATCATGGGTATGTGTGTTGCTAACAATACAGTCTCAAAATAGATAAAGCAAGTGACTATGGACAGACTAGAAATAGATCAGCAGCTTTAGTTGGAGATTTTAATGTTTACCTTTCAGTGATGGATAGATTTAGCAGCTGAGAAGAGCAAAGATTTAGAAGACTTGAATGATAAAATTAATAAACTTGATCTAGAGAAGATAAATGTAGATCTTTTCACTCAACAGAGAATAAACATTTTTTAGGAGCACACATGGAACATTAATAAAAATTGGCTTATAGATTTTCAAATTTGATGAAAAATATAAACCCGCAGATTCAAGAAGTTCAACTCCAAATAGGGTAAACCAAAGAAAACCACATCTAGGCACCTCAAGGTCAAAATGCTGAAAACCAGAAATAAATTTTAGTGGGGGTAGAAATCAGGCCTCAAACTTCTCTTTAGCATTTAGCATGAGAAGAACAATGCCAACAAAATTCTCAGGAGGAAAAAGCCTAACTCAGGACTTGTTTTGTATTTTTCCTTTGTAGATTGTTCATTTGACATATTTATAGTGCAACTATGTGCTAGGTATTGTTCTTGGCTTCAGTAAATACCAGTGAGTAAAACAGACACACATTCTTGTCTAGGTAGTATACATTCCAGTGAGGGGATCAATTAAACTTCCACTTATGTGTGAATGTCCATTTATAAATATGGAAAAAGTAAGGACTATATCTCATGAGCATTTTATGAGCAAGCTAGAAGAATGTAAAGTCTAAACAAGACAATGGAAAAATTACTGTAAAAGAATTTGCTATAGAATGAAGGCAGGATAAACTGCTGAATATTAGGTTTCAAAAATGCTATAACAGAAGTTAGAAGTAAGAGAAGGTAACAGATGACATGAGTATTTTGATTTCTTACTCTTTTATCATTAGGAATAAAAATTACTTAACGTTGCTGTTATACTTTAATGTATAAAGTAGAAAGGTAAGTAGTGAAAGAATAAACAGTAATATAATCTGCTAATTTAGTGGAGGGCAATATGAGGAAGTGAAAGCATACTGTTGTTTTGTCACTGCTTATTTGTGATGCCAGTAGATAGACGCTAAAATAATGATTATTAAAGGTAACCATTTAAGAGTAAGAAAATAAAAAAAAATAACACATACATGAGCAAAGGAAACAAGTCATATATTTGAAGTTAGTTTAAAGCATCGGTGGAAACACAGAGTGTAATGTAAAATATGGTAACAGAAACAAGATCAAACAACTGTTATGTCTGTAACTGAAAATGGCCTAGATGGTACTTATTTAAAGAAAAAGACTCGGATTATAAGGGAAAACCCACATGTGTGACATATAAAAAAGATACACCTTAAAGTGATTCAAACAGTTGAAAGTAAAAGGATGGGCAAAAAGTCCATACCAGTGATACAGAAAATAACAATAGCATTAACATGCAGTGCATTTCTATAAACACGAAAAAATGAAATTGTTAGGGAAACAACAAAGAAGTAGTGTGCACAACCTCACTATTAAAGTTGAAGGGGAGCGAAAAGCATAAAAGAGATGAAAGACACATGATGACAATAAAGCATATAACATGATGAAGATCTAAACCTGAATATGTACAAAATGATCAAAATTTTCTTAACAAAAATTACAGGAACTCCAAGGGGCGATAGACAAATCTACGAGTGAATGGGAGACCTTAGTCTTAGATTTCAGCCCACGACAGAGCAAGTAAATAAAGGATAAGGGTTTAGAAGATCCAAACATCATAAAAGAGATCAGACTCATATATGTCCAATTCTGTCCTTAAAAAGAGACTATGTTGTTTTTCAAGTTCCAGAAACATTAAAAAAAATAACGTTACTTATTTAATATTTGTCTGTCTTGTTAACCCTGTTTCCCCAGGAACTAACAGAGATGCCCAGTAAATATTTTTGAATAGTGAAAACACATAATTTATAAAAGAAATGTACAAATGGCCAGTAAGCTGTTGGGGAAAAAAATAGCACAACTTTATAAACAAACATTTCTGTTCAAATAGCAATAGAATACCATTTCATCTATCAAATTGGCAACATGTTCTAAATCCTTGCTTTATATATATAAATGCATACCTAGATAATGTGTCAGCTCCGCAAAATGTCAAGCAGAATAGGTAACACAAATAGTTCTTCCCAGTTTCTAATCCCTTCATGCGAACATCCAAGGTGAGTCATGATCTTCAGAAAAGATGCTACTTGTGTATGTCACATCTTAACTTTTTCTTTATTCAGTGGGTGGCATGGCAGGATGGCTTAGCGTCCTGATAGACTAACAACAGAGGTCACCCTCACTCTTAAACGGCCCCCAGGAACTCTCCATTTAGCTGCTGTTGTCCATCACTGTGAGTTTCCCCAACTGTGCAGCGCTCTCTCTCCCAAGGGAATATCTCCCCCGGCCTGGCATTTGACCTATTGCTAACATTTAAATTTGCTACATGGAACTCAGAGCACATTTTCACATAGCAATAAAGGTGCATATTTCATGGTTAGGTTTCCAGACTATCCCACAAAAACCTATTTGAATTTTAGAACCTTGGAGTTGAAAGGTCTAGGGAGTTACTGCTTCAATCTCCTATCTCTTCCTGTAGCACCCTGATAGATTCTGATTAAGTATCTAGGATTAGGAGAACCTACCGCTAGAGAAGATAGACCCCAAATGCTGGTATTAAAACAAAAAGCAGAAGAAAAAGGATTTTGAAGAAGATTCTATTTTCAAATAAGGATATCTTAACTGTACTTATTCGAGTTAGGCTTGAGGTTTGACCCTGCCCTCTAGTCTAACCACCTGCAGTCATGGTAAGAACTAATCTCAGCTACATCCAGAATGATACTTTGAATCCATGTGCATGAAATAACTATGGGGTAAGAATTATGACAAACCCAGATGTCATGTTAAACACTTGATGTTAGTTTCTGTTGTGTTGGCTCAGACTATGAATAAAGACCTCTGGTTCATGCTGGTGAGTTGAATACATGTTTCCTTCTGGTGATCAAACAATAGTAAATGAAAAGGAAGAGAAAGAGAAAGTGAACAGAGATAAGAGGAACAACATGTTGGAAAATGGAAAGCAAATGTATGAGTGATAACTGGCTGAGCAGACCTGAGGGTGCTAATTATAAGGTGGTAGTGGGAGGGCCTAAGAATCAACCTAACTCACTGCAGATCCTCATCAAGCTCAGGAATCATATGACCAGATTCTTCTGGAAGTGTGAAGGTGGAGCTAGGGGAAAAGATTGATTCAACATCAGCCTAAACTCTTTAGTATTCCAGATTCCTTCCCCAACCCTGGCAAAGGGCAGGTGATTCTTGGTTGAAGTTAAAACATGGTGTGTTGGCCGAGGGCACTTAGGTATAGTTTGCAGGAGGAGGTCTTGTACTGAAAATACGGGACTTTTGTGATACATCAAATGCTGAGATCCCAGCCTTTTTTTCCACACCTAGCCCCAGAATGAGGCAAGGATTATCCCTTCAGACAAAAAAGTAAAGCATCTTCTCCAAGTAACTTAATAGGCCCAGGAGAAAAAAACCTAAAGACACTAATATTGTGGGCTACACAAAGAAAGTCTGTGAGTTAGCCTTCAGTAAAGCTGTGGGGCGGCAAAGCTGTACCAAGTCTCGCCCACGGGCACAGAGCACATGTGCAATCAGACAGTTAAGGATCATAACACACTTTTTAAAGGCCAAAATAAACAGTTAAAAAGCAATGCACAGAAAACTGATTATCCTGAATGACTGAATGAATAATGATTGTTGCATTGGATCAATGTAGATTTTCTAATATGAATGTGTGAATATAGATGTTTAAGATATGGTTTTTATTTTTTGCATGTATTCTGCACAGTGGACAAAACAAATTGTAAATGGAAAGACAAAGTTAAAACTAATCTGTATAATTCAAACAGAACCCTGTTCAAAAAACAATCATATTAACATGGTCTACAATAGAGTTGAGTAAAACACCAGCTTCTATGATGTAGTGAAAATCCAGGATGTAGGAAAATACTGGTATACAACTGCAGAAGCTGAGCTCACCATGCTGATATGAAAGCAACACGAGAAAGAGGACTTTGGCGATACCAAATGCAGAGGAGGTTGCATTCCCACTGCTCTTATCCCCTTCATGATAAGACTGGGACTGGACAGGTGCCCTTCAGAACAGCCGTCCCCAACCCCTAGGCCACAGACAGATACCAACCAGTCTGTGGCCTGTTAGGAAACAGGCCCCACAGCAGAAGGTGAGCAGCAGGAAAGGGAGCAAAACTTTGTCTGTATTTGCAGCCTCTCCCCAGCGCTAGCATCACTGCCTCAGCTCCACCTCAGATCATTAGGCATTACATTCTCATAGGAGTACCAGTCCCTGGTACCGAAAAGGTTGGGGACTGCTGCTCTAGAAAACCTCTGTAGTAATTATAAGAACTAATGACTGAAAACACATTTTAAGACGTCCAATTGTGTTTAGCTCTCTGTAAGTTTTTAGCATCTGAAACACCATTGAATGAACATATAGTGTTTTCACTAGACTGTAAACTACTACGGTCTATGGTCCAAATCCAGCCTCCCACCTGCTTTTGAACAGATGGAGTGTGAAGAGAAGTTATTTTTTAAAATTAAACTTTTAATTTTGAGATAATGGTGGATTCAGATGCAGTTGTAAGAAGTCAGACAGATCCTGTGACCTGTTTGTTACCTAGCTCCCCCTGATAGTAACCTCTTTGAATCTGTATAGCACGGTTTCCTAGTACAATCAAGATGTCAACATTGGCACAGTCAAGGTACAGAGCAGATCACCACAAAGATGCTCTTGTTTCACTTTTATAGCCGCAGCCACTTCCCTCGTGTCCCCGCTCCCTCGGTGGCCCACATAACCACTAATCTGGTCTCCATTCTTATGATTTTGTCATTTCAAGAAGGTTATAACAAAATGTAACCACTTGAGATTAACTTCCTTTGCTCACCATAAGTTTCTGATGAGAGTCCTCATGGTTTTGTTTTGTTTTGTTTTGTTTTTAACCATTCTCCTGTTGAAGGACATCTGCTTTGTTTTCAGTTTGGAGCTGTTATGAATAAAGATGCTATGAACATTCATGTATAGGCTTATGTGTGTGATGTTCACTTCTCTGGGATGAGTATCTCTAGGTCATATGGTAGCTGCCAAACCATCTTCCAGAGTAATGGTACCACCTGACATTCCCACCAGCAATGTGATCCACTTTCTCTGTGTTCCCGCCAGCATTACAGTTGTCACTTTTTAATTCTTAGCTATGCTGATAGATGTGTAGTGGTATCTTATGTGGTTTTAATTAGTATTTCCCTAATGGCTAATAATGTTGAACATCTTTTTAATGTGCTTGTTTGTAACCTATATATTCTCATCAGTGAAACGTGTCTTCGTGTCTTTTACTGATATTCTAATTGGATTATTTATTTTTCGCTGTTGAATTTTAAGAGACTTTTATACATTTTAGATACTAGTTCTTTTTCATATATGTGAGTTGCAAATATTTTCTCCCAGTATCTTTTTTTTCATTCTGTTAACAGGAACTTTAGCAGAACAAAAGTTTTTAATTTTGTTGACTTCCAATTTATCAAATTTTCCTTTTATGAATTGTGCTTTTTCTTTGTCTAAGAACTCTTTGCCTAGCCCTTGGTCCTATACCTTTTCTCCTATGTTTTTGTCCTAAATTTTTTTTCCTTTTACATTTAAGTTCATGATCCATTTTCGTATAATTGATTTTATAACTTAATTACCAAAAAGTTAATTCTATGTAAAGTATGTTTGAGTGAAGAGGCCATGTATGCAAAGCAGCCCCCAAGTTGCTGAAGTTGCCAAAGTCCAGCTTGTCTGTTTAATGAGATTGAACAGGGAACTAACTTACAAAAACACAGTCCTGGGTGTCAGCAATACAAAATGGATCCACACACAGTTCACCCCACCTCCCCAGGCCACCTGTTTTATACCCTGCTAAGAAATGGACCTATTTACTTCGAAAGGAATGCAGGAGTGATCAAGGAGAACAAAAAGACCAGATAATGGGGACTCTGGCGCCAGGGGAAGTCAAGAGATAGATGATATTGAGGGCACCTTTGCCCAGAGGAAGGATTAATGGTAGTTCATGATTAACCCAGGGTCTCTGTATACATTCTAGAGTCTACCTAGGGAAAAAGGTAGAGGCCAAGGGTTCAAGAGGTTGGTTTTAAAATGAAGTTAGCTATTCAAGATGGAGTCAGCTCTGTCTGTACAGTATGATGCTTAAATGTCTCATCTTGCATACTTTCTCTATATAGTAAGTCTCGAATTGGGGAAAAATCCTTTTTATTATTTTTTAAAATTGTTTTAGCTATTATAGTTCTTTTGCCTTTACATATAAACTTTAGAATAATCTTGTCTATGTCTACCATAAAATCTTGCCGAAATTTTGATAGGAATTGTATTAAACCTATATATCAGTTTTGGAAGAACTGAGATATTTACTATGTTGAGTCTTCCAAACCATGGTGTCTATTTCTTTTATTTAAATCTTCTTGATTTCTTTCATCAGTGTTTTAGCATATAGTCTGCATGTGTTTTGTTAGATTTACACCTAGATGTTTCATTTATTTGGATGATTGTAAATGGTATTATATTTTTACCTTCAATGTCCACATGTTTATTGCTGGTATATAGAAATACAATTGATTTTTGTATGTCGATCTTATGTCCTGCCATCTTGCTGAACTCCCTTATTAATTCTAGGAGTCTTTTTGTAGATTCTTTGGAACTTTCTACTAGACAGGTATATCATCTGCAAATAGGAAAAGTTTTATTTCTTTGTTTCTGATTGGGTATCTTTTCTTTCTTTTTCTTCATATATCACACTGGCTAGAACTTCTGAGTTCAAGTTGTGAGAATGGACATTCTTGCCTTGTTCCTGATCTTAGGAGAAAAACATTTTGTTTTTACCATTAATTAAAATGTCAACCAGGTTTTTTGGTAAATGTTCTTTATCGAATTGAGGAAGTTCCCTTCTATTACTATTTTTCTGAGTTTTTTTTAATCATGAAAGGGTGTTCAATTTTGTCAAATGTTTTTTTCTTCGCTAATTGATAGTATCACTATTTTTCTTCTTCAGTCTTCCTAGTGGATCGCATTGATTGATTTTTGAATATTAAGATAGTCTGGTATCTCCAGAACAAATCTCATTTAATCATGTTGTATAATTATTTTTATATATTACTGAACTCATTTGCTAATATTTTGGTAAGGATTTTTACATCTATATTCATGAGAGATAATATAGTCTGCATTTCTTTTTTTTGATATTATCTTTGTTTAGTTTTAGTATCATGGTAATAATAGCGTCATGAAATGAATTGAGAAGACTTTTTCTGGAAGAGATTGTGTAGAATATATGTTAATTCTTATTTAAACTTTTGTTAAAATTTTCTAACAAAGCCATCAGGGCTTAGAGGTTTCTTTTTTTTAGTAATTGTTAATTTATGATTTCAATTTTTTGAATAGTTGTAGGGCTGTCCAAGCGATCTATTCAATAATGGGTAGATTATGGTAATTAGTGTTTTTCAAGGCCTTGGTTCACTTCGACTAAGTTGTCAAATATTTGTGTTTATAGCATTCATAATAATATTGTTGCTAGGATTCCCTTTTTATCCTTTTGATTTCATTAGAGTCTGTAGTAATATCCCTATTTCATTCCTGATATTGGTAATTTGTTTCTTTTTCTTTTTCTTTTTTTTCTTTATCAGTCTTGCTAGAGATTTGTCAATTTCACTAATTTTTTTTTTCAAAGAATCAACTGTTTTATTGATTTTCACTGTTGTTTTTCTCCTTTCAATCTCATTGATTTATGCTCTTTTATATTTCTTTCTGTCTGCTTGCTTTGGATTTGTTTTGCTCCCCGCCCCCCCAACCAGGTTCTTGAATGAGGAGCTTAGATTATTGATTTGAGATTTTTTTCTTTACTAATGTATGTATTTAGTGCTATAAATTTCCCCCCGTCATTGTTTTAGCTGTTTAACACACATTTTATATGCTATAATTTCATTTTCATTCAGTTTAGTAGATTTTAAAATTTGTATTGAGACCCCTCTTTGACACACTGATTATTTAGAAAGTTGTTTAGTTTCCAAGTATTTGGAGATTTTTCTGTTATTGATTTCTAGTTCGTTCTTTTCTTGTTTTTGATTTTCTAGTTTCTTTCTGTTAGTAATATCTATTTCAATTCAATTGTGATGGTAGAATGTACTCTATATTTTTTCATTTCTTTTAAATTTGTTGAGATTTGTTTGATGACCCAGGATATAGTTTGTTTGATGATCCTGGCATATGTTCTGAGGGCACTTGTAAAGTATGTGTATTCTACTTTTGTTGGGTGAAGTAAATCATACTTAGTGATCAAATTTTGTTGATTGGAAGTATTGTTGATTTTTTCTATATCTTTGCTGATTTCTGTCTAATAAATTCAATCAATTGATGAGAAAAGAGGTGTCAAAGTCTACCATTATAATTGTGGATTCATGTATCTTAACTTTTATGCTCTCAGTTTTTGTTTTATATATTCTGTAGTTCTGTTTTTTGATGTATACACATTTAAGACTGCTTTCTCGGTGGATTAACTCTTGTCGTTATAAAACGTCCCTCCCTGTTTCCGGTAATTTTCTTTGCTTTGAAGTCTACTTTATGTGATATTAATACAGCTTCTGTTTTCTTTTCCTCAATGCTTGCATAATATGACTTTTCCATCCTTTTACTTTCGATCTGCCTATATCACTATATTTGAAATGAGTTTCTTGTAGATGTTTTTTTAATCCACTCTGCCATTCTTACTCTTTTTTAATTGGTATATTTAGACTATTTATATTTAATATTGTTATTGATATATTGGGGCTTAAAGCTGACATTTTATTTGATATTTTTATACTCTACATTTTTAAAATTTTCTGTTTACGTTTTTCTTTTCTCCTCTGGGTTGCTCGAATATTTCTAAAGAATTCTATTTTTACTAACTCTTTAGTGTTTTTGACCATCTTTTTGCCTAGCTTTTTTATTGTTTGCTCTAGGTTACATTATATATACATAACTTATCACAATCTTCTACTGTCAATCAGTTCCAGTGAGGTATAGTAACCTCTTTTCTGTCCCTTTACCCTGCCCTGTTGATAATGTAAATTATAGACAAAAATTATAATTACAAATTAAATATTAATTCTACATACCTTTACAATCACATCATAAAGCGTAATATTTTTTAATCATCAAACATAATTTAATTTAGTAAACAAGAGGTCTATTGTATTTAACCATATTTTTACTCTTTCTAGTGTTTTATTTCTCCTGATTATTCTAAGATTCCTTCCTTCCTTCCTTCCTTCCTTCCTTCCTTCCTTCCTTCCTTCCTTCCTTCCTTCCTCCCTCCCTCCCTCCCTCCCTCCCTCCCTCCCTCCCTCCCTCCCTCCTTTCCTTCCTTCTTTCCTTCCATTCTTTCATTCTTTCTTTTTCTTTGAACTTCTTTAGCAATTCTTTTAGGGAGGACAGATTTTGGTGACAAATTCTCTTAGTAATTCTTCATTTGTGAGTGTCTTGACCCTACTCATCAATCCTGAAAGGTATTTTCCCTGGGTATGAGATTCTTGGTTATGGTTCTTTTCTTTCAGCGTTTGAAAATATTGTGCCAATTACTTCTGGTTTTTATGGTTTCTGATTAGAAATCTGCATTAATTAAAATTTTTGTCTGTCTATAGGTAAGGCATTGTTTTTCTCTTGCTACTTCCTAGATTTTTTCTTTGTTTTTAGTTTTCAGAACTTTGTCTATAATATGTCATAATATGGATTTCCTTTAGTTTATGCTCTTTGAATTTACTTAAGTTCTTGAGAGGTTTTCAAGTATTATTTTTTGAGTACTTTCTCAGCCTACCTTTTCTTTTCTCCTACAAGACTCTAATGACACAATTGTTAGGTCCTTTGTTATAGTTTTATACATTCCTGAGATTCTGTTGATTCCCCTCCCCCCATTTTATTGTCTGTGTGTTGTTCAGATTGGAAAATTGCTATTGTTTACTGACTCTTCTCTTTCTCCTCCATTCTGCTATTGAGCCTATCCTTTGTATTTTTGTTTGATATTGTATTTTTCAATTCTGAGATTTTCATTTGGTTTTACTTTGTCTTCTGTTTCTTTGCTGAAACTTTGGTGCATTTTCATTTTTTCAGGCATGTGTATGATTTCTTGCTGAATCATTTTAAATCTTTGTCAGAGAATTCTAATATCCATGTCATCTTAGTGTTACCCTCTGTTGGTTATCTTTTCTCATTCAACTTGAGATCTTCCAGTTTCTTGGTACAACAAGTGAGTTTTGATTGAAACCTGACTATTTGGGGCATTATACTATGAGACCCTGGATCTTATTTAAATTTTATATTTTAGCAGGCCTGTTCTGACAATACTCAAGCATGGAAATGGGGTGCAGCATTGTTAATGCCCATGAGAACCCAGGTTCTTGACTCAGCTTCTGTTACTACCTGAGCAGAGGGGTTCCTCATTACTGCTGGGTTGGGGTGGGAGTTCTGGCTGCCTAGTAGTCTTCTGCTGCTATTATGCTGGCTGGGAGGGGCAGAGGTGCCTCATTACTGCTTCCTACATGGACTCCAGTGATCCTGTGGAGGGTGGGGAGGGGGTGGCCTTGTTACTTCTGTGGTGAATATCCTAACTCTCTACTAGGCTTCCATGAATACCACCTTAGTTGAAGGGATAGGGTTGCCTTGTTTCTGCCTTATGGGGGCTTCCCACGTAGTTTCCACTGATACTGCTAAGTGGGATGCCTTATCACCTGCTAGGTGAGTCAAAAGTTCTGCTACCCTACTCTGCCTTCCCTGAGACCACTTCGTTGGGGGTTTGGGATGTGGGTGGAAATCGAGGCTCTCCGTACACCTTTCTGATGTGGGTATCAGTGGGGCCACAGCTTTTTCTCTGGTATCTGGCTGAATTATAGTGGTTATAGTCTAAAAGTTTTTGGCTTGCTATGCTGCCCTTTCCTTGTCTTTTGTCTAGAGAGAACAGGCTTTGCTGGGGCTTTTTTGTTTGTGCCCATTGCCATTTCAAGGTAGTCATCTTTTTTCAGCTCCAAGTCTGGGATATATAAGTGTATTCATTTGCTAGGGCTCCTGTAACAAAGGTGTGTGGCTTATACAACAGACCCAAAATTTGGGGTGCCTTATACATCTAGCATAGAGTCTTCAGTGAAATAAATGCATTTTCTACAAAATGAAGCTATATGTTTGGCCATTAAATCCTATATATTTTTAAGTGCTTACATTTTTAATATTAAAAATAATGACATAACTATGTGCTTGTTTTCTAAACTCTGAGACTGCTCTTGACTTATGTGGTTTTTTCAACCACTGTATCAAGATATGACCGACATACAAAAAGCTGTACATATGTATGTATACAACTTGATGAAATTGGAGATAAATATATACCTATAATCATCACATTCTATGCCATAAACATATTCATCACCTCCAAAAGTTTCCTCCCTCCCCATTTATTTTTTTATTGATGATTATTGTGGAGCTTCATGTGTAGGTATGTATATATATGTGTGTGTATGTATACACACATATATGTATATATATATAAATTTATTCTCTCAAAATTCTTGGGTACAACTGTTAGTATAAAAACAAAAACCTTTGGTTATAAACTAAACTGTGTATGTAACAGACTTTAGATTTGAAGCTAAAGAGCTATTTTAATTTGGTTACTCATAATTTTATCCATCAAAATAATTTGGGAATGACTCATCTAATAATTTATCTCAGCCAAGAGGTATGTTTGGGACTGAAAATGATTTGAGCTCAAACAGTACCAACTTTTGGAAAATTTTCCTCAAGCTGATGAAAATGAGAAATTTCAAAGCTGCAATGTTGTTGTTTTTAGAAATGAAAAAAAATATATACCAGATGTGAAGAATGTTAGCTCAATTCTTTTCTATTTTATTATTTTGATGTATAAAATTTTCTGATGAAGAAAGATTTGTGCCCACCTGAAGTACAACATAACATTTACTTAGTGTGGGCCCCTTGGCCTCATCTTGTATAATCTTTTAGCTAGTTCACCATATCTGATAAAAGACATATTGACCAGATAAGTAAAAATGCTAATTCTGTATTTTGTATGAAGCCCACAGAACCAAATAAATTTTATCTCTTATGTGTTCTACCTGTTTGGGGAGCAACCATATATATCATTTCTATGTGAGTCAACAATATAGGAAGGCACACATCAGGCTTTTATCTAGCAGAAGTCTAGATTATCAGTCATCAGCTTTCAATGTCAAAGAAAGTGTGGTTCATTCTAACCACTTAGGTCCTTAAGCATTTTATTTTTTCCCTCATCGGCAGGCAAGGGAGGAAAATATGTGTCAGTTTAAATTGTTAAGTGCAGCCTCTATTGTTGGGCACCTTCAAAAGAGGGTTTACTTGCAAGAACCATGATGAGACTTAAGGCAGAAATTCTTAATGGGGCTGTAAAGGAAGGAAAATCCTGGGCTGTGGGTTAGCATCCCTGCTGCCGGCAAGGGGGCACAGGTATTTGAGGGAAATAAAGAACGTTGGGTGGACTAGGGCAGCCAAAAAAGGGGGTTGATTTTAGTGGTGACCCTGGGGAAGAGGTGATCACTTTAAAACACTGTGTTTGGTTAGAGGCATTGTGGCCTGATATAAGCAGGCATGGGCTTTGAAGCCAAACAGACTGGGCATTTTCCACATATCTCACCTTGGGATAAATCACTCAATCTTTTAAGTCTCTGAGGTAATTGGGCCTAATTCTTGCTTTGAGGGGTTATTATCAATATTAAATTAAATTGAAAAGTTACATATCACTGAAACTGGTTCAAAAAGAAATAGAAAATATGAATAGAGCTATAATGAGGAAAGACATTGAATTAAAGTTTTTCCGCAAAGGAAAACCCAGGCCCAGAATTCCACCAGACATTTGAAGAAATGATGCTAGTCATTTACAAACTTCCACAGGAGTAGGGGAAACGTCACAGTTCATTCTACGAGGCAAGAATTAACCCTGATATGAAGCCAAAGGCATGAAGAGAAAACTGCAGACCATTAACTCTCATGAATACAGGCACAAAAATCCTCAACAAAATATTAATAAACTAAATCCAGCAACGTATGAAAGGATTATACATCATGATCAAGTAGGATTTATCTCAAGAATGTAAGGGACAGAAACCACATAATCATCTCAATAGATGCAGAAAAAGTATTGGACAAAATCTAACACCCAATCATAAAAAGCTCTCAACAAACTAAGAATAGATGAGAATGTCCTCAATCTGATAAAAAGCATCTATAAAAATAATACAACCGACATCATACTTAATGGTGAAAGACTGAAATTCTTAAGATCAGAAACATGGTTGCTCTCACTACTTCAATTTAACATTGTATTAGAGTTTCTAGTTAGTACAGACAGGTAGGAAAAATAAATAAAATGCATCCAGAATGGAAAAGAAGAAGTAAAATCTGTCTTTCAATACAACATGATCATATACAGAGAAAATTTAAAGAAACACACACTAGTAGAATAGATGAGCTCAGCAAGGTCACAGAATATAAGACCAGTATACAAAAATCAATTGACTTTCTATATATTAGCAATAAATAATATAATAATGAAATTAAGAAAACAATTCCATTAATAATAGCATCAACTAGAATAAAATATTTAGGAATTTAACAAAAGAACTGTAAGACTTGTACATTGAAAACTACAATATTTCTAAGAGAAATTAAATAAGATCCAAATAAATGGAGAGATTTCACATTCACTGATTGATTGGAAGACTCAATATTATTAAAATGGTAGTTGTCCCCAAATTGGTATTCAATAAAGGTCAATTTGGAGAGAAATGCCTTTTTAATCCCTATCAAAATCTTAGCATTTGTTGTTGTTGTTGATGTCGTTGTTGTTGCAGAAATTGAGATGCCTACGAGTTAATCCTAAAACTTATGTAAAAAGGGCCCAATATCGCCAAAATAGTCTCATAAGTTTGAAGACTTGTACTTCCCAATATCAAAACTTAGTACAAAGCTACAATAATTAAGACTATATGGTACTGGCATAAGGATAGACATATAGATCAATGGAACAGAATTCAGGGTTTAGAAATAAACCCTTGTATTTATAATCAATTGATTTTTCAACAAAAGTATTCGATGGGGAAATAATAGTCTTTTACACCATACAAAAACACTAACTCAAAATTGATCATAAATCTGATGTAAAACCTAAAGCTATAAAACTTTCGAAAGAAAATATAGGAGAGAATATTCATGATCTTGAGTCAGGGAAATGTTTCTTTCATATGGTGCCAAAAGCATGATCTATAAAAGAAAAAAAATGATGAATTTTACTACATAAAAATTAAAATCTTATATGTTTAAAAGGCATCATTAATGAAATGGAAAGATAAGCCTCAACATAGGGGAAATATATGCAAATCATATACCTGATAAAGGAAATATCAAAATATATAAAGAATTCATAATAACTCCATAAGAAGAGAAGTTATTGTAAAATAGGCAAAAGATTTGAATAGACATTTCACCAGAAAAGATGTATATGGTCAATAAACATGCAAAAAGGTGCTCAACATGATTAGCCATTAGGGAAATGCAAATTAAAACTAGAATGAAAAAACACTTCACACACACGGAAATGTTATAATCAAAAAGAAAGACAATAATAAGTATGGGAAGGAATATAAAGAAATTAGCACTCTTATACATTGCTGGTGGGAATGTAAATGGTGCAGCTACTTAGGAAAACGGTTTGACAGTTTCTTTTACACGTTAAACATAAATTTACTATGTAACTCGGAAATTTTACTCCTAGGAATCTATTCAACAGACATGAAAACATATCTACATACAGACTTGCACATAAGTTTTTGTAACAGCTTTATTCATAATAGCCACCAAACTGGAAACAACTCAAATGTCCATCGACTGGTGAAATGGATAAACAAAACATTGTTTATTTATATAACAGAATACTATTCAGCAATAAAAAAAAGAACAAAATACTTATACATGTTATAATATGAACCATAGAAACGTACTAAATGAAAGATGCCAGATGCAAAAACCCACGTATAGGAATCCATTTATATGAAATGTCCAGGTAAATCATAGAAACAAAAAATGGTTTAGCAGCTGCCTGGCATTGGGCATGGGAACAGGGGTGACTGCAACTAGGTACTAGGGATCTTTATTGGGTGATGGAAACATTCCAAAATTGAGTTGTGGCAGTAGTTACACAATTTTCTAAATTTAGTAAAAATTATTGAATTATACCCTTGAAATAAGTAAACTTGTATGGTATGTAAATTATTTCTTAATAAAACTATTAACAATTAAATGAATTTATATTCTAGTGGCTGATACATGGTCCTCAATAAATAACAGTATTATTCTTTGAGGATGTATTTCATCTTCTGAGCTCAGACCTAATGCCTCGGAGGTCAAGGATGGCAAGAAGTGCTAACAGCTAGCATTTTATGAGCACTCACTGTGTTCCAGACTCCATGCTAACTGCTTTAGAGATGTTACCTGCTGTAATCCTCACAACAGTCTTCTGACACAGGTGGTATTATTATGCCTATTCTACAGATAAGGAAGTGGAAGCTTTGTTAAGGCCTCTGGGCCAAGGCATAGAGAATCTCGCCTTCAACAGATCTAATCTGTCCTAATGCATTGAGAACCTTTTAAGACCTAAGAATTTCTAGTCTGGTCATGGGGCCAGCTAGGTGGCTCTGAGCATCTCTATGCTTGGCCTTGCTGAAGCTTCCTGTTTGAAACCTTGCTATTCTGGATTACCTGACAGTTCAGCTATGTGATGAGATTGTTGGTCACCATCACAGTAATTACCTACCTGACTCTGACTCATGTTTATTCTTGTTATAAGACTGTAACCCATCTTGCTCCATGTTGGAGGATGTGATTCTGAACAGTGACTGGTTGACTTTTGCAACTTGGGCCAATATTTTTGCCTCACCTCTGTCCTGGGAGTTCCCCCAGAGATCATGAAAACTTTCCTCAGGTTTTTCCCTCAGCCAGGACTTGGTAGGCCAATGGTCCATTCATTATCATCCGTGGACCACAGTGCAAACTCACTGTAAGAGGAAAGAGCCTCTTATATCGGTTTGGAATGTTTTATCCCTTAGGCTTTAACTACTGGTGATACGCTGGTCTGTGGGGTTTGAGGGTTGGGCAGTTGCAGTTGCTACTTGGGCCCAAACCTCTCTCACAATTTTCCGCTGCATTGCTCAAGTCCTAGGGTTCTTATGGTTTCATTGGCTCTGGTGATTAAGCATATGGCTAATGTTCTGTAGTAGATTCCTATTAGGCATTAATTGAAACATACAAAAGGAGTGTGTAGATGCTCAAAAGGTCCTATGTGAGGTCAGGTATGAGTAGAAATCTCCCTCAGGAACACCAGCATTCAGACAAATTCAGTTTGTGCACTTTTCTGCAGCTGACAATTTGATACAGTCCGCAACCTTTTTGGTACCAGGGACCAGTGCTCCTATGAGAATCTAATGCCTAATGATCTGAGGTAGAACTGAGGTGGTGATGCTAGCACTGAGGAGCATCTGCAAATACTGATGGAGCTTCATTTGCTTGCACGCTGCTCACTACCTGTTGTGTAGCCCGTTTCCTAGCAGGTCACAGACTGTACTGGTCCATGGCCTGGAGGTTGGGGACCCCTGGGTAGTATTTTGTCATTGTACCTTAAACTTCCTCAAAATTCCTTTACTCTGTCCTTATAAAAATATCCCCGTGTCTGGATTCAATCTACCCATCAATCATTACTTGTCAGATACCTCCCATGACCAGGACCTGGGCTAGGTGCACAGGGGAGGCAGAGCAGCCTAGGAATATGCTTCTCTTCTAGGAGCTTTCAGGCCAGTTGGAGAGACTGGAGGCACATACAGTAAGGGGAAATTTATGTTAACTGAGATAATGGGATAGGGAGAGGATAACTCCACATCTTTGTTAAGACTAGTTTACTCTAGATTGCTTGGCTCAGATTAACCATGGTTGAGGCAAAGCAGGGACCTAGACAAACCAACCTCCAGGGCAGGCCTCTATAACTGAGCAGCAGAAGCTACTGAGCTCCTGTTGCTCTCCCAGAGTGGGAGGAGATAGTCAGAGCCTGGGTGGGGCACAGTCTCAGGATCATGGTACTAGGGAGACTCTAAGCTCCACTGTGCCAGATGGCTGTGATGACAGATAATCAACACTTGTCTACCATTTTGTTATAACAAATTTGTGGGTTGTCTGTGATTTTCCAGCAGCCTTCCTTCTCCAAAATTCGCTTAATTCTCATACCAGTTAATATGCTTCTGGATAATTGAGAAGTATATTTAAGCCATTTTGAGGCAAAAATTAACTCAGGGCACACTTCCTCTTTGAGTTGGCTTCCAGTGTTTGCTGGCCTGATTGGTCTTTCTCCTGTTTCCCTCCTTCTACTCCTTCTATCATGTTTTAGCTAGCTTGTGGGCTAAATTGGCTTTTGTAGTACGGAGGAATTAATAGTCAGTTTCTGATGCAGTTTCTGTAGGAAAATAGTCAGTTTCTGATGCAGTTTCTGTAGGAAAATGTACTCTGTGCTGAAGCAATAATGGAGCAGATCTGCCTCTCCTTCAATCCCTCCTACAACTAGAGGGGAACTGCTCCATGGAACCCCTTTGCTCTGCAGAGGGAGGGAGAGGGGAGTGGGGAAGGATGGACAACGGGTAGGCCTCCTTCTTCTCCTTTCAACATTCAACCAGGCTGCTTCATTTTTATCTTGGTTATATGCTGGGCTTCAGCATATGATTCCTTTTGAACACCCAAATCCTGCTGTTAAACAAAAAATATTGAAAATCATTGTTTTAAGAAAGCTGGTGTTAGTGAAATGCTGAACTGGTGATTTAAAAGAAGTTTGCTTATGGACTTGAAATAATATTCCAGAAGGGCAGATTCACTGTTAGTCCTGAACATACTCCACGGTCATGCTCTGGTGACTCTGCAAAGTTCTAAGAACATGGAAGCCTAGCTCTTTATTTCACCACGCAGTGTTCAGTTATGTCTTAATCCTGAAGAGAATAAAGAGACATAAGTGATATAAAGATGTATATATTTAAACTTTTGCATTGTTTGCATTTGCCTGAGGTATATAAAGGTTTTAGACTGTTTCCTAAACATACTTTTTCTTCCCATCTTCTAAAGACAACAATGAAAAATACTTTATTTTCTTTGTGTCCAGGCTAGAAATTATTAAATAGTTTAAAAGTATTGTGATTTTCATCATTTTTCTTACGCGGGGCTTTTTTAGGGCACACTGAAGGCTTTGTGCTGTTCTGATGTTTTGTCGTGAGACATGGCTTCTGTGGATATAGCCTTGCTCACCATCTGCTCACTTAGAAGAGGTGATACTGGGAAATATTAAGAGCTGGAGCCTGGAATCAGAAGCCAGGCGTTTCTGCCTCTCTTGCTCACCATGATTCTAGGAAGTTCCTTAACAGCTTGATTTCTAGGAACAAGGACACGAGCCTTGCTGACTTCACAGGCTTGTTTTGAGTTGATCAAGAGTTATACAAATCCACATGGTCGAGCCACCCAAAGTGAACGGGACTCTGCATTTTTTACATGATGATGATACGTGTTACCAAAAGACATCTTGATTTATCTTTCAGTATGTTGAGGTTTAGTTTCTTCAAAGAGAAAAAGAAAACTATAAAACCTGTAGGACTTACCTTGAGAAACTATTTAGGGTTTTTTTTTTTCATAATCTTTATATAAATATCACTTTTAAAGGAAAAATAATAGATTGTCATGCATGCAATATTTGTAACATGAATTTTATTGTTCATTACCATGCTATTACTGTTCCATACAGAGTTGGCATTTATATTTTAAGTCCATAGAATTTTGCATTCCTTTATTATATTAAAAATAGAGGTATTACAAAGAAGACTGTAACAACGGTAATGCTTTATATTTTCTTTATCTTTTTTGGGTCCATGAGGTAATTAGTGCTAAAAGGAAAGCATTAATCTCTTTTGAGTGTTTAAACAGCACATTCCATGTCTTTATTGTGTTGAAACAGACATTACAAAGATGAATGTAGAAACACTAGATCTGTATTTTTTTTCTAAAAGAAGTTTGGGGATGTTCTTATAGCTCAAAATACTTAATATTTTTCATTTTTTAAAAAATCCTTGAGTTCTCCAACCTAGTACAACTGAGCCGCACTCGATTTGTGTATATTTGGAACACGACCCTTCCCTTTCCCTCACTTTCGGTCGTTACAGAGGAAATGGGTTTTCAGCATACATGATTCGAGTTGGGAAAAAAACTGCATCTTTAATTCCGAAATATTCCTTAGACTGGAAGAAAATCTCTTTTAGAGTAGTCATGTTTATTTTACAGCGACTCTATAGCTGAACAATTTATTATGTTAATACAGAAATACAGCTTTATCGAACAAAATACTATTTTCTAGCTGCCATACAGAAATGATTTACTCAAGAAAACAGAACAAAATTTCTCAGTTTCATTAATCAGCTTTGTAAAAAATTTGCCAGAACTTTTTTCACAGGGTGGGGGCAACAAATAAAAAAGTTTAAAAGCTCATATGTGTCTATTTTGTTTTAGCTTGGTGTATTTATTGAGAGTAAATTCTGTATGTCTTTGCAGTTCATCAATATGTGTATTTAGAAGTTTTTCAAGTTCTTTTGCTCGCTTCTCTTCCTCCAGAAGAAAATGCTGTGTTGCCAAAGAAGCCGAGAAAGATATATCTGGGGGAGACTAAAGAAAGAAAGGAAGAAAAGTTAGATGAGGAACACGAAGCCTTTTTAAATCTTCCTATTTCCAGGCATGCTTCCTCCCTGACATATTGTCAAACACTGCAGCCCTTAATGAAATAATATACCTTAAGCTGAATTCCCTCTGCCAGTGTAACACAGTCTCTAATGAAATCCTCAAAGAACTAAAACTTCACAGCTCCATTACATTAAAAAGCTCTAGAAATGAATATTATAGCGTCTAACTGCAAATGCAGGAACAACATAATTACCATGAAACTTGCCTAAAACATACTCCCCTAATTTGCAAAACCAATGATTTTCATTTGAAAATAGGCAACTCGGGGAAAAATAAAAATAAAAAAAAAACTGAAGTAAAGATTGTGGAGCAAAGAAAGGTTATACAGGAAAAAAAAATTAAGGATTAACTTTAAATAGGGGCTAACTGCTGCTTGAAGTGAGTCAGGTGAGGAGGGCTGGCAGCATGATCTATCTGAGGGGTGAGGGTGGCTTCTAAGTGGGGAGGGCCATATATTGGGAGGAATCTCATTTGTCTAGTTATAACTGAGAAAGCCTCAGTGATGAATGCTCGGTCCCACCCTTTATGGTGATAAAGAAGTGCTCATTTAACTGTTAGTGACCTGTCAGTGCCAATTTGTACACATGCACACACACACACACACAAATTGTGGCCGAGGAAGAAAGGGCAATGATAGATCATTTTACAGTGCTTTATTCAACAGAATTTTTAAGTTAATTTTTAAAAGTATGTTGGGGAAATTTGTACTGTGGTCCCTAAACTCTTCTCCAACTTTTGTTTTATTAGGAAGAATAGGATTTTGTAAAGTGAAGAATCAACAGTCTGTATGCCAGTGAACTTTGTTATAGGGGGATTTAGCTAACAAGTCTGGCCTCTGCCAAAAGTGTATGGGTCGTGGCAAATGATAGTAGAGCACTGCAAACTTATCTAAGAAGTAGTCCCCAGCTACAGCTGCCGTGCCAGATACGGTATCTTTACTTAAGTCAAATCTCACAGCTTTGGGTACATGGTATGCTGCTGTTGATCTGGCAAATGTGTTCTTTTTAATGCTCAGTGAGGCAGATGACCAAATGCAGTTAGCATGCACATGGGCTAGACAATAGTACACATCCATGTTTTTGTGCCGACGTTATGTTTCATGTTAATGATGCTGTCAACAATAAATTCTGAAAGATCTTGGACCATCTGGTCATTCCAAGGACTATGGGCTATAGGACATCATATGTTAACGTTAATATTATGCTAAGACCTGATGAGCAAGAAGTGGCAAGCATGTCAAAGGCCTGGAAAAACACGTACTCCAGAGAGTGAGAGTGAAAGACAAACCCCATATATGATTCAGTGGAGCTTGACATGTTGTTTTTAGGTGTCTAGTGATACACAGCATGGCAGCAGATCTCCTCTAAAGCACAAATTAATGCACCTTGCATTTCTTATCACTGTGAAAGAAGCGTAAAGCTTGATAGAACTCTTCAGGTTTTGGAGGTAGCATATTCCACTCTTGGGTAAAATAATCTGACTCATTTATTGGGTGACACAGAAGGCTGAATTTTTTGTTTGCTTGTTTGTTTATTTGTTTGTTTTTGAGTGGGGCCAAGAGCAAGAAAGGGCTCTGTGGTAGGTTGGGAATGGGGTACTAGCAGTTCTGCTACTTAGGCCAAATGATTTACTAGAAGAATCTTTCGTAGAGAAAATTGCCTTGTGGAGCCTCTAGCAAGTTTCAGTAGAAAAGTTGCACTGCAGACCCTTAAGATTCTGGAGCAAAGCCATGCTGTCTTTAGCAGAGACCTGTACACTGTTTGCAAAATGGTTCCTTTCATGCTGTTGAGCCCTGGGTGAGATAAACCATCTAAGACATGGACAGGAGAACTTGAACTAGCCTCTGTCCTTGGCCATACCAGTGGAAATTATGCACAGAAGCATGGTCTCCCTTTCACCAAAGTGAATCTAGTTTTCATTGCCATTGAATGTTTTATCTGCTTGCAGTAAAGACCCAAGCTGAAGCTCCAATATGGCATCATCCCTCAAGAAGACCAGTCTGTCTCTTGGTGGCAATTAGATTACATCGAATCCCTTATGTCTTTGAAAGGACAATATTTTATCCTTACCAGAATTGATATGTATTCTGTAACTTTGCCTTTCCTGCCTTTGCCAGTCACAGAGTGACTGATTTACTGATTAATACTAAAGGAACCTATTTTATAGCAGAAGAGTATGGCAGTGGGGGCATGGCCATGGTATCCATGGGTCCTACCACATGGTATCCATTGGTCCTACAACATTCAGAGGATGCTAGCCTGATAGGCTTCTTGAAGGCACAGCTAAGGCATCAGCTTGGAAATTATATCCTGTGGGGAATGAGGTGCAATTCTTCAGGATGTGGTATAGACTTTAAACCAATCGTTGCTATATACTACTGTGTTTCTGAAGGGTAGGATACGTGGATCTGGGAACAAAAGGGAGGATGAAGGAATGGCTCTACTCTCTATCACTTCTGTTGATCCACTTAGAGAATTTGTGACTCTCTGTCTCTGTACCCTTGGGCTCTGTTGGTCTAGAGGCCAAGGGTCATAGAGGGGAAGGCCTTTACCAAATGACCTATGAGTTTCATTGAACTTAAAGCTCTACTGGCACCCAGTAACTTTTGGTTTCTCATGCTAACAGATCAGAGGCACAGAAAAGAGGTACTATACTGGCAGAGGTGACTGACTCTAGTCATCACAAGGAGGTAAGACTACTACATAATAGAAAAGTGAAAAATATGTTTGGTACTCAGGTGGTCTACTAAGGTGGTCTTTTGGTACTCTCGTGCCCAGTTTTAAGTGTTAATGGAAAACCGCATCCTGACGAGGGCATGGAAAACAAGAGCTCACCCCAAAAAGGCAAGTCACCTGGACCAACAGAAGTGCCAGCCGAAGAGGAAGGGAATCTAGAATGGGTGAGGAGAGGATGAGTATCAGTTAAGTCCTTGAGACCAATTGCAGCACCGAGGGATGTAGTTTGTCTCACTAACCCTCCTCTTATAAGTATTCTTAGAAATGATGATCAGCCCAAATCTTGGAGAAGCTATGCCTCAATGGAATGATCATGAAAAGAACATAGATTTGAGTGATTCAAATAGTGGACTATACTGGGTGCTGCTGGTGCCCTACCTGGATCCCCTTCACCAGGCTGGTGCTTCTGTTCTTCAGCTGTTGCAGTGTTGGCTGCTAATAGCTAACAGCTTGCAGTGGGCCACTTCTCTGGAGACCTGCTTTCGGCAGAACTGGAGCCTCCGGCCTCACCTGGGAAATTGCAGTGCCCCACCTCCCCAGTCCATTCCCTTTCCTCTGAGAAGCAATGACTGATAGACACGAGCCACAAAATGCCAGACTTCTTGTTTCCAGGGGAACCAACTCTGCTGTGCAATCCATGCTCCAAGCTCCTGGTGAGATAAGACTAATCTCTAGCTGAGACCTCATCCTTGTTTAGCTTTCTTTCCCTCCCCTTGCCAGCTTCCCTCACTCTTTGGCTGAGAATACTCTCTCAATAAATCACTTTCACAAGAGTCTGCATCTCAGGTTCTAGAAAACCTGACCTCAGATTGCCTAGGTTCTGGCTTGAGTGACTGGGTGACATCAATGCTATTTACCAAGAAAAGAAAAACATAAAAGGAGTTCATTAAGGGTAGGGTTTTATGTATTTTTGATTCCCCAGGTTCTAGTACAGATTCTGGCACAGAGTATATTTTCAGTAACATTTTTGAATTAATATGCGAACAAAGGAAATGCATTTGATTTTGAATAATGCTGAACTACAGGTGACTTGGGACTTAAACAGACTGTCAAAGAGACAGTGGGATATATCTGTTTAGGTCTCAGAACATAGGTCTGGATCAGAGATATATATTTGGAAGTTAGAGATCATAATTAAAGCCATAAGTCCAACCGACATCATCCAAGATGTACAGATAAAAGAAGTTAAAAAATGGAGTCCTGGGTGACACTTTATTTCAGGCAGCTACTCTTATAGTCATGTTCTTGACATTGTCATCAACGATAACTGCATTATTTACTAATCAAGATTTTAAGCGACCCATCTATTATCCTTCTAGCTTGTTTAGTCTAATCTATAGCAAATATCAAACACGATGGTGAAATATTGAAAACTTTCCCTTCACAATCGAGAATGAGAAGAAGGATGCTGGCAATACCAGTTTTACTACTCAACATTTACTGGAGGCCCTAGTCAATACAATAAGGCAAGAAAAAGGAAAAAGGATATAAGATTTGAAAGTAGGAAATCAAACTATCATTATTTTAATTATGAATATAGAAAATCGAAAGAATCCACAGGACTGGAGTACAAATTCAATTGAGTATTTCCATTGGTAAAAGGATTGAGAATCCTACTTTGCACCATATGCAAAGGTTAATTCCAAGTATTGATCTAAATATGAAAAATGAAGCACCAAAGCTTCCAGAAGATAACATAGGATAATATTTTTATAACTTTGGGTCATGCAAAGTTTTAAATAGGACAATAAAAAATACTAAACATAAAGGAAAAGATTCATAAGTTTGAACATATTAAAATTAGGAACTCTGGTCATCGAAAGAGATCATTAAGGGAAGAGGCAAGTAAGAGTGGGAGAAGATATTTGCGATACGTATATTCAGCTATGGGCTTATATCCAGAATATATAAAGAAACTTCTACGAATTAATAAGAATAAAGATAATTCAATAGAAACTTAGGCAAGAAAACTGAGACACTTTTACAGTGGAGGATATCAAAATGGCCAATAAACATATGAAAAGGTCCTCAAACTCATTAGTCACCAGAAAAATAAGAGTTAAAACCTCAGTAAGATGTTTCTACATGCTGACCATAAAAGCTAAATTTAAAAATACCAATAATACCAAGTGTTGGAAAGAATACAGAACAAGGAGAACGCTTGCACATTACTTGTTGGGGTGCTTACTGGCTCGTAGTTAGGAAAGCAGCTTGGCAGTACCTCCTAAAGCTGACCTTATGCATATCCTATTACTTAGCAATACCACCCTAAGGTATATATCCAATGGAAATTATACACATGTGCACCAAAAGACACATATGATGGTTTTAGCAGCATTATTTGTAATAGCCCCTCAAACAGAAAATAAATGTCCGTCAATAGTAGAATGGATAAACTGTAGCATCATTGCATATAGTATTTATATACAATGAAATACTATACAGAAACAAAAATGGATAAACTACAGCTACATAAAATAACATGGATGATGAATCTCATAAACAGTGTTGAGCAAAAAAGCCAGACACAAAAGACCACATAAAATACCATACTGTGCATATAAAATTTACAAATTGCCTCAACTAATTTATGATGTTAAAAGTCAGGATAGTGGTTACCTTGAGAGCGAGTTGAAGGAGTGACTGGAAATGGATATAAGGGGAGCTTCTGGAGTGCTGCTAATATTCTATTTATTACCTGGGTGGTAGTTACATTGGTGTTTCCTTTGTGATAATTCATCAAACTGTACAGTTCTGATATGTGCATGTTTCTGTATGCATGCCGGAGCAATAAGAAAGTTAAAAAACAAACAAACAAACAAACAAAAAAACAGGCACAAAAGATCACTGTAGCTCTTTAAAATATAGAGATCCTTAAGGGCTCATGAAATGTCCAGGAGTGAGTCCCAAGCACTTGCATTTTAAAAAACAACACTGTAATTATGGCCTGCACTAGAGGTAAATGAACAGTGATTACAATACTTCATGAAACATTATGGATCTCTTTTCCCTCTATAGATAGGCATGGCCAAACGACTCAGACTCATCTGGGGATCCTATTCATGGAGCAACATTTTTTTCTTTTTAACAACTATGTATACATCAGTTTATCTGTATCAGGGTAAGAGTAATCACCCCTTAAAGGAAAAAAAAAATCCAGGAACTCACCAGTGTGAATACTTCTTCATCACTAACCAAAGGACTGGTCATGTCTTTGGGTTGAAATGGCGGCACAGGTGGCAATGGAGGCGTGACACTTCTATTTAGCTCACAATCTTGGCTAAGTCTGAAAGGGAAGGAACGGTTGTCACTGTTGCTACCAAGGACACCTGCTTGTTTATATAGCTACGGATTTTAATTTCTCTGGTGTCTAACTGCGGGAAAACATAAGAAAATGTTTGGGCTTGTTATCTGGGTATTTCTTTGAAAACGATTTTCCTGATGAATGATTTCCACTCCACTTAAAAGACTTAGAATGATAATGAAGCAGAAAACTGTACCGTAATTGTTAAAAATATTCTATCCTTATTGGATGTATTGCTTCCCTTTCTGTGTTTTACTTTTGTATCTCTGCCGCTTAAATAACATGAAACCAGACTGAGAAAAATCTCGAAACAGTTAACAATGCTGCCCTTGACAGTTCTAAATAGATTCTCTTTTTCTATTCTCTATTCCACTTAACCTCACTGGCTTTCTTAATATAATTGTACTTTTTTAAAATGCTAGAACAAGTCTTTGTCTAATAATAATTCTCATTCTTATAGGAATTAATAATTTATGACATGTTTTCAATTTACATCATCTCCTGAACTCCTCCACACTGTTGACCTTGAGCAAGTGACTTTATCTTCCTGTTACTTTAATGTTTTCATGTATAAAAAAAGGTTGTTATAAGAATTGAACTCCACAGTTTAGACAAAAAGCATAGTGAAGAATTTTTTGTTTGTGCTAAAACCTAGGGTAGAAGATGAAACTGAATAAAATACCAGTGAGATTTTAAATTTTGGTATGCTGACTAACAAATGAATAATAAAACAAAGAAACAAACCAATTTACCCCAAAATTTTACCCAAAAAAGTCATAACGGTATGGGATGTTTGGGACTAAATAAATATCTTTCTGAGCATTAATTCATGAAAATGGGGTTTAAAATTTAATCAAAGTCATCAAAGACCATGAAAATATAAGCATCCCTTTAATTTAAAGTGATTTATTTTTACTAGTAATTCAGACTCTCCACAGGTATTGATTAACCATTTTCAAAGCCTTCACATTTTAATTTCGCATAGTTGAAAAAAAAAACATTATTTTTTTTTCTGTTCTTATCCAAAGACTATAGGCTTGTTTCTTATTATGCAAACATTTTCAAAGCTATGCACAGCAGTAGCAATAAAAGTTAAGTGAGGCATCTGTAAATTAGTCCATAAAAACAAACACAACATGTGTTCCAGTTTTACTTATCTTGAAATATATCTTTTTTTAAAAAATTCATTCTCCCAAACCATAATTACCATGGAAACAGAACAGCAAATTAAACTGGAATAACATGGTTTATGATGTGCACAATCACATAAAACATCCCAAAATTCAAATAGATTATAACAATTGCATAGTACATCTGCATAGAATCTTCAGCTGAACCTTTTAATTTGAGTGAGGCTACCATCTACACTTCAAAGCACGGTGGCAAAAGTAAGATAATTATAGAAGTGATTCAAGAAATACACATCTCTGTAATCTCAATTATACAGAGATTCGGGGGAAAGTATTATTTGTCCTAAATTATCTGAATAATTATCTCAATTATCCATTTTGCTTTGGATGTAGAGATATAGTTTTATGATGTTAATTACTAAAATTTATATAGGAACATTCTTTTTATTGTAAGATCAATAAAATGTAGATATTGAAAGGAAAGACTACGTTATGAAGTATAGTACTTTTGCTTTAAATCATCTTTATATCTGACAAGTTCTTCTAGAACATGCTATTCAAATACTTCATAAAACCACCTTGCATAAAATGCTAGGCATATCAATTTAAAAACCATCTTAAAAATTATTTCAGGAGGCTTTTAATACCCCCTCAAAGGCTTGTATGTTCAATTATCTTTTTCACAGGCCCTGTTTCAAGGTCTCTGCCTATATTTGCCAGGAGGGCAGGATCTAATCGCTTTATTGGGGAGAACTCCACCCACTTGAGACTGAGTCGACTCAGCCAGTTTTCAGAGTCGTCTGACTTTACACGCTATAGGATAATGTCCTCAGCATGGAATGGCATACCTTCACAACTGCTTCCAGCCTCACCTTCTAACACTCCATATAATTCTCCCTAGTCTGTGAACTACTCAGTGTTTCCTATCCTAGAACTGTTCGGCTGGCTATGTTTTGTTCTTTGTAAGCAACACCATGCTATGAAATTTTCTCAACTTACTTTTCGTTTCTAGATGTCAGACTGTCCACTCCTTGACAAGGGACCCTGTGAGAGTGCTTATGACAAGCCTGCTGATATTGTGTTTTTCTTAGTATTGGAAACTTCTAATTTATTAACGAGACTCAAAGTAATTTTAATGATTAACGTTTGCGATTACTAAAATCTTCTCAGTGCATGACATAACTTTTAAAACCACAAATTCACTTTAAGTATGTATCTTAAATAGATATAAAACTCCACTTATTACAAAATTCATTGTCATTAAAATTAGTTATATATTAATAGCTCTGAATACCACTACTCCAAATTAGCTTGTAAATTATCCTAAAATTCCAAAGTCTAACTTCAAACAAACTTTAAAAATATTCAATATATCTTCATCAAAGACAATTACATCTCATTCGTCATTTTTTTTAAAAGTGCTGAATCACTCTCTTATTGGAAAGCAAATCCTTTGGAATATCCTAAAATATGTTTTAAGTGGATGACCATGAAAAACATTGTATCGCTTCTAACAGGAGTGAAAAACAAAAAATTGAGTTTCTTCTGAGTACATAAAAGATTACTTTAACGATGTACTATACAAATCTTTCTTAGTTAAATAAGAAGTGGCTACAAATTAGACCACAGTCTTTAAAATTTTGTGGAACATCATCTTCATATCTACTTTGATCTAAAAGCATTTTCCTTTCTCAAGTAGTTTAATAAGACCTTTTGGCATTAGCCGTCGATATATGTAAATATAACTCGTGTATTTTCAGATTTTTTTAACCTAACAAACACATATAGCATTTACTATTTGACTTCGCTGGGCAGTGGTATGAGTGAAAGAAAGAATATTTCATTTTTCACTTGCTAAATGTGATAGATATGTGCTTTACGGTTCTCCACTGGTGAGTTGAGTTCACAGTGTCCTTGCATCTCAGCGACTCTTTCCCCATAGCGGCTTTTACATGGTAATAATTTATTCAGAACATTCGAAATGCTGTTTCTTTTAAAAACCAGGTCACTGGAGGACACTGAAACCAGACAAGGCATTAAAACAAATTTAATGAAACTTTCAACAAATGAGACTGGGAGGACACGAGGCTTTACAGCAGGAATAGAAGTCCAAACTGCTTATTAAGATAATCTCCTGCTGAGCATTTTACCTGTTATGCTGCTTTCTGTGTCCCCTATAGCCTTGTTTTTGTTAGGCACTTGTAACACATTCTGTACTGCCTGACAAAGAGAAAAAAGGGGCAATCCGAACAATAAAATACTTTTTAAAAAATAATAAAAGGCAGAGTGTCTTTTTGTTTAGATAGGAACACCTGGTACCTTCACCTAAGGCTTTCGAAGTTACTTGCACCAAGCAAGACAAGCAAACAATGCTCTGCACCTGATGGGTGCTCTGTCAGGTGACTATACACAGGAAGACCCTTTATAATACCTTTAGGGTCCTGCTTTTCTCTTACAGTGAGAGAAGTGTAGACATGGGGTCATGATTTGACCGATAGAGAAATGAATCCATGAGTGGGGAAACACTTTGTGAAGGGTTTATTCTATACACCAAACTCAAAACTAGACCCCTTTAGACAGATTTTCAGGCATACTGGCCAGTCAGCATGGGCACCTTCACCAGGGACCTGGCCCACAACTGTCTCTGTGTCCATTTGTACCCTCCCATACTGCTCTGGTAGTGCTGTCTGCCCACCACAGTCCCCACCACCAGTGTTTATGGGGGTAGCAGCTAATCTTCCCTCATTCCCTTCTACAACCACTTGAGGAGAGGTTATTAATTTAGCCTTTTTGAGTGGTTGCTGTTTCTTGAATCAGATTAGGATATATCCTAATATTTACACACAGGGCTGAGGTGGTGAAAGTAGGAGAGAGCTACACTACATCCACAAGAGTGTTGAAGAGGAATGTTTGTGTAGTATGTCCCATGGATTTATGGATTTATGTACCTGTAGAACTGCGGGTGCTTAGTTACAAAGATGAGCCTGGCATCACTCCTCCTCCACAGGACTATCTATGAGGAAATGTCAGATTCGGCCATTTTTCTGTCTAGCAAAACATACTTTTTAGGCACTGTGAGTTGTTGGAGAAGCATTACTATTAGTACAAATACCAAAAATAATATCAGTAATAATTGCTAGCATTTATGGAATAATATATACTACTTTACACAGAACTATGCTTTCTCCTATAATTCTCACAATGATCTTATCATTATTACCACTATTTGTCAGATGGGAAATTGAGAGTTACTAACACTAACTAAATTTCTCAAGGTTGTAAATATTAATTATTTGACATGAAAATATTATGTAAGGTTTGCATGCTAAGTATTATGATCTTTTGAGCAAAAGTTATATTGATTTGGGTCTGGACCCATTAATTCACTATTCCTCAACAACATGGAATGTTAATAAATCTGATATCAAATAAGTTTGGAGACTGTTCCACACCATCCCCCTTCCTAGAAACTCACAATGTGCATTAGCATTTTAATGACTCCGAGAGATCCTGTAGAAAAGAAACTTGTTTGTTTTACAGAGAATTTTCCAAGTTTAGAAAAACAGTGAAAAGCCTCCAGAGACAGTTTTGACTCCATGAATATTAAAGTTGAATAAATTAGTCTAATTTTATGGTTGATATGTTTACTTAAATTTTGAACTAAGACATTTTAAAGAGCAAGAGGATAATGTGGACAGCAGATATTGATTTTTTCATATGCTTCTCTTCATTCTGAGAAACCCTCTCTTAATACATCCATAGATTCTTTTCCTATAAATTAACCAATAGTGTGTTGTCACTGCTGGAATGTCGGTATAAGTGTATAGATTTTTGAAGTCAGAAGTAAGCATGGAATTTCTCTTTTGTTTGAACAATATACATAACTAGTAAATTCAAATTTTTCTCTTCCCATGACATAAAAAAATAAGGTTACACACTTGTATGTTTTGTGTGACTCATCAGCTAATAAGAAGGGCCTGAAGTGAATAAGATTTACTGCAACACTCTACCCATTTCACTGTTATATTTTGATAGCTGTTGACAACTCAGTTTCATACAAAACAACATATCTACCGTACTACATTATTACTATAAAATAAAATTTAAAGAGAAAGTGTGTAAAATTACAGTTTGAATTGTTTAAAATAAATTTCAATGTTTATACATTTATATCCTATACAATGGAGTCAGCATACCTATCTTCATTTTTTTCCATTTTTATCTGGTTTTGATACATGTACCGTCCTGTTTCTTCATAGGTGTTTTGATTAGCCCATCCTGATTTTCCATTGGCATGAAGTTTTGCAAGATCATTTCGGAGCCTTTCATTCTCATACTCTAATTTGTTAATAGATGTACGCCTTGAACGTTCCCTGTTCGCGAAGTCCATACCCTAGAGAATAAGATAAACCATCACTGAAAAAATTGTTCCTCATAGGTGATGCATATTTCCTGTGCATTTGGACCAGTGTGCTGGAAAGGCCCTTTCTTTAGAGTCGAGACATGTGGCTCTACCTCCTCTACACCCTTTCCCATCTTCACCTCCTAATGACACATTCAGTGATAGTTGCTGCTGAACACAGCACAGTAAAAGCAATGCGTACATTGCTGCCCATATTCCAACAAAGAAAAAGCTCACTCATGCATTAGGGTTTTCTGTATCTAGAACATATTGGCTGGAGTTCAGTGTTTTTGTGTTTACATGGTATGCCTTCTGGTGTTGATTAATAATGGAATTGATGTATATTTTAATTTGAAAGATTTTTTTTTCTGATAGAAATAATAGAAAATCATATATTGATTCCCTACTGTTGGGTGATGCTACAAAGTATATACTAAATCCATACAGACTGGGGTCTGTATCAATGATTAAGAGTTGAGATTGTGCCCGTTTCAAGCAATGTGGCTTCATGATAAAGTTTTACTATCTGGTTTGGACTGCCTAATTTTTTTAACGTGTCTTCATAAGAGAATAAGAAACATGTTTAAATCACAAAATAAGAGGTTTAGAGCAAGAAAAAAAGATTTCTGATACAGTTTGAATTAAATGCTATACAAAGTTTCCTAGGGAAAGTCTGAACTTTTCTTCTCATAAAGTTTTTAAAAGTAGTATGTAGTTTCACATGAAAACTCATGAAATGCTTTGAATGACTCTACATAGTCCTTTCTAGTCCTATGATTTGAATCTCCATGAATTGTATAGTTGCTGATAAAACAGTAGTTCTTTACTGTCAGAAGGATAATATTTTCACACAAAAAGAATAGCATGAATAAAATATCTTTGAAGCTCCATATTTCTATGGTTAAAGTCTGTAAGACTGTAGATGAGTATAGCTTAGAACTTTCATTTTGAAGTTCCTAAATTTAAAGTTTTGAGTGCCTTTTCATATGGTATTACATATTAAGTGTTAAAATTCAATACATATTAGATATTTAAAAAGTTTATCTGTTTGTTTTATTTTTTCGTTTCAAAGGACAAGCCTTCCTACGTTTTCTGTTTACTGCCGAATGTATTATAGACACTCATAAATTTTTAGAAAAGTTTCACTTTCGAATAAAAAGAAATGCTCCAGGAGGGGACACTTCCCCCAAACAGAAAGGTTTATGTGCTTACATGTCCATTGACTACGGTGTCCATTAGAAAAAGACTATCGAAGGTATTTCTCTGCTTGTTAAGCTTTTAGTATATGTCAATATTTGCTCATCTGAGATACACCAGTGCAGATAAAAGAGTCATCTACAGTCTGCTTTAAAAGAGAAAGGACTGTTTGTTCTAAAATTAGAGCACACTAGTGATAAATATAAAGGAGACAGAGTATTATAAAATTTTGCCCTACATAAAAAATATTTATATGAATAGATCTGGTAGAAAAGGTCATGGAATAGATTCAAAATTTTACTCCTGAAAAGATATCTACTTGTCCAAGTATAAAATTCTTGATGGTTTGCTGCTCAATTACAATTTCATTCAAACTTTTTCTCATAAAGCTAGATATTTTTTTGTGACTTTTTGGCCCAGTGTTAAAGTAATTAATAATGAAAGTAATGATTTCTTTAAAAATCCACAATTTTCTAAATGTATCATAATTAAATAAGTGTTGTGAGCATGCCCTGGAAGAATTACACAGCTAATGTATTTACATGATTTATATTTAAAGGTATATTCCATTTTCCTTGACATGTTTTTTGAGCTCTTTCATTTCATGCTTTTTTGAAAATGCTTTTCTAACAATTTCAGGAATATATATTCCATTAGATGGTTATCATGTGAAAATAGACATTGATTAAATTCTACCTCTATATTTCTCATGGGTTAGTTTATAGGTTTATTATCTCAATTTTTTTTCCCTTCAAAATTGTAGGGTTCCATGGTTTTAATCCAATTTTTTAAATTGGCAAAACCTCCTGTGCCTATTTACTTGGACGCACTAGCATGAGACCAGTTGAATTAATGAAGTGTCTGAATAATAGCATTTTGTATATGTCCTTATTTTTTTAAATCATGTACATTCAACAATAATAGTTAGGCTAACAAAATATATCTACAGAAAGATTGGCTTTAATTGTTTTATGGTAGTAAAACAATATGTAAAAGGGTGTTTTAGATACTTGTGAGGGTACCGATTATTTACGCTATTATTTTATTTAGCAAACTTTACGGATAGTGAAAGGAAAATTAGTCTGAAAAATTACCATAAATTCTGAGTTCTGATTAAATTTGATTTTATGACACCTTCCTTAAATGAAAGAAAATTTAATAAATATAATTACAAGTCTAAGTCAACATGGAATCACAAAAAAACTATCATGATAAACCTGATTCTTCGTTAGCTGCTCAGCAGCAGAATAAAACTAAACCCCTCACCTTTCTCAATGCAGTCAAGTTTTTGCACAAATCCAAGGAAAACATCTTTTTCAGAACCAAGAATGGCTTATTAGTTCTGTTACTATTCTGAGAATCTCACTGAGACCTAAGGAAAACTTACATATCAGGTGGTTAGTCTCACCAGGACATTCTCCAGAGGAAAATAGGAACTTTCATAACTTCAAGCATACAATGGGGTATTGACTGAGTGCAGGGCTGCTATTCTTGCCACTGGTGGGTGCCTTTTAAAATTTTTCTTTCCTTCGGTATAAATTAGCATGGAGCATCACAGTCAGTCAAGCAGAAAAGTTCTCAAAAATATAGTTATTTAGAAATGACCTACCTTAATATCACTAACTTCACTTGCCTAGAAAGGAAAAAAAAATCGTTATTTTAATTATTCAAGTACCATATATTTTAGAAGATCTAAAAATAATGACATAAATATTTGGGGGTTTTTTGCCTGAGGTAAAATTTCAGCACCAATTATTTAATTCTTTATTTACTTCTCCATTCTAATTATTTCGCAAAGAATTAACTAATTGACTATGTAATTAATTTAAGACATAACAGATATGAATTTTCTTCATGAAATCTTTAAACTGAGTCCTAAATGAGTGACATAATGGATTGTAAACTCTTGAAGAATTATATTAAACTCTTTTTATTATTCAATAGACACTTGAGATTTTTCTCTTTGGGGGGTAGCTTGACTATTTCAATGAAGTAAATTCCAAATCATCACACACACAAAAAATAGAGAGCAAGTATAAAGTCAACTTCCTATATGAATTACAATATACATAAAATATTTATGATTAGATACTATTTTAATAAGCATCACATTGAGGGCCATACATCAATGTCATTCCATTTTATGATATCTAAATATCTAATCTTTAAACAAATATATATTGTACATGTATGTGCTGAGTACTACAGAGGTAATTGAGTATGAAAAAGTGAACCTCCCTTCATAGAAAATACAATAAAATTGAGTAGACTAAACTACCATATATAAAAATATAGTAAATGATATGAAGTATAATTATGTGTTAAATTATGTTGCACCAAGTAGGAACTCAGTTTTTGGAATCAATTAAAGGCAACAAGATGGACTGAGATCATACAGAAAGTGATCATACAGGAAGTAAGACGAGGCTTTGCCATTGTCCTTAATGATATTAGCAATGGTTTTCATGATAACTGTTCATGCCTCCTAGACTACAGGTGAAAACTCATAAATGCACAAGTATTTATTGAAATCCTGTATGAAGAGTGTAAAATATAATCTACTTCTTGTCACAAGAAGTTTATGACTGATGAGACAAAACATACATACACTAAACAATTAAAAAATAAAAGGAGACAATTCAAAGCAATGCTAGATTTTAATAAATATCAGTGCTTAAAAAAAAGACAAAGGAAAGAGAAATAAATGGGACCTAGAGCAGCTGGAGATAAATTCATGGAGGAGATAAAATTTAATCTAGATCTATAAATCCAAAAGCCAGTACTTTTAAATACTAATAGAATAAAAATCTCCTTGTGAGCCAGACTTAACAAAAGAGAGAGCTAAACTACATAAGCTTAGGAATAAGAAAGGAACATAAACACAGAACATAGAAGAGATGAAAAGAATTATAGGATATTACTATTTTCAATAACAAGGAAACAAATTGAAATGGGTAAAGATTTCGTAGAAACATACGAATTACAAAAAAAAATACCTAAGTAGTAAAATTTGAACACACCAAGTACCCTACTTCATTGAAACTTCAATGTCCTGATGGTTTCATAGCTGAATTCTTTCTAACCTTTAAAGAACTGATAATTCCAATATTATTTAAACTATTATACCCACTCATAAAGATAGAATGCTTCCAATTTATGTTATAAAGCCAGCATAACTTTAAAACAAATAGAAAAAATGAGAACTATATACAAATCTCATTTATACATATGCAGAGTAATCTCTAATAAAATATCATGTAGAATCCAGTAATATATCAAAATTGTTAAAGTATGACTATTATGGGTTGAATTTTGTCCATCCCTCCCCCCAAAAAAGAGGTCTGTAGAAGTCCTAACCCCTAGCATCTCAGAATGTGACCTTGTGACCTTATTTGGAAATAGGACATTTACAGAGGTAGTCAAGTGAATATGATGTCATTAGGGTAAGCCTTAACTCAATGTGACAGGTGTTCTATTAAAAAAAGAGATTTAGAAACAAAGACAGACATACATGGAGGGAAGATATGAAGAAATGGTAAGAAGACAGTCATCTGAAGATAGAGATACAAGGATAATGCCATGTGAAGACAGAGGATTGGAGGGATGCATCTTATAAAAGCAAGGATTGCCAAAGATTGCTGGCAAACACTAGATGCTATAGAGAGGCAACAAAGAACCGCCCCACTCGCAAGCTTTCAGAGGGAGAATGGCCCTTTCGACACCTGGATTTTGGACTTCTAGCTTCCAGAACTGTACATTAAGTTTCTGTTGTTTGAAGCCATCCAATTTGTGGTACTTTGTTATGAGGACCCTAGCTACTGAATACTGTTACAAACGAGGTTTATTTCAGGAATTCAAATGTGAATCAATATTAGGAAATCTGCCAAACATAGTCTATTGCATGCCAATAAATTAATGAATAAAAAATACATGATGTCATATACATTGAAAAGGCATTTACTAAAAACCAGCAGCAAATCTTAGCTTTAAGTAAATTAGGGACAGAAGGATATAATAAAGTCCATAAATCAAGACAAATGTTATCTTAAATAGTAAAACTCTAAAACAATTTCATCTAAAATCAGGAATTGACAAATTTGTCAGCTATCACTATTCTCTTGAGGGTTTTAGCAAATATAATATGATAAAAATAACTGATGTAAATAGTAGAAAAGGAGAAAACTGTTAATAATTTGGCTTTTCTTCCTATATTAACAATAAGTTCTTACATGTGGGAAAAGAAAAACAGTGACGGGAGTTATGAAACACTTGAGAATAAATTTAAGAATAAAGGCACAGAACCTATACAAAGGAAATTGTAAGATCTTATTGAAGAGTGTAAAATAAGATATGAAGAAATGGAAAGCCATGTCATATTCTTGGATGAGAAAATATGCTATCATAAAAACACCAATTCTTTCAAAATTAATATATAAACTTAATTCAATTCCAAATAGAATCCAACAGGAAATTACCAGGGGAAACTGGATAACTCGAGCTTCACATTCATATAAAAATTTAAATTGGATTCCTGTTTTCTATCACATGCAAAATTACAATTCAAATGGATTAAACGTAGATGAAAAATATAAAAATCTTGGAAGAAACTCTAAAAAACTGTGGATATTGTCTAGAAGTTGGAAGAACCTTGTTATTCAAGGAAGGAAATGCAGAAGCTATAAACAAAAAGATACACATATTTGACAAATAGAACTTTAAAACTTTTTGGCAAATCATAAATAAAAAATTACAAACAACAAATTTAGAAAAGTGCTGTTATAAACCGACAAGAAAAAGATAGCCAAACAGAAGAATGAGCAAAGAATATAACTAATTCATAATACACTGCCAAATAAATACACAAAAATATGCTCACCATAGTCAGGAAAATGCAAATTAAGGTACTATTGAGAAATCACTTTATACCCATCAGACTGATAACAATATAAAAGAGTGATAACACATATTGTTGGTAAGGATGAAAAAATCAGTTGAAATATGATTTGACACAAATGTTTTAAAATTAAAATATACACATCCTTTGAATCAGCAATTCCATTCTTAAGCAGTTATTCCAATATTTATATATAAGGATGTTTTTTACAGTATTTTATATTTGTGCAAAAATCTAAAAACAGTGAATTAATTATAAATGAATTAATTCTGAAAATTAGTTGAATAAATTTTGACACATTCTTATCATCAGATATTATTAAGCCATTATATAGAATGAAATAGACTTAAACCAGTTGACTTGTAAGGATTTACAAAGGATAATGTTGAATGAACAAAAATGACACAGAGAAATGTGTATAATGTAATCCAATTTTTTTAGAAAAGTGAAAACCCCTAAATAGGTATATGATTATATACATGTATGTATATATGTATATATATTCACACACGCATATGAATTCATATATATAAAAAAGTACAAAATGCTACATACTGTATAGTTAACGTGTGTTATCTGGTAGGTAGAGGGGATATGAGGTGGGATAGAGAAACAGAAGAAAGGAGAAAGAGAAAGCAAGAAAAAAGACTACTGAAATTACGAGTATGTAAGCTATGATTTGATTTCTTAAAAATTATACATTTTACATAAGTATGCATTTTTTCCTAAGAAATTAGGAAAAATCAAAAGATGTTTTCTATTTACTTGTAGAGCTGTCTGTGCTATATAGTCAAAAAGCAGTTTAGAATAATGTATAGAGTATGCATTTATTTCTGTCAAAGAACACTTAATATTCCCTTGTGTATGTGTGCACGAGCAAAAAAAGAGTTATAGAATGCTACACACTGGTTTGTTAGCTCTGAATATCTCTGGAGTTCCAACTAGGACTGCAGACAGCAGTAGGGATACTTAGCTTCTTCTTTGCACATCTTTGAATGTTTTATTTCTTGAAAAATAAAAACAAATAAATGAACAAAGCCTAATGTTTACAGAAGCCAGAGTGAAGCAGGCTCAGTAGGGGCTGTGATGACACAGAATACACACCTCAAAACTTTCAGATAAAGCATTTAAAAAATATCACAAAACCATTTTGTGAGAGTAAAGACACTCATGGGGGCGGAATCCAGTTTAATTTCTTGTGTGTCCAGTGTTTAGAAATAGGCGTCAGACATATTTTATGTAACAGACCGGGAGACCACAGATACTTTACTTTTTATCCATCTATATAGTACTCCAATCGCCAGGCCTAAAGAAGGCGGAATGCTTCCAGAACGCTTCCACTCTCTGATGCTAGAATATGGACTATTATGAGAACAAGTACATACTATTACAGAAATACAGTATCACGACTTAAGAAAGAACCATGGGAAATACCTAATGCAACTTCCTTATTTCACAGCTGAGGAAACTGAGGCCAGGTTAAACAGTTACCATACTCATCTCTTATCCTCTCTGTTCCCTGAATAATTGACAGATTATTTCAGAATTTAACAATGGTATTTCATTAGTTCAATAAGTAATCACTATCATATTTACATATAAAACCCAACCCTCAACTATTATATTAATCAGTTGAAATGAAAGGCGCAGAGACTATTTAAGTTGCCCTGTATAAACCTGTAGAACCACTGGTTAAAACCACAAGGTCAACTCAGTCATTCATTTATTCATCCATCTTTTTATTCAACCAACATCCACTGAATACTTACTATACCCCTGATGCTGTGAGGTGCCGGTGTATTAATAAGACGTTAATAAGATACAGTTCTTGTTCACTGTCTAGTGGGGGAATGAGAAACTACAAAACAAGTCAGACCAAAATACAAACCAAGTGTGGATGGAAAAGTTTATTCTGGAGTTTCAGAGGTGGCTTCATCAAGGGAAAGGTTGACACTCAAGCCAGGCCACATAGGATGTGGGATTTCAGAGGCCATAGCAAGAGCAAAAGCGAGGAAGTAGCATGTTTGAGGAAATGATAAGAATCGAGCTCAATCTAAAAAAAGAACAAGAAGGAAAACCAGAAATTCAAGTACTTTAGACAGAAGATAAAAATAAATTCAATCCCTGTGCGAGATAATTTGCCACTCTATAGGAAGTGCTCAGTAAATGTCTGGGTAAATCCTGACCAACTAAGTAATCTCCGTTCAATTTACTGAATGATTTCAGCATGTTACCATGTACCGTCCGGGGTCTAAATCTCCCATCATTCCTTTTAGATGTGTATTTTCAGTTCTGACAGCTTTATATCTCATATCTGAGACCTGAAAGGAGATGAGTAGTTAAAAGCGAATGTAAAATTCATAATAAAAGCTCACCATTCTATTATAACTAATTTCATTTTGTTAATTAAATGTTTTCTAAATGTAGTGAAGGGAAATATTTCTTAGGCATGATTATTATAAATCAGGTATTTTCATTTAGTGCTTTAATTTTTGGCGGGCTACACTTCATGCTCCTTTCTGATCAGTGTAAACTAAAAACATACTTTAAATAATGATTTATTTACTTTTTCTTTCCAATTCCAAAATTTATTTTCTCACTTCCATTTCCTGTTGTATGCAAATTATGACAAGAAAAATCACAAATTGTAAAACATATTTGCATATCTATTAAATTTCTTGACCGATTAATTTTTACAATATACAAATATGTCTTTCATGTTTAATTTTGTTTTTTTTCCTGATATTTCTGCCAAATTTCCTCTTTTTTGTGACTACTTCATTTTGTCTCCTAATTTATATTTTCACTTATTTCTTCTATTTGGCAGTACTTTGAGATAGTATCTGCCCCTTTATTTATCTAGAGCTCATTTCTGTATAAAACACGTCCCTTAACAAGACTTACTATTATAAATTATAAAATATATTCTCCTCTACAAAAACCTAAAAATACATAAAAGAATATAAAGATGAAAAGAAAATTTATAATTCAATTATCCAGATAACTGTTAACATGTGTAAAATATCCTTTCCTATACAGGTTCAAACAATGATACTATCCCACCTATACTGTTTTCCTGTGTGTTGTATGAATTAATCACAGTCTAAGTCTTAATAAGCGGGCAAAGGCTGAATCTTCTCTTGTTTTTATAATACATAGGATTTAAATAGCCATGTTATTTCTGAAGTGATCCTTAAATGCCTACAAAGTTATACAAATATAGTGGACAATCAGGTGACAGACAGATGGGAGGGAGGTTGCGGGGCTGGGAGAATGGAGTGAAGGGTTAAAAAAGTACAAATTAGTAGTTGATAGTTGGTCATGGGGATGGGGAGCATGGCAGAGGGAAGTCAGTTAGCATTAATACATACATTGGCTAGGTGGAGGGTGAGGGGAGGGAGGGAGCAACTGATCATTTTATGAACTATATAGGTATCTAACCAATGTACTGTATATCTGAAACTAATTAAAATAAATTTATAAATTTTAAAAATGCCTACAAAGTTATTGAATGGTACTCTCAAATCCTCTAGATTTGAGGTTAAAAAACATAAACCCTATGCTTTCAATTGCAGGTCATCAATTTGATAGTGAGTAAGGAAGAGAATTTCAAGATAAATAGAAAGGAAGGAAGACAGGAAGGAAGGAAGGAAAGAAGGAAGGGAAAGAAAGAAAGAAAGAAAGAAAGAAAGAAAGGAAAGAAAGAAAGAGAAAGAAAGAAAGAAGAAAGAAAGAAAGAAAGAAAGAAGGAAAGAAGAAAGAAAGAAAGGAAAAGAAGGAAGGAAGGAAGGAAGGAAGGAAGGAAGGAAGGAAGGAAGGAAGGAAGGAAGGAAGGAAGGAAGGAAGGAAGGAAGGAAAGAAGGAAGAAAAGAAGGAAGGAGAGAGGGAAGGAGGGAGGACTTAGAATTAATTGCAGTATTTTAACAGTAGAATGTTGTAATTGCTGTTTTTCCCCATGAACCATGTTCTTCATTGAGTCAATGTTCCATAAATATGAACAAATTTTTATGTTTCAACATCTGTTTTTTAAAACCCTAAAATAAACATATAAAATAGGGGTGAGAGGTATCGAGGAAAATTTTTTAAAAAGATAAAAATGTTAATGGAAGGGAACTATAGAAAATTTTAAGACATCTTTGACTAGAGCATACTGTGGGAGGTGATCAAACTATGGGTCCTAATAAGAAAATGTTAGGATGAGATATAATGAAATTATCTTGCATTGTCACTAATTTTCTCTTTTGGTGACACTTTGCATTATCTCACAAAAGTTTTGTGTAACTCCACGAAGCATTTCTGTGATGCCAGTCTCAGATACAATACCGAGAAATGCAAAGCTTTTATTAGTCAATAATGAAGGCTACTATCTGCATTGAGCAAGAGAGTGACCTGGACAGGTGCTGTCCGGCCCACTTACATACCTGTTGTTTTGCCAACATTTTTTCCTTTATTTCTAACTCTGTTTTTAACTGTCTCTCCAGAAGGGCAGCTTTCTTCATGATAGTTGCTATAGTGATCTCCTTCTGATGAAGCTCCTCTGTAAGGTCAGAGATTTCGTTCCTCATTCTTTCCTGCTCAGAGCTATGGTGCTCTTCTTTCTGGTAGAGTTGGCTCCTTATCTGCAGCAGATATATTCCAGGAAATATTAACATGTCTTTTTATTTTGAAAACAGCTTAAAGCTTTATTGGCCATGTTCAGTCTTCCTATCCTATCTTAAAACTCTAGCAGGCCTCACTTTACCCTCCGTTTCTGATCAATGCTAAATTGAAAACTTTCACAGGAAGGCAGAGAAAGTATTATCAAGCATTTACCCCCACCCCCAACTTTACTGAAGTATACTTGGCATACAAAAACACTGCACATAATTGATGTACGCCATTTTGTGAGTTTGGACATACGTTCATGTTACTCTCATCATAATCAAGGTAATAAACGTATCCATTACCTTCAAGTTTCCTTATATATGTTTGTCATTAAATTTTTTTTTTTTTTTTTTTTTGTAGTAAGAACACTTAACATGGGATCTACTGTTAACCTTAGGCAGCATGTTGTGCAGCAACTTCTGGAACCTACTCATCTATATAACCGAACTTTATGCCCACTGGACAACCACTCCAGAGTGGTCTGGTGGAAGAAGACTAAACCCAAAACTCAGGGATTGGTGGACTGAGCACTTTTTAGGGAGAAAAAAATTGGCTTAGAGAGGTGAAGTGACTTGCTTAAAGTCATAAAGCTATTAGCAGGGAGAGCTAGGGCTAGAAGGTAGGAGTCTAGCTTTAAATTCAGTGCTTTTCTTTTCCTTTCTTTTCTTTTTTACTAAATTGTGCTGTTCTTTCTGTGACTAAACACTCTATTTTTCAGAATCATGTAATAAATTTCAAATGTAGTATGTCCATGAAAACGTGTCACCTCCTTTCTGTAAGCCCATGGAGTCTCATATTCCTAACCTTAGCCAAGCCTTCCACATTAGGAACTCCCGGATCACCTCAGACTCCTCCCACCCTTGTCTTCCCAAATCCAGTCAGGCAGCAAATTCTGTCTCTTTTATTTGGATCTCTCTTAAATTTTTCCCCTACTCTTCATTCCTACTACCACTTAGTCCAGCCTTCCTACCATCTTTCTAGAAATCATTCATTGTCTCTAATTTTTGGGATTTGAAGACGAAGTACACAATCACTGATCTCAAAAAAATCATAATCCATTGGGGAAACAGAAGAATTAACAGCTACAACACAGTGTGCAATCGATGTCAGAGGTATGTAACAGAGGCGGGATATAGTGGAGGAGTGCTTAACCCAGCCTGGGGTTGTCAAGATAGGATTCCCAGAGGAGAGGACATCAGATCGAATATTGATGGACAAATGGAAGTCAGACAGAAGATACGAGATGGAGAAGGGCTCCCAGGCAAAGAATGCAGCCAAGGCACAGTGGCACACTAGGTGAACAAAAAGGAGTTTAGAGTGGCTGGGACTTGGTGTGTTGCAAGAATGAGGCTGGAGAGTTAAATAGAGGCCATTCACAAAGAGATTTATTTAAATTTACCCCAGGGCACTACTTTTAAAATTGACCTTTTTTCATTTCATATTTAAACATTTCAGAATATATCTCTGAAAGAATAAGGTGTGCTCACTCTTTTTTTTAATATAACCAGAATACCATAAGACATCTTAAACATATTAGCAATTTATCAATATCAAATATCAAAGCAGTATTCAAATTTAAAAGTGTATCAGAAGTGTAATGAATGTTTTTTAAGTTTGTTTATTTGAATTGAGATCTAAATATGACCCACACATTGCAACTGGCTCATATCTTATATTTATTTATTTATTTATTTATTAGGCGATGCAACCCTTGGTTGACCTCACAGATTGCAAGGACCTTGTCAGCCTACAATCCCTTATTTTTTAAATTTTTTTTTACATGTACAGCACCTGGTCTTCCTAGGTGGTCTCTCATTCAAGTACTAACCAGGCCTGACCCTGATTAGCTTCCGAGATCAGATGGGGTTGAACTTGTTCACAATAGCATGGCCATAGACCGGGCTGATATCTTTTTAAAGCCTCTCTTTTTCTATGTGCTTGTGTGGTTCTAAGTACTTTACATATAGCATCTCATGTAAAAACCACATACCTCTCTATTTTGCAGATTAGAAAATTAAGGTACATAACTGCTCACAGTCACATTCCTGGTGATAGGCAGTCTGATTCCAGGACCTTACACATTGTACTACGTAACTTCTCTGAGCAGAGCCCTAGAAGGTGGTTCACACATTGCACAAAGCTGGAGTGGGATAACTTAACATGGAAAGTACTCATGTCTAGCCGGCAAACTTGACCCATCCTCAGGCATTATACCACCAACCCCTCATCTGATTCTATTCTTAGTACTAACACATTCAGAATTTCAGAGTTGAACATGACCTTAGAAATCACATGGTCTAACCCCATCATTTAACAAATAGGAAAAGAAGAAAAGACTCATAGGGCAGGGGTACTGACTGTGCCTATTACCTAGCTCCTAAGAGCAAGAGAAAAAACTAGAAAAGTGGAGTACAAATGTCTTCACCCTGAGGACAATATTACAAGTCTCCTTTCATCTCCAATCTTCTTTCTCCAATTGTTTTTCTTACCATTTATTTGATGAAATAACTGGGTTGTTCTGTAGTTGGTCCCAGTTTATATTTTACTGTTTGCATCCCTGAGATACAGTTTACATGTTTTCTTAAAATGGAACTTTTAAAATGTAAAAAAATAAATATGTTATTGTGAAAAAGGAGTAAACTATTTTTATTATTTTCACAATATTTAGTTATTAAAACAATGTGCTATACTGCAAAGCTGCTTTCTAAATGAGATTAATTTACCTAACTCTAAATGACTTTATAAAAAAATGTCAATTTTATCACAGATAAATGGTTAAAAATAATTCTATGTTGATAAAAGAAGATCCATAATACCAGGCTCTTATTGGTTTTATTACAAGAGAGTAAAAATGCTCTCCATAAACACTTCCTGGAAACTAAAGCTATTAATACACAATTCACTTGCTACCTCTTCTGCACAGCAATGCATTAACTAGAAGTCTCCAAAAGCCTATAAGGGATTTGTGCCTTGTATGCACTCCTTCCATATCAAAACTCTGTGTAATCAGTATATTCCTTATATTACTCTAGCTAAATCTATGAGGTTAAGAATGGTATAACTATACTTTAGGTGGCTTTGATCACTATTTTATCATAATGCACTCACTGGAGACACCAGTAAAGAACAGGTTTTAAAGTTATATTTTTAAATATCAATAAAATCAGTTTCATGGGATTATCTGAAGAATATAAGGAAAATGATAATTAATTCATGACACCTTTTCTACACTTAATAGTTGCCTGCCAGTCAACTCTAAATATTTATTTTCACTTATTGTGTGTCAGGTACTGTGCTTGTGAACTAAATGATATTCAAAGCCATGCCTAGGTTCTTCCTACTTTTAACAATTGTTTAGATTACATAACTTTAAATATTCTGTGCAAGCCTAAAGACCAGAGAAATGGGTAGTAGCCATGATAAACTCATGGGAAGAAAGCTACTACTGGATTTTACTGGAGGGAGAAGAGAATATACTTTTTGTAGGAAGAGTTGAGAGCCTTCAAGGACAGTGCCCAGGTCTTATTCATCCTTGTATTCCTAGGTCCTGGCAGAGTACTTGGCACATGTTAGGTGCTCAGTGACAAAATGAAGGTATAACCAAAAACACTAGCAGCCAGTGTACCATGTGCTTTCTTTGAGCTAGGTAGACCCTTTCATAAGCATTTCATATACATTATTTTATGGATTTTAATTTAAGGGAAGACTATGGACTCGGGAACCAGATTTCCTGGATTCAAATCTGTCCTCTGTCATGTATTAGCTATGTAATATTGCAAAAAATTATCTACCTTATAAGATGGTTGTGAGGACTTAATGAATCAGAATTTTTTAAGCCCTTAGAACAGCTCCTAGCACATAGTAAATGCTATTTAAGTAGCAGCTATTATTAGATCATTTAATCCTCATCACAACCTTATGAGGTGGTACTAATTATCTCATCTTCATCCTAGAAATGAGGAGCCTGAGCAAGTTGCAGAAGGCACTTCCCCAAGTTTACACACCTAACATCTTTCTGAGTGCGCTCTCTTACTTATTGCTACAAGATACTTCTCACGGAGTCACAGGTCCTCCGTGTTTTATGGGCAGTCTCCCAGTGGCAGTGATGACCTAAGGTTTGTGTTTTCTATAGCATCACACAGAAGAATGTTAGTTTTAGCAGTTTGGTAGGTTATTATCTTAGGAGAAATATATAGGAGAAAAAAGAAGGGAGTGACAAGAAAGATTTCCCACCCTGCTTTGTATTGAAAGACTTCGAATCTGCCTGGAAAAATGGAGCTCGTTATTTTCCATACCTTATTTAATTCTTTCTCATGATTTGGTTGATCTGAGGTTACTGAAAATATCTCTTTCCGTTTCCTTTCTTGTTCTTTAACAGGTGAATAAGATGATTCAAATCTACAAATTCAAATGAGTAAAAATTAAGCTTAACTTGGTAAATTGTTAGGATAATATTATCAGTTTAGGCTATTGTAGGTTGCAGAGATAGGTTATTAGTTTGTTGGAAACATTTCTAGTTACAGACATTGCAAGTTCTAATACATTCAGATGCTGTATTTACACAGTTCAGCAAGTGCAAATGGTTTTAGAGAAAAAAATAAAAGGTAGCAATTAGTATGGAATTTCAATTATACATTAAAAAGTGGCAGAATGCTGGGTTTACATATGTAGATAACATTTTTAGATAAGAAGAAAAGACTGTTTCCTGTAATAAAATAGCTTGCTTGGGTAAACACCCAGTAGGGAGATTGCTGGATCATATGGTTTCAATCAATGTCACCATAAAAAAAAAAAAAAAGAAACCTATATAATTTTATTAACCAATGTCACTACAATAAAGTGAAATAGTTTGGGAACCCATTAAAAAACGGAAATCCATCTGACTTGCTTCTGTATCATGGAAAGGAACTATGTCAGGAGAAGTCTGAGGGGAGCACCACTCCATAAAAGCGACCCAAAGTGACTAGACCTGCTGGTCAACCCAGAGCGCGCTCAACTAGATCTATTCTTTGGCTGTTCAATTTGTAAAATGGAGTTGCAACCATGTATGGGTACTAGAAAGGAAAAGCAGAAATTAGTACAAAAAGTACAATTTCCACAGGAAGTTTGGAGAAGTAGAAGCAGGTAATGCTCAATTCCACATTAGGGAAGCTGGAAAAATAAAAACTGTTAAAACAGAAAAATAAAGGTACTCGGCAAGGAAAGCAGCATGCTTTTCTATTGCTTGACTAATCTGGTAGAGTTTGGTGTTTTGAGGAATGTACCCACTTGTAATTGAGTACAATTTTAGATTTCCAAATAATTTTTTAAAATGTTCCACAAATCAAAAACTTAAACCACACAAAACAAAATATGAGTAATGCTAGAGAAATAACTAATGAAAAGGTTAAAAATGAAGGGATCTTTCAAAAGGTGTAAATTAATAGTGATATCCCTGAGGTAAATGTGTCTAGACTAGATTGTTTGTGTGTGTGCGTATGTGTGTTTTATTATCAAATATATATGTTAACTGTATAAAACAGAGTACCTAGGAGCATATACCGCTATAATGTCCTCCAGGAAAAACTATTCTTAGCATTTTTGTGTATATGAATTGTCTTTTTTTTCTATGTATGCATATAAATACATACATGTTTCCCCTAAAATTAGAATGTACTGTATACATTATTTTTCAGTCTTCTTTTGTTTTCCATTCAGTAATATATTGTGAGCATTTTACTCAGTATTGTCCTAAAACATTATTTCAGGATAAATCTTAAATTTTTCTTATTTGTTATCATTTAGAAGAGGTGAAAATGAAAGTTCCTTTTCCCCCCTTGAATTCTTCCAAGGCTATTTCAGGGAGTGGAATGCTAAACTGAATGGTAAAACCTCATGATGATCTTGTAAATTTAAGTGAGTGAATGGAACAAATGTCAAACTTCAATGTGGACAAGTTCATAGAAGAAAATAATAGTCATGCTAATGTAAAATGCTAATATAAATATATAAGGGAATTGTCACTTTTGATGTTGGAAAGGTGTATTGGAATTATTTTTAATAACTTTCAGAACATATCAGCCCAAGGTGCTTCTACAACGAAAAATAAAAAGCTAATAAAATCTTAGCATTATTGAGAAAGTTTCTGATAATGAATAAAAACATTACAATGCTACTTCTATAAAACTTTCGCATGTCTGCTCTCAGTAGTCTGGGCTTCTTCACCTTAATACAACTATAAAGAAGAAATAGAGTCCAAATAAAAGAAACCAAAACAATATTAAAGGGTAGAACCGCATTCGTATAAGAACAACTAGGATTAGGAACTTTCAGTGGGAAAGATGAAGGCCGAGAACACTATGCCCAAAGTCTAAAATACAATGGAAGCTGTGAAAAGTTTAATATCTTTTCATCAAATCTCAGAATACTAGAAATGAGCCAGTACCCTCCAAATGAGAAAGACATAGCTTGGAGACCAAAGTAAATACCAACTTAAAGAGAGGCTGTCAAGCAAGCATAACAGAAGAGTTATATTGGCCAAATATGTGAATAACTGTAAGATTTTAGATTAAATCGTGTATTGAGGGATAGCTGGCAATGTTCGGAATTCAGCACTGGCCTTGTGAGACAGCTCTATAAAAAGTACCTACATCACTTCACAAAACCTGAATGAGACATGATTGAAAGGTTTGCTCTTCTAGGAACTTTATGTTTTCAGGCATATACGTTCTTTGTGCGAAGACATTTCTGATGAGCTCACCACATTGGAACAGTGCCTTGCACAAATTATATTTTCAATAGATTTATTAATGATTGGTGATAACGTACAGCTTGTATACAGAGCACTCAATAATGTTGACTGGCTAATAGACATTCTACTTTCCTTGGTGAGACATACAGTAGGTCATTTTAAAGAATTTTAATTTGCCATTCGTTTCAAAGGGCAGACCTCAAAAAATGCTAGCAAGTCCCAAAACTTTGAAGAAATAATTATTACCTTTAAAACAATGTAATTGTCTTTCACTAAAATATCTCTCACCATTTGGCTATTCAATTTTAAAAATCCTTTCATGAGTCTGGCATTGGCCTTCAGATTTGAGAAGGATTCAAGTTCTAATGAGAATTAGAACGTCAGTGAATGATTAGAACAGTCACACTGTCTATTTACAGGCATAAACATTTAATAATCCTCAGCAGTCATTTTCCTTTGTGGTTATGGAGTATGCAATATCTATCTGATTTTAAAAGAGGAAAAAAAATGTTCTAACAAAACTCTTAATGTGGTGAATGTGGAGTCCAAAATAAATACAACAATTATTGGTGAAAAAGGTAATAACAAGTTTACAGGCAATTGAAATAAAAGCATTTTAAAAATATGGAATAAATATTATTTATATTTATATGTAATTAAATATCAGTTCTATAGTATTGTTTTTGTAATCTACTGAAGAATAAAAAAGTTCAAAGAAAATTTCTGATTCAGTATGACACATAAATATCCATAAATCAGAACATGATATAATTTTCTAGGTAAGTAAAGATATTCATTTTGAAGATAAAATAATCATTAATTTAATTTTAATATCTAATATTATCTAATAATTAACAGCATGTAGTTTCAAATATAAAAGTCTTGAAAAGTCAAACATCCTTTTTCGAACAGTTTCCTCAGACTGCCAAATATAAAGATATACCTTTTTTTATTTTCTTGAGCATTTTGGCACTCTCCTATTTTTAATAATTCTCTGTGCAACTGCAATCGTTCCATTTCTATAATTCTCAAGAGATCATCACGTGACTGTAACTCACTTTTCACCTCTGAGAGTCCTGCTTCCATGACCTAAATAAAAACAAAAATTTTCAATGCTCTTATTTAATATCATGATGTATAATACATTTAAAAGTATTTAACATCTATGAACCAGTCTAATTTCAAATAAACTGATACTGAGTGCTTTACTGGTTCTGATTCACAGAATCTGATTTCAGTGAGATAACAGTCTAGTGATAAAGACAAAGAAAAATCCAATAATCACACAACTATGACCATGTTGTATGTAAATTTGAAAGAGGGAAATATAAAAGTATAAATAATAAAATATCAAGGCATAAAATTTGGATTAATGCAAATAATTCCGAATTTAAACAAGATAATAGCCAAGAAAAATCTGATTTCAAAGCTGGCCGATGAAGCGAATTATAAATCGTGGTTCCACCACTGCCAAAAGTAGCCCTACATTAGCTGGCAACTAGAAACACCAGCAATCTTGTGAGTCAAGCATTTTATTTCGTTAGTAAGAGAGACTGGAGCAAGTTTAAAAGCTGTTGAGAAGGAGGATCCAGTTAGGAGAGAGAAGGCGTAATAGTAATGGGGCCAGTTTCCTGAGAAAGTGGGTGGATAAGTTCCAAAGCACAAGGCAAGTATTGCCTAAAGCAAAAGAGAGTCCCTCATCTTTTGCAATAAGAAAGAAGGAAGGAAGATGGAATGTAGACAAGTATATGTACATTTGGATATGGGAAGATAAGACCATGGCTTCTATTTTCCTTGTGAAGTGAAAAGGCAACGTTGGGTGGTGACAGTGGAAGGAGAAGTGGAAGTGGGGGGTCGGGAGTGATTTTGAGCATGAAGGAGGTTTGAAATGGCCTGCAGTAGGAATGGGAGAGTTCACTAATTAGACCAACACAGTAAGATTCCTGGGCAGTATTGAGTACTCATTTGAGATTTGTGATCCTGGCCTGTTGAATAATTTTCTCCAGCTGTACTTGGCTGTCCTCTGGGAGAAAGGAATGACAGAGTCCTTCCATATTATCAGGTCTCTTCCCCTCAATTTTATAGGGAAACTATATTTATTAAGTGTGCCTGACCCAGATCATCAAATTCATTGCCATTTTTATAGATGAGGAAGTTTGTTTGGAACAACTTGTATACGTAAATCTACTTTTTTAACTGTAAATTTTATGAAATCTAAGTATAGATGAGGAATTTCCAGTGAATACTTAGCATTGAAATTGAGGTATGTTGTAAGTGTAAAATATACACCAGAATTTGAAGATTTAGTATGAAAAGAAATGTAAAATATCTCATAATTTTTTACATCAATTACATGTTGCAGTGATAATACTTTAAATATATGTTGTGTTGAGTAAAATATATTACTATTATATATTAATTTCACCCATTATTACTTCTTTTAATGTGGCTAATAGAAAAATTTACATTATATTTGTGGCTTGTATTATATTTCTATGGGATGGTGTTGCTCTAGTATCTTAATGACACATTAACAAGCAAACAAAAATGGTCAAGGTTTTTTGGCACAGATATTAGAAAAATGCAGCACAATTTATTTTTGTCATTAACCTCCAATGAGAAATATTGCATATTTTAAAAATGTTAGTGTCGTGCAGCATAGTAAATGCAATGGAATTAATTCATATACTGATACATTTCAAGGTCATAAAAATGAGAAGATGTGATTCATGTGAAAGTTCAGATGCATATGTCATTAAAGTGTGTTGTAAACTAAAGAGAATTTTATATACAACAAGTGACAGTAATTTAAATTAAAATGATTGTCTTTTCAAATTCATGTACAAGATGTGGCACACTGTCATATGACAGTTTTGCAAAAGAGAAAAGAAACTTCTTTCTAAATACATGCACTGAAAACAGTAATCATTTACCTCTAATTATTTTTGTTTGGTAAAATATAAATTTTGTAAAACAAGCTTAAGGCCCATCTGTTTAGTTAGAAATTTGTTAAATGATTTGAGAGAAGCCATGATTTTAAACCTTCAAATCAGCTACCAAATAGTAAATAATCGATATCTTCTAATTTAGTATTTATGCTAAAGAAAAAGAATGAAATGTAAGTAAAATTTTGAAATAAAACAAGAATAGCACAAATGAAAGCATTATTTTCAGTATTTTTTCTAAATGCATGAAAAATAGTGTTTCCGGGGAGTACAAATCTTACCTAGAATTTTTAAAACTAAATTACTTCCAAAAATCTTTTCATTAGAATTATAACATATTTGTATGTGAAATATACTACGAATAATTTTTTTTAACACATGTGATTCTTTTGTAAAATATAAAATGGAGATTCTTAGTTTAAATTTAATAATGTTCCCCGATCCAAGGATAACTAAATTATTTTTTAAATAAATAAAAATTCTTTGGTATACTTTCTCATAGAAATTGTTGGATAATAAATAAATAACAGCTACATTAAAATTTATGATTAAGTATGAAAAACAACACAAAGTAGGATTAGAAAACTGCTGGTGAAGCATATGAGAAAAATAACATTAAAAATATAAAGTGAAGTTTATCATCCTCGGTACTATATACATTTTGGTCTAGATAATTCTTTGTTGTGAGGGTTGTCTTGTGAATTGTAGGATATTTAATTCCACTCCTTTCTGGCCTATAAGGTCTGTGCCGAGAAGTCTGACAATAATCTAATGGGTTTTCCTTTATAAGTTACCATTTTCTTCTCCTTGGCTGCCTTGAGAATTCTGTCTTTATCGTTGATTTTTGATAATTTTAATACAATGTGTCTTGGTGAAGGCCTTTTTGGGTTGAGATAATTGGATGTTCTGTTGACTTCCTGAATTCCAAGCTCCAGCTCATTGCTTAAATTTGGGAAATTCTCGTCAATTATTTGTGTGAAAATGCTTTCTAGTTCCTGTTCGTTTTCCTTACCTTTGATAATGCCTATTATTCTTATGTTTCCTCTCCTGATGGTATTAGTTAGTTCTTGAATTTCTCTTTCATTATTTTTCATTCTTCAGTTTCTCTCTTCTTCCTTTTGATTTATTTCTAGATTTCTGTCTTCGATATCACTGATCCTTTCCTCCATTTGGTCAACTCTATTTCCCAAGCTTTCTATTTCATTTTTCAACTCTTGCAGTGTGTTTTATTTATCTCTAGAAGGTCTATTCTGTTCTTTTTGAGGGCTTCGATCTCCTTGCTCTGCCCATCTAGGTGGTTTTTTTGGTTCCTGAAATTGTTGATACAACTCGTTTCGAAACTCACTGAGTTTTTTCAGAAGTATCATCCTGAATTCTCTGTCATTTAAATTGCATATTTTATGTCTGTAAGCTTATTTTCTGGAGATTTTTTTCTTTCTTTCTGAGATGCCTTGTCTCCTTGGTTGTTCATGGTGTTTATGGACTATTTCGCCATGTAGGCATTAATGGAAGCGTAGTCTGCTGTTTTTCCAGAAAGAAAATTTATTATATAAAAGTCTCTCTTCAGCCTGTTGCAAAGAAGGTGCTTTTCTTTTGGTTTCCAATAGGTGGCATCTAAGCCTCTTGGATCCCTGCTTTATATAAAGCTTTAATAATGCCTTTCTATTTTCTCGTAGATATTTAATCGTGCTCACTACCCTCAGTCTCAGTTCCTGTCAGTGTTAGCAACAGTTTCGGTAGCATTTGCTCAGATTCCCCCGGGCTCCATGGTGATCGATCTTGGAGGGTTTGGGAGGAGGGGCCCTCTGAGTTGGGAGGTTGGAGGGTTGGGGCTGTGGCTCAGCCTCAGTTTTGCAACTGTGGCTGGTAAAAATTAACTGTTGTTTCTCTGCTGTCTCGCTTCTCTGCTTTCTGCCCTGATAACTGAGCCCTGCCGCAGGCCCAGCTGGTTGAGCTCACAGCACTCCCAGGCAGAGCTGTTCAGGGAACTTGTCAGACCTTCTCTTCTCTCCTCCCCCTACGGGGAGCTCCAGCTGCTGCGAGAGGCAGCGTCTTCATTTCTCCCAGCCCACCGCCTGACACCTGGGGTTCTGACCTGTGGTAGCTCTTATGCACAAATTCCACACTCAAATGTGCTGGTGTGCAGTTTGGGTATTTTTTGTTGAGTTTTAGATACTCAGCTTATTATTGTTTCAAGGGGAGAGATTTGGGGACATCTCTTACTCTGCTATGTTTCTCTAAACTCTGCATTGTAGGATATTTAGCAGCATCCTTGGCCTCTACCTACCAGATACCATTAATACCCCTTTCCCCTGTTGTGACAATCAAAACTATCTAGGCATTGCCAAGTGTTATGGGGAGCAAAATCACCCAAGTAGAGAACCACTGATTTAAAGGAAAGTCATAACAATTAGACAATTAATACTGTTATTTTATAACCTTTCGTATAAATATCAATACAAATATTTCACAATTATATTGATTTCTATGAATAGCTGGGTTTTATTAGTATATATTTAGGAACATTAATCAGTTATTAAGTACATATATACGTGTGTGTGTGTGTGTGTGTGTGTGTGTGTGTGTATGAAAATCAAAGTGGGTAACATGAACTTTCCTTATCCAGACAACCTACAAAGCCTTCTAAAGAATATGTGTGAGCCCCTGGAAGTTTGTACAAAACCTGGATTGAGGGGTCAGTCATATTCTGTTGATCTTATGTCAGCAGGGTAAGTCAGTTAAAATTTAAATGACATTGCTAAGAGACAGGGACAGGGAGGCCTTGGCCATCCAGTGGTTTGAGTACTCTAACATCCATGGGTACACATTCATACCCATGGGTTGCACTTTCTCTCCTCTTGTCAATAGGAGTGTGTCAGTATGACAAGTGTGAGAAGCACAGGTTTAAGGTATTTACTTGGAGAGTACAGAGATTATAATCTGAATTAAGAATGTTAATTTATTGATGTTAATCAATGTACCCTCTTCCTCTATTTGCAACATTTTTTTTTTTTAAACAAGATTCTCCAACTTAGTTCCTGGAGAAGTATAAAAGATAAGTTTTGAGAAGGAAAAAGGTGAGGTTGGTAAAGGAAAGCATTACAGAGAAAGTCAGTCATGCTGCCCAGAAAGGGTGACAGAGGCTCTTTCTAGAATATAGGGTAAGAATAGCAATTTCTATAGTGAGCCAAGAACAAAAGCTGACCCTCAGCCTATAAAAGAGGATGTCCTTGGCTGTCATAATAGGTCCAAACAGAATTCTTTGGGGGGAAATTAAGAGGAACTAATGTTAGTGAAGAAGCTGAACTTCAGTGCAGAGTAGAACCAGACTTTATAACCGAGCTCATTCATGAAATATATTTCAGGCAAACTAAAGATTCCTAGGGACTAGAACCAAAACGACCTCAGAAAAGGACAAAGAGAACTCCTCAGTCTGTACAGGATAATCTGAAACCCAGGGGGAGAATGTTCAGAAAAGTACCCAGAAAATAATCTTATTTATTGATCGTGATCATCGTGCAGACTCCCGCAGAACAAAGACAGCTGCATAATGTAACTTTAGGTTGTCTTTAAATCAGGACCAGAAGCTTAATCAGTTGTACCCTACCCAGGGCATTGAATGAGAAGCAGCCCCTGAGAGGGAGAGAATCCCATCAGAACCAGCAGTCATGCAAACCCAGCTCTGACATACTGTATGGGCCCATTGGCAAGCTAAACACTAGAAACCACTTGAACAACCTCTAGAGCATAAGAGTAATACTAATGTCATTTATGTTATAGTGAAACCAGAAGAAAACATCACCAATAACTTTTCTATTTCTAGAAAATTTATGGCTTCTTCAGTGTTTAGTATCTGTGGTTTAGCTTGGTTTGCTTGTTTACATCTATATTCTAATTTGCATTATAATAACATCTACCTCCCCAAAACAAAGTTGGAATTTAGGATCTGGGAAATATACTTCTCTAAGAAATGTCATGGAATAGGAAAAGCTGGGAGCCTTGTGTTATGTCCCCTTGCAAACTTGGGGAAAGGGGGACAAAGAGGAGAAGATGCTGGCAGAGAAGGAAGTTAAAAGGACTAATCCTATGTACAATCCCACATATAATCTGGCTGGAAGGGGAATGAGGAGTTGGGCCAAAACTAAGAAGTGACCCTAGGAGTTTAAGTGGCAGATTTTGAGGTGGAATCTCTTAGAGAAGTAAGTGCAAGTCTGCTCAGATAGTGACCTGAAAAAGTACACCTTGGCATGGGGAGAGAACATAGTGGGACTGAGAAATGGGCCAGCTGACACAGAGGAACTGGTGGAGAGAGGCTGAATGTTTGGAGGTGGGAGATAAGACCTAGAATGGGAGCTAAAACCATAGAATGTCTCGAGTAACTAGGATATCTGTGAATAAGAAATGCATATATAGTAAAGAAATTGGTAATGAACAATTTTGACGAATGCCGTATATCCTTCCTAGTGGTTGCAAGAAGTAGGGAGACAAGAAAAGAAAAAATATTTTTGTGTTAAGGAAAAAAATTAATGCTTAGAGAAACCATCAATCATATCTGCCAATGTGGAAGTTAACAAAACACAGACAAATAAACTAACTCCAGGCTACTGTTTGATAAATGGTTATAGTAAGGTTAACAGTGATAAATTATAGGAAGTGACCCCTATGATTCTCATTGAGGTTATTAGATTGTAGAACCCTTAAGGATTCCTGGATCTCCAACTTAGAGTTTTTGTCAGTCAAAGAGGCACAGGGCCAGAGAGAATGTATAAGGGGGACAGAAGGTAGTATATAGCTAAAGGGCCATGGTTTTTTTAGGCATAGAGGTCTGTAAGTGACTGTTAAACTGCACTGGTAATACATTATTATTATGCCACTGCAGAACCAAAGTGAACTGTAGTGGCGTAAAGTACCTATGGGATTATAGAATTTACTCATCAAGTTAGCATTACTCACTAAAAGGAAATATTAGCTGAATTACACATGTAATACATAATTAGCTTTCTAATCCATATACCTGTTGAGTTATCATTTATACAACTCAAGGGTAATATAATCTGAAAAATAAATAAATCTTTACCTGGCATTGTCTTTGGTACATTTTCAGTTCTTGTAGGAGCTTCTGATTTTCATCTTGTAACTTATTCCGGCTTAATGCTATTTCACTCACAGCTGATTTTAATTTTTCAATAATGAACTCATCTCTTTCATTCGTTTCACAACTGGGATCTGCTTCACATATCAACTGAGGAATTTCAGATCTTCTGTCTTCTACGCACTGTTTTTTTCCATTTAGTTGAGTTTGGTAACTTTGTGCCTGTTTCTGAGAAATATAAAAACTGTGTCAATTAAATGGAGAATATCATATTTGAGCTTACATAAAGTTCAAGAATGATAGAAAAGAATTAGAAAAAACATCTTTAAATACATTTTCAGATAATGAAGCCTCACTCTTTATAATTCTTGTGTTTATTATAAAACCTCAATTTTGGATGGCATAAAGAGAAAATATATTTGTATAATCTCAGAGCAAAGATGTAGAGTAGGGTAGAGGGCTTGGTGTAGGGAATTTTTATTTGAAAGAAAGAAAATCTTGAAGATATAAAAGGAAGAAAATTATGGATTCAATTACACGATAGTTCAAAATGTCTCTATAACCAAAAATAAACAAAATGACACAAAAATAACTGGATTGTAGAAAAAGGTTGTCAACACATAACAAGGGTTAATAATTTCTGATGTACAAAATCTTCACATCAATAAGAAAAATAAACAAACACAAAAGAAAAATGGGCAAAGTTTGTGAACAGATAATTCATAGAAAAAATGAAAAAGGCTAAGAAGCATATAGAAAGATGCTCAATATTACAAATAGACAGAGAAATGCAAAGAAAATTAACTCAATACTACTATTAGTCCATCAAATAGGTAAAAATCAAAAGACATAACATTATTTGCTGGTGAGAGTATCTGCTAATATTTATTAAAACTTTGAATGAAGGGTGTTTGTTACAATAGTGTAATAGCAGAAAGAATTGAAAGAATTATGGCATATCTACTATAGACTATGAAATACGCAGAATTTAGAGTTTTATGTAGTAACTCAAAAGGTATCCATGGCTTACTATTAAATTAAAAAGAAAAAAAAAAGGAAAAATGTACAACTTCCACACAAATACATATTTACATTTTGTGTAACAAAAGAAAAAGTATGTAAACACCTAACTATTAACAGTGTTTATATTAAACAGATAAAAATGGAGTAGAGAATGAAGCTATTAATTTTACTTTAGATTATTTTGTATCATGGAATTCAGGGAACATGTATAACATATAATTCAAGTAACTTAAAGAAAGAATGAAAAATAAATATACCAAACAAAAAGTGTAGTTTCTTACTGGCTTTAAGAAAAATTCCAAATTCCTTAGCCAAGTTTTCAAGGCTTATTACAATCTGTATCCAACACACCACATTTGCTGCCTACTACCCTTCCCCATCTCTACAGGGACTCCCAGCCAGCTGGCCCATTTTCCCATTCCCAGAATTTGCCTTTTGCTCTCTTGCCTCAGTGACTCTGCTGGTGTTACTTCCCCCCACCTAGAATACATTATTTTTTCTCTCAAAATAGATTCTTCAGGGTTCAGGCCCAGTTTCATGCCTATTGGAGGATGTTTCCTGATTATCTGAGTCCAATGTTTTTCTTACTCCTTTGACTTCTAAAAGGATTTGGATCTTTTCCATTCACTTGTTATTAATTATCTGTAACTTTCTACTTCTATTTTTGCTGTGTCTAGGCTGTAAAGTTCTTGACGTCAGGGACCAAGTAATCTTAGATTTTTAAATGTTTTGCAAAAACATATGCTAGTTAATGACATAACAACAATGGACACTTTTAATAGCAACATCCTTTTAAGCATGTAGACTAAACTCACCATAATAGATATTTTATGCACTTGTGATTTTACCCAGTGTTGTACCTATTCTGGTTATTTTCTGTTAGTTGGGATTTCTATCTGTAAAAAAGATTACATACTGAATGGCAAAGATAGTAATATTTTACCTTTAATTTCTTCTAATTTAGATAGTATTAGATAATGTACCTGAAATTGACTACACTTCTCAGACAATATTTTGTGTTGAGCATCTAAAGAAACCAGATGAGTCTGATACAGTATCTCTTGCTTATCCCATTCTCTTGACTTTGCTCTAAATTCCTTTAAAAAAGAACAGTGGAGGGATAAACATAAATTGAAGAAAATTATTCATTTTAAAGCACAATGAACAGGGCTTCTTTCATTTGTATATCTTCATTCAGAGGATAAAAAGTATCCATTTTTTTCCTCCACTAGAAAAACAAAAAAGTATCAAATCACTCATCTTGGATTTATTACTAGACATATCTTTTAATGTTTGCTAGGAAAATATAGAATTTGTAACTTAATCCTTCTATAAAAAATTAGGCATTCTGTTTGTTAAAAATATAAAAAGTTTCTCTGGTAACTAATGCCATTACTATAAGGAAGTTTCAAACAACTTTTTGTATCAACCAGTACTTCCAAATTCCTGGGCCAACACCAGAAGTTTTTTCTCTTCTTTTGTTCTCTATACCCAGTCGCCAAACCTGTTTCCATGATTTTTTAGGTAACAGAGCTTGGACTGATTTCGTGACTGTGGCTTTCAAAGCTACCAGTCCAAGGTGAAGCTCAGCTCAACTCATTCTTGGGATCATTCTCAGGTCTCATTGAGGCAGAACTAACCTAGGGAAGAAGTGGGAGAACTAGCTTGATATGGCATACTCCGTTCTTCAAGTTTTTGCCCAAGTCATATATTCACACTTAACATGAGGAAGGATACGGCTTTGGGCATGCCAAAGAAAATTTCATTGCTCCTCAAGTTTGCTCATGGTTGGACATTGTATCATCTCTCTGTCTAGGTTGTCAGTAACTTAAGGGTAAGGACTGTGTATTTCATTACTTTTATATTCCTCACAGTGCCTGACAGAGTACCAGGCACCACTTATGGACCGTGAATGTACAGACAAAAGCACGGTATTAATATTTTCTAGAACTTAAACATTTCTCACTTATTTTTGCAAAGGAAACAAAATGGTTCACAAAAACTCTACAGTCACCAAGTCCATAACCACATATTATTGAATATATAGAGATATATAACATGAATGTATTGATGTTTCCAATCGTCAGCTCAGTAATTTTTATTAAGCACTTAGTGTTCACCAGATATTGTGGAGAGAAGAGAAATTGGAAATATTTCATGATTAAACTTTTTTTGAAAGAAAACAAATCAAGGAATATACAATAAAGTAGGGGAATGTACATGTAAAGAAATAATTTTACAGTGAAATTACGATATTAGTTTCACATAAAAGCCATGCAGAGGATGTCACGGTTATCTCAGCTATCTCCAATAATATGTCACATTGGAATAGTTAATTTGACTAGAGTGATTTGTGTTATTTTGAAAATGGCTAGATGACTAGCTTGGCTATGTGTTAAATAAATATACTTGTTTAGAGAATGAAAGCTACATCTTGCTTAAAATGAGAAGAATAGGGCATTTCATATTTTCTACAGAGATATGATTTTAAAGAACATTTGGGGGAAATTTTCATTTTATAAATCCTCGAGTCCTAAAATAACCAGTGATTGAAGGGTATAAAGTAGGAGGCTTTTATAGCAATTTAAGGTGACCTGAAATTTATGGTGGTTATAAAGTTGGAGAAATATGGACAGATCCTCCTTTTAAAATATATAATAATGCTTTATGATAAACAGACTATGTTTGACCCTTGAACGATATGAAGTTGAACTGCATGGGTCCCCCATATGTAGATTTAAATACAAATAAATACCGTAAACATATTTTCTCTTCCACATGATTTTCTTAATAACATTTTCTTTTCTCTAGCTTACTTTATTATAAGAATATAGCATATAATACATATAACATACAAAATATAGGTTAACTGTTTATGTTATTGTTAAGGCTTCTGGTCTACAGTAGGCTATTAGTAATGTTTTCAGGGAGTCAAAAGTTATACATGAATTTCCAACTGCGTGGTGAGTCGGTACCACAGTCTTCACATTGTTCAAGGGTCAACTGTATATTAGGATAAATAAACAGTTCATTTACAGTTATTGACTTTGATTCTGACATTTGACAATTTAAAATTAAGTACATAAAAAGTGTCTTTAGTAATAATGAGAAATTTATAAAACTTGGTTCTAGTGGAAAATAAGTAACATTTCAAATCAATACAGGGCCTATAAAAAAATTGCTGTTTACTTTTAATTTAGAAAGGAGTCTTTGGAGTCAGAAGTCAAAATGTGGGCAAGATTGACTTACATAGTTCATACCTTTCAGATAATGCTAATATTTAGCATTACGCATATAACAACCTCAATCTTGAAATAAGCATTTCCCAGCATGCTTTAGGAAGAAGCAAGAGTGTTAACATCAATTACTTACAAATTCTACAACAGGCAGATATGAGGCCAAGCAAGATTAGAAGTGTGTGTCACAGACATCATCAGCAGGTACTTATAGTGGTCCTGGTTTCCTCGGTCTTACAGATGTATTGGTTTCAAGATTAGCAAGTGAGCAAAAAATATCCAGTAGTTATGGGTCCCTGCAGAGATCTAGACTGCTTTATAAAGATTTTTGTAGAGACTGAAAGTGTCCGCCCAAGTGTCAGGAGGTCTGTATACTTGCTTAAACCCCCAGAGTAAGTTCTCCATGTTTGAAAAATCTTTTCTGGGTGTTTAAAGTTGATAATGGGTCAGGATCATTAAAAATTAGAGTTTCTAGCAGAAGCTACCTTTCATATATGTGTGTGTGTATGTATGTATGTATGTATGTATGCACATGTAGCTTCTTCAGTAATTATTGTAGGTCAGGGACTCTGCAAAACTCCACATATAAGACAGGTTTAACTTTTTATTATGAAAATTTTCATACTTACATAAAAGTAGATAATATAATAAACTCCCATGTACCCTTCACCCAATTTAATGACCATTGACTTACCGTTTTTATTTCACCTCTCTATTTACCCTTTTTTATTGGACTATTTAAAGGCTACTTCCAGACCTCATGTATTTCACCCCTAAATGTTTCAGTGTGCATCTAAATTCACATATGTGCATACATATTTTTCTTTCATAATCATAATGTCACCTATAAGATATTTTCGGCCTCATTTATTGATGATAAAATGGAATCTCTGTGAGGTTAACAGCCTGCCCAAAGTTCGCAGGGCAAATAAATGAGTCAGTCAGGATGTGGTTTCAGTTTTAAACTGTCACGTTCTTCCACTATAGCATGCCAATTTCCATTTCTCTATTACTATATCAGTGTATAAATGTCTGTCCCAAAGGGACAAAATGCTGAGATGCAGACTAAAACTAGAACAGTCCATCTCTTACATATTAATTTTTCAGATAACTCTAAAACAGGTATGTGAAACATTTCTATAATTACATAGATTAAATTGTATATAGTGTGTTTAAAATTTTTTATATAAATACAAACATATCAAGTCATATTTTGTGGCTAATTTCCATTATAATTTCATGACATATATTATGAAAATATTTAGTTTCCCAAATGTAAAATGTGTACACACAAAGTACTTAATATTATTTTAAGGCTTTTCTTTGAAGAATTTATATGAACATGGTTCTTCTACTAAACCCCATGAGAAGTCAATCGAATGGATAGTCCGTGACTTGACTTCTGCACTTTTAGTAAAAGCATTTGTGCATTACAGTGCACATCTTTAGGCATCTTCTGCAAGACTAGTATGTTACCAAAGCTAGTCCAGTTACACCACTGCAAGAGCCAAGGGGTTATACATGGCACATTTTCCTAGAGGGTCATCTTTACTTTACTTACTTAATTCTATTTTAAAAATGTACATTCATTATTCAGTAGATATGAAATTTCCAGAGATTAAAACACGAAAACCTCAAACTTCCAACAAAGTACTTTCAATGGGCTAGTTTTAGGACTGTAATCCCAGATTTTATTTTTTTCTGCTCCTAAAATTTTTTGAGAAGGACTGTTAATTGAAGAGGAAGATGATAAAGTATGAAACAAGGCAATGACAACTAGATAGGAGGAGGGAGATAGGAGGCATTGGACAAGGGAAAGGGGAAAACCAGGGCTGGTATATGAGGAATAAGAGAAAGAAACAGATCAGAGATTCCTAAGACGTTCCTACCTTGGTGATGGGGAGGCACAGAATTATTACCTGTCAACAAAGAAGAAACTGAAATTATTGGCTGGGGCTGGGGAGAAACTGAGGTTTAGGGCTTGAGAACAATGAAATAAGCTGAGTCGGGTAACGTGATAAGAGTTAACTTGAGGTCAATTAAAAAAAAACAATTGAACAACACTGGTAACTCAGCTAAGGTTAAAGAAAAGGAATTTATAGTAGAATATCAGCTGTTACATGACCTATAGCAGGAATGCTCAAGCGCACAGAAAAGAAAAATGGCTGGTTTGTTTTTTCCAAGGTTGGAAAGTTAAAAGGGTAAAAATAAATGCATTCATAACATAGTAAACCTTTTTAGGGACCGAGAATTTAGCAGTTCTGGGTGATACGGGTTCACTATATTGGAGTGGCACTACCTCTTTAAAGAAAAAACCCTGGCACTTCAAGCTCTGTTCTGAAAATGTTATGAGGTTTCACTGGGATTTAAGTACCTAATAGTTAAATAGGCATTAAAAGATTTATTAGATATTCACTTTAACAGACCCCAGGGATGTCCTTCAATTTCACTCTCATCTGCAGTTTCTTTGAATTTTTTTTTTTTTTTTTTGGCTCTCCAAAAATTCCTATAGGTATAAAAGATGTGCAAGTCAAAGTGATATTTTAATTCGCTAAGTGGCTGAAGGGAAGGTACGGTATGAAAATATACTCAATGAGAAGTCGATCTGTAGTGGTGTTTATTACCACAGCTGTACATGTCATTGTGTACACTAGAGACAAAATAGCCTACCACCACCACCGCAACAAAAATCGATCTTTAATACACATGAAGAAACTAAGAAAATATAGCTCACCTCTAATTTCTGGTTCAAATTTCTCGGTTCAAAGGGTATTTCTTCTTTGAGGTGCGGTACCTCTTTTCGTTGCAATTTATTTTGTTTCATCTGGTGTAATCTCAGTTTTTCAAAGCTATTAGTTAGTTTGGAAAACTGTAAGTAATAAACAGAGAATGCTGACATTTTACTATTATTGGTAATTTCTAACTTCACTATAATTCTATTCTTGGGTACCTCTTTGAAAATTAAAGTCATGACTAGAAAATGCAGCAAAACTTAAATGTTCCAATTAGTGAAGGTAGAACCAGTTATTAAAACTAAATTATTGAAGCTGAACACAATTCAGCTTTCATGTAAATTTGGGACTTCATTAACTGCACAGTTGAACAATGATTTACTTGATAAATGTTTTGTTCAGTTTTGTTTTAACCATATGCAGCAAAGCTCACAACTAAAAAAACTCATTTTTTATCACTTTTAATTAGTGCCATCTTGTGTTGACAGTTTTAATTTCAGTAACAATCTATAAAATAATCAACTTATACTTTATTCAAGAAAAATGAATGTTTAATTTAAAAGATACAAACAACATAAATGACTTATTCCTGTTGATATAAGTTTAAATCAATTTCAAAGTTGATGTAATTTTTTTCTTACCAATAATTCTTTTTACAATTTAGTCTTTGTATTGTTGTTTTTATTTTGTTTTGTTTCTGTTCTATCTTCAAATAATAGTTTTAAAGCATCATGGTATGTCAATATCTGTGAGGAAATTTCTATGTAACTGTTTACAAGAGTGTTTTGCTTTTTTAAATTTTTTATTTTTAAATAATTATAGATTCACAGGAAGTTACAAAGATATTAGAGATATTGAATTATCTTCATTCAGTTTCTCCCAATATTTACATCATAATGAACTATGGTACAATGTCAAAGTCAGGAAACTGACGTTGGTACAATATATGTGTACAGTTCTATGCCATTTTATCACATGTGTAGACTTATGTGACCACAAGCACGATCGAGGTACAGAACCACTTCATCACCACAAAGATCCTTCGTGCCTTTGTAGTGACACCTATCCCCCCATGCCCTGACCCCTAACTCTGGGCAATCGTTAATTTGTTTTCCATCTCTATATGTTGTCATTTTGAGAATGTTATAAAATGGAATCAAACAATATATAACCTTTTGAGACTGGCTTTTTTTCACTCAGCATAATGCCCTTGAGATGCATGTATGTATCAATAGTTCATTTCTTTTTATTACTCAGTTTTATTCCATGGTATGGATGTAACCAGTTTGTTTGACAACTCACATATTGAGACGCTTTGGTTATTTCTAGTTTTGAGCTATTACAAAGAAAGCTACAGACTATTATGTCTACTTTATCTGATACCAATGTAGTCATTTCTACCTTCTTTTTTCTTTCTCATAATTTTATTAAATTATTGAAGCTGAACACAAAACTGTGTTCCTAAAGTTCACCCTTTTAATTATTCAATTACTGTTTTTTTATTATATTCACAAAGTTGTATAACCATTACATTATTTAATTTCTGAATATTTTTATCACCACAAAAAGAAATGTCATACCTATTAATAGTGACTATATATTTCCTTTTTCCCAAGGTTCCTGGAAACCACTAAAATCTACTTTTTGTTTTTGTAGATTTCCCTATTCTGATCAAATCAATAGAATCATACAATATATGGGTTTTTTGTGTCTGACTTCTTTCACTTAGTACATGCTTTCAAAGTTCATCCATGTTCTAACATGGATAAGTACTTCATTCTTTTTTATGGATGAATAATATATTACTGCATGGATATACCATATTTCATTTATCCATTCATCAATTGATGGACATTTGGAATGTTTCCACTTTTTGGATGTTACGAAAAATGCTGCTATGAACCTTTGTGTACAAGTTTTTGTGTAGTTACATGTTTTTATTTCTCTCAGGTCTTTACCTAAGAATTGGATTGCTGGGTCATATGGAAGTTCTAAGTTTAACTTTTTATGGAACTTCTAAACTGTTTTTCAAAGTGGCTGTAACATTTCCCATTCCCACTGGCAATGCATAGGGTCCCAATTTCTCTATATCCTTACCCACACTTGGCTATTGTCCACCTTTTTGTTTTTAGTTATCCTGGTGGGTCTGAAGTAGTATCTACATAAGGTTTTGATTTGCATTCCATAATGACTAATGATGTTGAGCATTTTTTCATGTACTTATTGGACATTTGTATACCTTCTTCGTAGAAATGTCTATTCATATCTTTGCCTATTTTTGAATTTGGTCATTTGTCTTTTTATTGTTTACTAGTAAGTTATTTTTAATTCTGGATACTAGTCACTTATCAGATATATGACTTGCAAATATTTTCTCTTATTTTGTAGATTGTCTTTTCCTTTTTTTTATGGTGTTCTTTGAAGTGCAAAGGTTTTTCAGTTTTTATGAAGTCAAATTTATTGAATTTTTCTTGTGCTTTTGCTGCCAAATCTAAGAAACCACTGCCTAATCCAAAGTCACAAAGATTTACTCCTATGTTTTCTTTCTAGTTTTTACGCTTAGGTCTTTGATCCATTTCGACTTAATTTTTGTCTATGGTTTAGGTAAGTGTCCAACTTAATTCTTTTGTTTGTGGATATTCAGTCATCCCTTCACCGTTTGTTGACAAAGACTGTTCTTTGTCCACTGGCTTATCTTGGCACCACTGCTGCTTTCTTTGGATTAATATTTGCATGGTATATATTTTTAAATCTTTTTACTTTCAACTTATATATATATACAGTTACATTTGAAATGAGTTTCTGGAACAGAGCATATAGTAGGGTCATATTTTTTCACCTACTCTGTCAATCTCCATTTTTTCTCATTAGTAAATTTAGAACATTTCCATTTAATGTAATTATTGATACATTAGGGCTTACGTCTGACTTTTGTTTTTGTTTTCCGTTTGTTCTCCAGTGTTTGGCTTCTCTCTGTTTTAGCTTTCTTGTCTTTCTCTGGGTTATTTGAACAATTTTTGAATTCCATTTTGATTTATCTATAGAGTTTTGATTGTATCTCTTTGTATAGATTTTTTAGGTGTTTCTCTAGGTAAACAAAATTATTGCAGTCTACTGGTGTTGACATTTACTAGTTCAAGTGAGGTATAGAAATCTTACTTCTCTTTATGTCCCTTTACCATGACCCTTTTATAACATTATTGTCTTCGAGTATTTCCTTAACATGCATTATGAACTATATCAGACATTGTTTTAATTTTTGCTTCAGCTATCATATAATTTAGAAAGCTCAAGAGAAGGAAGTTTATACTCTTTCCAGTGTTTTTTTTCCTTCTTAATATTTCAAGATTCTTTATCATTTGCTTTCTGCTAACAAAACTTTCATTAGCCATTCCTTTAGTGTAGGTCTGTTTGTGACAAATTTTCTTAGTTTTCCTTCATTTGGGAACGTCTCGATTTCTCCTTCATTCTTAGACAAAGAATTCCTGGATGTAGAATTCTGGATTGACATTTCTGTTCTTTATGTAATTGAAAAATGTTCCACTTTCTGCTGGACTCCATGATTTCATATGAGATATCCATTATCTGAATTGATTTTTCCCTATAGGCAAGATGTTATTTCTTTTTTGCTGCTTCCAAGATAGTTTGTCTGTGATTTTCAGAACTTTGACTAATATGTGTCTTGCTGTAGACTTCTTGGGTTTATCATGTTCGAGTTTCATTCAGCTTCTTGAATCTGTATGTTTGCATCTTCTGCCAAGTTTTGAAACTTTCCAACCATTACTTCTTTGTACAGTTTTTCAGTCCCACTTTCCTCTCCTCTCCTTCCGGAACTCTGATGACACAAATTTTCAATCTTATGGTGTTACCTGTCCCTGAGGCTTTTTTTGTTTGTTTGTTTATTTCTCTCTTTTGTTCAGATTGAGTAATTTTTACTTTGCTATTTTCAAGTTCACTGATTGTTTTCTCTATCCTCTCCATTCTGCTTTTGAGCTCATTGATTGATTCATTTTTTTTTTTTTAGTTTGGTTATTGACTTTTTCAGTTATAAAATTTCTAGTTGGTTGTTTTCTATGATTTTACTTCTTTGCTAAAACTTTATAATTTTTCATCTGTTTCAAGTATGTTTGTAATTGCTCATTGAAACATTTAATAACGGTTGCTTTAAAATCCTTGTCAGATAATTCTGACATCTATATCAACTCTGTGTTGGCGTCACTTGATTGTCTTTTCTCATTCAAGTTGAGATTTTCCTGGTTCTTGGTATGATGAGTGATTTTTTTTTATTGAAACCTGGACATTTTCGGGTATCATTATGAGATTCTGGATTTTATTTAAATATTTTGTTTTAGCAGCCATCTTGTGATGACATTTCAGCAGGGAAAATGGAATGCTGCCTCATCACTGCCAGGTATCAGCGGAAGTCCAGGTCTTAGCTTCGGTTGGTAACCCAGGAAAGGTGTTCCTTACTACTGCTGAGTGAGGAGTGGGAGTTCAGGCTCCCCACTGGTCTTTCACTAAACCACCTTGATTGCAGGGCCATAGATGCCTTCTTAGTGCTTCTCACATGGCCTTCAGTGATCCTGTAGTGAAGGTCCTGACTCCTCATTAGGCTTCCCTGATACCATTCCAGAGAGGAGGGGGAGGGGTGCTTCATCACCACCAGATAGGCACAGAAGTCCAGACTCCTTTCATGGTCTCTACTGACACGGTGGGTTGGGGGCTGGGAAGGTCTTGTTAAGGCCAGTGGTAATGACAGTATTGGCTCTTTACTCAGCTTCTTTGACACTCCTCAGGCCTGGGATACCTTGTTATAGCCTGGTGATGGTGGAAACCTAGGCCGTCTACTCAGTCTCTGCTGGTAAAGTGGGTTTGGGCCTATAGTCTTTTTCTGTGGGGTTTGGCTGGAGTAGAGCAGTTATTATCCAAAAGTGTTTAATCTTGCTAGGCTGTCTTTTTCCTGTTTGTTTGTTTGTTTGTTTTGACTGCAGAGAATAAGCTTTCTTCAGGGTTCTTTTGTTTGTTTGTTTATCTATACCCATTGGAGTGTCCGGGTTGCCAGCTTCTCTGTTACCCAGTCTGAAATATAAGAGGCAAAAAGAAATCCCAGGGAACTCACCAGCATGTCATTCCTTGGGTCCCAAGGTCCTAGTTGGTCTGTCTCTTGTTTATACTTCTCAGTTTTCTGATGTCGTTTTATAAATACTGTCTAGGTTTTCTAGTTGCATTTAGTAGGAGGAATAGGGAAAATTACATCTACTCCATTTTTTTTGAGAAGTAGAAATCTCAAATAGATATATATATATTTACAGTTATATATACGTATATATATATATATTTTACAGTTTTATAATGGTTAGAAGGAAAAGAAAATACTCCCTTTAAAAAAAAGAAAGTAATTTCTAAAAGAAAGCTTTGACAGAGTTGAGTTATTCAAGCCAAAAAGCAGTAAAGTGTATCCTTAAGATATTTTAGAAAATGAAATTGTAAATAAACGAGGAGTTTCAAAGAAGTTGAGTGAGCTAGTAGCAATAAAAGCATGTTTGCCACAAGATAGCATTTTCTGGTTAGAAAAAGACATTACTATTATGCAAACCAAGTCAAGTACATAGTACTTTTTTCTGTTCCTTTTTACTTTTTTCTCTCTTTCTTTCTCTTCTGCTCTCCCTCCCTAATTCTCTTCTTTCCTTTCTTGTAACCAGAGAAGAAAAGAGAAACAGAAAATGTCAGTGGAAGCAGATGGCTGTTCTTTCAACAGTAATGTAGTATTTCCAAAGTGTATTCTACGAAAAACCTGTTTACAGTGTTTACATTGTAATACTGTACTATAGTGTTAGTAGGTTTTACTTTAAAAAATAAAAAACGGTTCCATGGCTATGTATGCTTGGAAAATGGTAGATTGAGAAGGCTGAATACATCTGTTTAGAGCAGGACTTCTCAGCTTCTAATACGCTGATCTGCACTGTGAATACCCAGGAGCAGAGAAGGAGTAAAGAGCATTTCCTAAACTTTTGGTACCAGTGTTTCACAGAAAAATTTTTTTGTGAAATTGCCTTAACGGTATTTATTTGTTCGTAAGCCAGCAAAGCATCAAATGGCAATGATTCATATATTAAATTACTGCTCAACACCTGGAAATAAGGCCCCAAACGTTTTAATGACAAGCATAAAAAACCCCAGAAATTAAAGATTTAGTGAGCAGTGACTGAACTAGTTAAATATAATTTAGAGATGATACTTAACTTGTATTTAAATTCCTATATATTTTCAAACTTATACTGAACAATTACAGTGATTTAATATTTATGTTGCAATTTTAGAGCTTTATCTTTATAGAACAAGCAAGGTTGAGTGACTTAAGTGTTAAATGCTTTGAGTCTTAGCAAGGAAAACCGTTTACAATTTCATAATTCAAGCTATCTTCTAGTGGCAGCTATTTAAATTGTAGGCAAAATGTCTAGGTAGACCTAAGAGCTAGTCTTATAAGATCATATCTATTATGTGGCATCAAATGTTTCATATTCATTATTAATGGGTGGTGCCCTCCTTAAAAAGGTACTTGAGGAGGAACATTAGCTACTTTGTGCTGCTTTCACTATATTATCATTTATGAAATCTTCATACTCCAACAAAAATTGGTTGTAAAGTAAAATTCCATAATCAAACCATATTTCCCACTGATTCATTTACTAAGTTTATCAAGGATATATCATCTACTAGACCTGAGATGCTTGGGTGATGATTGCTCTATGTGTTATCTGTGTAAGGGAGAGAAGACTTTTTGTTTGCCAGCACAGTGGGGAGATACAGGGATAAATAAGAGAGAAATCAGTATCCCTCTTATCACATGTGCAGAGGCCTGTCATTTATGAAACAGCCTACAAGCAATGAAGTAATAAAGACCAGTTTTGTCCTTTCAATTACCTATTTCATAAGGGCATACATGTATATTTTAAACTGCCATAGAAAAAAGGACTTCCCTAAGAGGGAGTAATGACTATAAAATACTAACTTTGTTTTTTTGTTGTCAACATAGCTAATTATTATCACATAATCAATATGTCACTCAATAATTCGAAAGCTATTAGTCTAACATTGTGCTAACAGTTAAAGGGATACAGAACTGACGATTTAATAAAAGACAAAATCAATACATATAAAACGATGAAATACAGGGCCAAACATATAACCTATAGTTAAAATATACGAACTTTTGCTTGTATTGAAAACAATTCATTTTAATAAAATTAAAACAATTTTATAGATTAAAGCACACATAAAAATGAGTAATATTAAATTGTAATAAGTCTCCTTACTTGAGCTTTTAGGGTTTGTAGTTGTCCTTCATAATTCTGAGTCATCGCTAAGTTACATTTTTCCAAACTGTCCAACTTCTGTCTAAGTAACCCCACCTGCATTAAGAATAAAATTTAATTTTGATTTTGTTAAATTTGTCCTGATAAGAATCAGGAAATGGGCAAAAGAGGGGTACAATGCAAACAAAAATGCTGAACCGAACCAAGAATAAATATTTGTATTATAATTTTTAAATAGCTATTGATAATTATATTCACAAAAGCCAAATATTGTTAGCACTATTCCACTGGGTACACATTAGGACAGTACAGTATGGATGTTTGATCAAAGATCCTTATCACCGTCGCGTTTTAAATTAAGGTTTAGAATTTACTTTGCATTATCTTTTTGGGAGGTTTATGTCATTGTTCCTCTGGCAGAACCTCTCCCAGCTTTCATTTTAAACCCCACGGCCTTCCATAGGAGCTCTGCTTTGGTGCAACGATGGAATAATTGTTACATTTTTATAAGAACTAACCTATTAAAAAGAAAAAGGAAAATGTCGAAGAGTTCTTAGGGATTTGGCTTACAGAATTTGTCTGCTTAAAAAGCGGGCGAGGCACCTGTTGACACATCTGCGCCATTACAGGTATCTAAGTGAGAGACGACCCGCTTGCATATCCCAAGTGTGATGACCTGCTCGTACTGTGAAGGGAAACCTAAGTTAACTATGCCAGACAGACTGAGTTCCATTGAGGGGCCAATCCAGGTAGAAAAATGGCTGCCGAATACGTTGAGTGATGATGTTTTAGTATATGATTAGTAAACATGTCTCCTCTGCTTTGTCCAAAAGAAAAATTCGGAGACACAAACATCCACCTTAGGTAAAGCATATGGTTTTCCCGAACTCCTCTGCAGGCCTGAGATCATGCATACATTTTTCTATAATAACCAGCTTAACCCTAAGCAGCCACCCAGGAGCCAAAAACACACCTCTTACCCGGGTGCCCAGGTACACACATACATATCCTTCATTCACCAAACACTTTTCTCCCTTGTCCTACAATCACATCTTGACATTTCATTTCTTTCAGGAAAGATTTTTCTAGTAGATTAGAAAATGCAAATGCTTTTGACCTCTGCCCTGTCCAAAGACCAAGCTTTGACAACTACGTACTTCTTTATTTCTACAGCAGCAAAAGCACTGACATCTTTGCTTGCAAACAATATTTATTTCACAATCTATTAAATGTTTGTTTTCTTTTTTCTTTTCTAGATGGCAATGACTTTTTTTCTCTTTAATTCCCCCACCCCCACCCCCACTTCCGCCCCTGACCTATGGATGTTGCCGTTTCTCCTTAAGAACTGGATCTCTGAAGGCAAGGCGTCTCCTCCCACACTCTCCGCTCAGTTGTCAGTTGTTGCTGGGTTGGCTCCCGGTGTGTGCGGTGTGCACCCGGGGCCTGGCGCACTCAGGATATGGTCTGTGGCTCCACCTGGGGCACAAATCCAGGACCTTCTGCGTGTAAAGCCGACTTGCTAACCACTACACTATGGAGCCAACAAAGGCACTGGTATTATGTGTCTGTCTGCATCAGCCAAATTTTTATGGCTTTAGGCTCTGTCACTTTTAGCGTACTGACAGAATTTCAAGCAATAATTGCTATTGCTGATGCCTGATAAAAACTATGTGCAATAAAAAAAAAAATCATATTCTAATAGACTAAATCCTATTTTTAACAGCCCGAAGAATTAACAGTTTGTTAACACATATATTTCGTACCTCTTGACCTTTCTGATCCAAACAAGTTTGTGCATTTGCCAACTCTTGATCCCGAAGATCTAATCTTGTCTCCAAAGCTCGCATCTTCCTTTCCCAATCCAATTTTTTGTTGCTGACCATGATGTCAATTTGTTCCATTAATTCCTGAAGCTCGGCCTCACAAGGAGAAGCTCTGCCAATTGAAGAAAAGTAAAATACATTTTTAAAGAGTGAAATGTAAGGACAGGAAAAATTATTATATTTCTCCGAATAGATAATTTTCTCAAATCGTTCAATTATTTAAACAGGAAGATGTCTGAAAGGTAGAGGTTAATTTTTAAATTAAAACTGAAAGGTAATTTCAGAGCTATCAGTGTACATACATTAAATTTTTTTAAATGACATTTCTGAAGTACAGTTACTGTCATATATAATCAACACATCAATGCTTCCATTTTCGGTGTGGGCAGCAGCACCAGAGCCTCCTTGACTCAACAGTTTTGAATGGTTTATTCAACCACAGAGAGGTTCTCGGTACGCAGTGCATTCTGAAGTCTCCTAGCATTCCGGAACTAATGCCAAAGGCTCACAATGTTTACTTAAAATCTATAACAAATCTGAGGAAAAGAATTACTAATTCCTCTGTCAATAATCCGATTCAATTTAAAAAAGTTTTTTTATTATAGTGACATTGGTTAATAAAATCCAGTAAGTTTCAGGTGTACAATTCAACAGTAAGGCATACACACACACACACACACACACACACACACACACACACACACAGTATTGTGTGTTCGCTGCCCCCTATTAAATTTTAATTGGAGTTCTGATGTGGGGAAAAATAAGAGAACCTAAAAAGAGTGGTTTTCACACCATTTCCTTTTTTATAACAATGTGTATCACCCTTTATTGTAAATACAGTCTGCCTATTTTTTCTGCTACTATAAGATCTGAAAGAAAAGAACTATATCAGTCTTGTTCATCACTGTCTCACCACAGCTCGGCACAGCACCCCAGCACACACCGGAAGCTCAATGAATCTTTGAAAAATGAACAAAATGAGTTCTTTTCATCACTGTCTTCTTGGTATGTAGGAATGCATCAAGCTAATAGAATTAAAAAGTAGATCTAAGTAGAGTGTGGCATAATGTAAGCTACTCGATTAATATTGTTAAAATAAATGAACAAATAGTCTATTTCCTGTTTATGACTCTGCTATGCAAACATTATGATATTAGACTCTTGGGGTGGAAGGATTTTTACAAGTCATGGAGTCCAACTACCCATCCAATGTGTACATATCTTCCACAAATGTTTCTTACGAGAATCATGTATCATACCCCACTGATCCAGGACAGAGCCTAAAGTTCGGCATCAGTAACAAAGATATCAAGTAACTCTGGTACATGTCAAGGTTTGTGATTTCTTTTGCAGTATCACTGCCAAGAGTATCATCCGGCCTATGTCTGAATTCTTCCTTTACCAGGTAACCACTGTCTGAGATTGTATTTACATAGCAATGAGTTTTTTAAAGTTCTTTCTTATATTGAAGAACTTTTTCATCTACTGGTCTTAATTTGATCCATGTGACCATTCAGAACAAATGATTTCTCAATATAGTCAACCCTAAAAATACTTGAATACGATGATCAGTGGACCTCCAGATTCTTCTGAGTCTCCTCTGTCTCACAGATAATGGCCAGAACGTATGACTATAGACTCTGACCTATAACCTCTACAACAATAGTACTAGAATGGTCAGGACTTGGTCAACAACTAATAGCTTCTTTAATTTTTACTTCTACTTCCAACTCAGGGCCAGCTAAAGAAAGTGAAATTTGCTCCCCAAATTAATCACATAGGATGCCCTGCTTCCCTGTGCCCACTGCCTCCAATTAGAGCATAACTGAAGCCGTCTCTTTTGTTCACTATAGAGCTTTTCCACCCCGTCTGCCTTTGAGTCTCTGCCAAATGCAAGTGATGGTTGCTGACTCCCGTGCTCTAGCCAATTCTAAATAAATAGGCTTCATTTGTTCTCATCTGGGTGGTCTGTGTTTATTTCTACAAGTGTCTTTTTTTTCCTTTAATTGCTCATAAGGATTTTTTTCTCTACCACTCACTACCTAATATACTGCCTGGAAAATAGTACATACTTAATATACATTTATTGAATGAATGAAAATTAATAACTATTGTAAGATTTCAGGCCCTTCACAATCCTGGTGGCTCTCCTCTGAACAAGTTCCTGTTTGCTGATTTCTTCCTTAAAATGTACCTTCAGAAAACATAATACTCTGAGTATGGTCTATCAGCTTGGAGAGGGGCTCTCACATCCGTTGTTTTAGGTGCTGTGCACTTTTATTCAAGCAGATGAAGATCACCTCAGTTTTGAATTGGGGAGGGGGAAGGGCAAAGCAGTGCTATCGTATCTTTTCAAGGTGAGCTTATTCTTGTCTAAACACCATATTTCTTTTTCATGCATGTTACAAGTAAAGCCAGCTAGTTATTCTCTTGTGCTTTATATTTTTTCGGGTGCTCCAAGGGCAGGTCTTTACATCTTCCCTTATTAAAATTCAGCTGGATAGTTTCAGCCTCTTGGTGTGGATCGTCATCACTGGTTCTTTAATGAAGCAAACATTCTCTAAGCGACTGATGTTTACTGGATGGGGAACTGGGAAGACAGAGACACAAGACAAACTGCCTGTGCATAGAGAGAGACTTGCAAGGCAGGTAGGTACAATAAGAGACAGATGAATACATGCAGTTCTTCTGGGAGTAGAAAGGAAGGGTACTGAATACAAACTTGGACAGGTAGGCAATCACAGAAGCCTTCCTCAAGGAGGTAACACCTGAGCTTATATTTGGGATCCTGTTTCTGTCAGAGATTAAAGTCACTATACCTCCCAGATTTGATGAGCATTACTTGTTTTATATGTAGATGTTTTTTCATACAAGTAGCTATAAAATATGAAGGGCAATGATAGAGGACAGAGCTTTATTACGTTCTACTACCAAGCTCTTCAGAGTGACAGTGATCCACTGACTATTTCTTTTCTTATAATCAGATGCCAATCCACTTAATTAACCTTACAATTTTTTTCCCTACAAAAATGTTATGAAGAGCCCTGTAAAATATCATGTCAAAGCCCAAATACAACTCTTTCTGCACGTTCCCTCATATGGAACCAGGTACGATATGCACCAGCATATTAGCCCTGTGAACCAAGGCCGATCTCGTATGCGGCGGTTAGGGTGCATTCAGGCTGCGTCCCCGTGGCTGCTGCTTCCTCTTCTGGATGCTCACAAACCACCGATAATCTCTTCCAGAGTCTTACCTAAGATTTAGTCAAATTCATTTTTACATCAAATCTAGTTGTTTCTCGATTTAATATTTCTTCTTGAAATTCAGTCATCTAATCATCTAGTATATCTCTCCAGTTTTTCAGAGATAATTAGTAGCAGCAACTGTCTTAGTAGCATCAATATCTGCTCCTAAAATCTAGTGAACTTTAAAACAAAATACAAAGGCTTTGTTTTTCCCCCTAATAGAGCTGGGCACTGACACTGTTCATATTTCCATTTCTTCTTTCAGTCAAATGCTGACTCACACAATGCTAATTACTTTCTTGTACTTCCTCTCCTCTGATGGGTCCTCACAACATCCCATCAAGTAGGTCTTATTATTCCAATTTTAGAAAAATTGAATGAGGAGCTAAAAAAGAAAAAAAAAATCCTCTGAGTTTTCCAGCTTTGGAGCCCAGGTGGATTGTGTTTGATGGACTATTGAGACATGCCCGCCATGGCTACTCACTGTTGGGTTTCTCCTTGGTTGCAATCCCAGGAGAAAGATCCCGGGTTTTAGGCCAGAGATCTAAGTGCATTAAACCAGAAGGGAGGGGGCACACTGAGACTTGCAGTGTGATCTACCACTCTGGTGAGCGTACAGTCATCAAAAATATCAGGATATCACTTTTGGAGGTGAAGAGAGAGCAAAACAGAAAGCTTATGATATAACTGGAGGTAGAAGAGGCGAGAATGTTGGAAGGCGACAGGGGCAAGGAATGCGGAGAGAGTCAGTCAGACTGAAAAGAGCGGAGGTAAGATTCATGGATATATATGTCACTCCCAAGCCCTTTAACATATGGGCTTACATGTTGGTTGTCTGAAGGGCAGACCTTCATCAGACAGGTAGCTGTGGTGACCATGTGATCTGTTAGCCAAACCAAGACAATTTTGAAAGTGAGGGGGGCACTAATAATAATTATGCCAAGACAACAGGTGTAAAAAGTGATTATTCTGGTCAAACTGGGATGTGGGGTCACCCTACCCATCAGCAATCTGGAAAACAGAAGTGAGTGAACAGGTCTGAAAAAAAGGGAAAAAGAGTGAGTTCAGTTTGGGACATGAGAAACATCTGAATAGAGATGGATCTTCAGCTCTGGATGGAAAAGAGGAGGTTTAAAAGACAAATATGGAAGAAGTTATGGGGAAAAGGGAAGGACAGAGGAAGGGAAGCAGAGAGAAAAGAGAAAAAGAAGACTATTTCATTATGAAATAGAATAGTCTAAGAAAATGAGTTTCCAAAAGACTGATGAACAATCATATTAACTTTTTCAAAATAGTTTAATGAAACTCATTTTAAAGTATGTGGCTGTATATTTGTCTTATATTAATATACATTTAGCTATACTAAATATAATTTAACTTCTCTGTGTTGACACACAGACCCTATTCTGCACATCAAATACTGTATCACACCAGAAACATAAATAGAACCAAACAGGTGAGACTCCAAGAGGAATCCTAGAACCACTTTTGTAGACCTGTCTGTTTTGTCAGCCTGCTCTTTAGCCAGTTGTCTCCTATAACAGTAAAGTGAAAGATTTATTACTTTGACTTTTGGGTCACAGTTTCATGGTTGCCCTTGTTTAAATTAATTATCGAATTACAGCTAAAAATAGCTTTTCCTTAAGCACTTTTCTTGTTGTCCCGAAAATGTTATTTACTGTCAACATTAGTGTTCGCTGACTTAGGAGCATTCCAATGGCTATTTTTACTGCATATTTGAGATGGTGGCTCACATTCAGTCCATTCCTCTTTCTTATTTGCAGTAAGCTTAATGTTGGGATATGAAGGAGATATAAATCCCACTATTCCACAAAAGCATGCTTAAATGTGCTTGTAAAGGCCTTAGTTTAAAGCCTTTGTTATAATCATCAAAGAAAGACATTTATAGAAATAAAATGCAATGTGATAGTTCCCAAGTCCCTAATAATGTTTTAAAAGAATTCTAGGCACATACAAATTAAAATTTTTATTTTTTATGTTCTAAAAAGACCGGAAGATCTGTTAAAATATGTACATTATGGACAAACCTTTACTTGAAACCTTTTTTACAATAACTATTCACATTCTGAGTAATGTCTCAGATTAATATGGTAAGAAGACAGTGAAAAATTGGCAGGAACTAATATCTAGTAATCTTCAGGGTTATTTTTATAATTATCTAGATGTAACTTTACTATCCTCATGAATTTATATGTCTGAAATATTATTTCATGTTACTAAGTATATGATACAATTAATAAAAATAAATATCTACACATGCACTAGCTTTGATTCTATAAGCCAATTGCTAGGACAATTAAAATTCCTTCTTTCCAAAAGTTCTATTTGATGAGAGACCACAGTGTCAGTGTGTGTGAGCATAGTCATTTTACCCTTTTCTATGTAAAACTAAAGCCAGCTCTTTCACTGGATCCTAACAGTGAAAAATTAGGCAAACATTAATAAAATCTGCTTTTCAAAGACTAGAAATCTAAGAAATATACTGTTTCCTGAATATTGGAAATTTCTAATGAACCTTCTAATACCAGCTTATTCTGAAAACTTCCAAATCTGTATCTCATTCTTATTTCCTACGTGGCTAGTTGCCTACCCACCATCCTTCCTTTCTTCCTTACTAACAGAGCTCTAATGCTATTCAGAGTTAAAATGTGTCCAGCTGAAAACACAACTACATTTCCCAGTCTCCCCTGGAGCTGGTCATGACCATGGAACAAAATCTGGCCTGTGAAATATAATGGAATTTGTCACAAAACTGTTTAAAAGAGGGCCACAGCAGTTGCTGTTGGTATCCTACACATTCCTCATACTTACCACTTCAAGGTGCTTGGCCTTATTTCCAGTGGACAGCTTAACTGGTCTCCCAAAGGAATTTTTCTTTCCTTTCCTTCCATCCTTCCTCCCTCTTATCCAGTTTTCTTCCTTCCCTCTCTTCCCTATTCTCTTCCTAGTTTCCTCCCCCCTTTCAAAATCACTCATTGAAAACCTGCAACCACTCAGCACTATGCTAACATTTCAAGATCTACCTTCAAAGTTTGACAGATCAGGATTTTACCCCCAGGTCTACTTCACTTTGCTTCTCTTCAGAGAAACAAGAAACTAGAACTCTTCAACTATGGAGAAGAGTATGTGGGGGTGGGTGGGGATTATGTATGACAAAGGGAGAACAATGGTGTATAGTCTGGCCCATTCAGAAAGCGAGAATCAATCAAATTAAAAAAAGAATCAATCAAATTAAAAATGAATTTTCAGTGCACAAAAAAGATTACTATGTTTTATTAAATTACCAATAGACTTACATTAGAATTTTTTACAAACTATATTTAAAACTGTATTTAACTCATAAGAAACTAGGAAGTAAAGTTGTGATTATCAATTAATATAGCCACAGGGAAAGAACCCTTTAAAAGTTAAGAAAGATACACACGTAGGAGAGTACCGCTTTAAAGGATTTTTCTAAATTCATATGCGAGAAATTATGCTTTAATATTCATCTGCCTCAGTTCTTTGAAAATATGACTTTCATGGCAGATAAAAAAAATTGGCAGATCGTGTTGCAGTACCTAGATTTTTAGGAAGGATTTGACAATACTCCGTGAATGAGATCAACAGCTAAAATGTAAGTCACAGAATGAAAAGTAAAGTAAATGATTCAGTAGAGAAAAATGAGACTTTTGGTTGAAGATAGATGAACATATATTTTATTCCCTTTCCAAACACTACTAAAATAAAGCAAAAGGATATTTTTAACCTACAAGGTTAAACCTGCAAGAACAAAAATAATGGGAGCTGGCAGTGGAGAAAACCAAGCAGCAACCCAAGCAGGTATTTCTGGACGTCGGGGGTAAAGGCTGTCAGCCCAACTTCTACTTTCCAAGCAGGAGAATTTAGAAGAGTGTTCTCTGGCTCTGCTTAGCCTGAGACAGAAGAGTGTAAGAGACTACCAGGCTAACGACCATACAGTGGAGACCCTTGTCAGTGAGCTCCACCACTGACACTGGAGTTCCTGTCAGCTTCGACTCTATCACTTTTAAACAGGAGCAAGCAGGCAGAGATCACAGCCATCTGAAGGAAGCAGTGCACACAACCAGGCCAAATACAAACAGAAAGACCTTTCCTGAAGAAAATTATGCAGAAAGAAGAAAACTTCAGAAATTTTATAATTAAGATACTAGAGTTATGAACGCCAGGAAAAAAAAATATTGTATAGGAAAGGAGAAGTAATCATAGTATACTGCATGGCTCAGAGGTAAAGAGCATTTATAAAGTCATAACAAGGCAAACAGATATTGCGCCAACCAAAAGTATGGTATATTAGGAGAATGGAGGAACAGGAAGTGTGACTGTGTGTGTGTGTGTGTGTGTGTGTGTGTGTGTGTGTGGTGCAAGCATGAAAAATAACCATTATGCATGTCAATCGACAATGTCTAAAACTAAAAAATCAAGAAGTAGCAATATAAATGTGTTATTTAGAGATACAGAGGCAAATAGGTAAATACCAAAGAATTAGCCAAAAGAAAGTGCCTCTGAGGAGTAGAAAGCTAAGGAGAGAACAGGAGATTGCTATTTTTTGGTAAACAATAAAAAACCAAATGACTTCTCAAACTATATACATGTGTAAATAATATGTTCTATTTCAATTAGATAAGATTTAAAAGAAACAATTCATCATATGTACATCCACTCAAAAGGAAAATGACATTTTTACAAACAACACCAGAATTTATGTATGTCGGGACTCTATGTATGTATTTCATTGATCTCAGCATTGCTCAATGCACTTGTGGAATTCCCTTTTAGCAATGACCTTCATAGATAAGTTTATTAAACATAAACTTTAATAATCTTATGTATATCAGCTGGTGGCTATGCTGGGCCCTCAGAGAGCTGCAGCTTCATTGTAGCTGGTGGACAGGTTTCTCTGGAAAACCTAATTGAATTCTCTTTTGGAGCAGCAGAGGCTAGGAGAAAGGTGGGTCTGTGCAGCAGTTGTTACGGTTTGGGGAGCTGCACAAAAGGAAGCATGGGGAGAAATACACCAGCGCCACACCAACAGAATAACCGATTGTGAAGAAGCTGACGTAAGAATCCAGAGACGATTTCAAACAATTTTTATTCATATTTTAACGAGTCAGGGTGTATCGCACTGATTAAAAAGGGAACTTAGAATGCAAAGGGAACAATGAAATAAATATACAAAAAAGTTGTTCTTGGAAATAAAAACATGTTTACCGAATATTAAATACCTCAGTAGAGGCAGTAGAAAAGAAAGAGACTATAATCGTTGCTGAAATAAAAATGAGAAGACTCAAGAAATTCCTCCTGAACACAGAGCAAAAAAGATAGTGATGGAAAGTATGAGTGAAAAGAAAAAGACATAAATGTTCTAGGAGATAAAAATGAAACAAGATAGCGGAGAGTTACTAATCAAAGAAATAGAAGAAAATTTCACTGAGCTGAAGAGATTTGAATTTGTAGAGCAAAAGTGTTCACAAAATGCTGTGAAAGATTATTGAGAAAGAAACCATACCTAGAATGTTACCCTGGTAAATTTGAAAATTCCAAGGATAAAAAAAGTGCCATTAGCGACAACATGGATGGATCTCAAGAAAATCATGCTAAGTGAAATAAGCGAGACAGAAAAAGTTGAAAATCACATGATATCACTTATATGTGGGATATAAACTTAAAAGCAGCAAATGAACAGGACAAACAAACAGAGACTTATGGACATGGACTAGTGGTTACCAGAGGATAAGGGGGAGGGGAGAGGGGGAAGGTAGATGGGGTCAAGGGGGTCAAATATGTGGTGACAGAAGGAAATCTAACTATGGGAGGTGAACTCGCAGTGTTAATATATATATACCTTACTGTTAAAAAATAAATAAATAAAATAATCACAATACATCTGGAAGATCCATTGTCCAAAAAAAAAAAAAAGTCCCATAAGCCTCCAGACATTAAAAAAAAAACCTTGAAAGGTAGAGAATGAAACTGGCGTTGGTCTTTTTATCTGCAATACTCAATTCTTCAGGGCAATGGGAATAATGTTACAGACTTTGCATATTAAAGTAAAAATAAGACATTTGGACATATAAAAAGTTAAAAAGTATACCACCCATTTTCACATTTACGAAAAAATTATCTAAGGAAACACTTCAAGCAAATTATCCAGGAATCATGAAAGTAACTGAACTGTATTTTTCAACTCAAAAAATCAGAAGAACAAGATAAAATAAATCATAAAAGAACAAATTAATGAGTAAAAATTCGTGAATAAGAAAACGAAAAGCAATATCTAGACATGGTTCTCTTTTAAAGGCCAATAAAAACAGATCATATATTTGTTCTATCACTATGTTCTGGGCACATGGTCTAAAAACAAATAAAAAGAATAAACTCGAGTATGACTGTTTCTATTAGAAGGAGTTTAGGTTGATTATTATGGCATAAATACAAACACCTATAATTAGGAGAAATATTAGATAAATTAAAATCAAACCCTGTTATAATCCAGATGTCAGGGAATAATGATTCACCCACATTATAAATGTTCTATGTAAAAGCTCTCACCTTAGGCCTTTGCACTTTCTGTCTGAAACTCTCTTTGCCCAGAAATAATCTCTGTTCAAATGGCGCCTTACCAGGGAATCCTTGTTTGATCACCCATCACACTCTATTCCTCTCCTCCTTAGCCTGCTTTATTTTTCTTGATATCACTGTTTGGAACATGTTTATATCTCCCACTGTCTCTCCCACTAACATGTAAGTGCCTTAGAGCAGTCATCTCTATTTTGTTCACTGTTATCTTCCTGGTGCTTTGACCAATGACTGACTTATAATAGATTCTAGAAAAATATTTGTAAAATACAGGCTGGTCTACAAAACATTACCATGCATGTAGATGACATGGGTTGATAAGTATGTAACAAGTCCTTGATAAATGAGGGTTTATTGCCTTCATGATCTAGAGTTTTACATATTTCTCAATAGCATGTGAGACAGAGGTGAAGCCAACACTGGCTCTCCATGCTTTGGAGATCGTGGTAGACAATGTCTGGGCCCATAGCTGCTGTGATGAGGGCAGTAGTTCCTCATGGAAATCTCCAATTACTCTCATTCACTTCTGAGTTGTGAATGCATTGTACCCAAACACACTCTATGGTTCCCTACTAAATTCCAAGTTCGTCACTGATCTTCCTATGAACTGTAGGGCTTAGTGTGATGTCTGGCATGCATTCAGTGTTCCATACTTTTTTTCCCAAAAGAATGAATGAAGAGAAATAGCAGTCTCCAAGGCCTCAGATCTGCAGGAGTGAAGTGATATATCTAGGTTAGCCCTCCATGCCTTGTCACACCAAGGACCTAACACCTGCTCAATCCAGAATACTAACCTGGCTCTGCTATTGATATTAGGCAGGATGCTCCCCGCATCTCACTACCATCCATTTCCAGTAGCAGAGAATGCAAGGATTGGAGTCAGATATATCTGAATTAAAATCCTACCTCCCCCACTAACCAGTTGTATATTCTGGAGAAAGTTCTTACTTCATTTCTCCCTTTTTTTTTTTCTACGTTTCTGAGCTCAGTATGGCAAAGGCTGCTAGCTGTCTTCCTTTTGTTTACAGAACTTCTCAGCTTCCATTTGCCATATGGCTGCCCAGTTAGAGACCACATTTCCTTTCCTTCCGTGCAGCTAACTGTAGCTTCGAGATTAGGTTCTGGCCATTGGGAAGAGAACAGAAGTGAGGCTGAGGCAGGCCACCTCAAGTTCACGCTCCCCCCAAAAATGGTCTTACTCTCTCTCTTCTTGCCCTTCTAGCCCATCATGAACACAGTCACGATGGTGGGAGCTGAAGCAATCACTTTGGGCCCAGAGATGGAAGTTATGTAGTGAGGATGGCAGAGCTTCCTTAGCTGTCTTGAGCTTCTTATCTCTGGACTTGTATATGAAACAGAAATAAATTTCAATCTTATTTAAGCCACTGCATTGTGGGGTCTCTGCCACGAGAACTTAGACTATAGTCTAATATGCTCAATTTTCTTAGTTGTGAAATGACAATAATACCTAGCAAGGCAGAACGAGTATGAAGCAGGACTTTAGAAAGTGATAGCTACTATTATCCAGACTTGTGGAGCATTCCTTTAGCTTGATGTCAAAGTCATGGGCTGAGCAGAAAAACTGAAAGGGAGACATCTGGAGTGGTTGACTAGTGCAAAGTCAGTCTCAGTCAAGATTAGGCACTGCAGTACCGCCCCTACCAACTGCCCCTACCAACCACCTCCTGCCCCCACCCAGCTCTGGGGTCAGTCAATGACCAGTTGGCCAATGAAGCAATAGGAAGAGAAAACTATGGGGTACTGGTGGCAGGGAAGGGGTGGGAACAGATATTTGTGAAAAGGAATTTATTTACAACAGCAAATGCTATACAAACCCTATTCCTTCTCTCTTCCAGGAAAATTTGGTAAAATATCCAGTTCTCATTGCTGCTTTGAGGAGCTAGATCTGTTTTGAGGGTATGTTTGAGTGTTGGGTTCAGCCTTAAAGGCAAGTGTACTAGGATGCTTGAACACTTGGTACAAGAAAGGAGCAAGCTGGCCAGGAGGTGCCACGCTGTGGAAACCCGAGAGCACATGGGGCCTGTATGGGCACCCATCACCCTAAAACATTTTTTAAAAAATCACTGAAAGTTGGAAAACGGTGATTTTCAAGTGCAGATCCATAGTCAAAATCAGAAATACTCCAACTATAGATTCTTAACTAAAGTCACTTGAATTTCTCCCACCTCACTCAACAAAAACAATTGGTACATTCTTCTATTAACACTAAATTTCAAATTCATGTATAATCAGGGAATTCTTGTCATAGTTAAGTTCGAACTTGTTAAATAGAAATTTCTCAGCACTTACCCCATTGTATTATAGGCTTGGTTCTCCATGTCAAGAAACTGCTTCAACTGGTTTAAAGTTCTTGATTTTTAATCTGTTAGGGGGAAAACGGTCTAGATTCTTTAAATGCTTACCTTTATTAACCCATAAAACAGGAAAATTTTGCTATTGGCACACCACTAAGTATGTTTTTTTTCTGAATGGAGTAGCTATTGGTTATACAAAATATATAAACTTGCGCCTCTGTGTGTGTGTGTGTGTGTGTGTGTCTTCATACATTTATGACGTTGTCTTAATGATGAGTTGAAATATGTGGTACTGACTCAAATGAACATTCATTCACTATATAGTGAGCAACAACTTGGTGCCAGGTATTTTGCAAAGTGCTCAGTATATGAGATGCGTAAAACAGAATTCCCGTTCAAGAGGAGTTATAGCTGAATGCTTTCAAACTTTCCTTTCTTGTGGATCTTCTAAGGGATTTGCCTTTATTTGAGAAATGTCTTTCTTTGGCCCTTTCTGAGTTTTGTTAGAATGAATACCATGAGCTTTAGGACAAAGGATTCTCTAAAAATAGAAATCTTACAATTCCTCTGTGCCTCTGTGGGCACCTGCTCACCTTTTTGACAAATTGGGGTATTAGTACTTGCCCAAAGTAAAAAAAAAAAAAAAAGTTTTCCCAGCAATAAAATTTTAATTAAAAAATAATCCATGAGGATAAATGGAAGAAATATTGAAAAGGACTTCAATTTCTCTGAATTACTGAATAAAAGTCAATTAAATAGCATTCAAGATGGTAGAAAGAGGAGGAGGTAGAATCCTGGGCCCACGTCACTCTCAAATCAAAGGATTTAAGAGAGACCCTGGAATTGTGTGTGGAGAGAGGAGGGGTGAGGAGCAGGAATGGGGAACCACGGATAGATTAATAAATTCATTTTGTTGGTTCTCAAATCCCGCACTTTAACATCGGGGAAACCGAGGCACCAGTTAGGTGACTTGCCCAAGGACACACAACTAAAATCTAGGCCTTCTAATTTAGGGAGAATCTCTGCTCTGGATTCTGCAAGAACCATCCCGGTAACCGGAGCTCTCTCCACCTGCCGCATGCGCGCCCACCCGGACTCCGACCTTTCTTCCCGACCAGTGCAGGGTTCAAGGCCAACCTCCCTGGAGCAGTTAGCCTGCCGGTGTCCCCAGCTCCTCTTGGCCAAGCCCAGGGCGAGTGCCGGGGAGCCGGGACGGGTTACCTGCGCCGCACCACGCCGTGCTCTCCCTAGAGGTCTGAGTCCCCGGGAGCAGGAACGCCAGGGTCACCGCCAGCCCCGCCCGCCCCGAGGTGCCCTGCCAGCCGCCGCCAGCCGCGCGCTCCCGCCTCCCGGGCCCGCCTGCCGCGCAGTCAACGCTTCGCCACTAGTTGCCATGGGGACGCGGACCGAACTCGCCGCCAACCGGAGTGGGGCGAGTGGGGGGATGGGAGGACCTGCGGCAGGAGCGGCCAAGAATAGGGCTCCTTGGCCGCAGAAACTTCACCCACGCGAGCGCGACCTCGCAGTCCAGCAGTTTTACGTCTAGTGTTTGAGAACACATCGGAATTCTTTCCTTTTTGTGGCATCCACGGCCTAGCCTAGTGTCCGGCACCCGACAGGGATCTGAGAAATATTTGTTGAATGAACGAACCAACGAACAAAGTGTAAATAGCGGGGTTGGCGTTGGAATCTACATCCAAGTTTCTTATATCCTCTTGGCCCTCCTCCCTCTTACCCACATTTGAAATGGCATGAAAAAGAAATAGACTTGGGGTAAAGGGAGATACTTTTCTATTCACGAAAATGTCTTCCAGTTATGAAGAGGTGGGTTTCTTTTAACAGCATCGCTCAGGGCCCAGTTACTGTGGTCGCAATAACAGCAGAACTGTACCTGTCGTTCCCATACAGTGCATTGGGTTCTTAGAATAATTCTGCAAATCAGGGGGAGCAGACAGTCTTGCTTCCCTTTTAGGGAGAAGGAAATAACTCCTAAGTGGGACAGAACCCAGAGTGACTGGTTCCAAATTCTTTCCTTTTTAAACCAAATTCCAAGAATACTTGATAACAGAAGTTCTGTCACACAGTCCCTGATTTCGAAGAAATGATAGGAAAAAATATATACATGTATGTTTATACATTTTTTTCCTACTAACACCTTGAGTGGTGTCTATAAATACTTAACTTTTGTGTTTGAAAAATATTCTTGCACTTATTTTAGGAACAAAATTCCTTCCCAATACATAAGTCAGTTAATTTCTAATTCTTAAAATCTTTTATTTTCATTCCACTTTTATAACATTAACATTAATTTGCTACTTTAATATGGCTATCAATTTATAAACTACACCAATCCTTCCATTCAGATTCACCTGAATTCCAAAAGAGCATTTGCCGTTTCATGACAAATTGAGTTTCATAGACAAATTGTGTAAAAGCAACTCAGGTTATTAGTTCTAATAAGTGTTCCATAGTTCCTATATTATGCTTGAAGAAAGTAATCATTTTATCTTAACTTGAAACTTCCTGTTATTCTGAAAACCTTAGCTTTGTTCTTTATTCTTGTCTAAAATGAATGGGTCAATGTATTTATTCTGACCCAAGAAGGAAAAAGGAGCGAGGAACAAAATTTAATGAAGTTTCAGGATGTCCAATATCACTCACACAGTGTAGCTCTTTACCATTGCCAGGTACTTTCACATTATTCCCTTAGATACTCTGAAGTATCATGTTATACAAGTGTAACAGGTATTATTACAGCTCCTTTTAGCAGTCTAGGAACCTAAGGTTTAGAAAGAATAAAGGATTTGTCCAAGATGACACCTCTAGTTCAAGTGCAGCTAAGAACCTAGGTGATCTTACTCCAAGTCTAATACTCTTCAAGCTATCTCAAATTTAAGGTTTGATAGGTTTCTTTAGCAGTCAGAATCTTGCAGAGGTACCTGTAGATGTATTTAAAGCCACATTTTCACCAGAAAGAATAGATGTGGGCAGGGCTTACAAAGCATAAGGATATGAGAGAACACACTGTGATGGATTTTAAGAAAATATAAATATAGAATAGAATCCCCCCCACCCACATTCAATTTAATAGGAATAATGGCTTTTATTTCAGGCTGAGACTTAAGGCTTAAAATGCAAAGAACTACCTATATCCCTCACTGCCCCCCGCCCCACCCCCCCAAGTAAGAAGTAACTACAAAAAAGAATTTACCCTGAAATGTACCTATTATTAGATTCAGGTGAAATGAATGAAGAGAACAGAAAGCCCCTGAGTTTAAAGGAGAGGAAGAGTCTACAACCATGCCTCCCTGAACAAGCCCAATCCCCGGAAGCTAAGCAGGGTTGGGCCTGGTTAGTACTTGGATGGGAGACCAGTTAGGAATACCAGGTACTGTAGGCAGAAGGAAGGAAGGGGAGAGGGAGGGAGGGAGGAAGGGGAGAAGGAGGGAGGAAGGGAGGGAAGAAAGGAAGAAGAGTGTGAATAGGGTGCTGGTGAGAGCTCAGTCCTGAAAGAGAGAGGACACAGCGAAATCAGAATAAAATATAAAATATAATCAGAAATGGTTAAAAGAAAATATATGAGGCATATGTGACTGAAAAATGAGGAAAACCAGCAGAAACATCAGACTACGGAAACAGAACCACAGAAGCCTCAGATATTGGAATCAGATAAAGATTATAAAAAATATGGATAGTATGTTTAAAGAAATAAAAGATAAGATTGAAAAATTTGCAAGGAGCACTGAATGTGAAATATGACCTAGCATATTTGAAAAGGAACCAAATGGAAATTCTAAGACTAAAAAAATTACTAATTAAAAAATTAAGAACACAACAGATAGGCAGAGCATTAGAATTGAAACAGGTGCAGAGGAATTTTTGAACTGAAAAACAGAAAGTTTCAAAAAGAAAGTTTCCAGACCGTAGGGAAAGATAAAGTAATGAAAATATTTAAAATGAAGGTTTTACAAATTTAGTATCTATTAATAGAATTATTTATTGTTATGAAAATAAAAATAGATGATACGTATGGAAGTATCTGTTAGGTCGGCGGCGGGTGGGGGGGGTGGGTGACCTGCCTGGAGGCTTCCCAGCTTGACATCGAACCGGACAAAGGCCCACCCTAAAGCCCTGGCGCCACCACCCTAATCCGGATGCTCAACTGACATTCCCCATTCTATACCCTACCCCCACATAACCTTATAAAACTACGCCCTCCCATCCCAGGACACGACTTCTCTGGCTCTTCTCCTCTCTGGACCAGAGAACCTCACCCAGGAGCGTTCTCTCCCAATAAAGGCTTGGTTTTAAAACTTCTCAGTTTGTCTTGCGTTTACCTTGCAGTATCCACTACATACCCTGGCATATTGTGGGAATTTAAGAAGCATTTGTCAAATTTGAAGTAAAATATTACGTGGCTATTTTGCAAGTCATCTGTCACTTTTTATAATTTCTATTTTTCTGTCAAAATGTTCAAGCTTCTCTTTTAATTTTTAAAACATATTAATCTTAGTCTTTCTATTTTGTGTTTTATAATTCTAATCCCTGAAATGTTTGGGATTTATTGCCATTAGTTTTTACTCTTGTCTTGTTTTCTTGTATAGTTTATGTTTTCTATGAGATAATTTAGGGAGAGTAACTTTTTTCCTGACATTGAGGCTAGGATTGAGGTTGAAGAGATTTACATTTACTTTTGAGGGTTACCTCAAGGCATGACCAACTGCAAATCACTTTACATTAAATTCTTCACAGGATGTTTTTTCAGACGGCACAGGTAATATGAACAAATGAAAAATGAGTGATAAGGTCACTTTGTGATGTACATTTTTGGAGAAAGAACTTTCCTTCACCCAGTGCCAAAAGTCAAGATTGTTGTTTTCTGTTGTTTCATTTTTGTGACTTAAAAAATATATATGCTTTTTATTTTAGAATGGTTTTAGATTTATAGAAAAATTGTGAAGATAATACAGAGAATTCCCATAAACCCCACATCTAGTAGCCCTTGTAATTGACATCTTACATTAATATGGTCCATTTGCCACAATTAATAAACCAGTACTGATATATTATTAGTAACTTAAGTCTGTTCTTTATTTAGATTTCCTTCCTTTTTTTTCTGTTGCAGTATCCCATTAAGGATACCATATTAGTTAGTTATCATGTCTTCTTGCCCATCTCTTGGCTATGACATTTCTAAGAATTTTCTTGTTTTTGAAGATTTTGACATGTTTAAGAGGTGTCGGTCTGGCACTTTGTCGAATATTCCTCAGATGGAGTTTGTCTGGTGTTTTACTCATGATTAGACTGTGATTATTGGTTTGAGGGAAGATCACAGAAATAAAGTGCCGTTTTTATTACATTATATCAAGTATACATAATATTAACATGATTTAATACTGTCAACATTGATCTTGGTCACCTGGTTGAGACAGCATTTGTCCGGTCTCTCCACTGTCAAGTTTTCCCCCTTTCCCTTTCCATGCTGAACTCTTTAGATAGAAGTCATTATGTGCAGTTCACACTTAAGTAGTGGGGAGTTATGCTCCATCACCTTCTAAAGACAGAATATGTATATAATTATTTAGAATTTTTTTTGCGCAGATTTGTCTCACCTCCAGCATTTATTTATGTCAGTATAGACTAGTAGATATTCATTGTACACTTTGAATTATAATCCAAAGCTACTTTAGTTTGTTTCTCAAATTGTTCCAGTTTGCCATTGAGAGCTCTTTTATTTAACTCCTATGTCTCTTTTTCTTACCCTCATAATTGTGGGTTTTAAGTTTTTGTTATTGTTGTTGTTGTTGTCATTTTTCACTTGAGTACTTCATTGCTTTCTGGTATTGTAAGATATTCTAGGCTTATCTTGTAAATGTAAATTCCTGCTTCAGTCCTAGAATCAGCTATTTCCCCATGGAACTATGGTTCCTTTTATTTAGAATGCAATGAGAAGCCAAAATCTGGGCACTAGGTGTATTCATTGCTACTTATGTGTCCTTGATTCTAGGCCCTCTTAGCTGACAAAGCAAGGAAATACATGTATCTATTATATTAATCCATGTATATACAAATATTTATAAATATTTCTATGTGTAACTATTCATATCTTTATTAGGCTGAACATGAGTTCCCACTGTAATCTCTAACTCTAATCTATTGCCCACATGGATCACCTTAGCCTTCTCCCCTTGCTTATTTGTAAACTCCTACCCCAACAGTGAAAAACTGGCTCCCACCACCTGCCATCCAATTTACTTAATTTATACAACTGCGGTGTATAGGTATAGCAGTATTGGAATTGTTTTTCTGTAGCCTATAGAAAATAACTTTGTCAATTAGAGTACAATACTTATGTGCAGCTAATTTTGCCTTCGGTCTTATAGTTTCTACTCATTTCCAAAGTTATTTAGATCAATAGCTTTTCTCCTCACCTCTTTCAGTGTGAGGTTATTTCATACATTTGTAACACAATTAGTTTCTTTTGTCACATTCTGTATTTCATTCTGGGATCTTCCAACCTCCTAAGTAATTTTTTAAATTACAGACCTTGAGGTTCACTCTCCGTACCTCATTTACTTGTATAGCCAGTGCAGACTTTTGGGATCCCAGTTATATGCTGAGCTCTTCTGTTGGAATCCTCACCTGGACTCATCCTGGGCTTTATATCCTGTTGCCCCTCTGCAGGTAGCCATTGTAGTATAAGCAGAAACACTCAGAGCAAAGCTACTTTTAGCATTCACTCCCTTGTTAGAGTTCTTGCTTTCGCTTGGGTTTTGAAATCTATTGGTTCCATTTTTTCATTCTAAATCAGCAATATAATGATATTTTATATAATATTTTATTTGTTTCAGTTAGGAGTGTTGTTCAGGGTACCTGAACATGCTGCCAAAAATGGAAGCACTTTCTACATTATTTTCATTTTTTTTATATTCCATTATATATAAATGTCTTTTAACTTCCCTCAGCTCTTTATTTTTGAAAACAGAAAGTGTGAAAATTATGAATGGGTTAAATAAATAATGCTTCAAGATCAGACCTCATCTGCTATAAATCGTGATATTAGTAAAAAATCGAAGAACACAATATGACAATTTATAAAGTAAGAGAATATGGCTTTAAAATATATTTATAACACAGAATTTTGTATTAGGAAATTCAATTGGTATTTTATTGTTACTTAATTTTATTGAAATGGTTTCCATGAATTACTTCCTGTGTATCTCTGAGCGTCATGTTTTCTGGTTATCATACAAACAATGATTAACGTGCAGTTGGCTGAATAAAACTGAGCTACAGATATACGAAGAAGTACTTTAAATAAATATTAATGAATAAACATTTTGTCATCACCATGAGAGACTGCAGCACCTGTTTCGGAGAGATATCAGTGTTTTATCCATTTTAGTGTCACCCTTCAATGATCATGTGGAACAACATGCAGGTTGAAGAAAAATGGCTCCCAGTACCCTCGTTACTTAGGTTTGTGTTGCAAGACTGCTCATCATGTCGCCGCTATTATGCCTTTTTGTTTCTGATATAAAGCATGTTAGCATCGTTGCTGTTGCTACTGAATATGAATTGTCATTCCTAGAATAAAACGTTATTCTAGGAAGCATACGGATTCAACATTAAAAGAATGCAAGGTTGCCACATTCAATAGGAAAAAAGAAAACCAAAACATTTTTTCTCCTTTTCTTTTCCCAGACTCAAATTAGGAAAGCTCTTAGATATGTGGCAGAAAAGGAAACAGTGAAATGTGTACCATGAGCTCTAGTTTGCAGTGTCCTCATTACAGTGCCGTTCACCCCATCACGGTTGCATTCTACGGCGCTATGATTTCATACAAGGCTTGTTAGAAAACAACTTTGACAGCACAGGGGAGTTATCTTCTCTCAAAAATAAATTTACATCGTTCTGATGAAACATTTTGGAATGTCACCTGAAAAGTATACTCGCCTTCAATCAGTGGTGACCTCAACATCCAGGAACCAAAATTACCTCTGAAAGTTTTTAAATTGCTTTGTGAAGAAGGTGTCAATCTCATTATCCCAGAGTTATGTTAAAATTCATTATTCAGTCCTATTTCTGAACCAATTGGGAGAATTTTCTCTTCTTGACATGAATCCTTAGATGGTAGAGAATGATAATCATTGTGAGAAGAAATGACATTTTCTTTTCTTTTTCTTTTCATAGTTAAATGTTTCAATTGCATTTTCTTACTTTAACTGGGTATAATTCACTTGCTATTGATGGCTGAATTAAGTTTGTAAACCATGAAGGAAGGGAAAATATTTGTTCTTTTGAAAAAAAGAATCAATAGCAGTTAGCAGTGTCCTTCAGGCAGGAAAAACATATAATTTCAATGTTCATCATTTTAAATCGTGGAATTCTTTTCATGAATCCTCCTTTTTTTTGAATACACAATATGAAACAACTATACAAATGATTTACATCTAAGAAAGTCAGCCGAGCACTATAGAAAGAATATGGGCTTTGAATTCAGACATACAAGAGTTTGAATTTTGACTCTATCATTTAATAACTATAGGACTGTGGCCAAGTTATTTAATCACATTGGATATTAATTTCCTCATTTCTGTAGTGGGAAATAATACAAAACTGTAGTAAATATTGAATTAGCTCAGGTATGCATATAATGCATTTGTTATGTAGTGGGTACTCCAAAATAGTTTGAATTAGCATCATTATATTGTTCTTACTAGTATTATTATTATAATTATTCCTATTTGTTATATAACTATTCTACTATGTTTAAAATATCAGTGAGGAAAAATACACAGCAACTTTTAGAGATAGGTTAGCCTGAACAAATTATGAAAAAAAGCTTAGTCAGATAACACTTGAATGATGATGATTAAATAGTAATAAATGGGAAAGGAAAAAATAATTAAATTAATTGGTCACTAAAGTATTTTTTCCCAATTAAAAGTCAACCTCATGGGGTTAAATGAAGACTTTCTGCATATCTGAATTTCATTTATTCTGTCATTCATCCATTCAAAAACTGCCCATTTATGTAATATGAACTATATGCTCAGCATTGTGGAAGAGGAAAAACCAGGGATAGTAGAGCATAAAGAAAATTTCATCTAAAATAAACAAAGTGCTTTTTTTCAAACCATAAACATACAAAATATGTTCACCCTCAACAAAACGTTAAGGACTACAAATTAATAAAAATATCAGATACTTTCTCTCATAGGATTGAGAAAAATTAGACATTTCAAATTGGTGAAGATATAGAGACACTCTTATCCACTGTTTGGGAGAATGTAAATTGTTACCATTCTTTTGAGAAGGTAATTTGACAGTATCTAAATTTGAAATGTGCATAGCCAGGAATTCTAATTTTAAGAATTTATCCCACAGAAAGAATATGTTGAGAATATAATAAATTCATACAAAGAGGCTTGTTGCAGCATTGTTTATAATTGCAAAAAAGGAAAGGGGAGAAGAACAGAATAGTACATTAGTTACGTATTGCTGTGTAACAAATTATCCCCAAAATTAGCAGTTTAAGACAACAAACAGTTATTATCCTACAGTTTTTATGGATCGTGCATTTGGTTGTGGCATATCTGGGTGTTTCTGTCTCAAGGTCTGTCGTGATTATAGTCAAGATATAGGCTAGGACTGCGATCATCTGAAAGCTTGACTGGAACTGGAGGATCCACTTCTAAGATGGCTCACTCACATGTCTGTTGGCAGAGGACCTTGGTTCTCCTCCACACGGACCTCCTCATAGAGCCGCTTGAGCATCCTAAAGACATGGCAGCTGGTTTCTCTCAGAGAGAGCTATCTAAGAGAGAGCATGCAAGAGGAAGCTGTAAGGCTTTTATGACCTAGTCTCAGAAGTAACACACTATCATTTCTATAATATTCTCTTCATTAGCACCAAGTCACGAAGTCCATTTTAAGTGCAAGGGAAGGCAAATTAGACTCCATTTTTGGGGTGGGGTGGGGAGGGGAGAGGGTTGAATGATTTATGTACATATTTTAAAACTATTCCAACCTGTTCTCTGGCCACAAATTATTAAAATTTATACATGAAAAATATGCTCAGCACCTTCCAACTCCACCCCCCAATCCTAAGTCTCAACTCTTCACAGAGTCAGCTTAAAGTCCAGAAATGTCATCGTAATCAGATCAAGGTGTGGATGAGGCTTCTTGGGTGTTCTTTCTTCAGTGCAACTCCTTGAGTACTGTTCCTTCTATCTCAAGCCCTGGGAGATAAAGAAACAAATTATTTGCTCAAATATACACTTAATATACATATGTGGTACAGGCATGGATAACTACTCTAGACATTTTCGTTCAAAAAGAGGGAAAATGGAGGCTCAAAGCAATCACTGTTCTAGTGCAATTCTGACATCCACCCAGGTGCATGTTAGAAGTTTCTCGATTTGAACTCGGTCTTACTCCTTCCCAGGAATAACTCTCCATGGCTCTTGGCTGCACCCTTGGTGTTCTTGTTTCCATCCTCTGAGTCATCCTTCCTTTTCCTTGACAGATAACCTGTCTGGGAACTGTGTAGTTTTCTCAGTAAAATCTTGGCTTCTTCATTGTATCCTTTCTCTATCTCCTTCAATCTAAGCTGCTGGTATTTCTTTAATGACAATTATTTTTAGAAACTCTGTGGGTCTCCTATGAGGAAGCAGATATTTAAGCACACAAGGCCTTCAGCAAAGCCAAGCCTTTAATGAGCCCTACCCTCTCCCACAATTTTAGGGCCTCTTTCTTAAATTATGGACTCAAATAAGAATGACAAGAGATTTGAGGAAACATTTAACTTCAGAGAGACCAAAACAATTAGAAAAAGGTAACACAGAGACAAACAACGTAGGAAGCAGCGGGAAAAAAAAAACTATAATTATTTTTAGGGAAATAAGAAAAGGCATTATTACATCTATAACATGCATAAAAATATTTAAAAAACATTTAGAAAACAAATTAGGGCTCTTAGAAAATTTAAAATGTGATATGAGAAATTATAATTCTGGAATAAAATTTAGAATGTATTAATAATAGGTATACAGAAAACTATCAACTAAAAAAGATAATTATTAATTCTGTAGAAAACATTATATTATATAAGAAAAGAATATAATAAAGTACTTGGCTCAGGAAAAAACAATGTTTACATAGATCAAATAATGAAAATCCAAATAGTGATTTATCAAAAATGTGATATAGCTATTTATGTGGTTAGATGAGGGAGGAGAATTCAGTGTGAGTATTCCATGAAGTTGTGACCTATCTTTAACAATGGGAAGCACATAGATAATAACTAACATACAAAATACGAAAGAGTAGAATAGACTTATTTATTAGAAACACAAAAAATGTGGTAGACATTTGGCATTTTTTTTCAGGTCGTTCACACCTTTTGAACAACATCCTATTATATTTGGAAAATTTACTGCCAGATGAGCCCTGTAACCTCAAAATAAACCCAGAAAATTCTGTTTCTCAGCGTCCTTTGCAGATAACACAGACACACGTAACTTGAGCTCCACTACATTCACTCATGAGATTTTGAATTATATGTGAGCAACTTGAGGGAGGTGGTCCCATACGGAAAACATTTGGTTGGTGAGGGCTGTGAAAGCATCATTTAGCTTTGGCAGGTTGTCACAAGGTTGAGAGTCAGAGCAGAATGAGCATCAGTGGGGAAAATCGTGGTAGAATGTGTTTCAGGGCAGTTTTGCTGTACGGTTATAACTGTTGCTCCTGAAAGCTCATCCCTACGAGCTACACGATACCCAGAGTCAGTTGTTTACTGCCTGGGAACTAACACCCTAAGAACTATAGAGGCAAATACCAAAAGAAAAGCTAAGTAAGTTCAAATGAAATATGTTAAAAAATACTAACTTAGACAAACAAAGTTCAGGAATGGGAAGAAGTCAATCAGGAAACTAATGTTTTTCATTGTGAACCTTTGTCTTTCTGTTGGGCTTTTTAATAATCACTATTTGACTTTCTAACCATATATATGTTTGATAAAAATGGAAATTGAAACAAAAAGAAAAAAAAAAACGAAGAAACAGTGAGAACTATCTTTTGGAGAGTATCAATGCACCCCACAGGTGTTACCAATTTCTTCTCTGTCCGTGGGAGACATTACTAATTGATAATACCTCACTTTCCCTCCAGAGCCTAGAAACTGACTCACCATCCTTCCCAGTAACTATTTCTAGGTCAATCAGAGTTGGGTCTTCAGATGGAAACTATTTGCCATTCTTGGCGTAAGAGAAAATACTCAATCTCTCATAGGGCCTGGCCCTGGATTTTTTGAGTTTGAGTGAAAGCAAGCCCTGTTTTATGGTTTACCAAATTAGATCATGTATCCCAGTATACCTAATTCTTACAAACACCTTAATTAAAGGATGTAAGTAAGTCATCACTATAGAACCGTGTTATTCCCGTGAAATTGTTACAGTCAAAAAAAGCCATTTAGATTTCTGAACACTAGCATGCAGATACACTTTGAAACTTTACATCACTATGATTAATAGAATTTAATTACTTAAGAGTTTCCAAAGCAGCGAAATATCTCCACCAGTAGCATTGGCATTACACTTTATAAGAAAATCATGTTCCTTGAAGTCAACACATAATTAATTCACATTTGGAGATGAGGCTACCATGACGATATGACAATTTAATGAGGTTTGAACAATTTCAAAAAAGGGATTATTAAAAGGAAGAGAAAAGAAATGCTTTGTGATAGAAAAATAGAATAATAGAGTTATCTGGACAACTTTCAACTGTCATTTGCAAGGATTTTTGTCACTCTTTTATCATAGTTTTCATTCTTTCTTTTTTCCATTTCTATTACTACAGCGGTGAGATTATTTGTTCTATGAAGAAAATGCTTTTCTGTACAAAATTCAAGGAGCATACTTAACATCCATCAAGCACAGCAGCTGTTAAAATCTTCTGGCATTTTTCAATGCCACTTTTATATTCCTTGGAATTTGATTGTATCTGCCTCATTTTTATATTAATCACATGGCTAGTGTGCAAGGGCAAAAGTTTATAGCTCAAATTTTCTTATCCACAATGTCTCAGAGGATATTTTATCTCAGGTCCTGGAGAGAGAGTCCTAACGGTATGTGGTAAATGAACTGTGAGCCAATGTGAGTAATAGTACAATGTGAGACAAAGCATCAGAAAATCTAAGTCCCCAAATTCTACCAATACAGTGGAGTGACTTTGAGCAAGCCACTTAACCTTTGAATCTCATCTCTCTCATCTATAAAATGAGATGATTGGGTTTAATGATCTCTCAGACTGGTCCCCGCACCCAAATCCCTTAATATTGATGTGACATGTTTTATATCTTTTAGGATTTCTATGGATGAGTGTTTAAACACAGAAAGTATGTAGGTAGAGTAGCCTGTATTATCTTAGGGAAACCTAAAAAGCATGGCTAGCGTTAAGAGCAATGCCAGGACAAGTACAGTATACATAGGAATCTATTGGGCAATTTAAGGCTGCTATGGTTATGTATAGTTAGGAAAAAGTATTGAGAAGCTGAGTATCATTTAGAAAATATCTCTGTGGGAATTACCTATGCCAAGAATAAAGCTTCAAGGAAAATGAAACAATAACATAAAAGGAATGAAGTGACTCACATATGTTTTTATTTGTTTGTTTATGGACAACGTATGAAAAGGAATTGTGTACTTTTTTGATAAGGAGGTGTAATTTGGTTGAGTAGGATATGAGATGGCAATCATATCAAAGCCCTACCTCACAAATTTAGGCAAATTAATTATTATTTTTAGAATTTTATTTTATTATGTTTCAAGTATATAGTACATTGGTTAGACATTTATATCGCTTAGGAAACGATCCTCCAATTGCTCTTTCTCTCCTCTGGTTCTCCATCTTGTCTATATAATAATGCTGACTGCATTCCCCATGCCGTTCTCCCCAACCCCGTGACCATCTAATTATTTTTCTTTATTTCTGGCTCATTATCAGTTAAGTTTTGAAGGTTTAGTGTTTACTTTTTAGTACTTTGTAATTCAGGAACATAATTCAGCCGAGTGCGCAGGGGACCAAGACTCTAAATCAGACAGAACTGGATTTGAATCTCAGCTCCATGACTTACATTCTGTGTGTTCTTGGAAAAAAATGGAAGAAAAAAAAAAAGTCTCTCTAACCTTGGTTTCCTCATCTGTAAGGAGTGAATATATCTATGGCAGAAATCTTCCATTTTTTACCTGCCTGGCATTCTTTCACCTTCTTTTGAAACCCACCTTTCCTACAGGGACACTCATTCCATGTGGTTAGTTCAGGTAGGGACAGAAACCACTCTGTTTTATTCACATAATCAATCTCAACTTCAAGGATAAGCAGATGACTCAAGGCAGCCAATCAGACAATTCTCTGGGATTTTAATCTCAGAGGAATAGGGAAGATACTCCCTTTCTCTTTGGGGTGCTAAGGGAGTAGAATACAAGTTTGAGCCTATGATGTATACCATGGTTGCTAAAAGAAGAGACTTTTGGAGAGATAGAGATAGGGTTAAGGATAGGGATATAAATAGAGATTTAGATAGAGATGAGGATAGAGACAGAGATGGGGAAAGGTATAGAGTTAGGGAGAGAAATAGGAGTACCGTTACAGATAGGGATAGAGATAAAGTTAGAGTTAGGGATATGAACAAAGGTAGAGTTAGAGGTAGGGATAGGGACAAGAATGGAGTCAATGTAGGGATAGGTAATGATAGAGTTAGAGGCAGGCATAGGGACAAGGATAGAGTTTGCGGTAAGGATAGGGATAGCACCTCAACAGCATTTTAGCTCATGAGTCAGTAAATTTCTTTTGCTTAAATTAGACTGACTTGGGGTCCTATTACTTACAATTAAAAGAGTCTGAAGACAATACTTACCTGAACACAATAATTAAGGCAAAAATTGAATAAAATAAAGCACGTAAAGCACTTAGCATAGTGCTTGGCAGGGCCAAGTTGCCACAATACGATAGCTTTATACACAGTATCCATTACTAAAACTAATTAAATTAAAACATACATTTTCTTTTTTACTTTTATGCCATTTTTACCCTAAAAATGATTCCAGGTGAAGAAGATAAAACGTAAAAATTTAAACAGTATACTGTAAACTTCTAGTATTTTTTTTAATCGTTGAGGCTTTTTGTCACAACTAAGGAGTTGAAGCTAGGTTATTTAAAGTAGGGGGAACGCTTCCTAATGGAATAAGTCCCTAGTTGAATCATTCATTTATTCATTCTTTAATTCATTTTTTTTTCACTCAGCATGCATACATTAAGTGACTATAATGTGCTTGTTACAGGATGTACAAGTAAGAAATATCTGAGCGCATATTTCCAGAAGCTTATAGTTTCACATAGAAGCAGACATACAAAGTATTTTAATACAGTTAGTTAACTCAGTGCAGGGATATATAAAAGAAAGGACACAAGAATTTGCTCTGTATAGCGGAATCATGGAAAATTTCAAAGAAGGTGAGCACTTGAGCTGAGACTTGAATTTCTCAAGTTGTTGAACACAGGAAGGACTGTCTAGATAGAGAGAACAACCGCGAACCTGAAGCTTGAGGAAGCGTGGCAATATTGCTGAGATGTGGAGTCTGAAGGTGAGGAGTAATGGTGAATGTGAGGCGTAACAGAGAGGCAGTCATCAAATTTGGCAGGCTTCATGTATCAAGAATATTAGACAGGCAAAAAGCGGCTCCTGGACACCATGGATGGCAGGGCTCAGAGAAGGGAAAAGATGGCATCAAGGGCAGATGTGGAAGAAATCCTTTTATCAGTTGGCATTCAATTTGCCTGCACACACTACAGCAGGGAAAACAATACCTTGAATAGGATAGAGGTTTATGTCTCTCTTACATAGAATAATCTGAAGATAGTCTGGGAGGGGTGAGTCCCCAATGGTCAGAGTACAAGCCTCCTTCCAGGTCATTGTATGAACCTCGCTCAATATTGCACAAGATGGCTGCTGGAGCTCAAGCCATCCGGCCACTTTGCCAGGCAGCAGATTGGTGGAGGGGATCCAGGGAGGATCCATTTATGTCTTATTGTTTAAAATGAGGTTATCTGTCCACACCTAGCTGCGAGGGAGGCTGGAAAATGTGTATTTGTGTGGACAGCAATGTATCCAGCTAAAAGCAAGCATGATGTTACCATAGAGGGTATAAAATGTCTGTTAGGAAGAAATTAGTAGTCCCTGACACACTACTGCAGGGTTGAAGTAGCATGGCAGAGATGAGGCTAAGAGCAAAGCTGTCTGTCATTTCTCAAAGGGAAGAAGCAAGAACAACTTCATTTGCACAGGCAACAAGGATCACGAAGACAGACCATACTCACATCCAACAGTGCATTTGCTGTGTTCCAGAAGGATCTGTATGTGTATGCACATACACACACACACACACACACACATGCACACACACTACAAGATGAGTCAAAAATATTGCTTGCCTACAGTTCTAAATATTTCAGTCACAGAGATTAATAATAACTATGAAGCAGACTTGTCAATTCTAAAATTCAGAATTTCAGCTTTCTCTTTAATAACCAGAAACATCTTTATAAACATTTTAAAACATAAACTCCTATGCTACGCCCCATACAAAAGTTTTCAGACTCAGGGGGACTGAATATTCTATGATGCAAAAGGATTTTTTGAGATTTGGGAATTTTTAGGAGCTATGATCTAAATATTTGAGGTGATAGTCAGACTAAGTATAGTCATTATATTATTGTTTTGGACACTGTGTGTATCTGTCAGGCAGAGACTGGATTTTTAGATTCCCAGGAGATCAGGTCATTAAAATAAATATTCTTGAGCATTTTAGCATCAGCTAAAAACAAACTTGTGGAAATCCATGACACTGTTAGATTTCCATCTGTTCTAGGACCCACTGACAATACACGTGGGGTCATCCAGGCACTATTTCAAAATGATGTGAGTTGTAGGGACCATTAATTATCTGCAGTCTCATTGTACAAAGAGGACATGTGCCAGGTGCAGTTCAGCAGATGCAGTCCCCAATTTACCAGAATCATGTCACAATTCATTCACATTATAACAGTCTGGTGTTCAAAATCTGCTTGAAACTAGACAAACATATGCTGGATGGCTGCTAGGTAAGCATGTTTCTCAGGAAAATATATTATACCTAACAGGTTGCTGGATAAATTAATTTATACCGGATCTGTAAGAATCATTTGGAATTGTCTCTGGGAATCCATGTCAAAACCTTAAAGTGCTAGAAAATAGACTAGGACGAAACTCAGGCTTGCCAGAATTATGACAGAGCATTCCACATTTGATGCTAATATATTGTAAAGTATGTGCTAATGAATTACAAATGGTGTCGCACGGTCTCTGCACGTTGTCATATTAATTCAGGATTTCAGAATTTCAAAAATGTATTTTCAATATATTCAAGTGTATAAATATTAAGGAGGCATTAACCTTTATCAAAATGATTTTTCTTCTGTTAAAGAAATCAACATTTAAGGTAACAGGGCACACAGTTTGACATTGCTGTAAAGTGGTTGATGAGAAGAACAGTATCTGCCCCCCAATTATTCATGTAAAAACTGTGAAACCTTTCATTTACACTTCTTTGGTAATGGCAGGAGATGAGAGTTGGAGGAGAAAGGAGTATTGCAATTAGTGAGAAAAGAGTAAATTGAAAGATGTCCATTTTCTAATTAACATGCTTCTTGTCATCTTTTAGCAGAGAATAACAAAACCCTGCAGGCACTAAATAAAATGAGCCTTAGAGAGGTTTCTCATCCTAGACAACCTACAGAGTTGGTGCCAATTTGGAGTCATTGATACAAACATTTTGTTCAAATACTTTGTTTTCTAGCTGTACTGCATCAACACAAATGTTTTCAAGGTCAAATGAATATTTTGATAAGTCAGAATGTGGAATTCCATGAACTGGCCTCCTTGAGGCTAATCGAGGACCTTGTTGAAGCAAATTGTAGCTCAGCTCAAGTGCTCAAACTAGTGATATGCTTACATAGCTATCAATTCCCTTAAAACACACACACACACACACACACACACACATTTTTTTCCAGCAGGATTTGTAACTGAGGTCAATCAGTTTCAGCCTCAGGAGAGCCCAGACTAGAAGAAAATAAAACAGTAAAACTACTTATTTTTGCTTACAGTGTCAGAATCTTCAATTTGGGGCAGACTAATGATCATCCCATCAGTCCCCACACCTTTAGGACAACGATTAAGTCGAACTTGTTCACCGCCATGTCAAAATTTTCTGGCTCAGTGCCTACCATGCAGCAGGTACTCAATAAATATTCGTTGACCGAAAACATAGATATCAAGGGTCGCACGATTAAAACTACCTATTTAAATTGAATTAGGAAATACTTCAGAGAATATTAAGCAGTGATTAAAATCTTAAATTATGAGCCATGTCCCAGAAATTTAAGGGACTTGTGAATTTCTAATGTGCTAAGCTTTCATTTTGTAAAGAAATTCTGTGCTTCTGGACTTACCTACAAAAAAATAATTGGGGATATTTATTGATTCTCGAGTGTAGGTGCTTCCTATATTAAAACAAAAAAGATATGCTCTGTGGGGGAATGATATAAATTGTGGGACACTTTAATTGTGATTACATAAAAAATTCTGTGGTACACCAAACCATGGAAGAATAATACATTTTATCCAACATTTTCGTCTCTTCTGCTTGGAAAGAAGTGCTTTCATGAATACAACCTATACAACAGCCATGAGGGGCACCATTAGACTAGTAATATCACTGTGCGGGGGCTTCTGTTCCCCATCATACTAGACAACTTCAATTTGGGCATCTTGCATTAAACTCTGATTAGAGTTCTCACAGATTTATCTGGGGGAGAAGAAGAGCTTGAGTGATGATTTCACCTCCAAATAAAAATGCAGTAGGATGTCTAAGCTGATTTTATATATCTTTATTGGAGCCAACAATTGCCTCCCCATCGTCCATTTCCACAAAGCAAATTAGTTTTGTTCTTTCCTAGTTTATAATTCTAAAGAATAACCCTTTGATATTTGCTGGAGTATCTCCTAAATTGTGAATGCTTAATACTTGACACAATTTGTAAATGGTTGTTGTAGCACTGACTACTAGTTATTACCCAACATATTATATCAATGAGCCAAAAATGGTCTCTTGGTATTGACCCTTAGGTTGTTTATTATTTCACTGAAGATAGATATCTATTAGTCCAAAAGCCTACTAGCATCAAACACAAAACTTTACACATTCAGTTATTTTTAAAATAACCTAAACAAATGTATTTTTAGCCATTTAGAGGCTATCTGCTTTGCAGACCTTGTGAAAACTAACCCCACATCTGCTGACTATTGATAAGATAGAGCTTGTGATTATAAGACGCCAAGCTGTGATGGCCCTTTGCAGCTCACTAACCCAGAGAGAGACATTTCACCTAGTTATGTGAGCCCCCTCTCCAACCATCCTCATCTCTGGTATTTCCTTTGCCCTCTCTCCTTGTGGGCGGGAGTCCCCACACTGAAGATTCAGACATTCTCATGCAGTGAGGGACTTCCACTCTTGCGCAACCCTATCCAAGCACTGTCCATGTGAGGACACAGCGAGAAGATAGCTGTCTATGAACCAGGAAGCAAGCCCTCACCAGACACCAAATCTGCCAGAGCCTTGATCTTGAACTTCTCAGTTTCCAGAACTGTGAGAAGTCGATGTTAGTTTATTGAGCCACTTAGCCTATAGTATTTTTGTTATAACATCCCGAATAGATTAAGACAATAGTCATCATAGGAGAAAGATCACAGCCAAGGCTCAGAGAAGCGAGAGTGTGAGAGATATTTGCAGAATGGCAAACAGTCCAGTTTACTGAGTCATAGAGTACATGCAGGGAAAATGGGAGAAAAGTTTGAAAAATGAGTTTAGGTCACATTATAAGACCCTTGAACACCACGGCCCCCAATGCCATTCATTTTGGCCAACAGTGGAGGGTCTCCAGTGATGTGATGAGAATTGTGTGCCTGTAAGATTTATCTGGAGACAGCATGAGGGATGGACTGAAGAGGGGAAAGACAGGTGCTTGAAAAGATTCTACTTCAGCAGCTTTGCAGTAATCTAGCAAGATAGTGCAAGTCTGAACAAAAGTGATGGAGAAGGAAGATTCAAGAGGCATTCAGAGGTTGTTGATCATTTCTCCAACCATCATACAAATGATGCCATCCTAAGTGTCTCATTTCTATTTTTATTTTTGGTGCTATTGGTGCCTAGAAGCAAAGTGGTATTGCTTATGGCAATTGAACACATTAGTATACTCACAAAGACATATGGAGCTTCCCAGAAATACACAGAGTACACAGGTAATTTACTAAGCTGATAGAATTAAATACTCTAATAGAATAAAAACAAAATGGTTAACTAAAAAGCTTCACTGGCTGTAAGCAGCAACTTCCCATAAAGATATTTATTTAATTAAAAATGAAGTTCATAAGCTCATGTGTTGATTTGGTATCTTTCTATAAAATACATTTGTAGGTTTATTATTTTTTTCAAAATACCTACTCGCTTCATAAAGTAATAAAATTTAGGATAAATTTTTCACTGTGAAGGAGATAATCAAGCATAACGGACTTCTGCTATGTACATGAAGCAATGATCTCAAATAACATTAATTGCTTAGGTGCTGTTAAAATGGACCAGGCAACTGGAACGTTAAAACTGCACCCACGAAAGAGAATAGTTCAGAAGCTACTTTAAAAAAAACATTTGCCTGCGGTCGCAATGGGGTGTTTGCCTCTTCTGCATTCCTTTATCTCTTTCTTTTCCCACAAATATGGAGGAGTCATTTGGTTCCTGAAAAATCACCGCAGTTGCATGGAAGAAACAAGTGACCTCTGCTATGCTAGTTCATGTTTGCATCACTCTATGCTTCCATTGCCACAGTGAATGATTCAGGACTCAGGGCCTGACACGAGGGATCTATGGAAGACCATTCGCTTTTGCTCACTAACAACAGAAATTTTGACTTATTATGGCTAAAATAATAAAGACATCTTAGATATTTTCCACTAGGAACATTGGAAGAACAATAAGACCTCAATGGAAATGGAGCCGAGGTGGATCGCCCATTCCCTAGAGCGTATAGAAGAATGAGCAGGAATAACATGCATTTGCCCAGATCAGAGAAATGGCAAAGGAAAGATTACTGTGATATTGAGGTCTGTAAAGAACCCCCTCAGACTGAGTCAACTTTAAATACATGCTCAACTCAGAAAGTGTGAAGACATCTTACAATAGTACTGGTCAAAGAAAAATTTTCCTTTCCCCTTTCCTTTCCAACCTCTCTGATTTCCACTCACACAGAGACATTAACTGGAAAGCAAGCTGGATTAAGAAGAAAAGGGAAAGAAAGAAGGATCATTCCCTCTAACCCCCTGCAAGTGTCCTGCTTATTGCAGGCCCTAGTTTCATTATGGGAATGAAGAAGATTTTAAGTTTACATCAAGTTAAAGATCATTTTAAATCATTGAATTGACACCGTCTCTGTCAAAAGTCCTAAGGTAACTTTTGAACTTGTATTAGTTAAGAGAGAACCAAAAATCACAAGTTCTCCAGGAGTTTTCATCATGGAATCACTTTATTTTGGCCATGATTTGCCTGAGCAAAAGTGATACTCTGTGCCATTCCTTTCAATAATCAAGAAGCTAGTGACCAGACTGGGATCTCTGCTACAGCTGCCTCAAAAAAGCAAGTACTTTAATGGCTGTGCTTGCAAAAAGCAGGAGCAGAAGTGTGGCCTCTTGTGCATGATATTAGCTTCCTTCTAAATCTGGCACGGAGATATCTGCCCAGCAGAAATTAGATCAGGGCCAGAACTCAAGCTGATGGGAGTCTTGATATGTACTCTTAGCTTTCTGGGCTCAGGCATGTGGCAAGTACACCCCTGTCAAGAGTTGACATGAAATCCGGGGAGCCAGCCTGCAGTAGCTCCCACGGTGCCCGCACCACACATCTGGAGGTCCACATTCTGAGTAGTTTCACTGCATGAGTGTTTACTCAAGAGATAAGATTCATAAGAAACTTCTTTATGGTCTCCCTGTACATTTGGAAGCCTACTACTCACTGACATCCAAGAGTGAGCTCTAGATCCAAGTGACACCCCTCACTATCTCCTGCTATGTGGCTACGTTTCCGCTGGTCCTGCCCTGTCCTTAAGCAATGAAGCTTCTCTCCACAGGTCTCATTAGAGCCTCTTTACATCTTATCCATTCTTTGGGATCTCCCTGAAGTGCTACTGCATCCTTCAGGAGCCTTTGTTTAGCTTTCTAGGCTCCTCTGAGTTCCCTTTTTTCGGTGATTTCCAGCACTTCCTGTCCAGAATCCCATTTTTACTTGCAGTTGTATAAGCCTTGAATTTGTTTGCTAATTTTTTCTTTGAATGAATGTTTTAGAAGCTCATACAAGATGTTTTGCTGGGTGCTAGGTGGTGAACAAGACAGGCATGGTTCCTATCTTCTTAAATCTTACAGACTAGTGTGGAGGAAACAGACATTAAACAAGTAAACAAACATATAAATATAGAAGTGCAGATTGCAACAGTGCTATGGAAGCAAACTTTCAGATGTGTTGAGAGCATAAATCAGGGATCTATCTTAATTTGAGTGATAAGAAAAGGTATCTCTGAAGAAGTGAAATCTAAAACAGGAAGCACAAGCAGGGATTAACCAGGTGAACAGTAGGAGAAAAAACATTCCAGGAAGAAGGAGTCGTATGTTTAAAGGCCTTGTGTCAGGAAAGAAATCAAAGCACTTTAGAAATTGAGAGGACAATATGTTTGGGACATTGTGGCATGGGGCAGGTGACAGGAGTGGGATAAGGTTAGAAATACAGGCAAATCATGTCGGGGCTTCAGGGTGTGTTAAGAACTTTGGATTTAAAGTTAAGGATGTTGGAAAATTTTTGAAGGATTTATGGCAGAGCAGTAATATGTGACCCAATTAAGGTTTTAAAAGAATGTCCTAGTTCTTCACTGGAAAATGGATCTCGAAAGAGCAGGAGTCGAAGAAAAAAACTAGCTAGGGACCAATTACAAAAGCATAGACAAGAAGTCACAGTGGTTGGCCACTAATGGTGGTCGTAGGGGAGATGGAAAAAAATGGTTTATAAATGAGATCATAAGCTTTGTATCTTTTGTGTAGGCATCTTGCTTGGGGAAACCTATAACTCTACTCAGTAAGTAAATATAATGAATCAATAAAGTAATTAATTAATCACATGCTGTTTCAATCTTTTAAAAAGAGTTGATCTATATTTTTTAACTTAATCAAACATTTCACAACAGAAAGCAATTGCATAAACGCATTGTCAATCTAGTTTGTTTGCTAAGAAGATAGACCTGTTGTTACAAGGGTCATTCTTGTTATTTTGGCTATATTAACAACTAAATAATATAAACCACATGGTTATCCAGAGTTATACTTAGTTACTATACTAGGTTACTGACATTTTTAAATGAATTAACATTAAGCAGCTATAATATACAAATTGGGATGTGTTCAATTGAGTTACAGTATTCTAAAGTCCTTGAATTATCTATGAAGTAATACAGGTATTGATTTAGACTTTAATAAGTTAAGTATGTATCTTGTAGTCTGTAAGACAGCACTCTCCAATAGAAATTTCTGAGATGATGAAGATGTTCCATTATACTGTCCAATACAGTAACCACTAGACACATATAGCTTTAGAGCACTTGAAATATGACTACTGGGACTGAGGTACTAAATTTTTAATTTTATTTTAATTAAAATATAAAAGCCACATGTGACTAGCGGCTACTGTATTGGAGAACACAGTTCTAGGTTCTAATCATGAACAGATTAGAAATAAACTATATTGAAAACTAGTAGGAGAAAAAATGAAATAATGAAAGTGTTATATTGATCAACAAAAGGTTAGAAAGGAAAGGGAGAAAAAATAAACAGAATAGGGAATATATGTTAGAAATGAAAAATGTTATTTTAAAATCCAAATATATCAGCAGTTGGATTAATTATAAATGAACAAAAGAATACAGTTAAAAAGCAAAGATATTCAGGCCAGGTTTTTTGTTTGTTTGTTTTGTTTTTTTAAAAATCAAACTATATGCTATTTTCAGGGAACACATCTAAAATCTAAGGTAAATGTTTGGGAAAATGTACATTTTGCAAAATTACCTACCAAAGAAGGTTGGCGCAGCTACATTAATATCAGAAAAATAAACTTTATGGTCAAACAACTACTTAAAGGTAAAGGGTGATTTCATATTGATAAATATGTTAAGTTCTTCAGAATATATAACAATTATAAAAATATATGCATTGATCAATATATCTTCTAAATATATAAAGCTAAAATTGGAGCACTACAGAGAAAATACACAAAACTACAATCCAAGTGGGCAATTTGAATCCACTTCTCTCAGTAAATCAGCACATAAATAAACCGACAAGCAGAAAAAGCAAGAATACAGAATATTTGTAAAATATAATGAACAAACTAGATTTAATTAAAGTGTGTAAAACACTGCAGAATGCTACTGATATTAAATGTCAATGGAGAGATTTTTATAAAGAATTTCATACCAATAAATTTCAAAATTTAGAAAAATAAAGTAATTCTTAGAAAAAAGTTTCCCACACCCATCAAAATAATTGCTGACCCAGATGGCTTAACTACTGAGTTCTGCCAAACATTTAAGGAAAAAATAAGTCCAATTTTACATGAAGTTGAAATTTTAAAAGAGGGTACACTCTCCTATGCTTTTAAGAGACTAATAAAACTTTAAAATCGAAACCTGACAAGGAGAGTATGAGAAAAGAGAATTATAGGCCAACTTACTCATTAAGTTATATATAAACAAAAATAAACAAAATACATAATGAATAAAATAAACCAAATTGGTTTATATCAGGAATGAAAGATTAGTTTAACAGTAGGATACCAATATAATACCATAGGATATCAATTTATATAATTATCTCAATAGTTGCAGATAAAATATATGATCAAATTCTTTTTCCAATCATGTTGAAACCATTAGTAAATTTACATCATTCATGACAAACAAAAAAATGAATAAATAATATAGAGATTTTAAGGACTGAAAGTTATTATTCAAAGATAATAAGAGTATATGAACTGAAAATCCAAAAGAATCTACAGAAGAGTTGTTATTATTAATAAGAAGGATTAGCAAGCTAGCTTGACATAAAAATCCACTTATAAAATCAATATATGACAACAGTAAAACTATAGAACAGCCCAACTATCTATTAATAACAGAATGGATAAATAAATTATGCTATAGTCATACAATGGTTTATATACAGCAATAAAAATGAATGAATTATAGGTACATGGAAGTTCATAGATAAATTTTACAAGCATGATGCTGAACAAGAAAGCAAGGCACAAAAGAATCATAAGATATATTACTATTCTGTTTATATACAGTTTAAAATCAGACATAAATTATGCAAAGTGAAAGAAGCCAGTACATACTGTGTAGTTTTATTTATATGAGAGTCTATCGAAGGTCAAAATAATCTATAGTGATAGAAAGGCAATTAGTGATAGCCTGGGGCTGAGACTGAGGGATTTCCTGCAAAGAGACACAAGGAAAAAAATTTTTTTAATTAATTAATTTTTACGGTGACATTGGTTAATGAAATCCAGTAAGTTTCAGCTGTACTTTTTAACAGTAAGGCATATATATATTTACATTGTGTGTTCACTCCCATAGTTAGATTTCTCTCTGTCAACACATATTTGACCCCTTTACCCCATCTACTTGCCTCCTCCCTACCACCTTCTGGTAACCACTAGTCTATTGTCCATGTTCATGAGTCTCTCTTTGTCCTGTTCATTTGTTGCTTTTAGAAAAGGAAAATTTTGGGATGATGGAAATTCTGTATCTTTTTTTTTTTGTATCCCATTATATATTTATTTTTCAGAAAACTAAAAGACATTATTTTTATTCAATTATGTCTACGGAGTGATTTCGGCAGTAATTTTAGCAGTGGAAATGCTGTATTTTGATTGGGATGGTGGTAACATAGGTACATATATTTGTAAAACTCACTATACTGTATTCTTTAAATGGTGCGTTTTTTTTGTACATAAATTATGACACAATATATACAGTATAATAAATTTAAAAATAGGCCCTTGTGGTAAAACTACAAGGAAAAGTAAGAAAATGATTATCCCCAAAACCAAACCAGTGGTTTCCTCTAGCAAGAGAAATACATAGGGGGACTTCTAGAGTCTTGGTAACGTTCTATTTCTTGACCTGAATAATGGTTATCGCAGTTTCGCTTTAGAGTTTTTGGTAAACCACAAATATATGTTTCATGTACTTTGTGTGTGTGTATGTGTGTGCGTGTGTATTTCACAATACAACAAATTTTTAAAAGGAAACAGAATTAAATCTATAAAAGAATGTCTTCCTCTTTTGTACTAATCGAGTGGAAAATAATGAGACACTCCTCACTACAATTCGCAGTTGGGGAAGGAGTACATTGAATGGACTGTTAATAGCGATCATGTTTGGCAGAAGAGCCTTTAAAATAAGTTATGCCAAATGTCTTATTTCAAAAAATATTTTGTTGCATAAAATTTCCTTCTAATGTAAGTATGAGATTTGGACCCTATTTCAGTGATGACTACGAAAGGAATTTTTCTAGATTTTAGGAAGGAGACTCAAGTTAAGAAAGGTTTATCACCTCTATAAAGTAAACTAGATCCTTTGTATTATCGTTTGATTCTCAGATGTATACTTTTCAGACAAGTTTTTTTTTCCTTCATGCCTTGGTTTTGATTATTACCATGTTTATATTCCCCCCAAAAATTGACATATTTTTTCCTGGAAGTCGGTTACTTTATCAGTTGAGATAAGTTAGATTATGCTGTGGTAAAAGGCAAAATCTCAGAGGATTAGTAGAATATGCATTTATCGGTCAGTCATGCCAAGTGTCCTTTTGGTCTAGGTGCCTCTGCAGATGGCTCTTCTCCATGTGGTACGAGGTTGGTTACCATGATGGGCTGCTTCAATCTCATGGCAACTCTATGTCAACATGTACTTCCACGGTCACCAGTGTAGGGAAGAGAGAGCTGAACAGTCCAACAATGGCAACAAAATGCTTCTGTACGGAAGTGAGCCATGCCGTGCATTTCATTGACTAAAGCAAATCACATGTTTATTTCTACCTTTAAGGGGGCAAGAAAGTCCAAGTCTCTTATATGTACAGGAGGAAAGGAGAACTGATCTATTTGTGAGCGCCATAAGGTCCACCAGTTACATATCAGAATTAGTCCAAAATAAATTTTATATTTTATAAGAATGAATTGGGTTCACTAGAATGGGAAGCATAATGATGATGTAACATCTTACTTTTGTTTAATGCTTTGAAATTTATAAAACATTTCACCGATATATTATTTATTTATTTGTTTATTTATTTATTCAGCAGATTTTAAAGCAGTGATTATGGGCCGGGCACTACGTTAGGTACACAACATGTGAATAAGACATAGGCTCTTCCCTTCTGCGTGATGATATCATGTGATAATTGCAATATAAAAAATCAAATGGGTACAATTAGGGCCAAGAGGAGAGAGTGCTCAGCACCATCAGGGTAGAAAGAGAAAGACTTCTTACATGAAGTGATACTTACTTAAGCCAGGGTTTCCAAGCTGAATAGGAGTTTATCAGGCAGAAGTGATGGAGAGATGGGAAAGACAATTCAGGGAGAGAGAAAGGCACATGTGCAAAGTCATAGAGAGTTACCTTAGATACTCTCCAAACCCCCAAGAGTTAAGCATTTACCACTTTCTCAATTTTATAGACAAGGACACTATGGCAGAAAGAAGGAAATGATTTTCTGAGCTAACGTACATAATACAAGGCAGAATAGAATTCAAGTCTTTGAACTCCAAATCTCCTGTTCTAAACACTTGTCATTATCATGCAAATAAAAGACACACTTTGAACTAATGGACATACGTAATTCACTCAGCTTATCTTGATTATATTAATGGCTGGTATCAAATGAGTATTTAGTGAAGGATGGTAAAATGTAAAAGTTCTAAATGACTCTGCCTTCTATGCATAGGTATTATTGCTCCACATGAGCATAAATCATGTTTCTTTTTTTATTGAGGTTTAATTGACATATTACATTATATTGGATTCAGATGTAAAATATAATGATTCGATATTTTTTACATGTTGCAAAATAATCACCATAGTAAGTCTAGTTAACACTCACAACCATGCATAGTCACAAATATTTTGTGATGAGGGCTTTTAAGATTTACTCTTAGAAATTTTCGGGTATGTAATACAGTATCATTAACTACAGCCAACCTCCTGTATACATCCCCATGACTTATTTATTTTATAACTGGAAGTATGTAACTTTTGTGTCTGTTTTCTTTGTCATCATTTATCTGGTTTCTGATACAGTATCTGATACATTACAGGTTCTCTATAAACATTTATTGATGGAAGAAAGGAAAAGAGGGAGGGAGGGATGGAGCAAAAAAAGGAAGGAAGGAAAAAAGGAAAGAAGGAAGGAAGAAAGGAAGGAAGGAAGGAAGGAAGGAAGGAAGGAAGGAAGGAAGGAAGGAAGGAATCTTGAAGTCTTTATCTTTAAACCAAAGTGAAAAGTTCCTTGATATATTCGATCACTGAAATAATTCTTTAATTTTCATTCAAACAACTTCCATTTGTGTGTGTATGAGAGAGAGAGAGTCTGTTTTTCGCTATGACATAGAGCAGTTAGGACACAGTAGTGTGGGTTACAGGGAAAGAACCCTGCTCAATATTTTGAACATGGTACGTATTCGCTAAGTGTGGGTTGAATGACTGAATGGCAACAGCATGTCTGTCATTATTCATCTGAAACCACACATCTGTGTGGTTTAAACCTTCAGAGACTAGAGATTTATTACACATTAGTGATTACTGCAAACATTGGAGATTAATGAGGCATGAGACATTACTCCAGACTTTAGTGATCTCAGGAGTTTAGTAAACACAGCAAGCTCTTCAATCAGAATTGAAAGGTCTGATGGGGCCGCAGCAGGCCTTATTTATAGAAACTCTGGTTCTGCATTGATGGTGGGTCTGCCCTTTTTACTGTGAGAGAAGATCCAAAAGACAGTTTGGGGTGATTGCACACCAGTACTTATCCCAGTGATTTATCAAATTGCTCCAGTCGGTCACCTTAAGATTAACCATTTTTGTGTTGCTCTTCAGACAGCCTTGCACCTCAAAACATAGAAGCTAAAGGGTCACCTGTCTATGAGTCAGCAATGAGTTTTAAGAACTTACTATGCACCAAGGAGTACATTAACCAGTCTCTGAAGTGGATACTAGAGAAACAAATGTAAGGTCTATTTTCTACTCTTAAGAAGGATGCAAACCAGATAGATAAATATAAGAGAATAATAAAATAAGTCTTGAATCAAGTACCAAATAGGACAATAGGTCTACAAGAAGAGAGAAGCCGCAGGAGCATCCAGGAAGACCTACTGGAGGAAGCAGGACTTGAGATGTCTAGGTTTGGACAGTCTCTCCGGCCTGTGGACTCCTGTGGTCCAGGAACACAGTATTTCACCCCTTGTGAAATACACACATGTATTTCCTATGAAATTACAGGCCTCACGAAATGATTCAGGGGCTGCTCACTCTGCTTAGAATATTTTTCTTCTACTTTTCTGCTTTGCTAAATCCCTCTTCAAGGTTCAGTTCAAATACAGTTTCCTTTTCCAGAGTCTTCCCCGATCTCCTTCAGCACTTGGGCAAAAGTCAGCCACTCCCCCAATTTGTGTTCCCACAGCCTTTGTATGTGTCTCTAAAGCAGCACTAATCACATTGTAGTGTAAAGAATTGTTCATGTGTCTTTTTCCCCACACCATGGTGCCAGGAAAATCATGAGTTTCCAATAAATATTGTTTGAATGAGTGGATGGATAAATTAACTGGAGGAGAGCTTTCTAATAAGATGCCAGTGGGAGATCTAGTAAGATGGGACCAGATGCTGAAGGACATTTTAAAAGGGAAGCCAATGAAGGGGAGAAGAAAGGAAAAAAGGGAGGGAAGAAGGGAGGGAGGGAGGAAGCAAGAAAAAGATATGTTTAAGTAAATTAAGGGAAAACATTGGAGATGGGATTTTTCAAGATGACCCAAAAAATAAAAGCCCTCAATAATCTCACTTTTCAGAGATATCTAATATTAACATTATTTGTTTTTCCTCAGCCATTTTTTTCCATGCATATAAATACACTGGCAAATTTCCCTACAATTTATGTTCCCACTATTTATGTAGGAGAGTGTTCAAAAAACCAGTCAAGCAACAAATATTTATCATATGTTTAAGAATTGCTGTATTCTGATAAACAAAACAGACATTATCTCTGCCTTCCATGAGTTTTACAGTGCAGCGAACAAAACAGCATCTAAAAAATTGTTATTAAGTAAATAATTAAAATGTGCAAAGATTCAGCTCCACCGTTGCTGTAGATGCTTCAACAGAGGCAAGATATGATAAAGGAAGTGTTTAGGACAATTAAATTGACAGAACAGACTGAAAAGGAGAGATGCTACGAGGGACTTGGGCATGGGTGATGGCAATGAGAACAAAGGAGGAAAAAAGTGAAACCAAAAACTATTTTAAAGCAAAATTTTTAATGTATGGACCATGGATCCACTTGGGATACAAGGATAAACTTTAGGGTTTGGGGGCTCTCAAATTTGGACTTTATGTTTTTTAATGGATAGTAAGTTATATAGATTTCGCTAATCTTTTCATAGGCAATATAGCAGAGTGAGTGTTTTTAGGTCACTGGCTTTGGAGTTAGAAAATCTAGGCTCAGACACCATCACCATCACTTAGTAGCTTCAAAAACTTCGACAAGTTACTTAACCTTCTGGAGATAACAAAGCAACAAAACAATATAATATAAAGTGCCTATCACCCAATTATTTTTATTCTATAGGAGTCTATTACTCAAAAGATAAAAATCAAGACTTTAAAGAAAGAAAAGACAAGGCTTGATGTCAGATTGATAATGAGGGAGGAGAAAGGAGAATGGATAGAAGAAAAGGGATTCCAAAGTTTCTGGCATAAGAGATGGAATGGATTAAGATTTATTGTAGGACCATGAAGGACTCCTAGAATATTCCCCTACAGGAGGATAATCACTCTGCATTGCAGTTTTTAGAATAAAGGAAGGGTCAGATTATAGATTTGCTTTAGAAATGTTAGACCACTTTGCTGATTATCAAAAATGTTGACTCGTTTTTATTGACTACTAAAAGCAGATATTGGTAGAGTGGGGAAGGGAGGACAGAGAAAAAGAAAGCTGAGTGGGAGAATGGGTTGGACAAGAAGACTTCTAAGGACCTTCAAATTCTGAGCATCTATAAGTAGACACGACTCACATAGCAACTGACAAAATCATTACACTCACCTCAAGACATTGTTTACAAATAATAACATACATATAGTTGCAGAGAAACCCTGACAAGATTCAAAGTTGTCAAAAGTTATACAACTTAAACATGTGTAACTCATTGCCATTCCACACCATCTGCAGTACACCACGAGCACTTACTATAGTTTTCCTTTTTCTTTTATAATTTTGAGAAAAATTTAAAGTATAGAAATACTGGAAAGTGACCATTAAAATTATTTTTCTTATATTTTTCATTCATTTATATATCTTGTCTTACAAGTAATAGAGTTCTATTGCATTGTTTGTGACTTCAAAAATTTTTTTTTGTGCACAAACCACAATAAATGGAAGTGACCTAAGCCTCTCTTGTTTTCTAAGCAATCATAGAGATCTGCTAAGCCACTGTGATAAGTGTAGTGAGGGGGGACACATCGGTGGGGGGAGCACAGCATTTTCAAAGGATCCCGAGAGAATGTCTGCTTCAGTCATACCTAGAAAGTTGTGGGAAAAAAGCAAGTTATTTCCTTTTTTCACTGAGCAAATGTTTGTCTTCAACAAGACAGGTCACAAGTGCCTTTTGAGAATCTTTTATTTATTTGTCTAGGAATTCGGGGAAAATAAAAAGAATTTAAAATATATGGTTTTCTGTTCCCGAGGTCCCAATCTAGTTGTGGCATCAAGATTTATGTCTAGGAAATGATTAGGAAACAAGAGTAGATAAATCCTGAATGGTCTCTAAGGATGCTATTTTACTAGTTCTTTCCTTTTATGGTCAAAGAAGACAGTTTGTAATGATGTCTTTAATTATTTAAAGCACAAGCCATATCTTCCAGGCTTATGATGCTAAATGCATTCCAATTCATGCAGAAACAGAATCTTTCTGAACAATGTGTAAATCACTAAGTGCATGCTATGTTCATTGTCCCTTTAGGAGAAAAGACGGTCCCTTGTGCCCCAAGTTATCAGGGTTAGTGTTATGTGATCCTGTTATCTCGCCAAAATTGATTCAACCAGAAATCAGGGTTGAAAGTAATTGTCAAGAGCTGAATATAGTAATAATAGCTAAATATTTAATGAGCACTTATTATGATTCAAACACTATGCTGAGGCCTTCCCTTGATTGTTTTATTTAATCTTCACAACAGTCCTGTGAGGTTGGCTGGGATATTATCAAATGAACCTTAATAACAATTCACACATAGTTATAGAGATACCCTGACAGGATGCAAAAAATTCTCCACAATCACTCAACTTTAAACATGTGTGTCTCATGACGAGCCCAGACCATCACAGAGGCTTAGTAACTGCTCCAAAGTCACAGGCTAGTAAATAGAGTTGCTGAGGCTTGAACCCAGGGCCTTTCTGTCCGTTTGACTCTAGAGCCCTTGTCTTAACCCATAGCTTGTGCGGTCACTTCATTCACTCAATAAGGGTGCTCCATATTGGATGGCTATGATTCAATCAAATTGTTTCCCCTCCTGAAGGGTATGTTGAATGTGACACAGAGAGAGAATGGAAGCAACAGAAATATAAAAGATGTAAAAATAGAGAGGTGTTAGGAGAATGGGAGTTAGCAGGAATCAGGAATGATGAGATGATGGCTTTGTCCCTAGGGCTAAAGCAAGTTCACAGAAATGCTGGGCACATTAAATGACCCTGAAAGAAGGTCAACATTCCAGCTCTCATCAAGTCTGATGGTGTGACATTTCCTTAAAGAAGTCACCTTAGCACAGCTCTGGCCCTTGCTCCCTGAGCAAAACTAACTAACATGGAAAAGATCTTTGATTTGGGCAAGAATCAGGTTCCTAAAGAAATTGTCATCACAGAAAGTTAACTCTAACGACATTTCTGGCACTTAGTTAAAGAGCAACATGGAGTGCTCTTTAATTAATGATGTAGATTACCAGCACTTCAAGAGAATTTAGGAGCTTATCTGACTATGAATTGAGACCTGCTAAAAGCTTACTTGAAGTAGTTTCCGAGACGGAGTCTGAGAGACTTATTAGTTTTCCAGACTTTCGGCTTCTTGAAAGTCTTTCACAGCATTACACAGGCCACCGTTGAGTCAAGATTTAGTATTATAGTCTTTGCTCTAATGGAGGGAGTCATGTAAGGAGCATCATTTAAAATAATAAATTTCTTTTGTTTCACTGGGAAGAAAAGTTCATTTTTTCAGGTGAACAACATGTGCTTCCTTTAATTACAAAGAGAATTTCATTAACAGAAAAGGTTTTCTGCCTCTTCTTAGCTGCTAGGAAACTCACCAACCACCACAGTGTAAAGTGCAAAGTCAATAACTAATGGATTTCGGATGCGTGGAACCATTTATACATCTGCTATTTCAAGTGCTTTTTTGTTCTCTCTCTTTTTTTTAAATTACCTGTTTTATACATTTAACTATTGTAAGTTATCCCCATACATGTTTGAAAGTGTTACGTTGAACCGTCTGAAGTTGCCAACAGTCAATCATTTTTAACCTACAAAAGGAGCAATTCCATACAGTTCAACCTATAAATCAGAAGTAAATACAAAATTGATATACCTGCATGGGGAAGTGTTCCAAAGGGCAGAGGGCAAAATTTTAACTGTGAAATCCTGTAGTGGGATTATATGTGTTTTTTATTTTCTTCTTCCTGAATTTTGTATTTTCTAAATTTTCTATTGCTTCTGCTTTACTCACCAACATTGCTACTTTTTCCTCTTTGCTTCTGTCACAGATTGTACCTTACTATCCTGTACCCATTACCCTGCGCTTTTACCCTGTGCTTATCGGTTACACTTATCACCCTGTACTTATTACCCTGTGTTACACCTTAAAAAAAAAAAAATCCAAAACCAAACAAAAACGAACACACAAACAAACAAACAAACAAACAAAATATCAGTATGTTTCTTCTATAAATTCTTGAGAGCAAATACTGTGTCTTGCTTATACCCACTATAGCTGGCACATAGGAGGGATTCAACAGTGTTTGCCCGGATCAGAACACAACTCATTTATAACTTTTATGAGCAATTAATTTTTCTAAAAATAATTGAATAAAGCTTCGTAATGACTTCTTGTATTTTACATCTTCACTTCTATTAATGTGCTAACCTTTGGATGACATACATTCTTATATTATATTCAGGTGACATTTACATTTCTTTTCAGTTTATTCCGACCCAGCAGTGGCTTTTAGCATTGAGTGACTGTGGCTCTAAGATCATACTTGGATGTTTTCCAGATTTCTTAAATGGGACGGAGGCAATGTTCAAAGGATGTCCTTGACTCTTGTCCTCTCTGGCTTGGAATTGTTTCTTTTAATGAACCTGGTATCTATCCCAGTTCTACAGCAGATAACCTGGAGGGCATTTTGACTCGGAGCTTTCCTCTGTGTCTTACATCAGTCAGCCTATGTAGAGTTTACAGCATCCTTTTAAGAATGACTAGTTTCAGATCATAATGATGCCCTGGGCCTGAAATGTATCAACAGCTCCACTCTCCCATGCACACAGAACCAATAGGCTGTGATAAAAGACAGTGCTTCTCAAAATTTAATGTGCAAGCTAGTCACCTAGGCTCTTGTTAAAATGCGGGTTCTGATTGAGTTGGTCTGGGTGGGGCCTGAAGTTCTGCATTCTAACAAGGTGCTGCTGATGCTCCCAGCCTTGGCCTACACGTAGAGTATGAAGACTATGAGCCCTCTCTGTAGTTCTGGGTATCCTAAGCATTCCAGTTTGGAATCACTAGTAAATGTGAAATTTCCACAGGCTGGTGGCATCGCTTTCAAGCCCCGTCTCAGTTAGCTAAAGTGGTTCTCCAGCACCCTTCACCCTTCCAGATACTCTCTGCAAGGTGCCTGGTGGAAGCCCAGAGTTCTCTCTGTGGAATTTCACCTCGGCATAGCCTTTTTCTATGCTCCAGTTGTCCTGTTGTGCATCCAATCAGTTTGAGTTCTCACTTGAAGCTAATATGAGGAACCAATGCTCAGTAAAGTGTCAGTAGAAAACAAAGTTTAATGTGCTAATTTCATTTTGAAAACGAAAGTCTTTGATTTGCATATTTGCATCCTCGCTCTGCCATTCACCAGCTATGGATTTAGTGCCTATGGTAGGCTGAATAATGCCTCTGAAGATGTCCACATCCTAATCCCTGGAACCTGTGAATGTTACCTTGCATGGCAAAGGCGCCTTTGCAGATTTGAGTATATTAGGATCTTGAGACGGGGAGATTATCCTGGATTACTAGGTATGCCCAGTGTAATCACAGGAACCCTTATGAGAGGGAGGCATGAAAAACAGAGTGGGAGAAGGCAATGTGAAGACAAAAACAGAGATTGAAGTGATGCAGCCATAGCCAAGGCAATCAGTCTCTAGAAGCTGGAAGAGGCAAGGAAGATGCTCCTGGAGTCTCCAGAAGGAACCAGCCCTGACGACACCTTGATTTTAGTCTTGGCAAACTTATTCTAGACTTCTGGCCTCCAGAATTGTAAGAAAGATAATTGTATTGTTTTAAGCCACTATGTATGTGGCAATTTCTTAAGGCAGCATTAGGGAATTAATGCAATATTTCTATTTCTTATGTAAAATGAGGCTAATAATAGCAAGGCTAATAGAAGCACCAATGTGTTTTTAAAGGAAAATTATATACAAAAGCATTCTGATAACTCTAAAGCTATGGCTCTCAGATCTTAATGGATATATGAATCACTTGAGAGCTTGTTAAAATGAAGATTTTTCTACCTCAGAGGTTCTGATATGTTATGTTTGGGTTTAGGCCTTATGAATCTGCATTTTCAAAAATCACCTGAAACTTTCTAACTTAGGTGGTCCATGGACCACATCTACAGACATTGCTGTCATGTGTGATTATTGATTAGAATTCAAGCCCCATGTTGGGAGAGTGGTGGTGGGGAGGAAGTAAAGGTCTAAATCACCCCACAAAGAGTCTTTCCACAAATGAGTGCATCTTGGTAGGGTACCCTCAGATACAGTTGGGTGTATCATTTCAGAGATGGCATCTATAAGATAATGATGATGATTTTCTGTCCAGTGGCAGGATGTGACAGTAGCTCGTGCAGGATTTAGTCGCTGGATTATGGTTCTCCCTGACGTTCAGAAATATGGCATGTTCCCAGGGCAGCTTGTCTGTCTCTCACATTCAAGAGAACACATTGAACACTTGAACCAAATACATCTTATCCATGAAAGCGATGTTCAGAGCAGAGGACAGAGATTGAAAAATAATAATAAAAACCTAGTTGGGGTCTTGTTTTGTGCTAGGCACTAAGTTTCTGTTCTGAAGGAAGCATAGACATGTATCTATCATAGGGGCAGGTGTATAGAGTCGAAAAAACTAGAAGAGTCTTATAGTAGAGGAGTACGATTAGCCACCCCTTAAAGTGCTACTTATAACTTCGAAGTGCTTACACCAAAGCCTTGTACCTTTTCTTGAATATGCCTGTCCCTCACAGTGTTACATCCTATTGGTTCTGTTTTCTCTGGAGAACTCTGGTTAATACAGATGGTTATCTGGAAAGACTTCACAGAGATCACTTTCTAGAGAGATGCTGAAATAATAATAGATGATCTACTTATGAATATTCTTTATAAATTATAAATTCCTCTGTCATTCATTTATTTCAGCATACATTTAGGATTGAGATGAATTTAGTGAATGCTTACTGTGTATCAGGCACTCTGCTGTGCACAGAAGTGGGTCAAGGAACAAGACCTTGCCACTCTGGTGAGGAAGTGAGACTTGAGGGCTAAACACTGCAGAGAATTATCATGTGTACAGACAAATGTTGTTTTCAAAGTGGCAGCCCTATTCTTATAAAATAAAAACATGCTGTCCAGCTAACATTACCAGATCAAATGCTGCATAGAACATGCAATTATTTATTGTTTATCTGGTCCAAATTTAGCCTAGGTATCTTGTGTTTCTAATTGCTAGATCTGGCGACTCTATGTCCAGTTCTCCTCCTGCTTCCAGAATGGTATAGAGATTGGGAAGACACGGCTCTCCTTTAGGCTCAGAAAGGAAGACGCCTTTCTTTTTGCTTCTAGGTTATCGGATTCAGCCAGTGGAGGATGGGGAAGACTTTCACTGCAGACATTGCCTTTGGCACCTGCTGACGGTGTATCTCATTTCAGTAATGGTGCTGGGGACACAAGGGAATGCCTGTGACTCTGTCCCTAGGGAGTGGAGGGGTCCTGTATGGCCTGACTCTAATTCTGTTTTTCAAAGCCCACCTGCCTCGATTAGCTGTTTGACGTTCTTTTACTTAGTTAAGACCAGGGCCAGGTTGGGAAAGATGCGAGCATTCCCCAGTGCCCTAAAACAAGATGAAGTAAAGTTAAAATTTAGAATTAGCCAGCCTGTGTTTGAATCATTGCTGTCACTTCCTCGATGAACTTCTTAAGCCTCCATTTCTTCATTGATAATGTGAGGATGATCATTCTGCTGTGAGGATTAAATAAAATGATGTACAAAGAACAAGAACATAAGGATATGTGCTCAATAAATTGTCATTATTACTAATACTTTTGGGTCTCTTTAACATCTAGTTTATTACAAGGTATTTGTTTGGTATTTTTTTTTTGTTTGTGGTTTTTTGTTTATTTGTTTCAAATATGCTGTTGCAAACATTTTCATGCATTTGGCTTTAAAACTTTTTTTGAATTTGTTTCTTGGAATGAATGCTTCAGAGTAGTTTTATTAGGCTAAAGGCTATGAGAGGCATGAAGAATCGATGCGGAGCACAGGCTGCAAAGCTAGAACATTTGGGATCGAATCCCAGCTGCCCTACTGCCTGGCTGTGTGATTTTGAGCAGATTCTTTCACTTCTCTGTGCTGTGCTGTTATAGAATTTAACTTAATGCTAGTTGTTATTATGAATTTGTGATAGCTCTTAATGCATAAGAGCAGGTTACTTTCAAAAACTATAATTTGATTATCATGTTAACTGTCCTAAGAGCAGAACTTATCCTTTGTGTCTGTCATTTTATTAAAAGTGTTTCACATTTTTTCTCTGCTTTCGTTATCTAAATATTGTTGTTTTATCATATATTTGTTTATTTTTGTTTTTCATCATATCTGTATTTGCCATTATAAAATTTTTTGTTGCTTCAAGAGTAAAAAAACATATTCATTTGCTTCACTTAAATGACTCTAACTTGGCAGTTTAGGAAGCAAATGGGGAAGATATTTTTGGAACAGAAAGCCTTTTCCGTATCTTTTATGTAACACCAATAATGAGACATTTGAGAGCAATTGCAGGAACCAGGGACTCTGAGAACCACAGTAAGATTGGCTTTAAATCTGAGGTAGAATTGTTTACATAGTGAGATAGGAGAAAAAAGGAAAGAATGTCAGATTCAGAATAAGAGCACCTTTTTGTTAAGTGTGACCTTTGGCAGATGGACAGAATGTCTTCTGGTTTTTAGTGCAAATCATTTTCAGACAACCTTTTAAAATTTTGCCTACCGACCTATATGCTGTCAGTAAATTAAATACTTTGCAGAGAAGACCCTTAAAAGTGGAACGTGGATGTTAATGTAATTTGGACAATATAGACAAAAAGAAATAAAAATAAATAGGACTAATAGCCAAATGGCAAACATTTCCACCCCTGGCTCTAGAGTATACTGCCCTCAAGGGTAAGTATTTTTATTCTTGAGATGACTGGAAAAGGATGAAGAGCTGCTATATTAGGCGAGCTCTGTGTCTCAGGTTATGTCCTGAACAAGATGGGAGTGAAAGGAACCACTGCTTAGCTTCTATGGAATTCTCCTCCTACCACACCTCTCCAAATATTGCCCACTGGACTCAGGGTGACCTCTCACTGATCCCCCTGTCACACTTCTGCAACATCAGAAGTAGAGGAATAGTTCCCTATGATTTAATTTTTACTCATACCCAACCAAAAGAGCAAAAGTCTAATTTTCATTGGCTCACAGTTTTTATCTGTTCAGGAAGACAAGGTTAATGAAGCACACTATTTGCCTGGTTGACTTGAGCTACCTGGTTTTTAATAGAGTTTTCAGTTTAAATTTACTTACTGTCTGAATTCTCAACATAATAACATGCATTTATTCTCCTTTCCATGGGCAATGTACAAAATGTTACATTGGGGTATTTCCCAAACAAAGCTTGACACCTGTCTTACCTTTGCTCATTCTCTAAGGTTAGATAACTCACAAATGAAATGAAAAGGAATATTTAATACAGCAATTCTGTTAGCTTCTCTCAATCTCAATTTCCTCACCTATGAAATGGGGATGATAGTAATGCCTATCTCTATCTGCCACAGTTTTATAAACCACTGAAGTGCTTACAAATATTAGTTAATATTTTTATTAGCTTTGAAATCGAAACCATAATTCCATAATTTCTTGGGTTGAGTGTTTACTTATTTCCATTTAGCATTATTAATAATGAAAGAATTTAAAAATACAAATTTACCTCTGAGTATAGCTTTGGCCATATCATGAATGTTTGCTATATGGTATTATTATTGCTATTTTCTAAATAATTTGTAATTACAGTTAGATTTTATTTTCCCTTTTATCTCAATTTCTTGGAGAGAGTTTTACCATTTTTGAGAAGTTGGATTTTTTTGTTCAGATTTCTGTAAATAATTTCTACCTCTTTTGAATGTTGATCAGAGAATAGTGATTGTAAATTTTCTGTTTAATTTTGGAATTTACTGAGATTTTTTTTGTGGCTTACTATACGTTCGATTTCTATAAATAATCCTATGAGCACGTGAACAGGAAAAGTGCTGTATTCTTTAACTGAACTATTTATCTTCTCTGTGTTAAGATTTTTCAAATGAGTGATTCATGGATGAACTTCAGGAGATCCGCATATGCTTTTTATAGGGAGAAAACTCACAGTTTTTTCAAGTTCTCAAAGGAATCTGAGACCCTGAAAATATTAAGCAACTCCGCTTTATATCCTACCTGATCTGTCAAATATTAAGAAACAGAAGTTAAACTATTGAATATAACTTAAAATCAACATTAAAAAGTTTTCTTACACAAAATTATAATTATCTTATTAATATACAGGATTCCTAAGAAACAGTCAAAATCGATATTTGCTATTTATCCATTCTTTGATTCAGTGCTAACTGGCCTTTGGTTGTTTTATTCCCCGCCCTAGAATGAGACTCACAAGGAGGCATAGCTTCTATAGGATGGCAGAAAAAGGACCAAATCATTTTATCAAAATTTATCAAATCTGAAACACTTTGGTCACATATATTCCATTTTCCTTGTGGGTTTTGCACTCAGTCTTTTATATAATCTCTCTAATGAAGTTTCCATCTCTGAATACGCCTCAGTTGATGCTCTGAGGAGACAGTCCTATTTTGGAAAGCTAATCATGTCCTTAGGGTGACTCAGTTCAAAGTTACATATTTCCTTAAATGAGACAGGAAAGTTAATGCATCAATTTCTAGGATGGGAAAGACAACCACTTAAAAACAGACAGCCAAATTACAGATGTACTTGAAGCAGGAAGTATCTGCTGACAAACAAGTCATGCATTTTTAAACGGTGTACAAGAAGAATTTAAAGTCCATCTTTAAAAAAACTGAAGAGGTCCTAAAAGGAACAATGAAAATTGAAACTGCGACTTAGACTCAACAAAGGTTCCTATACCTCATCCTCAAAGGTATTAGAAATTCTCAGGGTTGACTTATCCATGAGACACACAATACTATATACTTATGCATGATACTTGCAGGGCCCATAAAAATGTCTTAATTTTAATTTCATTTAAAATCTGAAGAAAAAATGACTATAGTAATAATAACTATGTAATAATGAATCCGGCCTGGATTATATTTGTCTTTACACCAATGCAGTTATAAAATATAATATATTTAATTAAAATTTAATTAAAAATTAATTAAAATATATACAAATAGATATATTTATGGGAGAAAGGACCTATGAAAGCAAAAACTCCTACATCCCATGAAAGTCATAATGAGGCCCTGGAAATAATTATGCATTCAACATGATGATTGGTCAGTTATCAAAGCAGAAGCCTTGTGAAGGTTGTTTAATATGTGTTTATGCATGGTTCTGAAGCACTGTTTAGAATAGATTATATTCTCTGAGCAGAATGGAAATTGCGTCTTTCTTCCTATTTGCTTCACTCTGTCTCTTTCCATGAACTTTTTACTTGCTTATCTCTTGCACATGGCCTAATAGTCCCCATTCCTAACTCAGCATCAGATCTACCACTGATGTTGGGTTTTGTGGATCTGAGTTCAAATTCTCTGCTGGAGCATCCTCTAGCCAGGTGCTCACCACGTTAGTTAATCTTTCCCTCTTTAATTTTCCCCCCACACTCCTGTGTACCCCTCACACTCCATGGTATGCCTGGCTGGTCCTTCTGAAAGCTGCATTACGACAGCTAGTAAAATGCCTCCTACCATTTGGTTTTAATAGGACCTGATTACAGTCACAGTAGAAAACAATCACAGGAATAATGAACTTAGTGGAAAGTAGTGGTCTTAATATAATTACATTATTACATTTTGTCATGCCCTTGATCATCATTTTGCCACATCTTCAACACATGGGAAACAGAAGGCTCATCCCCAGGAAATGCCATTTGTAGAGACTGTGTCTAATCTAGACGTCTCTCAATGAAGAGCCACGTTGCATAATCAGGCAGGACTCCTACCTCGAGACTAAGTCATTCTATGAATTTGAACAGACACCCCGCCAAGTCCCTTTTTGCTGGATGAGTGACCTCTCTGAGTAAGTATCCACATCACATACACTCTTGTCACTTCAGGATTGTAATAAGCCCTCTTCAGTAATGATTATATATTAGGAACATCCAGTAGATGTGACTTTAATAGCAAATTGAACTTTATTTAATTATCACAGTGTCACACACCTCTGTGCCTCTATAGAATTTTAATACTCAATAAGCACAATATTGTTTCACTGTAAAGAAGTATGATTGGTGCAGAGCAATTTGGTATTACTAAGATATATATTATCTACCTCAAAAAAGATAGACTCTGAATTGCAAAAAAACTTTTATCTGTCCTATTTTCAATTAGTGTGTCACTCCTATTTAAATTGAAGAACAAGAAAGCTTACCGTCTTTCTTGATAAGAAGAAAGCTTTGAGCAAAAAGACTAATCAATGATAATTGTTTTTCTTTTACTATTATCTTTCTGCTAGAGAAACAGCAAAAATTCTGTGTTGATAGTGTATCAGCTAGGGTTAAGTTTTAAAGAACAAAATCTATTGAGCAAGTTTAAAAGAAAGGGTTTGTTACAGGGTTTTTTATGGTTTACTATAACATTGGGAGGCAAAGAATTACCTTCAAGGCCGAACTTCCAAGATCACTTTCCAAGACCAACTATGGAACTAAATCAAGGGAGTGGTTGCCTCTGAAATGGTCAAGAGGCTGCAGATTGAGGCAGCGGATGTCCCAGCTGCCTGATCCTAGACAGACTGCCTCTGTGCCAATGCCACTGCCCAGCCAGCCAAACAATGTGACGTCTTGTCCCATCCCACGTGGTTTAAGATTTAGTTCCAAATTAAAGTCTCATTTGATTTCACTTGATTTGTGAAGTTCTAGCTGCAAGGAAGTCTGAGTAGAGTTAGCTTTCTGGCCTCTGCATGTTAAAAGGGGGCCAGAATGAGCCAACTGAGTGAATTTAGAATACTTACCATGAGTAGCTATGTAATTGGGTAATACTGAAAAGTGGAGTAACATCGAAGGTGCAAATGAGATATGGCCATCTTTTGGTTTTATTTTCTTCTCTTTCAGGATTGGAATTATATTAATCACAATCTTTGGTTCATGGTACACACCTCAGTGATCTATGTACAGACCCCAAATTACTTAATATAACAAACGTTATGAGCTCACCCACCACGAAAATAAAAGCTAGATCTGTGACAATAACCCACATCTAATTGAACATCTCCTAACATTTCCCTACCTAAGAAACTATCATCCTGAACTTCATGTGTTATTGCATCTGCATGTATTCTTACAAAATATCTTTTTAGAGTTTTTATATTGTTATAAAAATTTATCTGTGTCATCTTTCAGTTCTTACTTTTTGCACTGAAAGTCTATGCTAGATTCATCCATATTTTTGCATTTCGCTGTAGTTCAGCTGCTGTATTCCATCGCTGAATATGGCAACATTCCATTGTATGAACATTCATCCATTTTCTGCTTAATGGATACTTGGACTATTTCAAAGTTTTGATACTGTGAACAGTGCTGCTGTTCTTTCATGTGACCAAGACCTTATCTGAGGTATTTGCTGACGGTGAAATTACTGTGTCATGGAGTCATGGGGATCTTTTAGTTTGGAGTACAGTTCTCTATGTCGAATGTTATCAAAACTATATAATTTTCAGCCAAGTCTGATTTAAAAGTAGCAAAATTAACATAATCATCGGAGAATATGAAATAGAAAACTTAGAGATTTTTCCCCAAAAGGCTACATTCCATTTTGAGAAACTGTTATAAGTTTGTCTTTGGCATTTTTGTACCTACTTCTCTTCTGAAATTCCTCTAACCTCAGGGCCGCAATACACCCTTCCTCCCGTTGGTGGAGAGTGACCAGCTAATAGAATCTTTTTCATATTCAACAAACAATCTTCTTAGGCCACAACCTTAGGACCCCGGTCTCTATCTCTCACAATTCTCTAATATCTCTTTCTGTTCGCAGGACATTCCTTTAGCCACTGAAGCACAAAGCTATCCTGCCACACTGTAAGGAGATCTCAGGGTTCTAACCACATTAGTAGTAAATTGATAAGGACATGGAGCAACCCAGCTTGATTTAGTGTGTAACAAAATCCTCAGATTGTGATCAGGTTTGCATCCGGCTGCCTACACCATAAAGAGAACCCTTAAATGTCATGTCTGTCATAGGATGGGTTCCCTTGGAAAAAGTCTCTGAGATAAAGATTTACGTGCATATGGTTTATTGGGAGGGCTCTCAGTTACAACAGCTGTCAGGGAGCGAGGAAAGCAGGATTGAAAAAAAGAGGAAATTGAACTGCAAAACAGTTCCAGCAGAGGCTTTAGCTGAATTCCTGGGAAGCTCTGGTGCTGGGATGGCAAACTTTGGCTGAAGCTCTTTCAATATTGATTCCTCTTGGCTTCCGGCTTTCAAGTATTTTTCTAATTGATTGCTTTTCAATCGAGTAGTGAATGTATGCCTTTCTTTTCATTCCCACTCCTTTGAGCTTGGCCTAAATTATTATGATCCCGCAAACCTAGACTCTTGCAATAGCCTCCTACCAGTGACCTTTCCTCAAGTTTCTCTCAATTTCAGTATTTTACACAGACCTGAGTAAAATCAGTGGACTAGAACTGCATTCTCTGATAAGCAGCCACTTTCCATGTGAGGGAGATAAAACATGCACAGATGAAGCAACTTGAATTAACTAGAAAATAATAGATCAACCAAATTATGTACTTAAAATAGCCTATAATGGCATGATTCAAATTGGGTCTATAAATACAGAGAACTCTATGTCACAGCATGTGGACACAGTTTCAAAGCCAGAGGTCAGGGGACTCATGGTGATTGGGCTGTCTTGCTCAACAATATACCCATGTGGAGGCTTAAGAAATATTTTCTTAATTCTAAAATAGTAATATTTACAAAGCTAAACCTCACTCTTCTGATTCATCAATGGTTAAGGAATAAGCAGGAGGTCAAAGTCAGATTTCCTTTAACAGAATTTCCTGGAGTGTTAATGTTCTAAGTAAAGATCAGATGAAGTAAACACCAAAGTTAAACAAATTACTCTCTTAGTTTCCTTCATTTCAGGAAGGCACCTACCAGTCTCATATAGCTACCTTGGCTTGTGCAAAGGGTGATATAAATCCTTGAAGTACATAATAAAGATGATGGGGCTATCTCTAGAAGGTGCAGGTCTCGGGGTAAACGTAGCATGTGGGCTTCCCAATGGCCAAAATGCTCGTGCCATTGAAATCTGGATGAAAGGAACTCTGAATTTTAGCTGTAAAGACAGGAAACTGAAATGGAATAGGATGCAAAGGGGCAAGATGCAGTCTGGTGTCGGGTCTCAGTGTTGATGGCTGCCAACTGATCAGGGTGGTGGTTGCTGAAGGTTGGGGTGGCTGTGGCAAAACCCTACACCAGCAAAAAGATCACAACTCGCCGAAGGCTCTGATGACAGTGTTTTTTGTTTGTTTGTTTGTTTGCAATAAAGAATTCTTACATAAAAAAGATGCAGGCTGAAGAATGAGGGATTGGAGATATCAAATGGCTAGCTACAGTTCCATTGACTAATTAGACATTTAGACCAGGAGATGTAGAGTAAAATGAATATAGAGTCCAGTAGGTAAAACACATGAGAGAAGCAGCTGAGAAAAATACAAAACCTCAGACACCGAGCTTCCCAGCAAGGGAGACAATTGAATTTAGTTGAGGCTTGGACCAACTACAGCATGCCTGCCCTGTCTGAGGAGGGCGTGGCCTGTCCACATCAGTCAGTCGTTGCCAAATAGAAATTCAGACCTCATGTTGGCAGAGCTTCTGACCTTATTAGAGAAAATTTAAAATCTGGATTGTAAAATTGGAAATACTTCATGTTTAAAAAGTTACGGGGAGCAGGAAAGATTGTAGGGGTGAGGGAGGCCTATAGGGTATTTAACTCTAGAACTATTTCCATAGCTAATGTCAAACCCCAGGAAGTAGGTATTTTAGTGTCTGTTAACTTGGAAATCTATTAATGGAGGGAAAAGCTTTTATTAAATCAATAAAGCCATTTAGTACATTTTTATTTTATTATCTTATGAATCACAACATCTGTTTGTAAAACAACAGAATTTATCCATGTGAGCCAAATATTTCATTTGTAATTTCATTAGTAATGCTTTATGTGCATATTCATTCATTCATTTATTTATTTATTCACAAAACTTTATTGAGCTCTATTGCTAGCCAGACACTATGCCTAAAGGTTCATGGATCCCAGGCAATATTATGTCCCCTCTGCACAGGACTGTGGTACCCAGGTTGAGAATCACTGAGAATCGTTGGTTTATAACACCTCATCATAGTAATGTCTCTATACTGGTCACTATGCTGAGGACTTCACACAACTAAATTAAAGGGATGCAGATCTTTCCACACCAGATAAAAAGGATCTGATACCAAGGGTTTGCCCAGGATTCATCACAAGCACTGGACATTGCTGTGGTTCTCGAGTCTATTTTATTTTTGTTTACTGATGTTAATCTTATTTATTTTATCAAATTAACTTCCAAATCTGTCCTTTTTTGTAGTGTAGCATAGGAGGTAAGAGTATGGGCTCTTGGTCAAGTCTTTGCCTGTGACTTTAACATATTTCTCTATGTTAGTGAAGCCCTTTTTGGATGTGAGCATCAGAAAACCTGGCTTGAACTGTATTGCTCACGAAACTGAGGAGTCAGGATGCAACTGTTTCTGGTATAGCTGAATCCAGGCATGGCTTTATCCAGGATGTACAATACCTATTGTGTGCTGCTTTCCCCATCTTTTCTCTTTGCTTTCTCCTACCTGTCCCTATGGAGTTTCCATTCTGGTGGGAGAAACCTGGTGAATGCCTTCGCCAGGGTAGATAGCATCCTGCCTGTGCTGGTCCCTGTCTGGAGTTTCTTCATTTTCCCTCATCCTGCTGTTAGATTTTACGTTTCTGCATAGCACTCCAAGCACTGCTCTATCCCAGTCCATGCCAGCCCGCTTGGGATGAATTTGCTTTCCTATGATCCAACTGGCTTTCAGAGTCCTCAGACTTTGTGCCTACGCTGGCCGAAATGTGAGACTTTTCCTTATGACGGCACACGTTCCATCACATGTACTTCCATTTCTCTGGTTTTATTCTTTTCACAGTGGTCGAAACCAACCTCATGGGAGGCTGAGTGTCCCTCAACTCTGAATGTAACCTGAAAAAAAATGCTCTCTGCCCAGGAACACCTTCTGTGAAAGATCCTGTTCTCCAAGAAGAGGGCTCTCATAGGCTTCGCTGAATTTAAATGGAGAAAAGAATATTTCCTAGGAGATATGGCCTGAAGATATCTTTGTTGGTCAGAAATTGTTTTTCCTACAATCTCATTATCAGATATGTGCTATGCACCACCCCTCCTTAATCTCTGCCTTCTAAGTTAAAAGTTCTACTTTTATACACCCAGGCATATAACCACACCAATTGTGCACTTATTCACCAAAAGACGTACAATAATGTTTCTAGCAGCACTGTTCATAATAGCCTCAAACTGGAAATAATCCAAATGTTTATCAACAGTAGAATGAATAAACGTATTGTGGGGTATTTATACAATGGAATGCTATGGATGCATAAAAGTGGCCAAACCATAGCTACGCCAAACAACATGAATGGATCTCACAAGCTATTAATGAGCAAAAGAAGCCAGATACAAAAGAATGCATAAAGTTCAATGCTGGGCAAAGCTCATGAAGATAGGAGGGAGGGATAGTGTTTGGAGGAGGGCGTGAGGGGTGTTTCTGGGTACATCTTGGTTTGGTTTCATAGCTATGTTCATTTTGTAATGATTGATTTATGATTTGTGTGCCGTTTTAACTGAAAAGGGTTTTCGTAATAAAAGTTACCTATTAGTTTTATCGTCAAGGTTTTGTTTAAATCCCTCTTCTACAGAGGAGCTACTTCTTACCAGGAAATCCCTGGGTGCCACACTGGGCCAGGAGGGTTGTTTTACTGAGAGAGGGGGGGAGGGAGAGGGAGAGAGAGAGAGAGAGAGAGGGAGAGAGAGAGAGAGAGAGAGAAAGAGAGAGAGAGAGAGAGACAGAGACAGAGAGAAATTGTCCTCCAAATGGGGAAAGCCAAGGTTTGAGGAAAGTAGACAGTTCTAGAAAAACTGATGTAATAATTAGGTGATGAAAAAGGAGGCAGAAACTGTTGGGATCAAGACCTAGAAACCATGGGACATTGTAGAGCACAGTGGCTACATGCAGGATCTAGAGCCAGAATCCCTGGGTTGATATCCCAGATCCACTAACTTCTGTTTCACCTCGGGCAGGTTACTGAACCTCTCTGTGCCTCAGTGTCCTCGTCCATGAAAGTGAAGGTGTAATACTTGTAATACTTGTCGAATACTCCCAGCCATGCCTGCCCCACGGCGTGTGTTCGTCGTGGCTACTAGAACATCCACATCTTTTCTGCTCTCACAGTCCTGTGCTGCAGCGTGACTGCCCACTGCTCTGCGGTTTGCAGAGAAGCAGAGAGACCTGCTCTCCCTCCCAATCCTACCTTTTAAGTTCTCACATCAGATATCTTTTCTGTACATAAAAGCCATGACTAGAGAACAGGGTCACATTGTGAAAAGGAGCGCTCACACCACATGATGCGAACTGAGGGTCATAAGTTCAAGAAAAGGGGGAATAAGTCAGTTTCCAGAAAGACACAAGTGAGGAATGGCTTGGGAGACGTCAGAGGAATACATTGTAAATAGCGCATTGGTGGTCCAACTTTCTTCTAAATTAAACTGTCCCCCTATACATACAGTGTCAAAGTGTGCATTAACCCTGAATATTTGCCCCAGATTTAACTCCGCGCTTAGCCAAGTCAAGATGAATATTTCTTCAGTTAGAGAAAAAACAGGTCATGCTTCATGAGAGCAACACTTTTATATCTCTCTGGGTTTTTATTCTGTTGCTTTTATCTCAATGTTCTGCTTCTCACTGTTTTATCACAGGGTTTCTGCATGTTCTCCTCTAACAACCAATATAAACCCAGTATGCGGCGTAACAGTCAAGCATCTTGATACAGACGTGGAGGCACATTAGCGCAAGGCATCCACGGACACCGAGGCAGAGCAGAGGAAAGTGTGCAGTCGCTAGGGAGTGAGGCTCTGAGTGAAGAATTTACAGTGGCGGGGATAGTGGAATGCGGAGAAAGAAGACTGTGAGCTAAAACAGCATGCTAAACTTCAGGTGTTACCTGAATTTAAATAGGCATGTTTGTAGGCAATTATGAATATGAGAAATACTTATGATAGTATCTTAAACAGCTAAATAAATAGTTCTCAAAGGGATGTATGAATGAACGAATAGAGGAGAAATTAGGTATTTGTTATCACTAGCATATAGAAGTTTTGATAAATCATGAAATCTTAGAATTAAGAGGAGCCCGTAAAGTCCTTTTGTCTATTCCCCTTGCAAGCGGTTTCAGTTTGAGCACTCAGAGTCTCAGGTTTGAAACAGGAGCCAGTAAGAAAGAAGAATAAATCAACATTGATGCATGGATTTTTTTTTAGGGAGGACAAATCATTCTAGAATAATGGATAGCCGAAGGACAATTTATAGCAAAAAACAAAAAATGAAAAAAACGAAAACAAAAAACTGTCATGAAAGAATTGGAAAGGACCCCCAAAGAGGTCATTTATCATGTATTTATCATGTCATCTCTCCTCTGACTGTGAAATACAGAAACCATTAGTACCAATGACATTCTACATTTGTATAGTACTTTTAGTCCCCAAAATGCATTCAAAGACATGTCCATTAATCCTCATGGGAAGTAGGTATTCTTTTCTGAAATCAAAAGAAATTATTAGCCCAGAAGTAATGGGTGCTTGTTGACTTATAACACAAATACGAAACGTCCTTATAAAAGAGTGTTCCACAAAAATACATATTCATTCATGAAATGAATTCATACATAGGGAGTATTATTGAGAATGAAATGGCATCTTGTCTTTTTGAAACTGTAAATTCCTCAGTATTCGTTTGGGAAGTACCTTTCTCTACCCCTCCCGAGATGCTTACAAGGACAGTCACAAAGGTCCTCAGGATGGGTATCTGAGCGGGGAGTGGAAGGAGAGTGGGGTGTGGCCCCACCTTCAAGATGACTCCTCAGGGGCTGGGAAGGGTGGGGTGTCTATGTGTTTGGGGCCTCATCTTGCACCTGTGCCCCACTTTGTAAGCAGCATTCAAGAGGAGAAGGACTTAGACGAGGGTGCTGCTGGCGGGGCTGAGAGTGATGTGGCTGTGAGAGGTTTAGCTCCAACCCACCCAGCGCAGCCACAGTGGGGGGCACAAAAGGCAGGGCTACCGGCCAGAGGCCTTTCACCTCCATTTCCCTCAGCTGAATAACCCTTGTAACTCTGGGATTTGAGCATGAATCATAGGAAGCAGGAAGTGGGAGGACATTTAAAAAACAGTAAGAGAATATTGGACTTGTTGCTAATCTTGGTAAGCTGAGATTTGATTTGATTTGATTTAGAAATAGAGAGACATATGATGTTTCTTCCACTCGAGGTGTCATGGAACAGTTGGGTTAGTCTTTATTCAATAAACATTTATCGATGTAGTAAAGAACAAGACAGAACGATCTGCCTTTGAGTAGCTCGTTACATCTGTCAGGATAGATAAACAAAGAATAACAGAGCAGGGTGCTGACTGTTACGGTACAAGTGCGTGCGGGGAGCTGAGACGCCGGAGCACGAGCCTACAGGGAAGGAGCTGAGTCCGGGGGCCGGGCAGGCATCCCCACAACAGCCACGTTCAAGCCGAGATCTGAAGAATTTTGTCCCGCATCACACACCACTTTATTTCCGTAATTACTATCCTACGCACTTTCAAGGTGATAACAGTATTTGCTATTTTCAAATCTCTTACTCAGCGTTGAGCTCCTGGAGGGCTTGGAGCATGACGTAAAAAGATTTTTTTATTCTTTGTATCCTCCTCACCTCTTACGGAACTCCTACAAATACAGGCTTTTGATGCATAGCTGCTAAGTGGAAACAAATGAAATGAATGAATAAGCGAGTGAGTGAATGAATGACTGCAGTCCTAATTGGACGTGGCAGAAATGCCGGCATTCATCTGCAAAGGGCCCTGGCTGGACGCTGTCTCCCAGCTAAGCAGGGCCCCCGCGATGCCCTTTCCCATACAGCCCGGTGATAAGCTTTCTCCAGCTAAGGCTATACTGCCACTGTGAGGGAAATTCCGGTAGTACCAGGATGGGACAGGACACCGTTGCCCGCTTTGGTTCACGGCTTCAGGCTGGTGACAGCACTAGCAGTGCAGCCTTGTTAATGAAAAAGGACGCTTCCCCCCTCCCCCGTCACCTGGTCGCCCTTTACTCAGCCAGCAACCAACCCTACTGCAAAGCAAGGCACAGAGTCTTCTCTTGAAAAGGTGTAGGCCGAGTAAGAGATCTGAACTGCATTTTCATGGTACAACTTTAGGGACATAGAGAAATTGTGTCCCATCCTTTCTTCATGTGTAGGCTGGAGAGGAAGCCTCCAGGCCCACCTCGTCCCTCTCATTGCTCTGGAAGGGCCCCATGTTGGTTATTATGTTACTTCAAATTCAAGGATGAGCCACAAAGCAGCTGCTCTGTGCTTTTCAAAAATATCAATGTCAGAAGAGACAAAGGAATGCTGGGGCACCATTCTAGATTAAGGAGCTATGACAAGTAAATGCAAAGCATGAATCTCTATTGGGTGTTCAATTAGGGGGAAAAAACCCATGTTGCTATAAAGGATATTATTATTGGGACAACTGGTAAAATTAGCATATGAATGGCTTATTACATAGTAGTGTTATATCATCATTAAATTTTCTAAATGATCATTGATCCATGTAAAAGAATTTTCCTGTTCTCAGTAGATAGATGGTAAAGTATTTAGGAGTCGATGGTCATGATGTCTGCAACTTGCTCTCAAATGATTTATCAATAGCAATAATGTAGTTATATATGGAGAGACAAAGAACAAGTGTGGCAATGTATTAGCAATTGGTGAATCTCGGTGAAGGATATACAAGAGTTCACTGTTCTGACTTTGCAAGTTTTGTATAAGTTTGAAATTTACGAAATAAAAAAGAGAGACAAATATTTTAAGTCTTTAGGCAGTTTTCTCACCAACCCTGTTACATAAACATTATTTTCCCTTTAAATCCAGGGGACTCTCACTAACTTTTTTGCTATTACCTTTTTCTGTTGGTAATTTTTATTTCCCTGGCTTAGGCAGCTGGTGGACAGAAGGTGATGGGCACAATTTGGATCCTGTGAATCACCGGTATCTTGAGGAGGTTGAATGAGACAGGAACTCGGAGGAGAAGTGTAGTCTAAGGCATGGAATTAAGTGTCAGGTGGTGCCACTCTCTCGAGAGTTCTGTGAGGGAGCTTGGAGAATAAGTAGCGCCCATGAGAGAGTCTAAGAAGTGGCACCCATGTCTCAGGAGCTGGGGAAGGACAGAAATTCAGTCGGAGGCCATGATCAACACGTGAAAGGCCCCAAGGAGTAAAGCAGACCTCAGAAACGTCCACCGAATTTGGCAAGTATGTGGTCCTCAGTCACCTGGGCAACAGCAGCTTCCAGGGGGAAGGAGACTTGGCTGGCATCAAGACCGTGCCGTGGTGCATTGATGAGTGATTGTGGGGGGAGAAGTGTGCAGAGTCTGACAAGCGCGTTGTGGAGGGGAGGAGAGCAATACCATAGAATTCACTGTGACCGTTGGGGGAAGGCAGGTTGTTTTGTTTGTTTGCTTGTTTTCTGACTTTTAAAGCCGAAAGGGATTTATCCATGGCTAGAGGGAGGCTGGACAAGCAGAAAAGGGACCCTAGAGGAACCAGAGGGCAGGGGACATGGACAGAGTGGTGAGGCCAGCCCTAAGCAGGGGGAAGAATATCGTTTCCCACCGGTAGCCTGTGGGCCCCAGGGCCTTGCTGTCTGTCCTGGGGCCCTTTCCTCCCCTATAGGGTTCTCTTCTCCTCTCTCAAATGCAAATGGGAATGTTTCCTTCTCTCCTAATAATCCCCCTCATGAACCACCAATAGCATCCTGCAAAGTGGAGTACTGAAGTCGGTAGAGCTGAGAATTTGGAGTGAGAAGACGGCTGTAATTTTTTTTTTTTTTTGCTTTACTTCTTTACTGTGTTATGCTTCCCGAGCAGCAATTTCTTCATCTTTAAAATGAAAAAAAAAAAGTACTCTCTTTCATAGTTTTTTTTTTTCCCTGAGAAAAAAATTAAGATAATGTATGAAAACACCTTAAAACTAAAGGAAAATATGATTAGGTAGTTTTTGTTTTTCATTTTGTTGTTGTTGTTGTTGTATATGGGTTTGTTTGCTTGTTTTAGTAATTATTTTAGCAAAGGTTCATCCAGCAGTTATTTGTCAAGGGCAGACCATGTGCCAAACCCTCTGTTCTTAGGATCTGACAATGTTTTTGTGACCAGGAGACACGGCAGTTGCCAACAACGTTCTCTAGGGCCGCTGATTTCTGACTAGGCAGCTCACACACGATCACGTTCTCTTTGCTGTTTTGATAAAAAGAAAAAAGCGCATCAACACAGACAGACTGATTCCGACGAGCTGTATAATGCAAGTCAAAGGGAGCCGGGAGGCAATGATCACAGTGAGGCCGAGAACAGCTTGTAATAATCTAATTACCCAGTAGGTGGCAGCAGAGCCCACAGCATTATTTTAATCATTCATTGTTCTCCAACAAAGAGTGGTTAAGAATCTTCTGAAAGAAGATCCTGTCATTCTGGAAAGACTAATCATTGCTAAAACTATGATACATGGCCTTTAAATTCATGGTAAACTCCAGATTTTTAAAACAGATTTTAGTTTTTGACATTCCAAGTCATTTGAATTTATATAAACAACAATAATAACAAGAGCTAATAACATTTATTAATCATTTGCTACGTGTCCAGGGCCCCTGACACTACCCTACTTCTTAGAAGTTCACAGGAATTGAAAGTCCCGCTCGTGTACCCCATAACACTAGCAACATAAATATGTGCCCACAACCTCACCGCCCTGGCTAGGAGATGAGGTACTTGGTTAAGCGTGTTAATAGCTTAGTAAAAAGCCTTGAACAGGGTTTTATAAACAATTTTTGGTTATAATTGGTGTTTCTCAGAGCATTTATCTTCTTTTTCAAACAGTTTTTCCCCTTAGACTCATGTTAACTCTTGGTTGCATCACCTATTGGGGCTTTACTCACCTTGGGGACATCTAGTAAGTTTCTGGGTGACCCAATGGAGTCTTTTGTCAGAGGACGAGGCTGAAAAGCCAGGCAGAATGAGTTTGCTCATCAAGGTACAAATCCTTAACCATCAGAAGCAAGTGGGAATTCGAGCAAGTGACTGCCATTTGACTGTCCCCAGGACCCCGAATGCTTGCCTTGGTCCCGAGCAGATCAAGGACTGAGAAGTAAAAGACACGCTGATGTGCAAGCAGGTCTGCTTCTGTTCTCAGTATCGGAATATAACACAGAAACCGGAGAGCCATTCTATCTAGCTGGCTGCTACATGGCTACCTACACAGCTTTCAACATTCTTAATGATTTCTCTCAAAGAGTGCTGTTATGTACATAGACAAAACTTGTAAAGGCACAACAGAGCAGAAGTTTTCTATCCCACACTGTTCCCCGCAGGAACCCACCATAACCACAGTTACCAGTTTCCCATGCTGCCCAGCTGTGGCATCCGTGAGAACCACTATGCTTGGCAGGGTTGTGGTAGAGATGCTGGCTCTTGATGTGGCAGCCAGGGGTGGCTCAGGTAGCGGAGTTTATTAAGCACATATGACGTCTTCTGATGATTCTCAGGGGCCAAGAGATCAGACCATGTGGGAAAATGGACCACAGAAAATTAAGAATTAATGACAAGGTGGCCTAATTTGTACCCATAGATTGGTGCAGTCTGGGGAAATTCAGTGTGTTATCGTTATAGAAAATGGCATGTTATCAGGTGAAAGTTTAAAAATACAGGGAATTATATCTCCTTATGTAAGTGCATATATATCCATCTATAAGTTCACATACATATATATGTACTTACGTATATATATATATGTGAATATATATGATATGATGCAGTTTTTCCCTTCAATATGGAGCCAAGCCCCAGTCTCCAAGTCTCATAGCAACCCAAGAATAAGCAAACAATGTCTCTAAGAGAGAGAAGCTGAGACTTCTAAGGTCACCAGGAATCTTACCCCACAATCTTATTTCCTCCTCTGGAACCGCAAGAAGGAGCAACCATCGCAGTGGCAGCCAGCCCAGGCAAACCTACCGCAGCCCCAGGCACCGGCCCACTGCAAGCACTGGCGCAAGAGTGAGCTCATGTTGGTCCAGGACAGTCTCAGTTGCCACCTGATGTAATTAAGAGTCTTGCTCCAGTCTCAAAAAAATGTCCCAAGTTTGTCAGTAAATTATTTGATCACGCTAAGTACAGTTCCTCTGTGCTTTGTCCCCCAAGCACAGGTCCTTTGAGTATTGAACAATTATGGACTTCTGAGCTGAAACCACTTTCTCTCCCTGGGGCCTCTTCTGGATCCAGCATCCCCTGTTTCTGGGGCCCTTGAACGCACAAGGGCCAATTCCACCATCGGTCTAGACAACGGAACTCCTTGTCCTCCCTTCTAAGTTCAGCTGCCCAAAATCCTTATGTTCCTTTTCTTCAAACAAGACTTGAGCTCAATAGCACGAAGGTAAGTTACCCCCAAGAAGGATAACTTCTCAGGACAATTCTTTTAGCTTCTCTCCAACCTAGCATCTCATCAGCAGCACAAGAAAAAGAAAGTAAAACTCCCCCATTTTCCCCAACTAGAAGTTTCTAGTGGTGAATATTGTTAGAGCATGTTCTTCTGGTTGTATATGTAAAGCCTTTCATTAGAGCTAGCAGTTTCATAGCTTTCCTGGGTAGACAACCATGGTTTGCAACTAATAATCATGATATTTTTCCAACATCTACTTATTTAATCCTTTAAATATTCTTATTTTAGAGGCTAAAACTTCTAGGATGAATTTGAATAATAACAGTGACGGCGGGCTTGTCTTCTTCCCAACATCAGTGGATTGCCTTCTACCATAAAAAGTGATGCATGCTGTTGATTTAAGATAGGGATTTATATTAAGAGAGTGGGCTTCTGTTCCAAGTTTACCAAAATAATTGCTTTAGTTGTAATTTATAGAATAAATTGTCAGTGTTTTGATTTTTCATTTTTGTCCAGATAAATGGCACTGGAACTAGACCTTAGCTTTACTCAGTCAACCTTTTCATCTTTTTCTCTTCACTTAAAGCTAAATATTAACTCCATTGATCATCAAACACCTGGGCTTTGGAATCAAACACACCTGTGTTTAAGCCAGGCTGTGAGACCTTGTTAACTGTTCTGAATTCTACTTTCTTTATCTGAAAATGGGAATTATAATACTGATTTCACAGCCCTAATACATTAACTTGTCACACTGCCTAGAATATAGTAATGATTTAACAAGTGCATTAGTATAGCTGTTCTAACGATTGTTATTATCATTCTATCTTTTAATGGGATCAGAGTAAAAAAAATCTCTTTAGAAAAGATTTTTGAATGAATAAAAGTGTTAGTTCTAAAGCTATCCAAGTTTTTTTTTGTGCCCTTTTCTTTAGAGGTGCCCAAGATTGAGGGGTTTCCAAGGATAAGGGACTTTTAGTGTTAAAAACAGGAAACTGCTGAGCAAATCAGGACAAGTTGATCACCGTAGATCTTGGTGCTATTTGGTTCCTTTCCTGTTTTTGTCTTATTAGTCAGGTTTCCCCAGAAGACAAATATAATTAAAGACCTGCTGATTGAACAGACAGCATCGACATCACCTTACAAGTAATAATAATATTTAGAAAGGAACGAAATCTCTTTTTCTAAAGACCTTTTCAGCAAATCAAGAAAAACACTACTGGGATAATTTTAACAGAAGAGCTAGAGTACTAGGCAGCTGCCTATTCCGGTGTGGAAGGAGGTAGAAGAGAGAAGCTGGGGTACTTGACGTGCTTCAGATAGTACAAATCTGGTGCCCTGATTCCCAGGAGAGTGTGGTCAGCACCACCTAAAGGGAGAGAGTAATAGGAAGAGGTGTAAAACTGAGGTGCCGCATCGCCTTCTAGAGAGGTTGCGGCAAGCCTGGAGGTGATGGAATGTAGCCAGGACAGTTTCTAGAGAGGTTGCGGCAAGCCTGGCTTCATGGAATGTAGCCAGGACAGTTTCTGCCCCTCAGTGTCCCAGCCTGGACCCAGACAGGTCGCTGTCGGGCTGCTCTGATTGGGGGCAGTAATCATGGCTGAAGAGATTCAGAAGGATCAGGGTCAGACCTGGATCCCTGGGCTGTGGCACTGCTGAGGATGGAGGACGAGGAGCCAAGATCAGGGGCCCAGTGGGAAACAGTGCTCACAGCTAGGGGAACTCAAAGGGTTCAAGAAATAGTTTGTGGACGTGGCTGAGGTACCAAGAGCTTATTCATATTGGACAGGTTGTGTATTCAATAAGATAGTACAAATTAATGTACAGTACTAATCATGGCACATAGTTAAAACGTACTATATGCTAGCTATTTTTAGTTTTTGTACCTCAAAAATTATCAACTAATTCCTGGTATATAAAAAAGAGGCTAAAAGTTAAAAAACGGATTTCTTTACCGTGACTAAAAGTTGTGGAAGTTGTGTTTGTTCCGTCAACATTTTTCATTGATCTAAATAGGCAGTGCGGAAAGATAAGCTTTGTGTCTACATTGGCTATGGCAGAGAACAAGCCGTGATGGCAGGAACATGTCTGGCAGGATGAGGCCGCTAGTGATCTCTCATGGGCCTCCCAAGGTGGCATCGTAACCTCAGTTTGCCCACACAGACCAAGATCCCTAGTTTTGTTGATCCATCAAAAGAAAACTTATATATATATAGCAAGGGATTAGTTCCATACATTACCCAAACTTACAAGAGAGATATACAAACCAGTGTATTTTTTGTTTGTAGTTTAAAAGTTTTATTGTTTGTATTTTTGTTTGTAAATAGTGTGATAAAATGAATACAAGAGAGCCATGTATGGACCAATGGTGACAATGTGTCACTAAAGAATATTGACTAGGCAATTAGCAATGTCTGCCCTGACAGGGTATCAACTGATTAATTTTCAGTGAGAAGTTACTATCAGAATATTGGAGTCCTAATGACCAGTGCTGGATTCCACCAGCTAGACCCCGGCTGGGCTGACTGCCTGTCTTTGCTGACATTGTTCCTGTGGCCATTGCTGATTGTTCTAGGGAAAGAAACAGACACAAGCTAGGCCAACCAGACTTCCCTGTCCTCAGATTTAGAGATTGGATCGAGAGGCACAGAATTGCCTGGGGTGGAGCTGCCGTTAGGGCTGGACACCTGGAACAAGGATTTGCGAATTCCTAGAAGGCCCCCAGAACTCCACTGGTTCCTTCTCTTCCTAACCCTTTCCTGCTCATCTCTCCCAATGACCCTCTTGAGCTGTTCTAGAGTTCTTCTTCAGGTACTGGCCTTCACTTCCTTTTTCTGTTTAAGCTAGACAGAATCTGCTTCTATTCTCTTAGCCAATTTATGCTCTTACCCTCTTTAACGATTTAGAAGCATTGGATGTTGAAGAAAAATTTCCCCTGCTGAAAACTTTTTCTCTGTGTCTTTGCTGCCTTTGCACGCTGGTGGCTTCTTCTGCTGCAGCGCCTTCTTCAACTGTACTGCTGCTCCTCCTCTTTCCCCTGTCCCTTGATGGGAAGCATCCCTTAATTTTATGTCTGGGAATCTTTTTTTACATTCTCATGTATTCATCAAAAATTTGAATGAGCCAGAAATCCCATCACCTCAATTCAAAGAGCTTCAAATAGACATAGTCGAGCCCCAACAAAATGTCCAATGTCTAGACGTACATTTGTGATTGTCCGGTGCCTGGCCCCACCTACTGTCATCTCAAATTTGGTTTGTTTAAAACCAGACTCATCATTTTAGCCTTCAAATACAATTCTTTTTCTGTTTTTCCTATGTCTATCAACAACAGCACCATGCCCCTAGCTCAAATATCATAGTCATCTCTAATTCTCATTTCCCATCTGGCCAGTGCGCAGACCCTGCTGATTCTAACTCTGTGGTTTTTCCATCTCAGCAGAACATGCCCACTGTCATCTCCCATCAGGTCTCCTTACATTCCACTTGCCCTTGCAGGGCCTTACTAACGTGGTCCCTGCAATCAGGCTTTGCCCCACCCAATTGTTCTCTATATCACTGCTTAAGTCTTTGTAAAACTCAAATCTAATCACAGTATTTCCCAGAAGAAAAGCTTTCTATTAAGTAGTTCTCCGCTGGGATGTTCACCAAAATTACTTAGGAGTTTTGAAAAAGTGCAGATACCTGGACTGCAAATAAGACTAATTCAGTTTCTGGGAGTGGGGTTCGGACATTTGTATTTTGAGAAAGCTCCTCAAGCTATTCTGGCGTAGACCCGTGTTTGAGAGTCATTGCTGTGTTGGAACCTCAATGCCTAGTCAGCAAGTCTCATCATGATATTTAAGGCACCAACTTTTGCTTTGCCGCCTTTTTCCCTTCATTCCTTACATGTCCCAAAGTCTGGCCCAAACGGATTACAACAGTTTCTCTTTCCTGAATGCCTTCTGCCGTCACACCTTCCACTCGTCTGTTCTTGCTACCAGGAAAGCCTATTTATTCTTCTTCATTTCTATTTCTCTCAATTATACCTTTTCTCTAAGATCGAGCTTAAATAAGATTAATTTAGATAAAAATACATTTAATGTACTTGGAATAGTTCTGGAGTCATAATAAGCCTTCTTAGATACTACTTAATGTCATTATGACGATGATAAATAATAAATTCTACCTCCGTGAATCCTTATCATCCCCTAAGTCAGAACTTCTCACTCCTTCCTCTGTTTCCATTACCCTTTGTTTCTGCTCTTTTAGGGTATTTGTCAGATTCTGCTTCACTTTACAGTTATTTTTGCTCCTGCCTTATCTCTCCTGGTGAAGTGGAAAATTGTTGGTGAGCTCTCTCTTGGTCAGGGACTATATCATATTCAAAATTCTACAGTCTCTACTTAGTTTTGCTCATAGTACATGCTCAAAAAATTTTTACTGTATTAAATTGAGTTATAAATGGCCTATCCTAACTGCCACCCCAGCCAGAACTAGATGTTCAGGGACATTTCCAGCCTACTTCTCCAGCATATTTTGTCTCAGAACGGAGCAGGGGATAAGCCTGATTCAGAGCTTTTAAATTAAAAGTGCATTTATGTGGCAATTAGAGCTAGAGGAAAAAGACATTAATATTTGTTGAGTACATACTGTCTGCCAGGATGCTCCAGTCTGTTTGCCCTTGGAACATTGTGTAACATGGGGCCGCTTCTGACCTATCCTGTATTCTTTCCTTCCCTTGTTTGCTTGTTGTAACATTTATGTCTGATATTTACATAGCACACCTCTCCAGGTGTTTTGAGCAGTGTAAAAAGGAAACAGTTCACTGGGTGGCAACATTATGTACTCAAATTTTCCTCTGCGTGTTTAGGACCAGAGCTGTTGAGCAGGGCAGAATTTGTAACTGATGAATTAGCAGTGCTCTTTGAAAAGTATAGTGTACTGTTAAAAGCGAGAATACCTGGATAGTTTGCCCATTATTATCAGCCAGGTGGCTGTTTAAATGGTTTTAGAAGGAGGATGAGTTTCAAAAAGCAACAGCCTGGTCTACAGCCATGCCACCCTGAACACACCCGATCTCATTTGATCTCGGAAGCTAAGCAGGGTCGGGCCTGGTTAGTACTTGGATGGGAGACCACCTAGGAATATAGGGTGCTATAGGCATAAAATAAAATAAAATAAAATAAAATAAAATAAAATAAAATAAAATAAAATAAAATAATAAAAATAAACAAAAAGCAGCAGCAGCCTTACTTAACCCCACACCGACAATCTTGGCCTGGTGAACAGTACTAGAAATGGAGAGTCGCCTTGCTGGGATAAGGGACAAAAGTAGTTCTCTTGGTACTGCTCCGATGTTGGAAAGTAACTAGCGTCACATGTAGGTTGGCCATATAACATACTGCTCAATCTTGGACATTGGAAACAACAAAATAAATTGTTTCTATCCAAGGCAAACTAGGACCTTAGCTATAAGAGATTATCTCATCCCATTGCCAGCGGAGTTAGTGACAGCCACTTCTTTGAACAGCAGGTAAATGCCAAAAGAGAAGGCGTGAATCCTGAGAGCAAGTACAAAGATACTCTGAATGTAGCAGATTAATCCAGAAGTGACTGAACAAAACTAGGGGGTTGATTCAATAAATCCCTGCACTGAGACCTAACATAAGAGCAGGCTTCTCAGTTCATGAGCAAGTCACATGTTGGGTCTACTGAGGATAGTCAGGCCTCTCCTGCAAGCTCTGCCCTAAGACGGTGGGTAGGCATGGACTCTGCCTGAACACTAAGGCTGATACTTGAACTTGGGAGTCTCACTGGCTGCATCCAATGTCTTCCAGACTCTTAGCCTCACTGTCCTCCCAAATTCCATTGCTTTCTCCTTCCTCAGAACTGCCATAGTCTTCTCTACTACAGATCTTGAGATTTAAGGGGAAATTCATTACTAGCCCAACTAGAAGGTATCTCTACTTATTTTTAACCCCTGTAGCATTGAGAAGTTTTCAGTCCATTTGGCCCTTGGCATATACAGCTGCACATTTGTAATTTTCTTTTGTGTGAACTGTTTTGTTTTCCCTAATGTATTGGGTATAGGAGCCATATTATATCATTGTTACTCCTCCATTCGCATGACTCAATTATCAATGAAGACTTATTGATTTGGAAAAACTTATTTTGAATGTAGAAGCTTCCTAGTTTTGTTCCGAATAGAAGTGCTATTTACTAGCAGAACTTACCTGGGCTTTCCTCTCATTTCTGAACATGTTGCAAAAGAAAAAAAAATCAAAAACATCCTAATCATGATGCTAGAAACTTAAAGTATGCAGTGGAAACGACAGAATGAATAAAAGCTTTGAAATCTGTTGGATCAGAATTGGGGCGCTGAGTCTGGTTCATGTTGACTATGGGACTTTGAGATTCATTTTCTCCGAGCATCAGTTTGTTTATTTCTACATTATTGATGACAACATCTATTTTGCAATGCTGGTATGAGGATTAAATGAGATAACATATAAGAAAGCACTTAGCATGATCCCTAGAACAGAGTAAATATAGATGATTCCGATGCTGAATGGGCCACTGATGTTGTTTTAGGAGATACCAAACCCTGTAATTCAGAATCATGGCTGTGGTTGTTAGAAAAGAGGAATAAGGAATCCTAGTGACCGTACCTGATGTCAGATGCCTTTTGACTTGACTTCATGTTAAACATAACCGTAAACTATATGCTCAACCTGAAAACATTTCAGTGAATTTGGGAGATTACAGAAGAGCATTTCCAAAAATTTGGTCTGTGAAACACCAGTCCTAAAAGTTATTCACGAAAAAGGGTTCTGATGTCACCTGAGTTTGTTAAATATTGCATTCTGTACCACCCTCTTGGAGCTAGCGGTGCACATTTACAATATTAAAGACTATGAAAAACTCTGAATTAAATAAACCTTTAATTTTGTTTAACCCGGTGTTTCTTGAATGTATCTGACCATGGAAACTTTTTCACATAACATCTGTTTACAGAGACTTCGCTATTTCAAAAAATAATTTTGAAAAATATTGCTTAAAACAATATTTGGCTCTCCAACTTTAGCATGTGTCAGAATCACCCTGGAGGGGTTCTTAAAATACAAAATGCTGGGCCACACCCTCAGAGTTCCTGAGTTAGTAAGCCTGGAGTGGGGCCTAGTTATTTGTAGTTCTAATAAGTTTCCAGGTGATGCTAATGCTGCTGGTCGGGGACCACACTTTGAGAACTACTGTTACAGAATATAGAAATTCCATCATTTTCTTTCACGTTATCTTCTAGAACCATGCTTCTCAAACTTGAATGTGTACACCAATCACTTGGCATTCTTTCACAAAAAGAGATTCTGATTCAGTGCTTCTGGGCTGGGGCATGAGATTTTGCATTTTAAAAAGGCATGGACGCCGTTGTTTCATGAGCCTGACTTTGAGAAGTTGACAGAACGTGATACTGTTCAATCTCTTTTGCCCTCCAAGTAATGAGGCATTCTTCTAGAAAAACCTCTGGTAAGTATCTCTGTGAATTCTGAGTTAACTAAAAGGTAAAATGATTTCCTTTGTATCTCTGGATAAGCACATACAAAATTTCATACAGGATTTGTGTGGAAGACATTATCTATTAGGCTTACGCAGACTGGAATAAGAGTGTGATATTTTTCTCACAGGATTTACCCTAAACCTTAGTCATCTGAGTGAAAGCTTGTAATCATTAGCTGTGTGTGGCAAAGAGCCAAAATAACAATGACTTAAATAAGGTTTCTCTCTCACATGAAAGTCCAAGATGATATGAACCGCTCTACTCTAGGAAATCATCGAAGGCCCAGGCTCCTTGTCTTGTGTTGACTCACCATCCTGAGGGTGCTGCCCTTAATTGCATGGTACAAAGGCAAGACTCATATGTTGTACATAATCTTTCTGCTCATATCTCTTTGGTCAGAGTCTAGTCTCATAGTAGAGATGGCCAGGCCACCACATGAACGGTTAAAGTTGTATTTCAATAAAAGAAGGAAAGGGACAGTGGGGTCATGGGAATAGTTTTTGTTATAGCAACAATGCTAAAAAAAATAAATTGCAGAAAGAAAGGGGAAGTGGGGGCATGGGAGTAGCAATTTTCTTGAGGACAGTCACTTAAGACATTAGGATAGGCTTGTGTGTTACTAGAGACTTAGTAGAAAGTTCTGTTGTAGAGCACACTGTTTAAACGTTTCCTAGTTTACATTGCCTTCTCAACACTAAAAGAAGATAACTACAAAGACAGTTTCAGCAGCAAATATTTACAATCTCAGTCAAATGCATTTCAAAAGAGCAGGAACCAATCGCTGTGAATAGCAGTGGTTAACAATACCGCAGTCGCCCCTTAGCTGTGGTTTCACTTTCTGTGGTTTCAGTTACTCGTGGTCCAAAAATGTTAAATGAAAAATTCCAGAAATAAATAATTCATAAGTTTTAAATTGAACACCATTGTGAGTAGCTATATGAAGTCTTGAGCCATCCTTCTCCTTCCCGCTCAGGATACGAATCATTCCTTTGGCCAGCATATCTCTGCCATACACGTTCTGCACCAGCTAGTGACTTAGCCCTCTTAGTTATCAGATCAACTGTCACCGTTTCACAGTGCTTGTGTTCCTTTAATCCTTAGTTTACTAAACAATGGCCCCAAAGCCATTTGCCTAACTTTTATTACAGTATATTGTTATAAGTTTTCTATTTTATTAGTTAATGTTGTTAATCTCTTACTGTGCCAAATTTATAAATTAAACTTTATCATAGGTGTGTGTGTGTAGGAAGAACCATGGTATAAACAGGGTTTGGTACTATCTGCTGTTTCAGGCATCCACTGGGGGTCTTGGAACTTATCTCCCATGGATAAGGGAGCCTACTATATATTCTTCTGTTGTTTGGGAATACGATATATAGGAGAGCATTTAAAAAAAAAAATTCTTTGACCATCCAGTTGTAACAATCTGAAATTCAGCGTGATCCGGGCTTGAAGATTCGTTTATCCTAGGACATACCTCGAGAAATCAAGCTGTGAAACGTGCACCGCAATTGAGCGGCACTATTTAGTACAGCATGAGACCATAACATAGTCAGCTCCAGAAGGCACCGTCTGAATGGAACAACCACTCTGTCCCTATCCCTACTGTACTAGGCCAAGTCCAGAAGATATGAGGCCGAGCACATTTTACCCATGGAGCTCTATATTTCAGAGTCAAGTTTTGGTAATTGGCATAAAAATAAACATTTTATTAAAAGTTTTATTTTTAAAATCCTAAAGTTGTGATATAAATAATGTTTTTAATTTCCTTAAAGAGCCACATTTAAATGAAGATAAGGTCAAATTTGTTAGACAGTAGAGTCTTTCGACAAAACTAATGGAGGCCTGAAGAGCTGACTAGAAGATGAATTAGAGAACATTCATATTATGCAAAATTAACTGTTCCTTGGTCAATTTCTCACTTCTCTGACTTAATATAATGGTTCATCTTTAAGAAATCAATCACTGATCTAATTTATTATAAAATGGATGTAGTCTACTGAGAAAAATCAGATCAAAGTACTTAGCTGTTTTCAAGAGGGAAAAATCAAACAATGAACAATTATGTGTTATTATGACTAAAAAAACAGAATTGGCAGGAAGAGCACCACATAAATGGAGCTTAATGTGATTGGCAGCCAGCCTGGCCTTAAAGGAAACAGGTTGGTGACATTTTCTTTTTAAAATAGCACCTTTTTTCTAAGAACTTCTTGTCTTAGAAATTTCTGACGACATGACCTAGAATGCATCCTCTAACTGAAGTGTTTCCTTCTTCCTGAGTGGAAAATTTCTAACTTTATGCCACTTTTTTTTTTTTTAACCATAAAGCAAATCATATGTTTGTGTGTATTTTCTGTAATGAGGTCCAGTGGGATTAGCGTCTTTTAGGCAGATTTCTTTCGTAAGGTATGATTCTATTTCTTCCCAATGTGGCTGGTATCACTTAACAGTATTATTAAGTGGTGAGCAGGCTTCTTGAATCACCATGGAAAATGTTCCAAGTAGCAGGAATTGTAAAATTCTTCATACATGACATGTGTTTCAGGTGACCTATTTACCATAATTAAGTCTTTCACACACTCCCTTTGAAATAGGATGAAAAGTCAGCTACATAAAGGCTGACAGGTACAGTCTGTCAAATCAAATCCCGAATCAGATCTTGATGTTAAAATCCTGAAACAGAGAGGACTTGTTAACCTATATGTTAGGACCATGAATTCTTCGTGTCCATGGAAAACCCAGACTTTTGTACTCAGCATGACAATAGTTTCATTAGAAGACAACACAAGTTAAATAATTTCCTTGTAGGTTAATGTTTGACCAACACATAATGGTGTTGGCTTAAAATGGAAAGAAGTACATTTTTGAAAGAACTTCTCCTCTTTGAGCCTTCGGAAATACACTTGGGATTTAATTAAATACAAGCTTTAAAGCCTTTTTACCATTTATGTTAAATACCAAGAGGAATAAATAACATGGGGAAATAAGTGTATGCTTCCTAGTCCTTACCATGAGTTGTTTTTCTATTGCCCTTCAAAGAGTAATATTTTTTGAAGACCATGCCGAATATGGTAATGGAGACATTTATGTCAGTATTAAGCCCCAACAGTGAAGCTCGATTACCTGACTTCATGATGATTTTCCTAATCTTTCATTAGCCAAATGAGAATGGATAGACACACACGGATAACGCTCTAACGAGTACATCACACCACCTGCCTATAATCAGCAGTGTGGAATATAACCCGCAACCGGCCATTTCAGGAATTCAGGTCCTCCTGTGGCTGGGAGGCATGGTAGTTTAGACCACATATCCTAGAGTTGCAATTGAACTTGTTTTCCAGCTGTAGGACTTTGGGCAAGTTGCTTAGGCTGTCTAAAGCTTCAGTTTTTTCAACTAAAAGAACGGGGTGATACCATACCTACTTCCTAGGGTTATTGTGCAGGATAAATAAGGTAATGCTGAAACACACTTAGCATGGGGCTTGGCTAAATGACAGTTTGCTTTCCTTGTTAACATATGCTACTATACTACTTTTAACAAAATTAACTAGACCATTGTGATGTGAGAACCCCTATTTTATCACCTTTTCAATATGACTATGAAAGAACAGATGAAGAGCAAGAATAGTAAAGGGGACTAAACTGAACTAACCTTGCTCTTATCATTGTACCCCTTGTTTTTAACCTCCATCCCTGCCCCGCTGCCAAATGGCCGAAAAATGGAGCCTCTCTGGACAATTTTTTTTTTCTTCAGGATGATTTACAGCCTGATGGCCCAGTTCTAGGACAGTATATTCTCAGTAGGGCCCTCCTGGAACTGGACAAGGAGAAGGGAAGATAAGGAGTTTGCAGAAAATTTTCTTCACAATTCAATAGCCTTGAAGAAAGGGAAAGAAGCTGGAGATTATAAATGGATAGTAGGCTCCTCGAATCACAGATTGACTGACACATGACAGGGGGCCCTTGCGTGGTACCCATGTACCATTCTATCCAGCATGCTTTATTTTATTTTATTTTATTTTATTTTATTTTATTTTATTTTGGTTAGCGGCCTGGGTGTTTGACCAAAATTAAGCTGCTTTAGCGACTGCTGTCCCCCTACCTGACAACTATTGGCCAATATCAATAACCATTCCCAACAAAGTTATTGATGTGATAATGACAGCCCATTAGAGTCCAAATTTTAAGAACTCGTTGGGATAGGAATGTCATTTCCCATTGCCTGAATAAATGTTTCTGGATACAGTGTGGTTGAATCTTGCCTCTACTATTGAATTTTAAGCAAAATGCTTTACTATTCTTAATCTTAGTTTCTTCATTTATAAAATAGATTTGATACTTGAAGTATTTTTAGAGAAATAAATAAGATTATGTATGTGCATTTATAAGGGTCTTGCTAAGAAACAGATGTCATACACACTCATATAAAGTACTAATTAGAGGGAAGTTAGGTAGAGGAACTATTTACAATGGTATGGGCAGGTTTTTAGGAAAATGAGCAAGGGATGATGTAGTGCCCCAGGGAGGCAGTGGGGAGAAGAGGCTGGGACAGGCAATGGAAAGGAGAGTTTCCAGGAACCCTGGAGAGGGCTATCTGACAGACACTGCCAGAATGCGACATAGAGGGATTTCATAGAGGGGTGCAGCCAACCTATAATGACTAAGTTAGGAGGCTGCCAGAGGAAAGAATTCCTGACCTATTTCACCTCTGTACATGATCTCCCTCCACTACTTTAAACCGTCAAACCTAATTGGAAGCCAAAGCTCAAGGAAGCACTCTAGAGGGGATAGCCTTCCTGGGCCCAGAGCAAGATGGAAAGGAGGGAAAGTGGATCTGGAGGGGAAAATGGAAGACAACTGGAGGACGTTTCCAGGTACACAGTATTTTGCCTGGCACATAGATAGTACAGGTGACCCTCGAACAACATGGGTTTGAACTGCACAGGTCCATTTATTCACAGATTTTTTTCAATAAAAGTATTAGAAAAAAATTTGGAGATTTGTGAATACTCTCAGATAAACCGTGTAGCCTAGAAATATTAAAAGAATAAGAAAAAGTTAGGTATGTCATGAATGCATAAAATATAGGTAGATAATAGTCTATTTTATCATTTGCTACCATAAGATATATGCAAATCTATTATAAAAAGTTATAATTTATCAAAACTGATGTACACACAGATCAGACCCCACATAGTGCCATCTGCTGTTGAAAGAAATGGACACAAATATATAAACGCAGTATTATATCATAATTGCATAAAATTAACTGTAGTACATACTGTACAACTATAATAATTTTGTAGCCACTTCCTGTTGCTATTATGGTGGCTCAAGTGTCCCAAGTGTCTGATTAAAATGCCATGTGATGCTAATCATCTCTGCATCTCTGCAGTTTGTCTCTTATAGTAAATTACATATTGCAGTAAAAAGTGATCTCTTGTCATCCTTGTGTATTTTTCATTGTGTTTAGTGCAACACCGTAAAACTGGGATAACACTATGGGACCTACAGTGTCACTAGTGAGGCTGAAGTGCTCCCAAGAACCAGAGGAAAGTCATGACGTTTCAAGAAAAGTTGAATTGCTTGATATGTACCGCAGATTGAAGTCTGCAGCTGCGGTTCCTGCCATCTCAAGATAAATGAATCCAGCATTAAGGACCATTGTCAAAAGAGAAAAAAGAAAAATAAATTCATGAAGCCATTGCTGCAACTATATCTTGCACTTTTTGCAAAATACCTTTTTATGTTGTATGGAAAGTGCAATTTTTATGTGGGTGCAGGATTGCTATAAGAAAGACACATCTATAGACTCTAATATGAGTAAAGAAAAGGGGAAGTGATTATATGACATCTTAAAGAAGAAGGAAGGTGAAGGAGCTAAAGCCAGAGAAATTAATGCCAGCAAAGTAGATTTAATAATTTTACAAAGAGGTTTGGGTTAAAAAAATGTCAAGATAACAGGAGAAGCGGCTTCTGCCGATCGAAGAGGCAGCAGGAATTCCCACAAGCTATTAATAAAATCATTGAGGAGAAAGGATATCTGCCTAAATAGGTTTTTCATGCAGACAAAAAAGCCCTATTCTAGAAAGAAAAAAAAAAGAGTGCCGCAAAGACATTTATTAGTAAAGAAGAGAAGCAAGCACCAGAATTTAAGGCAGGAAGGGAGAGGATAACTCTACTATCCTGTGTAAATGCAGTCTGGTTTATTATGAAGACTGCCCTCATCTATAAAGCTACTAACCTCTGAGCCATGAAGGGAAAAGATAAACGGCCAGCCTTTTGGTTATACAAAAATAAGGCCTGAACAATGAGAACCCTTTTTTCTGGATTGTTTCCACCAACACTTCGCTCCTAAAGTCAAGAAGTACCTTGCTGGTAAGGGACTGCCTTTAAAAGTTCTTTTGATATTGGACAGTGCTACTGGCCACTCAGAACCCCATGAGTTCAACATCAAATGCGTCAAAGTGGTCTACTTACCCCCAAACACAACATCTCTAATTCAGCCTCTAGGTCAGGGACATTGAAGTCTCTTTACACATGGTACTCTATGGAAAGAATTTTCAATGCTATGAAAGAAAACCCTGGTAGAGAAAACCTAATGAAAGTGTGGAAAGATTACACCAATGAAGATGCCATCATTGTTATAGAAAAAGTTGTGAAAGCCATCAAGGCTGAAACAGTAAATTCCCGCTGTAGAAAAGTGTGTCCAAATGTTATGCATGACTTCACAGAGTCAATCAAGGAAATCATAGAAGAGATTATGGATATAACAAAAAGGATAGAGAGTAAAGAGTTCGAGATACAGATCTTGGAGAAATTCAAGAGCTAATAAACACCTCACCGGAGGAATTAACAGAAGACGACTCATGTAGATGAGTGCTTATGAACCAGTATCAGATGAAGAGGAAGATGAAGAGGCAATTCTAGTAAACAAGCTGACATTAGACAATCAGGCAAAAGGGTTCTGATTATTCAAGACTGCTTTTGATTTCTTTTATGACATGGACTCTTCCATGATATGGGCACTGACACTAGAGCAAATGGTGGAAGAAGGATTGGTACTAGATAAAAACATTTTTAAAGAACTAAAAAAGCAAAAAGTCAGAAATTACAATGCATTTCCGTAGTTACACTAAGTGTACCTGTATCCCCTTCCACCTCCTCCATCTCTTTCACCTCTGCCACCCAAGACAGCAAAACTAATCCTTCCTTTCCTCCTCTTCCTCAGCCTATTCAACATAAGGACAATGAGGATGAAGACCTTTATGATGATCCATTTCCTTTTAATGAATTGTAAATCATCATCATACCGTACAGTTAATAAACTTATCTGTTGTGTAAAAATCTAATAACTGTACAGAGAGAACTATATGAGACATTTTTGTGTTATCATCATCACCTAAGTATTCATTGTGAGTGATACTGTATGGAAGTACATACCCTAGCCTTAGTTAGAAAAAGGTGAGTGATATTTTCTATAAAATTAATGTGTCAACTTTCTTAGTTTTATAATTTTGCTTTCAAAGAATTACATTATAGTACGCCTCCCCGCCTTCTGATAATTGAAGAAAATGCGTATCAGCCTATCGTCACAAGTAAGTGGTTTTTCAAAAAAAAAAAAGTAATAATGTTCTAATACTGTATTATGAATGCTACTGCAATCCTGTATGCTATAAAAATTTTATAATGATTTGTTCATTGTATAGGCTAGGCTGCTGTGAAGCAATCATATTGATTATACTAGGCTACCATAAAGCAATCATATTGCTGCTGCTTCATTAACAAGGCACGAATCGCTATACCTAAACCATGAATTTTTTTCACATTATCTTTTCATTTTTGACGTCTAGTGTTAATAATATGTATAACATGTACAGTGTCTTATATGGCAATATTGATGTAGGTACCAACAAATGATTCATCTAGTAAACAATGTAAACTTAGAGTATCGATACAGTACTGTAAACATATTTCCTCTTATGATTTTAACATTTTCTTTTCTTTAGCGTTCTTTATTATAAGAATAAAGTATGTAATACATATACAAAATATGTGTTAACCTACTACTTATGTTATTAGTAAGGCTTCCAATCAACAGTAGGTTATTAGTAGCAAAGTTTTGGGGAGTCAAAAGTTATACACAGATTTTCAACTGTACAGAAGAGTTGAAACCCCTAATTCCCATGTTATTCAAGGGTGAAGTGCATTTCCTTTCATGTATCAATAAGGCTCTATGTAACAACTTTCAACAGCTATTTATTAAGTAACAATTAATGTGGGGCACTCTACTAGTCCCTGTTGAGACAAAGACACAAAGATACAGCTTCTCTCCTGCAGGGACTCACAGTACAGTTTAAGACTCAGACAGGGAAATAATTATAATGTAAGGAGAGAAGTGTTATAATAGAGATATAAAACAAGTGCCATGGTTACAAGGAATGATGTAAATGAGATATGATCCAGAAAGTGAGGAAAGGAAAGAAATTATCAGGGTTTGAACAGTCAGATTCTTTATAAAGTATTCTGATACAGCTTTTCTCTATACCCATTCCACTTTACAAGATCTGGAGTTGAAGTCACAGCAAATATCTTCTCAAGTAGTGATATCTGAAAACCATAATTCTCTTAAATCTTATGATCATCCCTATCACTTGGCTTATCTCCACCTCACTCTTTGAAGACACTGAGCCTGGTTGCCTGCCTCAGCTAGGCTTCCATTATAAGTCAGGCCTTTCTTCCTTCCACACTGCCAGATCTGCTTTTCCTGAGATTGGAGGACAATGACTTTTAATCCCTTTTAACATTCAAAGGATAATGCTCTTTCAAGACACTGTCCCAGGTGTTCTCATTATAATAGGTGGTTTTATGGGCAATTACCTGTCTGGTGCCTATCTTCTTTCCCACTGATCTCAGACCAGGTGCCCTACGCCAACACATATTAGGGACGATTCCAGTTATAATCCAGGATAGAGTTCTTTTTTCTCTGTCTCTCCTACATATTTGTTACATGTTATGAACATTTTAAACAAAACCTTTCTTTGGGGTTTGCATGTGTATGCGTGTGAGTAATTGGGGTTGATCTAAAGGAAAACAACAGGTTTTGGCAAACCATCAATACCACTAATGAAACCTATAAAGGATGCAACAGGAGGAAAGATATAGACGTTATGTAACTGTGTACTTTTTTAATCTTGTAATTTTAAATATTTAACACCACCACCACCACATAGTTACATCAGTGATCCTAGAAATTAGACACTCCTCACCCCCTAAGAAGATACCACTGAAATGGCAACAACAAAAAAATGTTGTCTGGTGTCTTCACTTTAAAGAACTATGAAACAACAACAAAATGAAAGCAATTTCAAAATTAAAATACTTTTCTTTTCTATCCAAGAGTTTGCTTCATCCATTTGATTCTATTTATTGGCACCCACCTGAGAGCCCCAGCACCAGACAGAATTCCATCTTTGCCAGTTACCAGTTTACTATCCTTGGACAAGTTACTTAGCTCTGTGTACCTTAATTCCCTCATCTATAAAATGGATATAAACATTAGAATTATCTCACGGATTTGTCATCAGAATTAAATAAGACAACGCATGTATAGTGCTTAAGAGTATCTGACACCGCTTCAGTGTAATTACTCTTAACCTTAATTTCCTTTCAGCATCGCGGTTAACTTCAAATGTCTTTGAAGGGCATAGAAAAATCCTTAAAATGAAACTTTGGCTAAATTCTACCCGTGTGCATCGTATTATTTTTAGATAGAGGCATGAGAATACCGATAACCAAGGAGTAGTCAGAACTCCAACAAGGATACGGGCAAATCCCCTCCTACTTTTCATTCTCCAAGGTGCCTTATAGAATTCAAATTTAAGTTCGTGGTCATCTTTAAAGACACTCCCCAGGGAGTTGATAGGGCTGGGTCTCTGCCAGCTCTAAGCTCCCCTCGCGGGGGTCCGCTCCCACTAGCGCCTCCCTCCGCCAGCGCCGTCTGCGCCCCAGGCGCGCCCCTCGCGCGTCGGCGCCTCCGCGGGGCCGGCCCGCCCCACTGCGCATGCTCCTGGGCGCACGGGCCGGGTGTGTCGCGGACGGACGCGGGCGCCACGCAGGTCGGCTCGACTGGGGAGGCCTCGGTCTGACGCGGGCCACGCAGCGGCGGGAGAGCGCGCACCGGGGCGGCGGCGTCCTGGAGACCCCCGAGAGATGGAAGCGGCGGCGCCGGCGGCGGCCGAGGCGGCGGGGCGCGAGGAGCTAGGTGGGTGCTGCGTGCGGGCAGGGGTGCGGGCCGACGTGGAGCGGGGCTGCGCGTCGGCGGGATGCGCCGAGGCTCCGGGCCTGAGCTCGGCCTTGGCCGCGGAGGCGACTGCGGGCGCCTGGGCCGCCGCTGACCTCATCCGGGTTTGAGTTGCTCGCCCCTCTAGACAGGAAGAGACGCCGGTGTTTTCTTGTTGTCGAGGGGTTTTGGGGTCAAGGCTCAAGGTACTGTGATCTGGCACGGGTTTGAATTTAAAACCCAGTAAAGAACACCTTAGGACTTTTGGGGTGAGCCAAGACTCGGGAGGTGACTGACTTCGAAGTGAGGGTCAACAGGGTGTCAGAATAGGGGTGAGTGGGTGTGTATGTGTGTGGTCAACGAAGAGAGGACTTGAACCTATGTAGATTTAAGGGAAGAGATTCTTATTTGAGCCCATCTGAGGATATTGCCCGAGAGCAGAGTTCCAAGAAGCCTTAGCATAGTGCTCTAAATGTAGGCAAAAGAAGGGATGTTTATATAGGCAGGAGGACAAAGAACAAGATAGTATGCACCAGCAGTTTTAGTTACATACACCCAAGGATTAACAGTATACATCAGGTGGGGAGAATATACAGATGAGGTAGGGTCGTTAAGCATCTGGAGTCCGAGAACGGTGGGAAGGGGTCGGGAAGCGATTATTTACTTTTTTGTGAGGTTGTAAGAAAGAACAGACACTGCTTTCTATAATCATCTGTCTATTTAATTGGAACTGTTTGAAAGTATACGTGGCTAGCCCCACGGAAGGCCTTGGTTGGAAATTTACCGTTTGTTCTCTCTCTCTCTCTCTCTCTCTCTCTCTCTCTCTCTCTCTCTCTCTCTCTCTCTCTCTCTCTCTCTCTGTGCATGTGTGTGTGTGTGTTGGGGGGGGTGTGGTGCACTGTGTGTACATTTCAAAGGCAAGCCAGAGAATGTAAAGTATTGTTTATAGTTTCCCCGCTGTCAAAGGAAAACAAAAGTGAGGATCAGGGTAGTAATATTTTCCACCACCTTCCCCCCCCCCCCGCCTTATATGCATTATATTTATAAATATTTTTAATTTGAAGCTAAATGATTTAAAAAGTTGAGCTTCAAAGAAATACTTTATTATAGTAACTGTTTAGTTGGCATTCCTATACTGATTTGCAGGGCACTTCAATTTGATTTCTTTCAAGTCATAATAATGATAGAAATCAACTGCATCTTTTTGACTGTTTACTGTGGGTCACATAGTGTGCTAAGTTAGCTTTACATATGCATTATCTCCTTTAATCCTCACAACAATGGGATGAGGTAGATGGTATTCCTATTTTATAAACAGTAGTTTAAGCTCATTACTGGCAGAACCCAGAATTTGAACCCAGTTTTATCTGTTTTAAATTCATTACGAACCCGTCTAGGTGAGAATGTGGGGAAGTGTGCATTCTCATGTATTGTTGGTAAGAGCAGTATATTTATCCTTAAAAATGCACCAAAATGCACCCAGCAATTTCACTTCTAGAAATATTTTTCAAAGAAATAAGTCATGTAATAGGTACTTATATCAGAGGTGTTCATTACATTCTTTATAATAGAGAAAAGCTGGTAACTATCTAAATGTTCAATTAAAATTGTTTAGATAAACTGTGGCATGACCATATAGCCATATATTGAATAGCCTTTTAATTTTTAAACAGTTATATCCTTTTATTAATTCAACATATTTATTGATCTGCTCCCATGTGCCAGACACTGTTTTAGACACTTGGGATACATCTGTGAACAAAACATCAAGATTCCTGCTTTCATGGAGATTATATTTGAGTAAGAGGAAGCAGACAGTAAACAGCAAAGACAATAATTAGTTAATTACATAGCACATTAGGTGAAAAGTGCTGTGGGGGAAAAAAGAGCAGAGTAAGGGAAAGCAGGAGCGAGGGTGGAGGCTGGGTAGTTTATAAGATTTTATAAAGTGGGCAGGATGGACCTTATCGAAAAGGTGAGATGTGAGTAAAGACTTGGAAGAAATGAGGTAATTAGTCAAGTGGATATCTGGAGAAAGATCATTCCAGGCAGAGAAGGAACAACTAGAGTAAAGAAAAATAACAAGGCAGCCAAGGTGGCTGAAGTAGGAGGATCAAGGAGGTGACAAGGCCAGATTATGTAGGGTCTTGGAGGTCATGTAAAGACTTTGGCTTCTACTCCGAGAGGAATGATTACAGTGGCTGCTTTGCTAAGAATAGAATATAAGGGAGAAAAGTGGAAGCAGTAGGATATTTCAGCAATTCAGGAAAGAGATTTACATGTCCTTCACAGCAGTATGGGAGTAGCAGTGGGAGTGGACAGAAATGGTTAGACTCTGGATGTATTTTGAAAATAGAACCAAAATTATTTCCTAATAGATTGGACGAAGGTGAGAGTGAAACAGAGGAGACAAGGATGACCACAGGGACCTGAAATTACCATCAACTGAGATGTCACAGTGGTTTTATAATAGGTGTTTGATATTCGTAACATTCTTTGACGTTTCTCTCTTCAAGAGAAGGAACTTAATTTTCTTCTCTTTGAGTTGCGGGCTGGATTTTGTAACTTGCTTCTAATGAATAGATTATGGTGGAAGTGAAAATGTGTGACTTCAAAGCTAGGTCCTAATTCGCATTGTGCCTTGCTCCCTTTTGGATTCACTCACTCGTGGGGAAGCCAGCTACCATGTTGTGAGACTACTTAAGCAGGTGTGAAGAAGGGCCCATGTTGCATGAAATCGAGGCCTCCTGACAACAGCCATAAATTGTTAACCAGCACAGAAGGGTAAAGCCACAGGAGGAGCAGGTTTGGTGGTAAAGATCAGAAGTTCAGTTTGGGGACTGTTAAGTTGAGAATCTGTTAGACATGAAAGTGCAGATGTTGAGTAAATAATTGGATTATGTCTAGAGTTATTGAAGATCTGGTCTGGAGATAGAAATTTGGAAGTCATCAGCATATAGATAGTATTTAAAGCCATGCAAGTTTATTACTTCTTTTTTACACTTTCCAGAGAAAGACACAAAAAGGTATGCATGATCTCCTTGTCCATCTATATCCTTGTTAATTTGTTAACATTTTGATATATTTTCTTTCATTTTTATTTAACTGTAAAACATCATTGCAGTCATACTGTGATTATCCAGCTTTTTCCTCTTTTATTCAAACTTCAAAACCATAATATAACATTAACGTAATGCTTTTAGAGTAGATGTGCTGTACTTGATTTAGCAATTTCCTGATTGTTGCACATTTAGGTTGTTTCCAAATTTTCAACGTAAATAATATTTCAATTAAAGTTTTTGTGCAGAAATCCTTTTTTACCTATACTAGCTTGTCAGAAGTGGAATTATTAGGTGAAAATGGTATAAACATTTTTAAGATTTTAATACGTATTGCTAAATTGATGTGATTTTTTAAACTTCTGACTAAAATTAGAACTTTAGGTTGATTGTGGTTTAGGAAATTGAGGTTGAAATAATTGGACAATATAAGACAGCATATAAGCACTGCCTAATTTAAGAATGTTCCCGTTGTATGCACTATTAATGTATCCATATGGTGTATAATGTATGGTGTATACTATTGATTGAAGCTAGTGTTTATTTATAATTTTTCCATTTGTAAATAGAAAAAATTAGGTCTAGGTAGTTTGATATCTATTCATTGCTTAATAGTATTTTGTAAAGCATTGTTAATTCTTACCTGTAGTAGTAACATAGCATTTTTCAGAGCTTCCCAGTTCAGCACTTCGCCAAAAATTAACGCAAGACATTGTCAAATAATAGACTTTGGTGAAATGTAAATTGGATTTTGTAATTTGTAATTACTTTCTGTGAGTGTTCTGATTTTATTTCACATGTTTTACTTGTTAAAACTTTTACAATGTTAGGTTTTTAAGTATTTGTCTCCTCCACTACTCTCTGTTTCCTTCTGGATGACGTGTTTTGCTTATCTTTGCATACTCAATATTATAGCACAGTTTATAGCTCATAAATGCTCAAGATTATTATTAATTATTAGTGAATTAATTTCTTATCAAAAATTTATATTTAAAAGTCCTATACAATAGCATAATTTGCTTCTGATATATCTAAGATATCATACTATATCATTATATATAATAGCATAATTTGCTTCTAATATATCATCGCTTCTAATATATCTTATATAATGATATATTAGAAGAAAACTAGTAGTTATTGATTGCTTATTTTGTGCCAAGGGCTAGGTTCTATGCTGCAAATACTTTGTTTTATTTCATCATAAAACCTCTGTGAGGTAGAAGTTATTACTCTCATTTTACACATGAAGAGATAACCCTGGTTAAAATATAAATCAGATCATGTCGCTCCTCTGCAGTAAACTATTTTTGTGTTGTCAGGTATTTTAGCCTTTAGCCACATGTGCATTTGAAATGTGGTTTGTTCAAATTAAAATATGCTGTAAATGTAAAATACACACTGAATTTCCAAGACTGAACATGAAAAATAGAGTGTAAAATCTTGTAAATAATATTTTATGTTGATTACATGTCGAAATAATATTTTAGATATATTAGGTAACATAAAATTTATTATTAAAATTAATTTCACCAGTTGCCTTTTTCCTTTTTTAAGAAATGTGGTTACTGGAAGTTTTTAAATTATGTTTGTGGCTCACATTCTATTTGTTGGTCAAACCAGCCTTAGTGGCGTTCATGTCCCACAGAATAGTCTACAAAACTGTGTACCCTCCTGCTCTGTTACTCTCTGATCTCCTCTCCTAATGCTTTCCCCCTTGTTCTCTCCTGTCTGGCCACTTTGGCCTCCCTCCTGCCAGGCTCACCTGGTCCGCTGCATCCTCAGAGCTTTTGCCTTTGTCGTTCCCACTGCCTGATTGCTTTTCTCCAAGATATTTACATTGTTCACTCTCCCTCCTTCATGTCTTCTTTAAAAATCCCACTTTCTGTGAGGCCTACTTTGGCTCTCCTATCTAAAATTACAGGCTCTCCCTCCCATTCCTTATTTTTTTCTTAACATTAGCATGCTCTCTATTTTACTTCTCTCATTTGTCTTTTTCCCTCACTAGAATTTGGGCTCCATGAGGACAGGAGTTTTTGTTAGTTTCAGTAATTGCTTTATTCCCAGCATCTAATAGTACCTGACACATATTGGGGCTCCATTAATATTTGTGAAACTGAATTGAAAATGATTGCAACCACTTTTATTGAATATATTCAGTCAGGAGGCATAGACCTTTTATGAAGTGAGGCCATTGTCAGTAAATATTGGTCAGTAAATAATGGTGACAGTCCATTAATAGAGGCTCTTGAGAAGGGCCAGAAACTAATACAATTTGTGAGAGGACTTTTATCTCTGCACCAGCCCCTGGTGTATGCTCTGCCTGCAATACTGATGTGCATAAAAGCCATCTTAGTCCTTTCCATCCTTCTCACTAGCAAATCAAAAGGTAAGCCATCAGAATCTGTTGAACCCAGAAAAGCAACTCGTGTGTCTTAGCTCAGGCTGACTAACAGCTCTCTTCCCGGTTTACAAGTGGTAGTCTTCGTAGTGTGTCCTCTTCTGGTGGGGAGAGAGCTCTGTACTCTTGCTCTTATAGGACACCAATCCTATCCTGGGGCTCCACCCTCATGACTTTATCTAAACCTGACTACCTCCCAAAGGCCCCGTCTCCTAATACTAATACGTTGGGGTTTAACATTTCAATGGATAAATTTTGAAGGGCAGGAACATTCAGTCCATAACATCCTGCTAACTACTTCTTTCTGGTTTCCTGGTTTTCAATACGGGAGAGGTGCCAGGAAAGCAGATGAACACAAATTCTTTACCCCATGTTTCTCTGACAGGGAATGAGCACTCAGAGTGAGCAAGGGGAAGAGTAGTAGGAGATGAGATCAGAGAGGTAACAATGACAGGATGATGTGAAATAACCAAGGGAAGGAAGGCTATAATAGTGGCGATGGGTGCTGCGTTTCTTGAAGCTGAGCTAGAAACTGCTCACGAGAAAGAGATTGTGGTTTTGACTACACTAATTTGAAAACTTTAATCTTTTGCTTACAATTTTAAATGTCTGTTGTACCAAATTCAATGAAGGCTTTGATCATTTATTTTCAGTTACCTTTGCCAACTTCCTCCTTGATTTTAAAATATTAGTGGATCCCTAGTATTCTTTCTTCAGCTCTGTTCTTCTTACAATCTCTAAGTGACCTCATCTTGCCTTTTGGCTCTAATTATTTACTACTTACATTCCGATGTAATTCTCAAACCTTTAGCCCAGAATTCTTTCCTCTCCAGACCATGTTTCTAACTGCTCATTCAGGATAATCTCTCAAAGTACATGATTTAAAAGTTGAGCTCATATTTCCTCCTTAACATGCTGCTTTTTCTTTCATGCACTTATTCATTTGTTGAGCATCTACCGTGTTTCAGATACTAAGGATGCACTATAGACAGATCAGACAGTCCTGTCACTTGATAGAGAATGCAGGCAAGTAAAATAGGCCTTTACAATACAATGTGTCAAGCACTATTATAGGGAGGTTGTAGGATGCAATGGGAACACCTAGGAGAGAGACTTAAGCTAGGCTTGGAGTTAAGGAAAATACTGAGAAGGTTTATCTAAACTGACACTTTATGGATGAGTAAGAAATATAGTAATTCGACAAAGTTGGAAAGAAAGAAAAATTTGTTTGAGGAGGGAATAGAGTATGTGAAGGTCAGAAGCAAGAGAAAGGGAGAATGCCCTATGAACCTGAAAACAGCTAGGAACTACAATCCAGGAACAGATCCTTCTTCTCTTAGCCTTCAGAAGGAAACAACCCTACTAACACCTTGATTTTGGGCTTCCAGCCTCCAGAACTGGGAGCTAATAAATTTCTGTTGTTTAAGCCATCCACTTTGTAGTAATTTGTTATAGCAGCTCTAGCAAACTAATACAATAGTTTGTTAAGATAAAGTACCAATTCACTTTGAAATGAACATTATTTATAATATTAATAGATTTATAAAGTAAATATGAGGTAGTGCATATCCCAGTAGACCTAATACTGGGAAACACTTAATTTACTTAATTTTCACTGTGCACAGGTCTAGGCTGAGCCACTTTTGATATTGGAGAACAATAAACAAGGAGATCCTACAAAATAATCTGTGGAGAATGTCTTAAAAATTAAAGGGTTAGAAAAACCACCCAGAGACAAAAGTTGGAGAATTTGAATTATAGACTGTCATCATTAATTTACACCCAGGGATTAAGAACTTTTGATAGTTCAATGGATTTTACTTTATACATATTAGCAACATTTTTAGAGGAAGAATATTTAAATGACAATAGAATATTTTCAGGCTCCTTCCTATGAACACTTAACATGAGGTCTACCCCCTCTTAACAGATTTTTAAGTGTACAATATTATCTATAGGCACAATATTCTACATCAGGTCTCTAGAACTTCTTGCATAACAAATTTGATACATGTTGATGATTAGCAACTCTCTATTTCTCCTTCCCTACAGTTCCTGGTAATCACTATTCTGTTCTCTGCTTTTATGAGTTTGACTTTTAGGTACCTCTTATAGCTGGGGTCGTGCAGTATTTGAACTTCCATGACTGGTTTGTTTCATTTAGCAAAATGTCTTCAAGGTTAATTCATGTTGTTGCATTTTGCAGAATTTCCTTCTTTTTTAAGGCCAATATTTCATTATATGTATATACCTCACTTTCTTTATTCATCTGTTAATGGACATGTAGGTTGTAGTCATATCTTGGATATTGTGAATAACATTGCAATGAATATGGGAGTGCTAATATCTCTTCAGGCTCCTGATTTCATTTCTTTTGGATAAGTACCCAGAAGCGGGATTGCTGGATTATATGGTAATTCTGTTCTTAATTTTTTGAAAAATCTCCATACTGTTTTCCATAGCAGCTGCAATATTTTGCATTGTTATCAGCTCTATCAAGTTTCCATTTCTCCACAACCTCACCAACACTTCATTGTCTTATTCCCCCACTGCCCCCCTGCCCCCCCGGAACGGCCACTCTAACAGGTACGAGCTGATATCTCATTGTGGTTTTGATTTACATTTCCCTGATGATTAGTGACATTGAGCATCCTTTGATATATCTTTTGACCATTTGTATGTCTTCTTTGGAGAAATATCTGTTCAGTCAAATTATTAGGTTTTTTTTTTTTTTTTTTTTTTTTTGCTCTTAAGTTATAGGAGTTCCTTATGTATTTTGGAAATTAATTCCTTATCAGTTATATGGTTTGCAAATATTTTTTCCCATTTTGTAGACTGGCTTTTCACTCTGTTGATTGTTTCCTTTGCTGTGCAGAAGATTTTTAGTTTGATGTAATCTCAGTTGTCTACTTTTGCTTTTTTTGCCTCTGCCTTTGATATAATATTCGTGAAATCATTGTCCAAAACCATTGCCTAAAGCTTTCCTCCTATGTTTTCTCGTAGGAGTTTTATAGTTTTAAGTTTTACATTTAAGTGTTTAATCCATTTTGAGTTGATTTTTGTATATGGTTTTATTTTCTTGCAAATGGATATCCAGTTTTCTCAGTACCATTTGTTAAAGAGACTTTTTTCCCCATGGTGTATTGTTGGCATCCCTGTCAAAGATCAGTTGACCATATGCATAGATATATTTCTGGGCCCTCTATTCCATTGTTCTGTATGTCTGTCTTTATACCAGTATCATACCGTTTTAATTATAAAAGACCCCAGATAGCCAAAACAGACTTGAAAAAGAACAAAGCTGATCATACTTCCCGATTTCAAAATATTTTACAAAAAACATAAAGCCAAAGCATCTCCAGTATCTTAAAGCACAACTTTACTCTTATGAAAAACTGTCATGCTGTTACCAATAGTGCTAGGATAATGGTAGCTGTCCAAATCCTCATCTCTTCAAAAACCTGGTAATTCAACCAGTAGTACAAATAAATCCATTCATGAAATTATCCTTTTAGCATTACTAGGAAACCAAGGATACAAAAACTTCAAACTGTTGCTGCAGCAAGCATGAAGGGTGGGTGGAGGCGGGGCTTCAAAATCTCTGTGAAAAAGAGGAGGCTTGGAAGAAGCACAGTGAAAATCTCCGTCAGAAAGAGAAAGTCTAAAGTGTGAAAAGTCTAGAGGTCAGAAAATATTCTTGTTCTTAGGGTATATAGGGTACAGTGGAATGATAAATGTAACCTCTCAGATAGTTCATAAAAAGTGATATATATTTGAGAGAGAAATAGCATACATGGCAAAATATAAAAAATGGTAAGCCTATAAAAGATTCATAGGAGTTTTGTATTATTGTAAATTTAATGTAAGTTTGAAATTATTCCAAAGTAAAGTTTAAAAAGTTACATGTCTGTCGTTTGTTCTGGACTAAATCATTTAGGTTCCTCCAGTTCCCTGTTAAGTAAATTCATTGTATATATTTGAATGGAACAAACTTTCATGTCTTTAAGATATCCCAAACTTCAGACTTACTAATACATATCAGTCATCTCAATAAATTTTAATTTAGTGAATTTTACTAGAACAAGAGACACAGTGATAACTAGTGTTGCTTTTTCCCCTGAAAGGTGTAAAATTGTGCTAAAAATTGCTAGATAATAGAGCAGATTTTAATACTAAAATTTTAAATATTGGAATGCCTTTATAATTTCCTTGACATATTTAAAAATCTGATTACAGTATGATTTGAAGCTAACAGAGATGACAATTCATTTATTTCTTCATATCTCTCATCCCATAATTTCGTAATTTTCTGTAAACCTCATGTAGACAAAGCAGAAAGTTTTGCATTGAATACTTATGCTTTTCACTTAGCACTGTTTAGTTTAAACAAAATATCCAGAAAATAGTCCAGTTTTTTCTTTTTAAATATGCTTATACTCAGGATATTAATGTGAGTTCATTTAGGGTAGAAATAATAAAGGTAACTACAAGTCGTATGTCCTACTTAAAAAGAATTATTTGTACCAACTTTAAACCAATTTTTAAATTAATAGTGATTTTTTTTGTCTGTTTGTTTTTAAAGATATGGATGTGATGAGGCCCTTAATAAATGAGCAGAATTTTGATGGAACATCAGATGAAGAACATGAGCAAGAGCTCCTACCTGTTCAGAAGCAAGAGGGTATTTCGTAAGTGTTACAGTTTATATGTCTCCTTTTCATTCAGTATATATTTTGTAATCATCTCTTATAGGTGAGGCATTTTATTAGATACTACAGAAGATGCAAAGATGAATAAAACGTCCCCTAGTCTATTTGAGAAAGAAGAAATACATCTAAATTACAGAGCAGTGTATAGGAATTACTACAGTGATGAAACATATCAAATGCTATGGATCTTGAAAGGAGATCTAATTGAGAGGAATAGAAATTTTAAGAGACATGGCTTCTGCAATGGTTAGGAGTTAGATGGTGGGAGGTAGGTAGTAAACCCTTCTGCTGAGTAAATGGTATGGTATGAAACAAAGTCATGGTAGTAGGAAAACAGTGGAACTTTTTAAAACTTTTTATTTTGTCATCATTAATAGATTTGAGTAAGTTCTTATTCCAATAGTAATTTAATGATTAATCAAAATTTTAATTGATCATAAAAGAATAGTATAAACTGAAAAAAATTTTTAAGGAAGCATTTTTGTTTCATCAGTTTAAAATTTTTGCTGTTCTTCTTAGTTTATTTTTTTCTTGATCAAGAGATCTCCTTGGAAACTTTTCTTAGGTGAAATCCTTGAAGGACTTCATGACATCTACAAGTTAATATTTGTCTTACCTGATGATACACATAGTTTTAAAATTTGCATATATTTTCTTTTAATTAACTTCCTCTTAGGTTGATCATAGATCAGATATGGTTAGTGCCATGATTACAAAGTCATTGTCAATAAATTGCTCTGTCTTACCAGCCTATCCATATATAATCTTCAACAGCGTTCTGAATACTATAGCAGCAAAGGGTGTCATGAGAAAATTATCCTTTCTTTATTACTTTAGTATGTACAAAAATACTTTTACTTAAATATCTCTCTTAATCTCTATAATAACTCTATTACAGAGATGGCCCATTTAACTGCTGATTGAAATGTTATTTGATTCCTTGCCTAGATTAATTTTCAGTTTTTTTCCTAATTCTAAAACCATGATCATGTGATTTTAATAGCTTTTGTTCTAAAATGTATAAATGTTACAACTTTTACTTTTCAGTTTTGTACAGACTCTTATGCATCTTCTTAAAGGAAATATCGGAACTGGCCTTTTAGGACTTCCGTTGGCAATAAAAAATGCAGGCATAGTGGTAAGACTTATCATTGTAATCTCTAGTTAAGATACAATTATCAATCTTAATTTACAGCAAAATTCACCACAAGGTAATATCTGGCCTAGTCAGATAAAACATGGTCAAGTGACAGATAATAATTTAGCCATTGTATTGATAAAATTATGTGAACTATGATAATATCTAACAAAAAATGAGAAAATTACTCTTCATTTCTTCTTAATTATTACTTCATATTTTTTGAGCGAAAGATCCTAAAACAGTATTTGGTTGCCCAGGTATGACTTTCAGGAATTTAAGTAGTGTATTCATATCAACAAATATGTTTATAGAGCAGATCATTTGTATTGGTGAAATTTTATAGTATTTTAGAATCAGAATAAAGTATGTAGTCTTCAGATTTAAAGAACAATAGTTAAGGAAAGGAATAACAATATCTTTTGAAAACAAATATTTAAAGTATTGCTAGAACTAATTATTGTAATTACAGAGAATCTTGATAGGGACAATTCACTAATGAAGTAATAAAATTATATTTCTCCATTTTTTATTGGCCAGTTTTCTAAAAAACTGTCATAATTGTCACTTTCTCTGCATTTGACTTTGTTCACCCTAATTTAGAGAAACTTAAACATTTCTGATTATAAAAATAAGCTTTGGTAATATTTTGTGTACATCTTAATCCAGACATCACTTTGATTTTAGTAATAAATACTTGAAATTTTTTTATGTACCACTCTTTTAAATAGTAATTTTATAGGCACAGTTCCCCACACATAGTAAGCGCTCAACAAGCAATGTACAGAAGTGGATTGCTCACAACCCCATATTGATACAGCATATATTTTTTAAATAATTTAGAGATAATGATGCGTAGTTGCATATCATTATTTTGGTGGGACACCGACAGTGATAGACTGCCGTCTCATGTTAATATGCTGCTGTGGTCTATCTTACTTTGTTTCATAGCTGTATTCATAGGTTTAGATAGCCAAGTTGATAAGATGGAATCATATGTAATTGTCTTAAATATTACTAAAATTCTGTCTTTTTTTTTAGCTTTTCATTATGCAAATGGCTATTTAATCATTTGTCCAACAAATATTTATTCATTGCAAATGAGTAATCTGTTGTTTAATTGCTTATAAGGCAACTTAATTTTTGTTAAATTTTAATATTTAAACCTTATAATTTTTTCCCCTACAGCTTGGACCAATCAGCCTTGTGTTTATAGGAATTATTTCTGTTCATTGTATGCACATTTTGGTACGTTGCAGTCACTTTCTATGTCAGAGGTAAATGTGAATTTGTTAAGTCTATTTATTTATTTTAAAGCTGTGTAGTTATTGAAAGTATCCGATAGTCATATTTCTATTGTGTTTTGCAGCTAGCAGTTGTAGTTCCTATAATCAGTTATAAAGACAAGTCTAAGATAATGAATGTGGAATAAAGTAGCATTTCACATGATTGAAATCTGGTCAGAATATATTCTTTTAAAATATAACCTTATTAGTGAAATCTGGTCAGACTATATTTACTTCTTTTGAGATATAGCCTTGTTAGTGAAATAGAGTGGTTTCTTTTTGTGTAAATGAAGAAAATCAGGAAAGGTATAGAGGGAAATGGAGGCAGCAGTACTGCTTTTAGTTATAGTGTAATAGTCTTCAGTTTATTAGTAATTAATTTTGGGGTAGAATGACTTTGGTGCTCTTTGCCGATTAGGTCACTTGGTAGATAGTAAAAGAATATTCTTTTTTCTTTATATTTGTATCATGAAATGCTTCTACTGGACAATGGACCAACTTTTTAAAAAATAAATATTACCTATCCTAGTAAACTAATACTGTACTCCTAACTGTTGTTAAATGTTCTTAAAACTGGGGAAGTTATTCATGATCTTTAAAGAACATGTATACTTGGAAAAGAAGTGGGAGTGAGGACGTGGGGAAATAATACCTACCTCATGGGGCTATTTTAATATGGTAGTTTATGTGAAAATATATTGTAAAGCCCTGTAGAGATGTATTAAATAGTGATATTCTATGAATGGAATAATAGAGGCATGAACAATGTAATTGATGTTTTTAGGTAATTGAAATATTTAAATCAGTGAAGAACAAATATGTTTTTTGAATCCTACAAATATATAACTTTAACAGTAGGTAACAACTAATATATTGGTAATAAGGACAGATATAAAATTTTTCAATTTCATGAGACATACTTTAAGAGTATGCAGATCTTGAAATTTCAGAAACTCCTCTGTCAGAGCATAGCCTCATATTCATTAAGTCCCATTTATTTGCTGTTCTTTTCGAGGGGAGGATTTATGGACCGACTTAATTTTTTTTTTTTACTTTGCATGTATGTCATTAAACTACAGATTTAAAAAATCAACATTAGGTTATAGTGACACTGTGAGTTTTGCTATGGAAGTAAGTCCTTGGAGTTGTCTTCAAAAGCAGGCAGCATGGGGACGGTAAGTACTTGCTATGTTATTAATATCTGGTTATTTAAATTACATTAATTTTTAAGTAATTTAATCTGACAAGATACATGAATAGAAGTTACATTTATACTTTTCTAAGTATAAAAGTTTGATAAAATTGGAGGATGAAACAATCTTTAGAGTTAGGCAGATCTCAATGCCATTTTTGAGGCCTGGATCAAATTATCAGGGGTTTTTTTCATTATTGTTGTTTTTTGTTTTTTCTTAGTTTTCTCACTATTAGATGAGTGTAATATTACTTACTTCACAGGATTATTATAGTAGTTTAAATGATATTTATAAAGCACTTGGGTAACCTATGGTATAATAATGTTCAATAATTTTTTAAGGAATAGGCAAGAAAAATGTTGTGATCTCATTATTTTAAATAAAACTACTCTTTAGCTGTATGTTCAGTATGTATTTTGGCATACTCTTTATTATCTTGTTTAAATGTAGCATCATTGGTGAACATGGCTAATCAAAGTCACATGAATACAGGACTGAAAAACTAAGCACAGGCAATCAACAAAATGCTGACTGTGGTACAAATGATATGTGCGGTGGAATTTAGAAGAAAAAGAACAATGTTAATGGGGTAGTTTATGGCTAACTATGACCTTTCTGGGGATTTTCAGGAGTTTAGATTTGTTTATGGGCCATTCAGAGTTCCTGATATGCTGAGTAGGAAAAGGAATAAAACAAAGCTTAATGCCATAGGGATTTGCCGCCAGAACTGTACCTTCTTCCTTCTTCTGCCCCAGTCTAGAGGCAACCTTGTCTGTTTTTTCTATCAAGAAGAATGGCAGATGGAAGTGGTTGGAATGATTTTTGCTGGGATGCTAAAATCAAAGATGGATAGAGATCTTAAGGGTATACTTAAATGTAATGCATCTGAGAGAAGAAACTTGGATTCATTTCAGGGTACCAAGATTACTTACAAAACCTCAAAAACCATAGAGAACTGTAGAGCTATGATAAACATAAAGATAGGCAAGGGCTCTTCTAGTTTCAGATGGCAGAGGGAGGATCGGTAGATTTGAAGAACACATTATTTGACAGCTTGACATTGATGGTCAAATAAGAGACTGTAATGAATTAGTGTGTGCTATTTTAGTCACTCGTTGTTTCCAGAACAAAACTGAGAAGTATGGGCTGTATTTTAATAACATGTAGGCAAATTTGTAACTTGAATAACCGCCATACCCAAATAATGCTAATTTGGTAATGTCCTTTCCCTACTTCTGTATACTATTTTAATGTAGCTGGAATTTTCTAGAGTATCTCATTAAAAAATAAAGACAGAGTTAAGCTACTGACGAGGTCTCTAGTGGTATGATTTAGGGCCATGCCCCCAGCCCTCTCCAGTTCCGTATTCTTACTAGTGATTTGGATAGTAGAGTATGCTTGTCATATTTGAAAATGATATGAAGCTGGGAGAACTGAGAAATATATTGGGTTGATCTGATAAAATTTTGAGAAGTAGGAGAAATGTGCTTAATCTAAAAGAAAAATGTTTTCATAGTATTTTATAAGCAGATACTCTTAAACTGTTGAATTTCAGAAATAAATGATGAGAAAATTTTCACCTTTTAACTTAATGGTACGTTCTTTTGCTCAATAATAGTTATAGTGACATACTGATCATACACATATGATTTTTAAATAAAATAAATATTTTAAGTATTTCTAATTTTAAGGAAGTGAAAAGAATATATATATACTGTTATAAAATATTTTAAAATAGTTAAAAAGATAAAATATATGTTGACATTTCAGCAGCTCTTATTGATACTTATTCGTGAGTATCTCTTTACAGGAATGTGGTTGACTTTTTTCTGGTGATAACACAGCTGGGATTCTGTAGTGTTTATATTGTCTTCTTAGCTGAGAATGTGAAACAAGTAAGTATTTTTCTCTAATGAAATTGTTTTCTTCCAATACAATAGTTATTGCATCATTTCCTCTGAGCCATGGTTGAATATGCAAATGTGTTCCTTTCAGTAAATCATGTTCCTTTGTAGATTTTCCGTTAGTCTTCTTTTCTGCAAGGTGGATTCCTGCTATTGTTGGTTTTACTTCTCTTTATTATATCAATGATGCTTGTTCTTTCAGATCAGAATAGGACATCATTTAATAATTCTTAGCTACCTGAAATTTAGATACACAGATGTTTGGGAACATATTCTTTACATTGATGTTTTATAAAGACGTACATAAGGCTTTAGCCAGAGCCTAAAAAGTGAAGTAAAAATGTGGGCATTACTAAAATCCAATAATTACTGCCATTGTCTAAAAAGATACTATGTCCAGAAATATACAGTGTTCTGTAATTCTCTTCATATTTGAATATTTGCTCTAAGAAGTAGTTTGCATTCTTAGTAGAGATGGTCAGTTTGAACAAACATGCAAAGCACTGAAATAAAAAAAGCTTCCCTAGTAAAACAATGCCAAAGCACATTTCTTTATGTGCCTTAACTGTTAGATTGTCTTTACTCTTTTTACGTTACCTCCAGCTCTTTAATTATTAATTTAATTAATATTTATTAATTATCCACATGTGCATGATGCAATAGTAGACATTATGCATTGTCATCTATTTTGTATTTTAATGCAAAATTATGTGAATATGTTTTCTAAAGAACCCCATACATATACATATATTTGACTCACTTTTCTAAGTATAAACTATGCTTTATTTTATATTTAGACCAAGAATTGGCAAACTTTTTCTGTAAAGGGTCAGATAATAAGTATTTTCGGTGTTGCAGGCCATATGATTTCTGTCTCAACTCAGCCGTAGACAACAGTACATAAACAAATGGATATGTATCTGTATTCCAATAAAATTTTATTTGGAAAAATAGGCCAGATTTGGTCTATGGGCCATACTTTGCTAAAGCCACAAACTTAGTTTTTTAATGTTGGAAAGACTCATTGAGTCAAACTCCATTTTATAAATGAGAGAGTTGATGCTTTCATTAGCATTACTCATTATTGATGATGTGCTTATGATTTTACAAGTATTTAATTCCAAAAGTTGCATATTGTTATGACTACAGACTCAATTAAGAGGCTGTTTATTGTCAAGCACTGGTAAGATACCATCTTACTAATCGTAGAATACAGAGGAAATTATGCCTTTCTAGGATTGTGCAGCATGGTAGTACTGTATCTTTTCTATTATCTCCAAATAGAACAACCAACAAGTTTGATTTGAATTCACAAATATTAATAATGCTTTATAATCTTATATTTATAAACTATGACATATTTAATCTTTACAACTGCTCTAATATAAGTACTATGCTCATTTTATGAATGAGGAAACTGAGTTTCACAAAGCATGAGCAATGTGCTAAGTCATATGAATTAGGCTGAAATCTAGGTCTCCGACACAGCTTCCACCCAGCATGTTAATTGTTCATCACTGGACAGAACATTGTTTGATTTTAATTTGTGTATGTGTGTGTGTGTGTGTGTACATAAAGAGTATATAAAATGCATAAAATAAATGTCTATAAACTTAGGATTAGTGACATTCTCCTGTGAAATATTATCAGTTGCTTCCAAAGTTAAATGGAAGAATTTAACTCATTTGCACATATACTAGAAGACCAGGTAGGAAAATGACTCTCTGGGAGCTAAGGAGAATGCCTGTTGTAGATAGAAAGATGAAAGTCCTTTTGAGGCATAAAGAGCAACGTGGAAAAAGATATTCCTAGAGACTCAAAAAAGCCAAAAGCAACAATAAACACATTATCTTGGCAGAGCAGGCAGATGGTCACTGAAACAGCATCATCAGAGATTTTTACTCTCTGCAGAAGTGTTCTCTCACTTTTGATAGCAGTCTCCAATAGTAGATACATGGGTTTATTAAACCTTACCAATCACTGCTACTGTTAGAGCTAAAAACTGGAAGATTATTATTACCTTATTCTACATAAAATTGAAAGTATATAGTTCATCAAATTAAAGAATTAAGAGTTTAGTTGCTATACAGATGTGTGAACCTCCTACTCTATAACTGCCATATGACTCTTCTTGGTCCCATTAGGACACTGTGGGCAATAAGCATGGTGAAAAAAACCATAGTGCTTCCAATGATTCTAGTCCATTGTTGTTAAAGCTCCTGTCTGTTTTTACTTTAAGATACTCTAGAAAATTTTAGATAGATAAAATAGTATATATGGGCATGAAGAATGGGGAAGGGATATTATTAAGAAAAAATAATAGCGATACAAAAGATTTGATGTGAACTTTAGAGTCAGAAGATCTGAATTCAAATCCTCACTCTCTCAGTTTTAATTCACGTTGGGCAAGATCCCCTTATCCTTGGTCAGGCCTCAGTTTCCTTATTTATAAAATGGAAATAGTAATGAACTCTCCTCTTGTTCCTCATAAACTTATTGTGAGGTTCAGCTGACAAAAACCTTTGTAAAATGTAAAGCAGCATACAAATCTAGGGTATTATGCATTTTAAAATTTTGCATTTTAGCTTTGCTGAAGAGCATAATCTGCCTTTGGAATTTTAACCGTTAAAATACTGGGTCATTGATAAGTTAATAAGTAGTGGTTTTTAGTAAATTTGAGCTCTTAAATGAAAACAACTGAATTTAGTAATTTTATTTTATAATATTTATTTCAGTGTTTTGCATTTTGGTAAACATGTGAGATCATAGGAAGTCCTATTAGATAGCCAGTCTCTGTCTCTAGAGGGCACCAAAGGACTCAAATGTTTATCTGAATCTTGCTCTGGGTATGTATCTACATTTTTATTTTATTTTTTAATCGTGAGAATTTCTATAACCATCTTTCTGCCGAGGAATAATAATTATTATGAGAGATTTGTGATAGGATTAATTTGAAATTCCCAAGCACTTAATGATTCAAATGGCCCTTTTTAAAATTGGTTATGTAACTGCTTTTCTCTTGCCAGGTACCCTTGTTAGAGCTTAGCTTTGATCATTATCTAAGCTGATTATTGGAGGTGTAGAAATATTTGGCTCCAAATAATTTGGTTACTGAGAAAATTGAGTTGACAGATAAAATATGTTAAGAGCCAAGTAATGTGAATTAACCAATTTAGCTTCTATTACAAATTATAGAAGAATAAGGGGTATACGGAGTAACCTGAGAGTTTAGTTAGTCCATTATGAGTTATAACTTGCCTGTGTAGCTTGAAACCAGTAGATATGTTTTCTGGAGTTTCAGGTGAGGTATATACAGTTGTAGTGGCAGTAAATGTTGCGTATCGTGGATTATAAGTATAAAATGAAAGGAAACACTTGAATTGTTAATTATATGAGAATTTTGTTCTAAAAGTCTGATTTTTTGGCCTTTTAATACTTAACTGTATTTAGAGAGAGAGAGTGGAGGCCAGGTGGCCACTCCCATAGGGCCTTCCTTTCAGGGTTACAGTATTTTGGTCAGGTTAATGTGAAGCTAGGTTCTGGATCCTCAAGCTTCCGTTTAAATTCTAGAACCACCACTCACCAGCTTGATATCATGTAAGTTTCCTTTACCCTCCCTAAACCTCAGTTTCCTCAACTATAAATTGAAATTAATACTGTCACCCACCTCAGAGAGTTATTTTGAGGATTAAATGAGATATTGTATATAAAGTATTTAGTTCAGTGTCTGACACATAAAAAGTACTCAAAAAATGCTCTTAAATTGGTTTGGTTTGTAAGAATTTATCCAAAGATTTGATGATGTCATTGTGCTCAAAGGAGGGTATAGTGTTAGGAGGCAAATAGATTTTCACTGGTATTTAAATTACAGTATGATCTGCCTCTGCTATGAGTTTTTAAAATTGTTTTACAAGTTCTCCATCATTTTATTTCTATTTTAGTAAGTTGGGTTGTGTGATTAATTGAATCAGAGACAATTTTTAATATATGGAGCTTGCAAATCATTGTATATCTTTTGAAAGCTGAATATTGATTTATAGAAATGGATGAATAAATTTTAAGGTAAAGTTGATTTACTTATAGAAGATTTTTGTTCTAGCAAAAATTTATCTATTATCTAGTGTATAGTCATGCATGAATTTAGTGGATTCTTAACAAATATGTATTGATAGTAATGGTAATTTATGAACAATTGCTTTATAAAAATTTTACAGTTAGACTGTAGTTTCTAAATTTCATTTCGACTGTATTTCTAAGAGGTACTTAGAGCTTGTTTCCTACTCTGAAGAATATAAGTTAGAGTAGCATACTCAATGGCCATTCTAGGCAAGTATGCTTCCTCTTCTGATGATCTCAAAAGCAGATTGAGCCTTTGAAGGAATCCTGAAGTAGCATGGTTTATTACAAAGCTTCAGAATAAATTAGTAAATCTACTCATAATTTTCTAGTGAACTTTCCATTCATGGTATGATAGAAGTTATTTCGTAAAGATTACCCTATTGTAATTATCCTTAAATTTCTTATTCATTTATTCATTCATTCATTTCTAGGAAGCTAGAGTATCTTGAAAAAATGTAGATATTTATTGTAAAGGAATTTATCATTGAGGGCATAGACCAGAATTTTCTTTATATTTCCATTTTATGATTATAAGTTGACGTAAGTTTTTTTTTTCCCCTTCTCTTCATTATTCTCCTGATAATCCTATGTGTAGGTTCATGAAGGATTCCTGGAAAGTAAAGTATTAGTTCTGAATAGTACCAGTTCATCAAATCTATGTGAGAGAAGAAGTATCGACTTAAGAATATATATGCTTTGCTTCCTTCCATTTATAATTCTCTTGGTCTTCATTCGTGAGCTAAAGAATCTATTTGTGCTTTCATTCCTTGCCAACATTTCCATGGCTGTCAGTCTTGTGATAATTTATCAATATGTTGTTAGGGTAAGTATTACATGTTTTTAACTGTAATATGCTTCTTAATAAGTAAATTGTTTATTTTGAAGTGAAAGTAATGGCTTGTAAAGACCCCAGTTCATATGTGGTAATACGAGGAGATAATCAGTAAACTTTGGTTTTCTTGTGTGTGGTACTCCTTAGTTAGAAAAGTATATGACATAAAAATTGAAAGCACAGGCTTTATAGTCAGATCTGGATTTGAATCTTGATAAATATACGTCTGGGATTTATGACATAGCTCAGAAGATAGTAATACCTACCTTATAAGAGTTGTTGTGAGATTTAGGACCATGCCTTTGTACACTGCCTAACATGAAACAAAGGACTCATTAGTATTTTGTTTAGTCCTTTAAGATGTGAATCAATCACAAGATATGGGAATATAGATGTAATTTTATAATTCTTAACCCAGTTTCCTTAAAAGAATCTATTGATGGGATTCAGGAGATCTGAAATAATTAAAATTATTTGCGAGATACAGTGTTTATATGTATATGCATTTTTATACTGAGCAGCTTAGTATAAAAGGGGAAAATAATTAAAAAGGTTGAGAATCCCTGTCCTATTCTTTCCTGATTCGATCCATCTTATATATTGCTGCCAAAGTAATTGTTCTAAAATCTCTATTAACAATCCTTTATAGACTCTCTTACGATGGTTCTCCATTTCATTTTAACCCCCTGTCTGAATTACAAAACCTGTAGACTCTTTCTTATAACACGTAAGAGTGGAAGAGGACAAGCAGGAAGATCTCATAAGGCTTTCTGGAGTCTATGATCCCTTAGCTGAATGTGTGAGTCAGTGGAGCAGAAAAGGAGTTTCCTTAGGTAGAATGGACAGTGTGAGCCTTGAATAAAGTGTAGTGTTGTTATCAAGTAATCCAAACACTTTAATATACTTTTCCTTCTGACCCAGGCTTATGTTTTCAGCCATGTATCACCATTAAATAACACAGTTCTTCCTAAGCTTCAGATATTCTAGACCTATTTTCCAGATTATCTGTGTGCTTTCATATTTCAGTTTGTTTATCCTCTTTCCTTGGTCTTCTATTTTATTTTCAGTCAGATAAGGCAGAGAACACAGGATGAGGAGACAAGTAGGGACCAGTCTTGAGGTAACTGAAACAAGTGGCCATTGAACAAGATATGTAGCTTGTGAGTTTCCAGATAGTAGAGAGTTGGAATGAGACTATGAGTCGGGACCAAGTCATTAAAGCCAGAATCAAGGCATATGCACAAACAATAAGGGTAATGGCAACTGTCAGTTCAAAGAGTAAAACACTGAAACCAGGGGAGACCTGTACTAGTGAGTAGCACAGAGTTATGAGGTAGAAAGCCAAAGTCAGCAACCAGGTATCTTAGAGACTGAAAGAGCAATGAAAATCCGGTAGAGAATGGGTTTCATTAGACATCATCAGCACTGATTGATAACTGACTGTATGGCTCTCAGCTCAGACCTCGAGTGTGCTTATGTATTTCCTGTTGTGGCAGGAGCCATACCCAGTGTGAACAGCCTAGGACTTGCAGATGGAAACAGGTAATCAGGAGCATTTAGCTCAGATGGAATGTGTGGGCATGAGGGAAACATTTGCTTTTGGCAGTGACATCTTAACAGCTTGGCTGTATTTAACATAGGGTGCTTAAAGTGTTCATTGAAAGAATTATTCACTTTTATAACACATTTGCTGTTGTGAAGCTCAGAATTATATGATTTTGCTCTTTCATTTAAAATTCTTTAAAATAAGTAGAGTTGTAACTTGCTTTATTTGTTTCTTCTTTTCTGCAGAATATGCCAGATCCCTACAACCTTCCAATAGTGGCTGGTTGGAAAAAATATCCACTTTTTTTTGGTACTGCTGTATTTGCTTTTGAAGGCATAGGAGTGGTAAGGATTTAATGTTTGTTATTTTTTAAAATCTTAAATCAATACAAAGATTTAAGTCAAGCTACATTCTTTTTTGTTTCTGTTTTTGGTATTTCTAGAACATGATTTGCAGTTTCATGTGACAGGTTCGACTTAAAGTTTAATTCTTCCACTAACCAAGTTTAACCTTAGATATATCACTTAAACTCTCTAATTCTCTTTATTTGTAAAATGAATACATTAGATTATTTTAAATATTTTATTATGTAAAATTTTAAAGCTATACAGAATTTAGATAATCATATGATGAACTTTTATGTAAGCATCACTCAGTTTCAAAAATTGTTCATGCATAGCCAATTTTATCTATGTCCCAGCTACTCTACTAAGCCTGGGTTATATTTAGACAAATCTGAAACATCATATTTTATAGACTAGATGTTTTGAAGTTAACTGAAATTGTTACAAAGGTACTATTACATAAGAAAAGTCCAATATAAATTCTCCCTTTAGATTTGTGCATATCATATTTGTTTTGGGAAATGGTGTTATCGTAAAGCTAATACCAAGAGATACAAGTATCCTGAGGATTCTAAGATCTTAAATATTTCCGCTCAATATGCTTTCATGTTTTTTAAAGCCTAGAATGTATAGATTTGTGGAAAATAAATTATTGTTGTCTACCCTATAGCTCGTTTCATAGTCTGATGGTATGGTATGGGAGCGGAACTACTTATAAGCATCTGTTTATGTGAACCACAGATAGATCTAAAAGATAATTTTACACCATTTTACTTGGGTTTCTGCTCTCTGAATTCTCCTTTAGAGAATTCTCACAAGTTCTTACAATTCCACTTACCACTTTTATAGGCATACCTGCAGATTTTCACTTCTGTCTTTACCTAAGCTTTAGTTAGCTACTGGACATTTCCATTTAAGTGTTGTTTCTGTGATACCTCAAATTCAACAGGTCCAAAGTCTGACACGTATTTTCTTATACAAAACCAGCTTCACTTTTTCATTTCTCTGTTTCTTTTAGTTCTACTTTCAATGGCTCAAGCTTGAAACATTGTAGTAATTCTTTTCATTCCATCACTGGTTTCTTCATTGTACTCAGTAATTAAGGCATGTTGATTCTCTTTCATATTTCCCCAAATCTATTTCATAAATGAGATTTATGTGTAAAGCACTTACAATGCTGCTTAACACAGAAGGAGTCTCCATAAATGTTCATTTTCTCCTTTTCTAGCTGTACTGGCACCATTTATTGACCATAATCCCTTATTTCAGGTCTGGATTGTCTCCAGAGCATCCAAATTGTTCTCTGTTCTTTCTTCTATTAACCAGTTAATACTTCCATATGGACCTGACTTTTTACCTGAGAAGTGAAATAATATTAGAGTTATTATCTCATAAGGTTATTGTGAGGATGACATCAGATGCTACATGGCAAAGCTTTTAAAAAAATATGTGGCATGCTGTAAGCACTCAGTATATACTTGCTGTTATTATTAGTGTCATTTATTGTATAGTCAAATCATTTGGCCAATACCTCTTAAGATTTGCCTAAACTTAACTTTTCAATTAGTATTTTTTTATTTTCTTTCACTTTTTTTTATATAATGAAAATAATTTATTCATCTCACTAAATTGACATACAATAGATACAGATGGATAGATAAAGAAACATGTATGTATGGGTTATTATACATACATATATTTTCTGGTACTGTTTGATGAAAGGCCTATAAGCATTGATACCCCACTAGCAACAAGACTACCCAGCACCCAAATCTTGATTTCTGAATACCATTTGCAACAAAAGAACCAAAGTTTTTTGGTGAATTGGCTCATTCTAGGGCAGAAGCAAGGAAATTCAAGATGAGTCTAGGTATCTTGTTGTGCTGGGAAGTACGGAAATGCTCAAAAAACAGGAGAATGGAGGCAAGTCAATGAGACACAGCAGTCCACCTGATAGAATTTACAACCACCAAAGCTGGGGCAGTATAAGCAACAAAATAACAGTGTTTTGGATTCATTCTCAAAGTTTAAGCAAATATACATGAATCCATACTAATATAAATGATAAATACTAATATTGATAAATATAAATCCATAATAATACATTAAAAAAAGGGGGGAGGATATTTCCAAATAATTTATGTAGCTACTCCCCCTCCAGGAGCTTCAGCTTAATCCCCTGTAGTCCCTGGAGTGTGGGCTGGCTGCAAAAAAATAAGAGTATGATGAGAGGGAGAAGAACTTTACAAGCTGAGAATCCTAGAAAACACTGCCTTAACCAAATGATCAAAATTAACTTCACTAGCGATAAATCACGTTGATACTGTGTGTGATGAGAAGGGCACTTCACCTTTGTGGTATCCTTTTCTAAAACCTATAATCCCAGTCTAGTCATGAGGAAAACACAGACAAACCCAAAGAGAGGGACATTATACCACACACCTAGCCAATACTCCTCAAAATGGTCAAAATAATAATAATGGAAAGAGTGAGGAACTTTCACAGACCAGAGTCAACTGAGGAGACATGGCAACAAAATGCAGTGTTCTGTCCTGGGTGGGACTCAAACCAAAAAAGGACATTAGCAGAAAAACTAGTAAAATCCAAATCAAGTTTGGAGTTTAATAGTAATGTACTAGTGTTGGTTCTTAGTTGTAACAAATGTACTTCAGTTGCATAAAACATTAACAATAGGGGAAAGTGTTCACATTTGTTTTTTCAAACAGGTTTGCCTGCAAAGAGCTGATTTTAAATCTTTTTAAAAATCTGTAATGTAATATATATACGTACATATATATATATATATATATATATATAACACCTAAAAACATACTTCAACAATTATAAGTGTTTTAAAGAAAAAAGATTTGCATATAAGCTGTGGAAAGATTAATTTGTATAAATGTAAGACAGGATACTAGATTGTTTTAAATTATTTGTTATCTGCATTCTCTTAGGTCCTTCCGCTGGAAAATCAAATGAGAGAATCAAAACGCTTCCCACAAGCATTGAATATTGGCATGGGGATTGTTACAACTTTGTATGTAACATTAGCTACCTTAGGATATATGTGTTTCCGGGATGAAATCAAAGGCAGCATAACTTTAAATCTTCCCCAAGATGTATGGTAGGTATAAATGGGTTTGTTAATCCTAGTCTGTATATTTTATAGATGTAGTTTGCTAATATTTGATGATAAAAGTGTATTCTTGGATTTACAGTTTAAACGTAATTTTTACTGATTTCATTTGTGTAATCTAGAATCTTTATAATCTTCAGAGACCATCTATGATTTTGCATATCGTTGTGGGATTTTTTTAAAAGATTAAAAATTGTAGAATGTTCCAAATTTGAGTAAATTAGAAGAGTAAAACATAAATTCTCTTAATATGGACTCTCTTGAATAAAAAATTTAATACTTGTCCATCATGCTAAAAAATCCAATACTCTGAGTTCTTGATAAAATAATATAACCTTTCACTATGGCCTTTACTGTTTTGCTGGCCAGTGTTGATACTGTATGCACTCCAAAGCCTTTCAGAACACAGTTAAATAATGTGGTGTCTTAATAGTCTCTAATATTAGAATCGTATTCCATTAAATGAAGCAGTGTATAGGGTTTTTCCTTCTTCCAGAGATTAGTCTCTGGAGAATGCAAAAAGATATGCATAGTGATTACTATGCATACTAGCGCCCTTATTTATAAAATGGAAAGTAACTTCTTAGTTTTGATAAATGCAGAGAATAAATACTAAATTGTTGATTAATGTCATGCTGCTCCTTTTGCTGTTTGGATTGAAGTCTGTGAAACTTTACATGTTAAATATAGCACTTACACTAAAAAATATTAAGGGTATTAGGTTTTCATACAAACAAACATTGAGAAGTAGTCAGGTGACTTCTGCTGTTTCACATGTAACATTCTTCATGAAGCATGTATTGGATAGGAAAAATTCAATCCAAAAAATAGGGAAGGAGCATGTAAGAACAGGGAAGCAATGAGGTAAGCATTTTAATTTATTAAGATAATTGAACTGGGACTTTATTTTCTCCTCCAAAAAAAGCAGACCCCAAGTCTAAGCTATATTTGTAGCATACAGGAGCTAGGAGTCTGAATATTCTGGGAAATAAAGCTGACGAGTAATCAAGGTAATCAAGCAATGTCTTAATTGATCCTGCTAGACAATCATACGGTCGAACTTTGAGGAGTTTATTGCCTAAGATGAAAATGTTTAGGTGAAAATGGACTCATCAAGAGACACAACAAATAAAAAGAGAAATAAATTTAAGGAAACTGAAAAAAGAGATTCATATATGCAAGACTATTCCCTCTGTCCTCTCCCTCACAAATTCTTAAATCTCCATCCAATATTAAAGTTGCCTGTAACTAGGAATTCGGGCCCAGACTGTTTCTGCCTTTCTTCATCAGAATATCTATTATTGATTATATTAAATTTAAAATGAAGGTTATCTACCAAATTCATTTATTCATCGAACAGATATTTATATTATGCCTTTTGTATACTACGTTCTGTTCCAGGCCCTAGAGATACAGTGGTGAACAGATAAAAATCTCTTCCTCATAATGCTTACATTTTACTGAAAATGCTACACAAGTTTAGTCATTTAAAGCATTCATCTAGTGATGAATACTAAACCCCCATTGTTTTATTTTTTAGCATAGAATGAGGTGAGGTTCTTAGTAAGAATTGTAGCTAGTCCTCAAAAATACTCTAAACACAGCTAAACCCAAGATTCTTAACCTGAGTACAATGAAGGGTCCAAGAGGGAAAGTGAGTTATCCGATTCTTTCCAGGTGTAGCTTCTGTATTCAGCCTTGAGAAAAAGACTCGGTCAACAACTTATTTCTTAGGTTGGCCTTTAAAAAAATTTTAAGATATTCATACCTGTAAATTTAAGTATTGATTTGTTAGCCAATGAGCGGAAAAGAATAGAAACATTGCAAATTTTGAATCTCATGTTTTCAAAATTAATGTTTTTAGTGAAACATTGGTTGTCTCCCCTCCCCTTATAATGATTTCATGTATTGACTGCAAAATAATTATTTGAAAAATACATTTCTGCTCTTTACTAAGATATTAAATTTTCTGCTAACAGTATAACGTATTTGTTGTAAAGCAAGAATCATTCTTTGGAGTATTTTTATTTGTAATATTGAATGGGTGTAGTTTCTAAAAATTACCTATCCATACCCTTTTTGATTATTAATATCAATTTAATATTTAATAAGTATATGTCACCTACTAAGTATATTGGGGTGGAGTATAGTGAGAGGAATAAAACACCATCTCTAACTTTAAAGAACTTTTGTAGTGAGTTTTAAAATACCTTTTAATGTACAATACATGTTACTTACAAGTTTTTATGTTCTAATACATCCTGAAAACAAATTCTTGTGATTTAAAGAAAGTTTTTATGCTTTGGAGAGAGTGTTTACTGGCTAAATTCTTCTTTCAACTCTTCATTTCTAAAACTTAGTATGTAAAGGACCCTTACCAAAGGTGCTTGCTAAAAACCAAAATGAGAACAAAGGCTAGCAATATCTCTAGAAAAGTTGAATAGAGAAAAATAGTTTAGAGTGATTGAAAATACTGATGTCAAACATAGAAATTAGTGAGCTCTTGAATCAGAAAACAAGTAAAAATGAAACAGTTGATTTTAAAAGACTGCAGCACTTTCTTAAACATTTCTATGTTACTTTTCATTGTTTATGAATAAGTACACCTGCTTCCAAAAGACAAGCCATTTATTTCCCATTTTTATTCTGTGTAACATCAATAATTGCAAAAAAATAATATTATTGAATGATCATTAATAATAATGAGGCTCAGCCTATATATCTTGTTTTATAGCAATAAAAATTATATGCATAATGATGTATTTTAAAGTATATTAACTATATTTTAAAAGATGTAAGTTAAAAAATAATTTCGAAAAGGAATGTTCTAATAATAAACAAGAATATTCAAGTCTCACAATTACATATAAGAGTATGTGAAACTAGGAGGCTCTCTGTTATTTTGTACAATTCAGTAATTTGACCATTTTGTGTTTAATCTTTAAACCTCGAACTGAGAAATATATCCTGAGGTCGTTTTAAAACTAAGATTTTTATTGTGCCAGCCCTATTTCGTTTGTACTGTTTTAAAATCCATTTCTTAGCTCTTTTCCTTCCTCTTCTATGATGAAACAATTATAGAAGAATTACTGAATTCCTTTTTGCTCTGCTACAGTTCAGAGAACTATTTACAATCTTTACCACTTTGTCTTAAGACATCAAAATTAAGCTGAAAGCCTAATTAATCTAGAGGCCTTTCTTTACCGAAAGTGGGACATTTTATAACCCTTTAAAATAATTGCGTATTTTTCCTAAGAAAAACTCTGCCCTGTGCATACACATCTTAGGTGACAAAGTAGAACTCTTAAGTGCCAAGATTGTGGCTATTGATGACGTTTCCACCAAAAGAGGATAAACAAGTTAGTCACTACCCCTAATGCAGCGTGTGGCTCATTTGATTCAAGGGCTTGTCTCTAGTGTGTTTCTTAAAGAATAAAAGTGTGATTGGGTTTTTCTATTGATTGTCAGATATTCAGAATTTCAAAAAATAACAACACATAATTTTATTGTTTGTGACCTAAGGGAGTAGGTTCCATAGTGTCTCTCTGAGAGTCCTACAATTATACATATTCTCTCTCTGCCATTATCAACTTTTAAAAAGGCATTTTCCTTAAGTTTTTATTAAGATATACATGCTGACTTTTGACAAGAGGCTGTCTACAACATAGAAAGCTAAAGATATTTATAAAACTGAACATTGCTGTGCTGTTTCGAAGCACTGGGCATCAAAAAAGTTAAGTTTACTTGGATAAAACAACAACCCGACCCAACAACCTTATTTCCCTTATTAATGTAACTTTAAAAGAGGCAGAGTTCCTATGTAATCTAGAGAACTTTGCAAGCTGAAACCATTTAGATGCCCTCTTTTTACACGTAAGGATGATCATGACATTTCTGCAACTAATAACATACATACCAAGAAATTTCCAGCAAGGAGAACTGTATAACTCAATATGAAGTTTTCTTCTCTATATAAATCACTGAGATATCAAGGACATACCGTATGCTCAATTTTTAAAAAGAAAGTTGAGAAAACATTAGCTCTTCATGGGGCTCACCCTAACCTTCAGAACAATGGCTTAGCCTTGAATGAAATCTTTCCAACAATATTTCACAAATCTTTGCATGCCACATTCAAGCTTTCTAGGGTTGCCAGAATGAATTGTCCATCTATCATGTAGAAATGTAGTAGAAATCAGCTGTGTGTTTTTTTTTTTATAAACAACCATTTTTGTTTATAATATTTTGTAAGATACTGACCTAAGTTTGTGTTGGATTTCTTGTCTAACATTAAAAAGGAAGAAAGCTAGATTCATATTAAGACAACAGTGTGGATGAACCTGAAAGGCATTATGCTAAGTGAAATAAGCCAGACAGACATATACTGTATGTTATCACTTATATGTGAAACCTAAAAAAAAAAAAACCAACTGACATAAACAGAGAGTATATTGGTGGTTGCCAGTGGCTGGTGGATGGGGAACAGAAGAAATCTTTGTAAAAGGGTACAAACTTCCAGTTATAAGATGAATAAGGTCTGAGGATCTAATGTAACAATTATGACTGTCGTTGATAATACTGTATTTTATAATTGAACTTTGCTAAGAGAAGAGAACCAAAATGTTCTCACCAAGAAAAAAAAGTAAAAATATATGGTGATGGATCTATTAATTAACTCAATTATGGGCATCAGCCTTTCGCAATGTATATCAGTTATCATCTTGTACATTTTAAATATATTACAATTTTATTTGTCAGTTATGCCTCAGTAAAACTGGAGGGGGGAAATGACTAAATTTTTAATTTTTTTTAACAGGTTATATCAGGCAGTGAAAATTCTGTATTCCTTTGGCATCTTTGTGACATATTCCATTCAGTTCTATGTTCCAGCAGAGATCATTATTCCTGCAATCACATCCAAACTTCAGACTAAATGGAAGCAAATCTGTGAATTTGCGATAAGGTCCATCTTGGTTAGTATTACTTGTAAGTATCATTACATGTTTACATTATAATAATTTTTTTGTTGTGCTTCATTAGCTAAATTATATTTTAAAATATTTTTAAACAATTTTATTCATCTAGCTGAGATACTTTTTAGTTTAAAATTTTATTCGTCTACTACTATTTAAGAAAAACACCACCAGATCCTACTGCATTTAAAAAAACTATCATTTTGAAAATGACGTCAGTTGTAATTAAAATATACTTAAATCAGATGCATAAGGGCACCCCTATACCGTTGATACACATTTTGTTTCCAGTTTTCTTCAGGTTTTTTATTTCAGCTAACTTTTGTATATTTAACAGTTTAACTCTCCATGACTGTATATAGGAATAGGCTTTGTTTTGGTGTTTAATAATTTCAGTGGTTTGTTTTACTTGTTACTTGAAGGTGTATACATAATCTCTTTTTAAGGTTCCATATTAGAAAATGTCTTCACAAGGTAGCATTAGTAATGGAGACTTATGGAGAGGAAACTTGAGTTTGGTATAGTATAAAGTGTGAGTTTTGGAGTCACACTGACCTGATGGTTCAAACTCAGCCCTACCACTTACTTGCTGGTGTCTTGCATGGCAAGTTACATACCACCTTTGGGACTCTCTTTCCTCAACTGTGAAATAAAGGTGAGACTTCCTTATGGCATTTTTGTAGGGCTTAAGAATATTAACAAAGTAGCTAGAAGTTACTGTTATTATTGTCACCATTATTATTAAAACTGCAAATAGAAAGATGACTGCAACACTGAACTAACGGGATTGCCTAAAATGATACCAGGGACCAAATTACTGGTGTTCTGAAGATTAAGCAGCTTTGGAAATTCTGTGGAAGATATGAATAACCACCTTGGCCCTTTTAAGGTTATAGTATGGTAGAGCTAGAATTCTGGGCAACTTTGTAAATTGTATTGAGTAGCTTGGGGTAGAGTTTATGCCTTGATTTAAAGAATTGGGTACATTACATTTTCAAGAAAAAGCAAAGTTGATAAAAGTAGATAAAACTTATTTTCAAAGTAATAAGTTTTTAAAAAGTATAGTTGGCATACAATATTATAGTAGTTTAGGTATACAACATAGTGTTTCAACATCATATATCTTAAGATGTGCTGACCATGCTAAGTCTAGTAATTGTCTGTCACTGTGCAAAGTTATCACACTATTACTGACTATATTCCCCATCACCTTTTTCCCCCATCCCTCCACCCCTACCCGTCTCTGGCAACCATCAGTTTGTTCTTTGTTTCTATGAGTAGTTCTGTTTTGTTTTATTTATTTATTTATTTTTAAAGTCCACATATAATAGTGGAATCATGTGATATCTCTCTTTCTCTGACTTATTTAGTAATGCTCTCTAGGTCTATCCATGTTGTCACAAATGGCAAGATTTCATTCTTTTTTATGGTTGAGTAATACTCTATTGCATATATGTACCACAACTTCTTTATCCATTCACCTATTGACAGATATCTAGGTTGCTTCTGCACTTTGGCTATTGTAAATAATGCTGCAGTGAACATAGGGGAGCATATATCTTTTCAAATGAGTGTTTTTATTTTCTTTGGTAAATACTCAGAAGTAGAATTGCTGGGTCATATGGTAGTTCTATTTTAATTTTGCGGAACCTCCAAACTATTTTTCCATAATAGCTCTACCAAATTCCAGTCCCACCAACAGTGCATGAGGGTTCCCTTTTCTCCATATTCTTGCCAACACTTGTATTTGTTGACTTTTTGATAATAGCCATTCTGACTGGTGTCAGGTGGTATCTCATTGTGATTTTGATTTGCATTTCTCTTATGGTTAGTGGTGTTGAGCCTCTGTTTATATATCCATTGGCCATTATGTTTTCTTTGGAGACATGTCTTTTCATGACCTCTGCTCATTCTTTGATTATTTTTTATTGAGTTGTATGAGTCCCTTATATATTTTGGATATCAGCCCCTTACTGGATATATCATTTATGAATATATTCTCCTATTCCGTAGGTTGTCTTTTTAGTTGGTGGTTTCCTTTGTGGTGCAGAAACTTTTTAGTTTGAAGAAGTCTCATTTGTTAAAAATAAACAGCTTTTACTTACTATGCTCTAGGGGACATATCCAAAAAGATATTACTAAGAAATGTCAAATAGTTTACTACCTGTTTTCTTCTGGGAGTTTTATGGTTTCAGATCTCACATTTAAGTCTTTAATACATTTTAAGTTTATTTTTTTTATGTGATATGAGATATCCAGTATTTATAATATCACTTATTGAAGAGACTATCTTTACCCCATTGTATTTTTTTGCCTCCTTTGTTATAGATTAATTGACCATATAAGCGAGAGTTTATTTCTGGAATCTCTATTCTGTTGCATTGATCTATGTGTCTGTTTTTGTGCCAGATGGTATTGTTTTGATTATTATAGCTTTGTAATATAGTTTGCAATCAGGGAGCATGATACCTCTAACTTTGTTGTTCTTTCTCAAGATTGCTTTGGCTATTCATGGTCTTTTGTGATTCTATATAAGTTTAAGATTATTTGTTCTAGTTCTGAGAATAATGCCACTGGTATTTTGATAGGGATTACATTGAATCTGTAGATTGCTTTGAGTAGTATGGTCATTTTAACGATATTAATCCTTCGAGTCCATGAGTGCAGCACATTTTTCTGTTTATGTCTTTAATTTTTTCTTCGTTGTCTTATATTTTCTTAGAGCACAGGTTTTTCAAATTGTTTTTTAAATTTATTCCTAAATATTTTATTCTTTTTGATGGAATTGTAAATGAGATTTTTCTTAATTTCTCCTTCTGATTGTTATTAGTATAAAGAAACATGATAGATTTCTGTAAATTAATTTTATATACTGCTATTTTACTGAATTCATGAATTCTATTAATTTTTGATGGCTTCTGTAGGGTTTTCTATATACTGTATCACATCATCTGCAAATGGAGAGTTTTACTTCCTTTGCAATTTGGATGCCTTTTATTCATCTTGTCTGATTGCTGTGGCTAGGACTTCCAATGTTATATTGAATAATAATGGTGAGATTCGGCATCCTCATTTGTTTCTGATCGTAGAGAAAAGCTTTCATCTTTTCACTGTTGAGTATGGTGTTAATAGTAGGCTTGTGATATATAGCCTTTATAGTATTGAGGTAAGTTCCTGCTATGCCCACTTTGTTCAGAGTTTTTATCAAAAATGGATGTTGAACTTTGTCAGATGCTCTTTCTGAATCTATCGAGATGATCATAAGATTTTTATCCTTGCTTTTGTCAGTGTGATATATCACATTGTTTGTTTTGTGGATATTAAATCATCTTGCATCCCTGGTATAAATCCCACTTGATTGTGGTGTAAAACTTTTTTATGTATTGTTGAAGTGGTTTGCTAGTATTTTGTTGAGAATTTTTGCATCTATGTTCATCCGGGGTTTTGGCCTGTGATTCTTTTTGTAGTGTTTTTGTCTGGTTTTGGTATCAGGGTAATGCTGGACTTGTAGAATGAGTCTTCTTTTTCAATTTTTTACAATAGTTTGAGAAGGCTAGGTATTCTTTAACTGTGGTAAAATTGGTAAAATTCACTTGCGAAGCTGTCTGGTCCTGGGCTTTTTTGAGGGGAATTTTTTGATTACTGCTTCGACTTTATTACTAATAATCGATTTGTTCAGATTTCCTGGTTTAGTCTTGGAAGTCTGTGTGTTTCTAGAAGTTTGTTCACTTCTACATTTTCAAATTTGTTGGCACATAATTGTTCTTAGTATTCTTTAATGATCCTTTTTATTTATGTGTTATCAGCCGTAATCTCTCATTTCTGATTGTGTTTGAGTTCTCTTTTTCTTGATAAGCCTGGATAGAGTTTTGTCAATTTTATTTATCCTTTCAGAGAACCAGCTCTTAGTTTCATTGATCCCTTTTTTTTTTTTTTTTTTTTGGTCTCTATTTTGTTTATTTCTGCTGTGATCCACACATTTCCTTCTACCTACTTTGGGTTTTATTTGTCCTCTTTTTAGTTCCTTTAGGTATAAACTCAAGATTGAGATTTTTCTTGTTTCTTGAGGTAGGCCTGTATAGCTATGAATGTCTCTCTTTAAAACTGCCTTTGCTATATCCCATAAATTTTGATAAGTTGTATTTTCATTTCCATCTGTCTCAAGGTAATTCGTGATTTCGTTTTTGACCCATTGGTTTAGTAACATGTTGTTTAATTTGTGTGTGTGTGTGTGTTTTTTTTTTTTCCAGTTTTCTTACTGTCGCTGATGCCATTGTGGTTAGAAAATATGCTTGATATTATTTCAGTCTTCTTGAATTGAGGTTTCTTTTGTGACCTAATATAAGGTCTATCCTAGAAAATGTTCCATGTACACTTGAGAAAAGTGCGTATTCTGCAGTTTGGGGATGAAATGTTCTAAAAATGTCAATTAAGTAGATCTACGCTAATGTGACATTTAAGGCCATTATTAATTTTCTTTCTGAATGATCTATACATTGAGGTAAGTAGGGTATTAAAGTCCCCAACTATTATTGGATTACTGCTCATTTCTTCCTTTATTTCCATTTATATCCATTAATATTTGCTTTATATACTTGGATGCTCCTATGCTGTGTGCATAAATGTTTATAATTGTTCCCGTTCCTGGATCAAACCCTTTATCATTATATAGTATCTTTGTCTCTTTTTACATTCTTTGTTTTAAAATCTATTTTGACTAATATGAGTATTGCTACCCTAGCTTTTTGTTTCTATTTGCATGGACTTTTTCAGTTCCTTAATATTCATTCTATGTCTTTTGATCTCAAGTGAGTCTCCTGTAGGCAGCATATAGATGTCTTGTTATTTTATCTATTCTGCCACCCTATGTCTTTTAATTGGAGTATTTAGTTCATTTACATTTAAAGTATTTATTGATAGGTATGTGCTGGTTGCCATTTTGTTGTTTTCTAGTCGTTTTTGTTCTCCTATGTTCCTTTCTTCTTTTGATCTTTTTGATTTACTGGTATTCTTTAGTGTTTTGTTTGAGTTCATTTCTTTTTTGTAGGTTTTCTGTTTGTGGTTACCATGAGGTTCATATATATCTATCTATAGCTGTAGCAGTCTAGTTTAAGCTGATGTGAGTTTAAGTTCAAACACTTTTTAAAAGCACTATATTTTTACTACTCCATGCTTTGTTATTGACATCATATTTTATCTTCGTCTTTCATCCTTTGTAGTTAATTTTGCTATTTTTGTCTTTTGACCTTCTTATTAGCTTTTTAAGTGGTCGATTCACTGCATAATATTTGTCTTTACCAGTGGTATTTTTTTCATAAATTTTCTTTTTTCTGGTTATGGTTTTTTTTTTTTTTTTTCCTGAATGTTTTAACATTTCTTGTAAAGTGGGTTTGGTGGTGGGGAACTTTTTATCTAGGAAACTGTCTCCTTCAGTTCTGAATAATAACCTTGCCAGGTGTAGTATTCTAGGTTATAGCTTCTTTTTTCCCAGCAATTTAGAAATGTCCTACCACACCCTTCTGTCTGTAAAGCTGCTGTTGAGAAATCAGCTTACAGCCATTGAGGCTTCCCTTATGTGTGACTAGTTTCCTTCTTGCTGCCTTAAGGATTGTCTCTTCATCCCTAACTTTTGCCATTTTAATTACAGTATGTCTGGGTGTGGGCCTCTCTGTGCTTCCTGGACCTGGATGTCCATTTCCTTCTCCAGATTAGGAAAGTTTTTAGTCATTATTTCTTCAAATATAATTTCTGCTCCTTTCCTCTTCTTCTGGAATCCCTCCCTATAATGTGTATTTTAGAGTACTACATGTTGTACCCAATGTCCCTTATACTAGACTCATCTTCTGTGAGTTCTACTTTTCTGCTTTCAGTTTTGTTGAACGTTCTTATGACTGTTTCTTTGAATTATTTACCAGGCAAATTATCTTCATTTTATTGGAGTTTTTCTCTGGAGTTTTTTCCCCGTTTCTTCATTTAGGGCATATTCTTCTGTTTCCCCAGTTTGTTTAACTTTGTGTTTCTTCCTGTGAGTTAAATGAAATAGCTGTCTCAATCTTGAAAAAGTCATTTGTAAAAGTTGCTTCTGTGGATACTGTATGCCTGGTGGTTCAGGTAGATTTGTTGGAGTTGGAGTGGGCTCCTGCAGTACCACCTGGCCAGAAGGAGTGGAGTGGCTTCAGGCATCCTGGTGGGTGGGCTTCCCTGTCCAGCTGTGCTGAGTAAGGCAGCCCTGTAGGTTTGTGCTGCAGAGCCCTACTGATTCTGCTCTCGATCTGGGCAGGGCTGCCTGCTCTGTGTGCTAGGTGACCCTATTGTTTTGATTGACGGCTGCTGGTCCGGGGCCCTGTCAAGGTGTGCTGCTGCAGCACTCTGCAGTCTCCCTCTGGGAGAGGGGAGTCTTTCAGCTGTGTGCTCAGAGCTTACTCTTTTGTTTAGACTGTCTGCTGCTAGTCTGGGCTGGAGCCCTGTGTAGGTGCACGCTGTAGCAGCGCTGTTTTCTCTCTCTTGTGATTGCTGCAAGAGCAGGGTCTCAGCTGGACTGTTCCAGAGATGCTCACTACAGCATCCTTGTTCCGTCACTCCAGGCAGCACTGCCCAGCATGCATGCATGGACTAGGGCTTCCTAGTAGTTCTGCTTTTGCTCCCAGTGGAGCAGCCCAATAGGTGTATATAGCTGTGGCCTGGTACAGGTGAACCTCAGCACCCTTTTGAGCCTGCTGAATATAGCTCCGGATTTGGGGGGATGGGGGGGTGTGGCTGGGGAATGTGTGCACCTGCTAGGATGCACTGTTGTTCTGCTGGAGCTAGCTCCACATGGGGTAGCTGCAGACATGTTACTGCAGCCTCACAGGTCAGCTAGAGCACCTGGTAGAGCTCCCGCCTGGTCTTTCTGAGTGCAGGGGGAATGTAAACAGTGGTGCTCACTGACTCCTCCGTTCCTGGTGGGCTTCCACATTTCTCCAGTGTTCTGTGTGGTCTCTCCTTTGTTCTGCCCAAGCTGTTCATTTGTTCCTCAGTCCTCAGTTGTCTCTCAGGATAAATTGCTCTAAATACAGGTGCATATTTGGTATGTTCATGGGAGGTGCGAGCTCCATGTCCTCTTTCGCTACCATCTTGGACCCACCTCCTACATTTATTAAAACCAGGAAATTAACATCCATATAGTGCTACTAACTAATCTATAAACCTCATTCTGATTTTGCTAGTATTTCCTATCTTTTTTTTTTTCTGGCCCAGGAACCGTTACAACATCCCACTTGAATTTAGTCATTGCGTCTCCTTAGTCTCCTCCAGTCTTGACAGTTTTTGTCGTCTTTCTTTACTGTGACATTTTTGAAGTGGCAGTAATTTTGAAGAATTGCCTTCAGTTTAGATTGGTGCTATACTTTCCTATGATTAGATTGAGGTTAAACATTATTAACAAGCATTCCACCAGTGATGTTTTTCACTTCTCAGCGCATCACATCATAGTGTAAATGTGTTTTATTACTGGTGATGTTAACTTTGATCACTTTGCTGCAGTTGTGTTTGCGGTAGTTCTCCACTGTAAAGGAACTTTTTCCCTTTATAAGTATCTTGTAGGGAGATGTTTTGAGACGATGCAAATATCCTGTTCTCATACAGTTTTAGCCCACTAATTTTAACATCCTTCAGTGATATACCCTATTACAATTATCACTGTGGTGTTGGCTTAATGCTAATTTTCTATTTTCATTATTCCTTCTATTTGAAATTGAAAATTTGAAAATTAATTGAAATTCTAGTATAAGGAATAGGCCTCTCTTCTCATTTATTTAATGATTAATTATAATACACCACTTCATCTAGAATGAGCTAAAGGGCAGAGAGAGTAATGAAAATGCTTTGGAAATAAACTATCCAAACTTTTTTGCTCCAGAATAACACAGCAAAAAATTAGTTCTATATGTAAGAAAAAAAAAAAAGTTCTGTATATGAGAGGTCTATTGACGTCAAAGACCAAAAAATGTCATTTACTGTTTTGGTTTGTTTTCTAGTTTACAAAAAAAAGATAACATTTTTCCGTAAGCAATAGTTGAGTAGTGCTTACTTGCATTAATTAGTTTAATGTATTGAAAATGTCAGTTTTTAGCATTCATGTTTTACATATTTAAATAAAAATGGGTTTCATATTCCAGGCGCCGGAGCGATTCTGATTCCTCGCCTCGACATTGTGATCTCCTTTGTTGGAGCTGTGAGCAGCAGCACATTAGCCCTGATCCTGCCACCTTTGGTTGAAATTCTTACATTTTCTAAGGAGCACTACAATATATGGATGATCCTGAAAAATATTTCTATAGCATTTACTGGAGTTCTTGGTTTCTTGTTAGGCACATATGTAACTGTTGAAGAAATTATTTATCCTACTCCCAAAGTTACTCCACAGAGTCCCTCTTTAAATTTGAATTCAACATGCTTTACATCTGGTTTGAAATAGTTGACACAGAATTAACAAGTCTTCTACTTTGTCTCAGTTCTGAAAATGATTAAAATAAGAACTAGTAGAATGCATTGTACTATACTTAAAAATAGAAAAACTGTTTCCTTTTGTCACAATACTGTATTTTGCTGGTAAAGTATAATTCTTTACCAGTATAATTCTTTACCAGTAGTGGAAAACTATGACAGATTCTTAGTTTTAAGTATTAGCAATCATTTCAAATTTAGTTTTGAAAATTGAAAATTAAAATGTAAAAAAAATTCAAGAATAAAAAAGACTTCTATTATTATTCATTCAATCAGAAATACTTTAACCAAAATTCTTTCTTTTACCCCCATGCTACTCTTTCACCACCCAGTTGAGGAGAGAACAGGATTTCAACAATAAGAGCATTAAAAGATGTCAGTAACAAAGATCAATCCCCAGGCCATCACAGCAAATGTCAAAGCACACTTCGTGTATCATGTAAAAATGTCTCGACTTTGTTTTTATCAGAGAACCAGTTTCTTATGATTAGCCTCTGGGAGTATAGAAAACCCTCATTAACCATAATGTAAGCATCAGAAATACATAAAACCAGAATTATTTTTACAGTATTCTGTAATGCCAGTTGCTCTTCATAATGGAAACTACAAGGCACGATGCAAGATTCTGACCTAGTGTTTCACTTAACTTTGGAAGAGACTTAAGGCTACCCAGTACAAGTCCCTTTTTTTTTTACCTGAGGAAATCCATGCCCAGAAGGGTTAAATAACTTGGTTGAGACTGCACACCCTTGGGATGAAGAGTACTGAGCTTTTGACTCCCAGTCCAGGTTTTGGTTTTTTCTTGTCACATCTAAGAAAAGGAATAAATTATGTTCAGTGTAATTTTAGTGTTGAGTCTCTTTAATTGTATTTTAATACTTTGAAATCGGGTGATCTTTGTATAGTCTATGTGACCCTGAGCAGAAAATCAGAAAATGTCAAAAAGCCTGAACTACAGCCATATAAACCTCAGCAAGAGAAAGAAGCAATGTTTTTTTTTTCTTTCTTTTTTTTTTTTTAAACAGAATAGAAACCACTTACTGGTTTAACTGCTGGCTGGTAGAAGGTACCCAATCATCCTATTTGTGGCTTCAGCTCTCCTTATTGTCTCTTCCCTTTCTAGATTTTGTAGGCCCCATCTTTCTGAATGGCAAAAAATAGGTTTATGACAAAATACAGGATTTGTGCACTGTTTACAACCATATGGCTTTTTTTATTATTATTATAGCCCTTTATTGATCTGAATGTGCAGAATGAAAGAACCGTAAAGAAATTCATGGTTAGGAAAAATTGAGACCATAATAATGGTCTAAATATTGTGACACTCCAGGTTTCTTCCAGAGAAATACCTTCTGTTACTCCATATATTCTTTAAGCCCAGTTATTAACCCAAAGATTCTCAGTTGGCATAGGGGATAAAAATTAAGTGTAAAACATAAAGAACCCTGCTTTTTAAAAAGTTCATACTTTAAAATGTTCAACTTTTTAATCAGGCTGGTGGTACTTTAATTTGTAATATTTTATCAAGATCACTGTAGTGTGTATATTCTATTTTTATATATAAATATTAACATAGTTCAAGTATTTTTTGCCTTCATCATTAATGAGTCATAAAGTTAAATCCTAAAGAAATATCAGAAGCTTTATTTTGGTACAAATTCATAAGAATCAAACTTTTTTAAAGTTGGCATTAAGTAATACTGATAATTGTGATACTTCTATGCCAGATCTGTTATGTTGAACTTTTAGTCATATTAAATGAAGAAGAAGTTACAGGAAAAGTAATTGTAATTGAAACTAATGTTATATAATTTTGATTCTAAGAATAAATTAGGTGTTTTTTAAAAAAATATAACTTGGTACGACTTGAAAACTATTATTTAATAGAAAGCACTATTAAGTTTTTTCAGCTCTCTTTAGATAATATTTTCCCCTGTTTATTTTCCTTATGAATTCATAAAAGTCAGTGAAATGTTGAGTAGCTTATAGCAATAAATTTAAATTTATCATAAATGTTGAGCACATTATCAGCCAGGCTTCTTTATTCAATGAATGCTGAATTGGCATTCAGTACTTAATTCATTAAACTATCAATACTTTAAATACAAGATTTGAAATACAGGAGAGGAACTTAAAAGGGAGAAAGTAGTTTTAATTCTTAACAGAAAACACTATACATAAATGTACTCTTATTTAAGGATTTGTGATGATGTATTTGCAAAAGAATCAGTGGGCAATATTTTTCTTCTGAAATTTTATTTTTAGAGTCAGAATTTTCTAAAGATTGTTTGGAGAAGATGTTTTGATTAGACCAGTTCCTTTTATTTTGGAGCTTGGAAAATGAGAGTGATTGGACTTGCCAAATTTTGTATTCAGTATGTTTTTGGTTCATTGCATTATGGCTAAGTGTTTCAGCATTTCATCTGCCACCCCAGTAAAATCCCTTCTTCTCTGAAAGCTAATCATGTGCCTGAGAGCCTTTTTTACTACTGGATGAAAGGAGAAAAAAGAAAGCTTTATTTACCTCTGATGACCTCTTAAGTCAGTTATCACTATTTCCCTTACATCCAGAGGGGTTTCACCAATTTCATAGTTGACTTGTCAAAACACTGGTTCTCAGACATTTTTTATCAGAGGATCTTTTCTCTACCTGGCCAGATTTCTCCACAGTTAATAAGAACTAGATTTTTTTCTTGGTTAGAGACCAAATGAAAAAACTACTAAATAGAAAGTGCCACATTACGTTTTATTTCTGTCCTCACTAAATTATCCATTTCTTTTTCTCACCTAGGTAATGCACTTAACATTTTATAAGCATTTTATGCAATGTACATATTGTAAATTCCTTAACAGGGCCTAATTTCATTCAGTATTTTCATTAATATTTAATAAAAATTCTCTAACTCCAAGATCTGTAAAAATATTAATTGAAATACTAAAGTTCTGTATTAGTGCCATTTCTAGCTGAAGTGAAGCCAGGTCTTGCCTGTGGTATCTCTTCACTGCAGATGTCAATCAATATAGTATCTGAATCGTGCATTTGTTTCCTGATTGTATATACCCACCTTAGATCTTGGCCTTGGTTATCTTGTCTTTAAAAGAGAGAAAATACAGAATGGAGATCATGAAAATAAATAAAATTACTTAACACCAGTGGCTTAATATTTTTTGTTGAGGAACAAAACAATTTGATATAAATGTAGACCATTAATAATGTAAAATTAAAGCTTTTTTAAAAATGAGTATTTTGGTCATTTTACCTTAACTAGCTTCCCCTTCATTAAAAAAATATTGAGAAACTTTGATTTAAAGGTATAACAAGATATTTTCTAACGTTAAACGACTGACTGATAACATTTTGACAGCATTATGGTTAATCTGTTTTTTGCCACCAGTGCTTGCTAGGCTAAACACCTTTCTGAAAAGTGTTTGGTTTTCACCCAGGAGATAAGAAAACATGCTTAAGAAGTGACTAAAAATGCTATGTATTGCCATATGATAAAGTGATAAGTCATTCTTAAGATTTCATATTAAAATTAGCTTGTTCTTACGCTCATGTACACCCCTGCAGTCTGTAAATTAGATACTAGACCTCATGTACCATGTGAATTGGGTCCAGAAAGGTGATGTGTTGAAAGGTAGCTCTGAAAATTATTCCATTAGTGTTTTCTTGATAAGAGGAAAATACATATTTATACCATAACTAAATTAAGCTGTGGATTAGTTTTTCAAAATGGTTTTGTTAGTTTGAATGAAAACTATTGTTGCACTTGAATCATTTCTTTTTCTTTTAACTTATTTTTCTTTGATATAAAAAAAATTTGTCTTCAAGTACTGTAACTTCTGAATTTTCAATAAAGTTATTTTGCTTGCAAATGCCTTTTAAAATTTGTCTTATAAGTTTAAATGACATTGACAAATGTCATAAGCTGAAAATGGTATTGGTATATGTAATATTCACATAATAACATTTTAATCAGTCTTTGTGGTTAATTCTTTGTCTTGTGATCTTCAACCCTGAGAGCTGCGATTATGTACCTCTAAGAGCAGAAGTTGATTAAAAATGAAAGGGCATACTCAAAACCCTGACCTGAACTTCCTACAGAGTAAATGCAGAAAGAGCAGTCTACAGATGCTGCATCTGTGATTTAATCTACCACTTTCTGAAGGTCAAGCATCTGTATCAATCACACTAATACATTTTGCTTGGCATTATTCCAACCCTATACCCAAGACCATAAAGATATTTATATGTTTACATCAATAATTCTGTTCTTGTGAACTTAATGGCATAACCAGAAGAGAAGGACTGCCTAAAGGTGCATTGGCAGCATTAGATTTCAATAGTGAAAAACTGGGAACAACCTAAATGTTCAACAAATTGTAAATTATAACCTAGAATACAGTGAAGATTGCATTATAGTGTTAAGGTTAGTAATTTTGGAAAGAATACATAAAATTCATTTTTTATTGTAATTTTGTAAAAATATGCTTTTGAACCAAGACAAGGAGCTACGTAGAAAGTGGTATTGTTAGGGAAAGGAAGTTAGTATTTTTAAATGAATAGTCGAGGGAGAGTGATAAAAATAAGCTCTGGGGAAGGGAACAGGGACTTTATGAAGACTTAGTAGTAGTGCATCCTCTTGACAAGCAACAAGGAACAGAGAGACCAAAAAAAAAAGACAGCACTAGCTATATAGATGTGGATGTAATGAAAAGCCCTATGGAATACTTGCTAGAGGAAAAAAAGAGCACTTTGTAAAATTAATTTTAGTGGGCTTTTTATGCAAAAGTTTAGAGAAGTTTAACAGGAAAAAGCTCTCAAAATTTGTTTGCGTAAATTGCTGGGGTACATATTTCAAGGGGTTCACAGACCTGAGAGGAAATTTTTCTTGGGGAAGGAGCACCCATTTTTGAAGGACAAGTTTGGTTCAGTTTCTTTACAAAAGATTTCTTTGAAGCTTTAAACTGGTTTCAGAGAATTGAGTTCATTGGTCTGGATAGTTATTTGGCGCCATGAAGCACAGGACAGCCTGGTACCAGATGATAGAATGCTGCTCAAACTAAAGCTAATATGTGTACCTTGGTAAGAAATTAGGGAGTTTTTCATTATGTCTTCCATCCTGGATCTTGATCTGGGCTAAGGGATGAGGAGTAGACACTGACCACTCAACATGCACTTAGCAGAGAGGAAAGGTGTGAATCAAAGTTGAGCAGGTCCACAGAAAAACAAAGTAGAGGAAAAAACCGGGCTGTGCAGAAGCAAGCACCTTCAGATCATAGACCTATAATGTCTCATGTATCTTTGTAGCTCTGGTACCTCAAGCACACCACTCACGTGCAGAATAGGCACTAGAAAATCTGATCCTGTCACTCTCCTGTATCATCTCTCCTTTCCCAATCTCAGCTGTCCAAAGACCAAGCTCCTCAATGTGGTTCACCGGCAGCCTCACTCTCTGCCTCCCCCTACAAGTTATAGCAACACCAGAGTTCTAGTCACGCCACAAACACTGCACACATTCCGGTTTTCATTTGCACGACTCCATCACTTCACGTTGAGACCATGTCCTTCTACGCCCTCCCCAATGTATTTCCTGGCCAATCTTTAGTAGTTGTTAAGATTCTGTTTAGGTGTTTCTTCTACCAGGAATCCTTCCCATCTATCCTCTGCCCTATCCAGAGTGAGTTGTGTATTCCTTCCTTCACGTTAGCAAATGACCTTGGAGTTATTAGCCTTCTTTCCATGTAGTTTAGTAATTTAGTATCTGTGTCCATTTCTTCATTTAATGAGGAGTTCTACACTGTGTGTGTGTGTGTGTGTGTGTGTGTGTGTGTAATTATTTAATGTTTTGATTTCTTCTCTGTCCTCCCCTAGAGAATAAAACTCCAAGAAGGTTCATTGTGTTCACTACTGAAAACCCAGTGCCTAGAAGGGCATCAGGCACATAGCGGATGCTCAAAAATATTTGTTGAATGAATAAATTGACAAAAATATCAAGGAAAAGCCCATATGAGAGCTCTGGTATGTATACAATCTTCAAGCAAAGGGGCAAAGTCACACTTTTTGTGCTGCCGCCTTTGCCCCATGCCCATTTGTTTCCAATCATATTTTCTACTTGATATGCTAGCTCGGCAGGCTGCAATACTGTAAAGCAAAGACCTCCCATCTCTTGAGTGTCTTATAAAAGAAAATCTTATGAATCAGTAGAATCTAAAAACATTCAGGAGCTTCTGGTAATGTATGTGAAGTCTAATAAGGAAAAGACTGAAAACCCTCACAAGCCTTTATGTCTTCATGTTTTATGTGAGCAAATTAAGTTTTGTAAAATCAGAGGTTATCCTTCCCATCCACTGTTTAAGAAATTACATATGACCTAGAATGCACTAGAATGCAAATGGTCCTTTACTATCTAAAAAATGTAAAAAGAAATATCTGCCTAAAGCATAACATCGAGCCCTGATATCTCAGAGTATTTTCCTGAAATTTTGATGCCCAGTGTTCCCTGCTTTGAAGAGTCAAATATTCAGTAGTTTTTTGGAATCCTCTCATGAAGGAGCATATTTATTTTCTGGCTATTCTGAGTTGTCAAAGGGCATCACAGTATATGCCATAAATGGACCTCAGTAAAACACGTAAAAACAGGTCCAGGTCACCTTCTTTATGATATAATATGAGCAACCCAAAGTTGATGACTTGTCAATATCTATATCAAAAGAGATTGCTGAAATTGCATACAATTAGTAGTGTACTATGTGGAAGATATTCATCAAACGGGCCTGCCAGCAGCCATTTCACTTTTCAGCTATTTCATATATATATATATGAAGTGCTTGATGAATTTTGGTTACTGTAAGACAGAAAACTCGCACCACAGGAGAGATTTTTTAAGTTAAGTTATTGTGGAGCATTATGTAGATTAGAGATGTGTTGTGTTCATTCCTGACAGAGGCCCACATTCTTTCAAGATTAGAAAAATAGCCCCTAAATGCAAATCCACACACTCACTTAGTTTTCAGAGATTAATGAACAGTCTGCCAAGAGCCTCCTGATTGCAATTTTATGTTTAGAGAAATAGTGAAAATTATAAGTATGATCAACTTACAGCTATTGAATGTACACCTTGTCAGCACATCTTGCCAAGAAATGGACAGTGGAGATGAGACACTGCTTTTCCCCACTGAAGAACGCTGGTGTGCAGAAAGAAATGTCCTCTTAGAAGTTGTGAAATAAGGGATGGGGAAAGTTCTTTGCAACATTGATAAAGGCAATAAAGATGATTTCTATCATTTCAAATGTATGGTGGATCTCAGCAATACCCTCGATTGTCTTGACACATCTGAACTTATCACTGCAGCAATGAACTATTGCCAGTTTTCAACGGTGATAATAAAGTGTCAGGATTAAAACAAAACAAGCTATGGTACAAATGCTCGGTCACTAGGAATTTGACACATTCCCAATATTTGATGATTTTCTTTCTCTTTAGAGGAAACAGAACAATGAAGTCTTGTGTGTGTTTAAAAGCCACATCAAGATGCTGCAATTAAAAACAAACAAACAAACAAAAAAAAAACAAAAAAAACAATTGCTGTACAGAGTGCAATACAATCAAAGAGTAGATTAGGAATTTGTCACTACTCCCAAGGAGACCCAAGCCAACTGCCAGGTTTCTACTTGACGGTGAACTTAAGATTTCAAGGTACTATTCGTTAAAAATTTCTCCATTAATTCTGGGTCCACATTTGACCTTAATATCCAGAATTATCAGATGCCATCTAATACTTGCTGACATTCCCTATCATCTATAATTGTAATTTTAATCCTCTTAAATTTAGAAGCAATAAAGAGGCAGGAAAGAAACATACTTCATGTAGAACCTGATGCTTAAACTATCAAGCCAAAAGTCTAGCAAAAGTTTAGCAATGAGATCATCCTTCTTCCACTGACATGAAACAATTATTCTTACCATTAATATTATGTTCCATTTTTATAATTTACATACTTATCATGTCTCTATATACTTAAAATTAAAGGTCCAAGAGTACACTGAGTAAACTATTAAGTGGTTTAGGGATAACAAAAATTTGAGAAAGGCTGGTAAGAGTCTTGGTGGAATGAATGGCTGAGGGAATTATTTAGGATACGCAAGGCTTGAAAGTGGTGAGAGAGTGCCCCGAAGGGGTTTTTCCTGAGTGTAGCCATAGAAAATTTGGAGTAAGTTGAGAACTGGTGCAAGCAAGGGAGGGAGTATTACCAGTCTGAGGATTTGCATCTGATAATGACAATGAATGAGGGGATGATGAATCTTTGAGACTCTTAACACATAAGTCATGGAAATGATCTCATTAGTGTAAAGTAAATTGCATCATCACCCATAATCTTTCAATAAAAATCGAGTCACTGCAGAATGTCAACGGGTTGGAAACCTTTAAATCTGCCAAATGATGAAAACATTTTTTTTACTCTTGACAAGAAGATTGACTTGCCAAAATTTTAACCTAGCCTAGCCCCCAAATATTGCATTTTTGGATAGTATTCTAGGTATCTGTTCTCAAAGATTTCCCTGATAGAGCTCATTGAAAAAGAGAAAAAAATAAGTAAAAAATTATTTTGGTATCCACATATTTTTGTGAGCCTGAGGTCTAGAAATATTGTAACAGCAAGAAAGAAGAGAGAAATTGCCTAGATACCAAATCTGATAAATGTTATCATCCCTTATTTTGGCCCCATTTTCAAAACTGATCAACTCAATGAAATTGCATCTTGGTGAGTGCAGCTGGTAGGAAAAAAATTTTCTAAGGGTGTATTATTATTAGTCAGGACAAGTAATATAGCTGCTATAACTAACTATCCTTAAAGTCTTAGTGACTTAACATAATAAAAGTTTATTTCGTGCCCATGTCACTTCTACTGTACGTCGAGCCCCTCTCTTCCACGTGGGGATACAGGAATCCATACCCTTTGCATCTTGTGTCACTTTCATACTAAACATATAACCTCCAAAGTCACTGCGGGGAAAAAAAAAAAGAGCATGGGCAATCTTGCATGGAGTTTAGTGGCAAGGCCTAAAGAGGGATACATTACTGCCACTCACATCCTGTTGCCTAGAACTTAATCACATAGCTCTGTGTTACTAATTCCAAGAGAGACCAGAAAATAGTCTGTGTGCCCAGGAAGAGGAAATGGGATTGGTAAACATCTAGCTAGTTTCAGCTGGAGATGGTAATAGAAAATACTATTGTATACCAACCCCCCCCCCCACACACACACACACAAAACAATCATAGTATTAAGATCCAAAAAGCATGAGAATTTTTTAAATACAGCACAATACTTCAAAGAAATTTTGAGTTTAAGGATTTCCGTTTGGGTTAAACTAAAGACATCTGAGAAAATACACTCACACTCTGCTGTCCTAACAGGTACCTTGGTAAAGAAGTTTGAGAAGTAGCAATGGATTCAGGCTGAGCTGTCCACATACTTTCATTTTCAGCTCATTGATCTACATCAGAGAGCCAGAATCAAATATACAATCTGCACTTACCACAAAGTTTCTTCCATCATTCCCTTAATGAAGATAATTGACTCATGAGAAATGCAAATAGCTGAGATGGTGGTCTTATTAGCACTGTGATCTGAACCAAGAGGCTTCCACATGGGAACCTAAAAAGAGGCAATAATAGAGGATTAATTGCTATTATAATAAAGGTAAAAGGAATCCAGTCTGGTCAGCGTTTAAAATTAATAAAAGGAGAGGAGAAATATGGGCAACTAAGAGCAATACAGAATGATGTTTCATGGGTGTTTTGTTTCTGAAATTTGCACATTTCTCTTCAAACCTTAATCGTCAGAACTAAACAAGGATCACACAAGGAATGGAGCCACTGAACTAGATTTAAAAGTCTCTTTTGAACAGAGCACAGTGTCAAGAAATACTCAATGAATTGAGAACCAGAGGTAAAGAATGATATTTCAGTACTGAAATCTCCTGAATACAGCACCCCAACATGTTTCATTAAAAAGATAAAGTCAGTAGTTAAACTTGCTGTTTTGAGTCTTCATACTAACTTGAGAATTAATTTCCAGAAATGGCAACAACATTAAAGATGTAAAAGATATAATAATAAGTAAATAAGTTTCATATTTTTAAGTAAAAAGCATAGATCAATACAATATTAAAATAAATACATCTAGAAACAATAGGTAAAAATGAAAAAAACCAAATCTTTATAACAGAGTGCAGACCCCTCCAAATCACAAACCCCTATGTGGTTTACAAATATTTTCTCCCAGATTCTAGGTTGCCTTTTCATCCTTTTAACAGGGTTATTTTTCAGAGCAAAGATTTTATTTTGATGAAATCCAATTTATAAATTTTTCATTTTTTAAGTTGTGCTTTGGTTTCAAGTCTAAGAACTCTTTGCATAGACCTACATTCTAAAATGTTTCTGTACCTTTTAAATATTACATTTTTACATTTCATATTTAAGTCTGTGACTCATTTTGAATTAATTTTTGTTTAGATGCGACACAGTTCAAAATTCATTTTTTCCCCTTATGTATGTCCAAGCACCACTGGATAAAAGGGCTATCTGTCCTCCACTGAAATGCTTTTGCATCTTTGTTAGAAATCATTTGGGGATATTTGTAGGTCTATTTCTGGGTTCTCCATTCTGCTCTACTAATATATGAGTCTATTCCTCCACCAATAGCACATTGTCCGGATTATCAAGACTCTAAAATAAGTCTTGAAATTTGGTAAACTGATTACTACAATTTTACTCTTTTTCAAAATTGTTTTAGGTATTACAGTTTCTTTACTTTTCCATATGAATTTTAGGAAAATTTACCTACTAAAATCTTTTAGATGTTTTAGCTACCTGCTCACAACCTCCAAAACAACAAACATGGCGGGTCATTGTGTGATCATTTTATGTTCTCATCAGTTATGCTCCCTTATTTCTAGAGGGTCCCAGTTTCATCCTGTGGTTTCCAAGCAGGGTAGCTGTTACTATCTTAATATAAATAGCCCATCCATGTGGGAGCACAGAGCAGCACTAGCAGAAGGAGAAGGTGGTCCTCACGCCTGTTTCCGCTAGCTTCTTACCCCTGAGAATTTGCCTCCTTTGGCAGCCTGGATATGTATAGCGCTATCTAATCCCTTGCTTGCTGGTTTCATTCTGCTACTCTGCCCCTCTATTCGATTCCATTAATGGAAGTCTAATGAAAGAAAAAATAATCTAAGAATTATTCTAGAACCTCTAATAGCCACTTTACCAGTGGTAGTTGGGCATTGCCACCTAGCAAGCATCGTTGTTTAAAGATCTTTCACAATAAAGCTCAGCAAGACTTAAGGGTACTTGACTTATGTGAAATGAGTAAAATCAGAAGTAATTGAGAATAAAAATTGTTTAAAGTTTATAAAGACATTTAATATATTCTTTCTTCTTCTTGACTTAAAGAAATATGTAATAAATATATACATAATAAATAAATATATAATAAATATATACATAATATATATAATAAAGAAATATATGTATAAAATATATATTAGGTATATATTTTTTAAAACCAAATAAACAAAATCCCCATTATTTCCTTCAAATTTAACCTCATGGAGCAATGCGAATGGCAAATTCTCCCTTAGATAATTCATTAGAAAAATTTTCTGTTACATAATATCTCATTGCTCAGCTTTAATAGAGTAGGTCTACTGTAATCAATAAACAATAAAAACAAATAGTTATGGAACACCTATTATGCATGGAGCCCCTTTCACAGGAAGCATTTTGGGTAGCATATTGTTTAAATCCCATAGCCACATGAGGCAGGTGGTATTATTGTTCCAAGTCACAAAGGAAGAAACAGACTTAACAGTGTTAAACAAGGTACATAAGCAGATGTAGCTAGTAAGAAGTGAAGCCAAAATGGAAACTCAAGTCTGACCAACACAAAATCCCATGCTTTCAACCAATGTATTATATAATACATTTGATTGCTTTTAAAATGTCATGAGACAAAAGAAAGGAGACAAGCTCAAATTGGAGCTAGTCAGACATAAAAAATTTCCAAGAGTGTAATAAGTACAGAAATGATTCACTGAGAGATGAAGTGTGTTATCTTGAGATGGTTTAAAGATTTCAGCCCAGAGCAACAGGAATTGAATAAGTACTTCTGAATATATTCAAGAGTTTTTATTATTAAGGAAATTCTGAACAAAAATTCAGATCCTTCAAAATGTATGTCTACAATCTTTGTAATAAGGAGAAACAAAACAAATCAAAATTCCCTGAATTTGGAGATTATTTAGACAATTCACATTTTGCTAACATTTTATTGCTAATTAAGACCTCTAAAGAAGAGTAAAAAGTTGGTTTTGCAATGAAAATGTCAATGTTAATATCATATTGCTGCAACATCTTGGATACACACATACACATATATACCACACATATGTGTGTTGCATATGCATGTGTGTATATACATATATCATTAAAATTCTTCTAAAGTATTTATATAATTGAAATGAAAACTTCTAAAAATAAATTTATTCTTTGAGTTGCATGTCCAAAAATATAAAAGCAAATCAAATGATATTCCAATTTTTTAAATACAAAAAAAACTAAAGAATACTATAAAAAACACATTATAATTTTTGAAATTCCAACACTATGGATTTAATTGAATTCAATTTCACAAACACTAAAGGAGCATCCACTAAGTGTTAATCTCTATGTTAACCCGGGCTTTGATCTTATGATGGTGGGCTGAGCACACATTTATCTGCCTTCTGTCATCAGACCCCTTTAAAATAGTAGTAAAGAGATATACAGGATATGAATTCATTATAGCAATGTAGGGAGGGGGCAAGAGAATGAAAATGTTAATCAAGCCACAATCAGAGACTGCAATGTGCTGATCAGCCCTGCAGACAGGCCAGGAGGACACCTTCAGAACAAAGGAAGATTTCTGCTGAAATTACTAATAACCCATTCCCCACATCTGTAAAGGGGAAATAGGAACCAACAGAGTCATTTCCTATGGCTAAGACCACGGGGAACCAATGGATTAAAGGCTGGGAACTGCCAGCAGGCCTTTCATTCTACATATTCTTACCTTTTTCATACTGCATACTCTTCCCTTTCCTCCCTGTATGTCCAGATCAAAGGAAATGGGTTAACAAAGCCTTTTAAACTATAACTCACAGGAACTAAAGAATGATGTATAAACCAAATTCCCTGGACACTCAGCCCTACTCATTGTCTTTCCATGTCTCTCTAGGGCCTTTACTCTGTCTCTCTCACTGTCCTTGTCTCTATTGTCACTGTCTCTCACTGTCCCTCTCTCTGCCTCTGAGAGAAGACCAAACTCTATTTGTGGAGTGTTACCCCTTTTCTGAACTTTCCTTTTGACTCTAACTTAGGCATGTGTTGAATTCTTTCTACATTCTCTGCCAAAGGACACTCTTCTCTGAGTGCAGGGTTTGGTCTCCCGACCACTCAGGGAAATTTGCCCTGTCCTGTGACAATAGTGAAGAGAATTGTAGGAGAGTTATTAGCAAATAAAAGGCTCCTGAAATATTATAAGTTATTAAAGTATATAAACAGGTAAAACTGAGGAGAAAGGTGCAACCCGGGAAATGAGCATTAAGGGGCTACTGTGGGGATGGGAGTCAATTTTCCCAGCAGAACCCTGGAAAGCACTGAACCCAAAATCTACAAGTATGGAAGCAGGATATGAAAGAAGTAGAACTGAGATAGGAAAATTAATCATGTCTATGAAAAAGTTATGCCAGTTCACTCCACTCCCCAATTCTTAAAGCTGTACTAGTTTTTTTTTTCCTGTACTAATTTTAAAAAAGAATTAAGACCAATTCTTTGCAAAATTTTCCAAAAAAACAGAAGAGGAGGGAACATAAAACAGCTCATACTATGAGTGAGGCCAGACACTAAACATCTGATACCAAAACCAGACAAGTACTTCACAAGAAAACTACAGATCAATGTGCCTTATCGATATAGACATAACAATCTTCAATGAAATTCTAGAAAAACAACTCTTACAACATATAAAAAGGATTATACCATAACCAAGGGGGACTTATCTCAGGAATGCCATGTTGTTTATATCCAAAATCAATTAACATAACACATTATATCAATAGAATAAGAAACAAAAACCATATGATTATCTCAATAGACTCAGAAAAAGCACTTGACAAAATCAAATAACCTTTTATAATAAAAACTCTCAACAAATTAGAAATAGAAACTTACTCAATATAATAAAAGGCATCTACACATAACTTCACAGCTAACAACATCCTTAAAGGCAAAGACTGAATGCTTTCCCCTTAAGATAAAAAAAAAAAAAAAAAAAAAAAACAAGAATGTCTTTTCTCATCACTTCTACTTAATGTTGTACTGGAAAGGTTCTAGCTAGGGCAACTGGACAAGAAAATGAAATAAAGGGCATCCAGATAGAAAAAAAGAAATAAAACTCTCTCTGTTTGCAAAAAACAATCTTGTATATAAAAAATTTCAAGGAATACACTAAAATAATATTGATGCCAATATGTGAGTTGCAAGATACAAGATCAATATTTAAAAAATCAATTATATTTCTATACAATTCCAATGAACAATTCAAAGTTGAAATTACAGCATTAATCACAATAACCTAAAGGTGAAAATAACCCAAATGTCCATCAACAGATGAATAAAATGTAGTCTGTCTGTCTGTCTTTCTCTCTCTCTCCACACACACACACACACACACACATGCACAATAGAATATTTTCAATATTTTCAGCTTAAAAAAAGAACATTCGATACTTGAAGACATTATGCTAAACGAAATAATCCAGACACAGAATAAATATTGTATGATTCCACTTATATGAGTACTGAGAATAGTTAAATTCATAAAGAAAAAGTAGAATAGTAGTTACCAGGGGCTAAGGAGAGGAGGGAAATAGGGAATAATTGTTCAATGGGTACAGAGTTATAATTTGGGATGATTAAAAAGTTCTGGAGATGGAAGGGGGCGATGATTGCATAGCAATATGAATATACTTAATGCCACTGACCTGTACTCTTAAACATAGTCAAAATGGCAAATTTCATGTTATATATACTTTACTGCAATAAAAATTAAAAATACAATTTTATTTACAATAACATCAAAAAGAATAAAGTACTTAAAAATAAATTTAACAAAAGTACAAAACTTAAACTATAAAAACTACAAAACATCACTGAAAGAAATCAAATAAGGTCTAAACAATTGAAAGATACCCCATATTTATGAATCAGAAGAATATTGTTAAGATGACAATATTTTCCCAAAACTGAACTACAGATTCAACATAATCTATTACAGTTCCAGTTAACTTCTTCGCAGGCTGATCATATGAAAATTCAAAAAATCACAAATAGCAAAAAAAAAAAAAGTTGAAAAAGGAGAGAGAGAACCCATGCTTCCCAATTTCAAAACTTACTACAAAGCCACCATAATCAAGGCAGAGTGGTATTGGCATAAGGATAGAAATACAGGTCAATGGAATTGAATTAAAAGTCTAGAAATGAACCCTTATATTTTGGTCAACTTATTTTTGACAAGGGCGCCATGACAAGTCAATGGGGAAAGAATAGTTTCTTCAACAAATGGTCTGGGACAAATGGATATCCACATGCAAAAATAAATAAATAAATGATGAAGTTGTGCTCCACCTCATGCCATATTTAGAAAATTAACTGAAAACAGACCAGAGATAGAAATGTATTAGCTAGAACTATGAACTCTTATGAAAAAACAGGCGTAAATCTTTGTAACCTCAGATTAGGCCATAGCTTCTTAGATATGACACTAAAAGCATGCACAACCAAAAAAGATTAATTGGATCACATAAAAAATTAAAAACTTCTGTGCCACAATTGACATCAATAAAGGAAGAAGATAACCCACATATTGGGGAAAATATTCATAAATCGCATATCTGAGAAGGGACTTATATCTCTATTTATCTATGTGGATACATGATAACTCTTACAACACCACAATGAAGACAAATCACCTAGTTAAAAAAATAAGCAAAGCATCTGGATAGACATCTCTCTAAAGGTGTGGAAATGGCCAATAAGCACCTGAAAAGATGCTTAACATCATTAGTCACTATAGAATTTCAAATCAACACCACAATGAGATACTACTTTATATCCCCCTAGGATGGCTATAATTAAAAAGACAGATGATAGATAACAAGCATTTGTGAGGTTGTGGAGAAATTGGAATCCTCATAGATTGCAGGTAGGAATGTATAACAGTATAGCTGCTTTGGAAGAGTTTGGCAGTTTATCAAAAAGTTAAACACAGTTACTCTCTAATCTAGTAATTCCTTGGTATATACCCAAGATAAATGAAAACATACAGCCACAAAAAGTTGTACATGAATCTTTATATCAGTATTATTTAAAATAGCTAAAAAGTTGAAATAATCTAAATGTCCATCAACTGATGAATGGATAAATCAAATGTGGTATAACCATACAGTGGAATCTAACTCAGCCATAAAAAGGAATAAAGTTCTAATACATGCTACAACATTTATCAACATTATGGTAAGTGAAAAAAGTCAGTCACAAAAGTTAATATATTATATGATTCCATTTATTGAAGTGTTCAGAATAGGCAAATCTATAGAGACAGAAAACAGATTTCCTTGGAATGAAAGTGGGGGTGTTAATGAGAAATGGGGAGTGACTGTTGATGGGTATGAAGCCTTTTGGAGGCTGGGCATGAAATACTCTAGAATTAGATAGTGGTGATCCAAGCACAACTTTGTGAACATGCTCAAAACCACTGAATGTACACTTTATGGGATGTGAATTATATCTTGATAAAATTGTTACTGAAAAAAGAAAAAAAGAGGGAAAGCCAAGCTAATAAATATAGCCTTACGTTTACTCCTAGACAAAACACTGAGACAGAAAGAGAAAAAGACAAGTTTCTTAAATAAAGAGGAGGAACTGCCTGGAAAGAACTTTGTCACCTGAGTCTAGCCCCCTTCATTCTGGTATTTGGTGAGCCCAAGCCAAATGGCCAGGTCCTTCCCCAAGCACCCCAAAGTCAGTCTTTTCAGGTTATATATCCCGACCATAAACAGGACACAGAGCACCCAGATAGCCTTTCCATTCAAGGGAGGCACTTATTCAAAAACAGATCTAAACAATGACAAAGAAACTCACACCATCTATTTCCAATAATCATTCTTAAATCTGAGTGGACAACCAAGAATCATCAACACATGAGAAGAAACATCAAGATGGAAGAGGGAGACCAAAATAAACAGGAAAACACCCCAAACTGATAATAGAGATAATTCTGAGAACTAATTATTCTTTTAAAAAACATCTAATAAATCTTGTTTAGAATGATTTGATAAAATACTGCTGCCACAAATTGAGAATAGGATGCCATGAAAAATGACAAAGGAAAAAATTAAAAATATGATTGCCAAAATAAAATAGTTTAGAAGGACTGGTAGAGTTAAGCAAATCTCCTAGACCACAAAGCAAAAAGAAGAAAATGGGAAATACAAAAGATGAAAAACATAAAAATTTTTTTTTACCAAAAGTCACTGCTTCCTTCACCAGGGAGCCATGTGACTAAGCAAAGCACGTGACACAGCTAGTTAGCTTTCCCAGCCCTCCTTCCCTGAACCCATCAGGGAGGCCCAATGGGGAGAACTTTTACCCTCACCCAAAGGCAAGGCAGTGTGAGTCAATGCTCCAGTTTCACTGGTAATATTACTGGGGCAAAACTGGGAGCTGAGCTTCTAGCCCCATCTGGACCTGAACAGTACACCTAAACAGAATGACTGCCAAATAGAGAAATATGACCTAGGGTCTCACAACATAATATCCAAAACTCTCTAAGATAGAACAAAAAGTCACTTATCATTCCAAGAACCATCTCAACTTGACTTGGAAAAAACAATCAACAGATTCTAACATTGAGATTATATATATACACACATTGGCAGTGGCTAACAAGGATTTTTAAACAGCCACCATAAAACGAACAATTACAACCATGCTTGAAACAAAAGATAAAACAAAATCTCAGCACAGAAGTATAAAATATAGAAGAATAAGATCGAATTTTTAGAACAGAAAAATATAATGACATTTTTAAAAGGCACTGAATTGACTCGAGAGCATAATGCATGTGACAGAGAAAGAATCAATGACCTTGAAAACAAGGAAATAGAAATGACCCAATTTGAACAAGAGGGAGAAAATAGAAAAGAAATGACCAGAACCTCAGAGACCTGTGGGACAACGGATCTAACATTTGTACAATCACAGCCCCAGAAAAAGAAGGAAAAGAGTGAGGCTCAGAATACTTGAAGAAATAATTCAGACTTTTTTGAACAAGACATTTCTTTCTCTTTTCAAACATCAAAAAATTTCAAAGCCTGCCCCATTATAGTTGTCATACTTTTTACTTGTGTCCATAGGAAAAATACAGATAACAAAAAACTACCATGAATTCAGTGGCATTTTTTATTTGTATTGCATTATCACAGTCACCTTGGAAATTAGCAGGCAAGAATTGATGTGTGAAACACTTCCTCAGCCTTCCAAACAGCAGTCATCCACCCTGGCTTACAGATCCCAGACAAAACTCTGACTTCTGAGGCTGGTCACTGGTTTGTTCATGTGCTCATTCATTCAACAAATAGTTACTGTCCCTTACTCTGGCCTGCATACTGTGAAGTGCCATTACAGAAAGTTTCTGCATTGAACATTGCGGTTTGGCAACAACTCTGGTGAGTTTTGCTGCCCTGGGTAGTGTCTCCTCTTGGTGCTGGCCTGCATCAGCTTTCCAGAGTGCAGCTTGCTGCAAATCTGGGGAGGGAGGACCTGTTTTTGTTGTTTGAAGTGCTATAAATCTTATATTGTAAAGCATTTTGCTATTTGCTATTAAATGTTCCCTAACCAAGCTCACCTTGTACAGTTGACTCTTGAGCAACATAGGTTTGAACTTTACAGGTCCACTTACACTGGATGTTTTCCAAAAAATATAGTCTGTCCTTCATAGCCACGAGTTTTGCATCAGCAGATTCAAGCAACCACAGATTGAAAACAGTACTTCCGGATTTTCCCAGTGTGGATGGAAAATATTGTTTTCCATCCATCTTGTGTGACTTTGGGTATGAGAAGGGATGACTGCAGAGTTAAAGGCTAAACATGGGTTCCCAACTGCAGGGCAGGGGAAGGTTGAGAGGGAGGTGAGGGGTTGGGGGGTGATGAGCCCCCTAACTCAGGCATTGTTCAAGGGTGATCTGTACTTATTGGAAATAGCAAAGTGTTCTTTTCCCACCTCTAGCTCCCAAACTTGTATTTTCTTTTGTTTCTGCTCCAGTACCCCTGCAACTAGTATCAGAGTGGAAGTCCTGACAGGGAACAGGGGCCCTCTGCTCCTTGGGCTCCTGGGGAACAAGGTACTGAGATGCTTCTGTGCAGATGGGCTCCTTTTCTAGCTCCTGATATATGTGTTCTCGGGGATTTCCTTGAAGAACTTTGCCAAGACCTTCTAGAACCACTGGGCACAGGCACATTAGGGCTAGAAGAGTCTGGAGAGATCAATCTCTTGAGGCCCGCCCCTCACCCCAAACATTCCTGTACTTATCTGCTCTTCTCTAAATCTTGCCCACCCCCCCTTTTTTTGGTCTCATACCCTACATCTGATGCATATGCGATTCCTATTGGCTCTACTGTCACATTGGTCCCCTTCTCACTGACCGCTGTCCCACCATCCCATACTGCCAACTCCATTCGCTGGGATTCTAAGAATTGCCTTTTATCATGCGTCTTCCCGAATCAGTCTTGCCTTCCTATAGTCAATCCTTCTCAATAGCTCAGTAGTCAAAATATTTAATTTTTTAATGTTTTATAATATAAATCACATGAGAGTATATGTGATTTAAAGAATAAACACCCCATAGCCATGACCCGATTTAATAGAATTTACTAGCGTTAGACGACCCCTGTATTCTCTCTCAAATTGCATTCCCCCCACTTCCCTCACAAGTAAACTGCATCCTGAATTTGTTTTTTCATTTCATTTTTAAAAATAAAATTATATTCCTAACTAGTAGATAATTTAGTAGTTTGTTTTGGACTTATTCATTCTTCCTGAATTCCCTGAGGCAACCTGCATCTCGAATTTGCTTTTTATTTCATTTTTAAAATTAAAATTATATTCCTAACTAATGCATAATTTAGTAGTTTATTTTGGACTTATTCATTCTTCCCTGACTTGCTTCATTTTTTAACATTGTTTTTGAGATTCATACATGTCGATTCATTTTAAAGTATAAGTCAGATTATGTTCTTTACCGCTTCAAAAGCTGCAATGGCTAGCACCCTTAGGAGTTCAATCTAATCTCCTTTCTTTTCGCAGCAGCCCCTACATTATTTGCCCTTGCTTGTTTCTCTCGCTTCATCGTCTACGCTTTTCTCGTTTGTCCTGCTCCAGCTACACTGACTTTGTTTCTCAAACATGCCAGCATTGTTCCTGCCTCAGGGTCTTTGAGTTGACTATTCACTTTGCCTAGAATTCCCTTCCCTACTTTCATATGATTTGCTCCCTTACTTCAGTCAGTTCCCTTCTCAAAACGTCACCCCTCAAGGGGCCCTATTTTGTTTATTCTCTTTGAATGTGTTCTACCACTCCTTGCCCTATCTCCTTACCTTGATTTTTATTTACATCGACATTTGTCCTTATATGTTAATTTATGATCGACATCCTCCATTAAGAAGTATAAGGGCAATTACCTGTCTTGTTCACTTGTCTACCAGCACCTGCCATATATTTGGCACTCAATATTTTTGTATTAATGATTGCATGAATGAGTGAATGAGCAGGAGGCATAATCTTCCTCAGTCCATTTCTTCAAACCACCCAAATATACAATCCAAATGTAAACATCGTGTTTGCTTTGTAAATGAAGCTTTTAGATACCTACCCCTACCCCAGAGTCTACCCAGTACAGTTGGGCAGGTTGCATACTGCACAATATTAGGGCACCATGTATACACGCTAGCAATTTTGAAATGAATACTGTCTTATTACTCACTAAAATATTTCCTAATTCTTCACATTTACTTGTCTTTAGTTGCACAATCTAAATTGAGATAACGGTTTTGTTGGTCTGTGTGTCTATTAAGCCCAGGAGAAGAACAGAAATCAGTGCATCTGATCCAGCAACTTAGTAATGTTATTACCAGGATACTTTCTTTGCACTTCTTTCTGCTCTGCCACCCAGAGTATTAGCTCCATTTACAACTCTATCCCAGTAGATTGGAAGCTGCCCAACTCCTATTTCAAAACTTGTAGGAAAAAAGGCATAACTTCTACCCTGGCATTCCAGCAGAAACCATGATTGGACTAGATTATGTGTGAAAAAATTACCATGGTGAAGGCAGTCACAAGGTCACGGGTGCTACTCAGTCCTCACTGTCTGAAGGCGGAAGGGTGCGGCTAGCTTCCCCAACTGCAGGATCTGCAGGGCTAGAAGCCTAGACGCTGTAAGCAAGAGGGAAGGAACAATGGGTACTGGGTAGACCCCCATAAATGTCCACCAATTTCTGTGGACATTGTACAGGAATTGCGAAGTTGAAATCATAGATCTGGGAGTGATCATATGAAACAGGAATATGAATAGAATAACGCTGGCTGTGAATTTTGTGAGCATTTCATTCTAGAGTTTACGGCAGTCACTAGGTGCGAGAACCTGTTTTTAGTTAGAGTGAAATCTTTATTTTTAGGAGTAAAATCTGAAATTGTGCCCTGGCTGCATGTGAACTCTTTCCTTGGCTGAGTAATTTCCCTCTGGGCTTTAAACAACTTGGCTGGGAATGAGAAGGAAAAGAACATTGTGCTTTCTGGGGGTCAGCACCATCTTGGATGCTGTCTGTGGTACCTGATTTGCATTCCAAGACAGAGAGAAGATAGCTTGGGATTCTTCTCTGTAACAAAGAAGTTCACAAGGAGATCTCAGCAGTCAGAAACAGCACTTAAGCCAACTGTCTGGCACTATCCTGACCTGGGAAAGGAAGCCCCGCTTGGGGAAACTGTCCCTTGTAGAAGCTTGGGCTTCTATGGCCTGATGCTCACCTCTCTGCTTTGGGCCACTTTGTGCCCTGAGAAGTGTTCAGCATATCATGACTCCTGAGTTTCCTCATTGCCCTTCACTAATATTTGAGCAGGAGCCAGGGGAGTAGGGATAAGAAACATGATGAAAAGGAAAGAATGATTGGAGTGTACTCACGTTTGCATGTGTATGTGAGATGTGATTGGACCAGTAGAGGCAGATTGATAAACGACTCCCTGGGGCTAGTTCTAGGCATATCCAGGAAAGTTCGCTGGCACTGTGTGTCCCTTTAGTTTTCTTATGTCTGTCTGTTGAATCTGGTCTGCAGGTCTGAGTCACTTGGACATTAAGTTCCTAGATGAGCAAGCAGAAAGGGAGCAGAGAGAATGTGTCACAGGGCACGCGCATGTGCACAGTGCCTACTGCATGTTATCACAAAGCCATGGGAGGGGCAGCTTCCCAGACCCAGCCAGAAAGTTGAATCATGCTACCAGCCATTAACTTCCAATAACAGAGAGAGGAGGTTTAGTCAGACTCAGGTTACAAAGAACAGGAACACTCTCAAGTTACTGTAGATAATGGGGAATTTTCCGGACCCCGATGTAGCATGCACGGCTCTGCCTTTTGAGGTCTGGGAAGTCGCTAGGCAGCTGCCCTCTGCACCTTATTCTTTGACCACACAACCTCTTACTGCAGGTTCTCTCTGTACTTTTGCTCATCTCTTCTCTGCAAACAGCTCTCTCTACCCTCCCATACATTCAGTTCGCATATGGCTTGAAGTCCCATGATGCTAACTCTGATGCAGCTTGACAAGACTTTATAGCCACAGTAAAGCTCAAGACCCTCTGACCACACTTCCTGTGCCAGTTAGAGAACAAGGAGCTGTGTGGCCAGGGTGGAGTCCCCTGATAAGTGGGACCACTTTGGCCCATCTCTTCAATATGGGCTATGGAGAGGCATATATTTGGGGCATACTTATACTAAAAATTTCTTATGTACCTGAAATTCAAATTTCACTGAGCAACCTATATTTTTATTCGTTAAGTCTAGCAACTCTGTAGCAGGGCACCCTGAAGGAATCCACTCTAGGGGACTAGGCAGTGGTAAGCTTTAGGGAGCATCTTTTTTCTCTTTCAGTCCAGGACTAAGATAACAGCTTTGCTATTTGCAAGTCTGAATCATGTCATCTTCTGAATGTAAGTTTCTAAATGGGAATTATTATCCTAATAAAAATAATTAGATAAATTTATATCCTTCGTTCCAAAATAAAACATGAAAGAGTGTAAAGATAAGGCTAATGTAAGTGTGCCATAAAGTTGACCCCACGTATTCCGGAGTCCAGATTAAAAATCTCATCAGGTAAATTAAGTCAGGCTCTTGGAAAACTGGAGACTCAATAATTTTTAGTCCGTTGAAGCCTTCAACTTTCCCCTTGTTTTAATCCACCCTTACATAATGAGTAATTCTATGTCTGTCCCATAAATACTCACCTTTTTTTCCCCTGGGGCTTCTAATCAGTAACTTGAGAAAAATTAATTGTAAAGTATATTTAATGATGTATTTATGGCATGATGGCAGCCATGTTTTTAAAAATATGGATAAGAATTACAAAGAAAATTCAAGAACTGTTAAGGTAATGGGATTGAGAGAGATTTATTTTCTTTACAATTTCATTTATGGTTAGTGTGATGTTTTATGTGCAATAGTATGAATCATAAAATACCTTTCTGGAGGCATTGTATAAAACTATAATGGTTAACTGTTCAAAAAAAGTCTCCGTGTTCTCTGGTTTAGAGATGTACTTGGGAAAAGGTTTGCAGCAGTTTCTGCAGGTCAATAGCAGATGATTTGACAGACAGAAATAAAGAAATGGCAAGCAATGCCATTGTTTACAAAAAAAGGCAGATCTGGCAGCCCTAAGTCTCAGACTTGGAACGAGGGAAGGAGAAGGTCACTTCTGAGGCAGCTTATAAAATCTGAGCAAACAGGGCTGTAAGGTACGGAATCGTGCCTTTCAATCTGTCTGTTACTAGGGCAGGGGTGTGGCTGGGCATCAGGAGCATCTGGAGCCAGGGACTCGGACAACAGGATTTACTCTACTTCCAGGTTGTGGAGAGAATCGATGAGTTGATATAGGTAGTAGTTTACACACAGGCATGTAGTAAGCGCCATGTAAGTATTAGCTATTAGTATGATGACTGTCTTTGTTTCTGAATCATGTCAACCTTCTCTTCTAGTGAGAATTGTTTTTTCTACATGGGAGGAAATATAGCATTTAGGTTTTATATCTTATTTTCTTTGCTGGAAAAGATTTGTCTCAATTTCTAAATCCAGTTAGAAAAATTCCACAGGTATGAGGCTGAATAAGAAGTAAACCAACCCTTGCAGGAATTAAACACCAGGTCCAAATCTACTGGGCAACAAAGGTATCTTAATTTATGGAACTGTATTAAAGTTACTGATGTCGCTTGGCACCCAGCACAAGAAACAAAAATCCTCTCTGAAGATAAAATAATTCTAGTCTTTACAATAATACTAAAAACAATTTTTTTTCAATACTACATCTGGCACATAATTAATGTTAACTGGTCATTTGAGGACATGAGATGATAGGAACAAACATAAGCAGAAACAAACTACGGAAAACAGACAGGCAGTGAGTGACTCCAGATGCTAGAGTTATTTGACACAAACTTTAAACTATGCTTGTTATGCTTATGAAGATAAAAGACAAGTTTGGACATTTCGGCCAAGAGCAAAAAACTATTAAGTGACAAACACTTCGAAAGGACTTCTGCTTTTGGATGGGAAAAGATAACTAGCAGCAGACTAGCACTCCTAACAGAACGAGAAAACACGGATACAATCTAAAAGTCATCTCTTTAAGGCAGTGGAGGGCTGCAGAAGCATAGGCCTAAAACGCCAGAGAGGGAAGAACCTTGGAGAGGTGAGCTCACTTCTGCAGCCATTTTTATCCCAAAGGCATGTGCCAATTCTGAGTGTGGTAAAGAAGCTGAGAGCTGGGTGAAAAGCCTCATGCAAAGTTTGGAAGGGATCCTCCTGCAGGAGAACAGAGGAACCAGCAAAAGTTTGGCAGAGATGTGGGGTGCCTCAAGGATATAGCTAGTTTCTCCCTCAGTACATTTCCAGAATACTAGGGATGCATGGGACAGAAGACTAAAAGGTTTACATGAGAAAACTTTTGAAAGGAGTTTTCCAGCAACCTGGCGAGGCAAGGCAAGCATTTAGAAACCGCCAGGGAAAGAGGCCCTATAACTATACAAGGCTCTTATTTGAAAACCAGGAGAGCCAAAGGCAGGTGTTCCTAATTGGATTAAAGTAATAACCGCTATCTGCCCAGTAGAGTGGTAAACCCTTTCTAGGTTACATTATCTGGAGCTTTAGCATAGTTTTATATACAATGTCTAGCAACAAATATTAGGCATGTCAAAGACAAGACCCTATGACTAAAACCAAGAGAAAAAGCAGTTATAAAAACACACCCAGGGGTAATTCAAATATTGCAGTTAGATGACAAGAATTTAAAAATAAACAGGATTTATATATATTATTTAACAGAGGGGAAAATGAAGAAAATAGATGAAAAGATACAAATTTCATTAGAGATTTGGCATATAAAACTAATGAAGTTAAAATTTTAGACTTGAAAAGTAATGTAAAAGAATTAAATGAAATTTTTGAACTTTACAATAAAATAAAATTCGGGTGTTGAATTTGAAAGTAGATTAGACCCAGTGAATGAAAAATTAAAGAACTAGAAGATAGCTCAGAAGAAATTAATCAGAATGAAAAATGGGGAGAGAAAAAGATGAAAAATACAAAAGAGAGGGTAAAAATACAAAGATGAGATTCTGGCAAGGTGTATCATATGCTTAAATGGATTCCAGCAGGATAGGGAAGAGCAAGACAGATGCAATATTTGAAGTGATAATGGGTTAGAATTTCTCAAACGAATAAGTTCAATGCACGGACAAACTTTTGCAAACCCCAAATATGATAAAGAAATCTATGCCAAGATATCTCAAAATAAAACTAGCGAAAATCGAAGACAAATAGAGAATTTAAAAAGACAGAGAAAAAAGATCACCTTCGAAAGAAAAACAGACTGAATTGATTTAACAAAAAAAATTCAAAGTCGAAATATGGAATTTTGCAGAAAGAGCAGCTGTAAGCCTCTCATTCTATACATAACAAAAATTTTCTTCAAGAATGAAAGTAGAATAGACATTTCAGATATATAAAATTGAAAGAAGTAATTGCCAACAGACTCTAAAGGAAAAAAAAAATTCTCTCTCTAAGAAGTTTACAAATACTGGAATAAATAAATAATAGAAAAATATATGAGTAAATCTAAATGAATACTGCTTTCATAAGATAGTAATAAGAGACTAAAGACAGAAAGTGAGGGAAAGGGAGGGGAGAGAGAAAATTTAAATATGCAATAGTATATACACCAGCAAAAGCACAGAAGTTGGGAGGTGTAACAACTTAATAAAGTTAAATTACTTTAAGCTCCCGGCTTTATTGGGGAAGAGGATATTAACATTTGATTTTGATAGTTTCTAAGAGACGAGTAGGAAATCATAGTTTCTAAGAGACAAGTAAATTACCTTTAAACATAGGAAAACATAACAAATTATAGAAAATAGTCAATCTCCCCCTCCCCCCCCCCCAAAAAAAAAGGAAAGGAAAAAGAACATAGAATAGGCAGGACAAATAGAAGGTATATGCAGATTTTACTTACAAATATACATTGAATAGCTATAAATCCAAATATATCAGTAAGAACATTTAAGTAAATAGCCTAATTGCTCTATGAAAAGGCAAAAAAAGAAAAAAAAATCAGACATCAAAGAAAAATCCAGACATAGGCTGCTTATCGGTGACATACCTTACATATACAGAAAGTTGAATGTAAAAAAACGGAAAAAGATATGACTATACTAATAGCAGACAAATAGATTTTAAGGTTGACAGCATTACTAGAGACGAAAGAGAAACGTTTCATAATGACAGAAGGTTCGATTTACCAGGATATTATAGTAATTCTAAATGTATGTGGATAAGGCCTCAAAATATAAAAAGCAAATGCTGATAGAACTACATCAACAAATTAACAATTATAATTGGGGATTTTGCATACCTCTCTCAATAACAGAACAGCCGGTAATTGTTAACATTAGAGAAGATTGGAACAACATAAGCTTGACTTAATCGACATCACCTAGAACATTGCACATGGCACCTGCAGACAGATCTTCTAATTGGTCATAAAGCAAGTTGAAACCAATTTTGAACTGTGGAAATCATACTGCAATATTGTGACATCAGAAAAATATACATTTTTGGTCATTCAGATGACCAAATATATATATATTTCTCGTATATGTTTGGTCTTCCTCCATGGTTCCTGGCTCAAAGCTCCCCAAACCCTTGGAATGTCCTAAGAATCCAGAGTGATAAAACAGTTCTTTTGTTATGTTAATGAGGTAACCTTTGGAAAGCACCTGAAGCTGGGAGCTGGTTTCCTTTGGAGCGGACTATGCCTTTAGTGGGTTGGAACCTCAATGCCACCCCCTGAACTCTGGGGAGGGGAGAGGAGCCAGAGATGGAGTTCAATCACCAATGGTTGATGATTTAATCAAGCATGGTGATTTAATCAATGGAACCTCCATAAATACCCAGAAGGTTGGCATTCAGGGCTTCCAGATTGGTGTACACGTGGATATTCAGGGAGAATGACCACCTGGAGAGCACCTGGAAGCTCCATGCCCTGTCCCCATACATTGCCCTGTGCATATCTTCCACCTGGGTCTTCCTGAGTTCTTTCTTTATACAATAAACTGGTGATCTAGTAAGTAAAATGGTTCTGAGTTCTGCAAGCTGCCCTAGCAAATTAATCGCCCCAAGGAGGTCATGGAACCTCTGATTTATAGCCAGCTGGTCAGAAGTACAAGCTACAAGCAGAACTTGTAACTGATATCTGAAGTCTGAGGGGGTTGTGGGAACCTCCAATCTGTATCCAGTTGGTCAAAAGTGTAGGTAACAACTACAACTGGCATCTGAAGTGGGGAGGATGAGAGAAGGAGAGACAGCCTTGTGGAACTAAACGCTTAACCTGCATACCTGGTACTTCTCTGAGTACATAGTATCAGAACTGGGTTGATTTGTAGGACACCAGCTGCTGATGCGGGAAATTTTAGAGAGGCTGAGAGACCCAAGAAAGAGCTGACAACTTCAGAATTACACCAAGGGAACTTACAGACAGGAGCAATGACCCCACCGGCAGCAAAACAAAAGCCCTCCACACTCAAACGGGGATGGGGCTTGTTATATAGAGCTGAGAGGCACCTGCTAACACTGGTAACGTGTAGCCACGTGGCTCGTGCTTGTTAAGGGCCATATAATCCAAAGCGGTAAACAATTAATTGGCCCACTTATCCATATCAGAATATTCCCTTCAGGTGATACAGGCCCTCCTCTCCCGGGGTGAACAGGCTGTCAGCTTGCTTGGTAAGATGGTGTTGGTCATGTTGAATATGGAGAACCATTTTGTCTTACAGGTGTCCAGAGAATTGCTTGGTGATATGGAGGAAACCCACCCCCACACATGTCAGAATTAGTTTCAGAACCAGAAGACATATTTTATGACTACAGTACACTTAAGCTAGAAATCAAAATATAACTGGAAAATCCTTTTATGTTCTGAAATGAAAAAAAAATATATTCCTAAATATATGGTAAATTCAAAATATTTTGAACAGCATGATAAAAATAGTACCTATTGAAACATTAAAGAAAAATCTACATAACTGCCTATATATGAAAAAAAAGTCAAAAATTGATAACCTTGATTCATCTTAAACAGCTGGAAAAAGAACTGTAAATTAAATCTAAAGAAATAGAAGAAATAGTGACAAGAACAGAAATTAATGAAATAGAAAAAAAGTACACCGTATCAACAAAGCCAGCATGGTTTATGACAGCCCAGGGGCAAGGAATCGAAACTTGCTGCATGCCTGTTATGTGCCTTATGGTCTAAAGCGCCTTTAAAAGTGCGCTTTAATTCTTTTTAAATGGCTTTATTGAGATACAATCCACATACCATAAAGTTCATCTACTTAAAGCGTACCATTCAGTGGTTTTAATATATTCACAGGGTTGACTATAATCTAATGTTAGAACATTGTGGTCTCTACATAAAGAAACTCCACACTCACGCAGTTGCTCTCCATTCCTTTGCACTCTCTTCTCTCCCACCAAGCCCCAGGCAACCATTAATCTACTTTCTCTCTATAAATTTGTCTTTTCTGGACATTTTAAATAAATGAAATCTTAAAATATGTTGTCTTTTGTGACTGGCTTCTTTCACTTAGCATCATGTTTTCAAGATTCACTCATGTTGTAGCAGTATCAGTGCTTTGTTTCTTTTTATGGCTGAATAATATCGTATTATATGGATATACAACATTTTGCTTTGCTGTTCATCACTTGAATGTCATTTGACTTGTTTCCACTTTTTGGCTCTTATAAACAGTGCTGCTGTGAATATTTGCATACAAGGTTTTTGTGGATGCATGTTTTTCAAGTTGTAAGGGTTTTTTTATATATATATCCTGGACACAAGTCTCTTATTAGACACATGATTTGGAGAATTTTTTCCTTTCTGTGAATTATCTTTTAGCTTTCCTTTGGTATTATTTGCAAAACAAAAGTTTTTAGATTTTGACTAGTCCTAAGAATTTTGTAGTTTTAGTTGTTATATTTTGGTCTATCATCCATTTTTTAGTTCATTTTTATACATAATTTAATGTTTTACAATAGCTCGATAAGATGGGTACTATTATAATTATTTTATATGAAAAGTAACTGTGACTCAGTGTCTACATTATGTTTCCCCAGATCAGACCCATATGCATTGAGGCTAGGATTCAGACTCAAATTTCAGACCAAGTCTGGACACAGTGTTCAGTACACCACAATGCAGCCTCATTTCCACCACATGAAATTTCAGGCATTTTTGAAGTTGGCATTTTATTCATGAATATACTTATTTAATGAAATGCTGCTGTTTCATTAAATATTTAGATTGGAAAAAAAATAAAACAGTTTGGCAAACATATATTGGGGTTGGATTTCATTAAAAAGACACATACTATCAGATGAAAAATATGTATCAGAAGACCAACTAGACTATTTAATGAGTCTCGTAAACCACATGCCATTACATTCTTTCCTAATTAAATGCTACATAAATATTAAAATACTGTATTTCTACTGCATAACTAGCTATATCACTAATATCAAAGGGACAGTAAATAGATGTCTTAAACCAGCAGCTTCATGGCATTGAGAGCTGATATTTTCTCTGGATGAAGAAAATGCAAATGGAGCATAAATTAAAACCAGTTACCAGCAGAAAGAAGAAAAAGAAATGGAAGAGAAGGGAGACAACACTTATTTTTGAAAGCGAGTGATCTAAACAATGTTTGTTTATGAAACTGTGAGCCTAAAATAAAAGTCAAATGAGGTGGCCATTAGGAATATTTTTTGCTAGAAAGTTTCAAAGCCCAGTATAAAAAAATAAAGAGAGAGAGAGAGAGAGAGAGAGAGAGAGAGAGAGAGAGAGAGAGAAACAGAGAGATAGAGACAGAGAGACAGAGAGATGCACAGGTGATGACTGTTTCTTTTGGCATAGAAAATCTGACTGCTAAATGCTTGTCCCCTGATTTAGAGGTAGCCTTGAAATTAGCACCCCTATGGATCTCCCAAGAGATAAATTAAAGCACCTGTAACACTTCTCTGGAAGTAAAAATTGGCAATGGAAGAAATGAGTCAAGGAAGGTTTTCTGACATTATAAATGCATTAGCAAGGCTTTAAAGGTTTTAAAGGAAGAGTTTGGTTGGGGCTTACTGTCAGTCAGTTTAGGCTACTTTAACAAAAGACCATAGATTGATTGGCTTAAACAAAAAGCATTTATTTTTCACTCTTCTGAAGGCTGGAAAGCCCAATATCAAGGTACTGGTAGATTTGATTCCTGGTCAGAGTTCTTTTCCTGGTTTGCTACATGGTGGAGAGAGAGATCAACTCTCTGCCATCTTTTCTTATAATCACATTCATGGGGCTTCCACATGAGGACACCACCTTCATGACCATTCAGTTCCCAAAGGCCCCACCTACAAATACCACACATCGGGGACTAGGGCTCTATCATATGTGTATCTGAGGATACACAAATGTTCAGTCTATAGCACTTACTAATACATAAGCAACATAATATAAGGAGAAACATAAGACAAATTACTCAAAAAGAATTTAGTGAACTTCATACAGGTACCCTACAGCAATGGTAATCAAGACATGTTTTATTGTTGTTGTTTTAGTAGCAAACATCCTGATTTTAAATAAAATCTTTCAATCTTTCTCAGCACTCCCAGTATGCGAAGTCAATAAATACAGAGCCTGTCTGATCTTAGTGTAGAAAAGGGCTCAGAACCCCATATGGTCTGTCTCCTCCATCTCCATCTAAGATATCTTTTGTAAAACATATTATGAAAACTTAAGTTTGTAAAGAGCAATGCGATTTCTATTTTTTTGGCATTAAAAATATTTTCAGTGAAATGGTAGAATGATGCTTGGCAGTTATTTTGTTTTTAAGAGCTGGCTTGGCAAAAATCGAAATAAAACAAAAATGGGCAACTTTACAGCAGTTTCTCAAATTAAAAGAATAAAAGTGTTAAACTGTTAGTCCCCCCCCCCCACCCGCTGCCAAAATGTTGAAGTCCTAACCTTCAGTACCTCAGAGTGTGAACTTATTTGCAAATAGAACCTTTATAGAGGTAATCGAATTACAATGAGATTATTAGGATGGCAGTAATCCAATATGACTATGTCCTTAGAAAAAAGGGAAATTTGGACACAGAAGCAGACATGGGTAGAGGGACGATGTTACAAAGACACAGGGAGAACACCATCTACAAGCCAAGGAATGCCTGAGGCTACCAGAAGCTAGGAGAGCAGCATGGACCAGATCCCACCCTCACAGCTTTCGGAAGGAATCAACCTGCCAACACCTTAATTTCAGACTTTTAGCTTTCAGCACTGAGACAAGGTCTGTTGTTTAAGTCAACCAGTTTGTGACACTTTGTTATGACAGCCCTAGGAAACTAATACACAAAGAAGAAACATTATTGATGCCTGAAATCTCAAAATCTGAGGAATACTAATTAGGTAGATTCAAAAGAAAAATAAGACTTATCTTTTTCCAGAAAAAGGAAGACAATCAACCTTAATGGCATCTTTCGCCGTAGCAGGCACATGGCAAGGTTTGGTTTTACTCGCTACCTCACTTAATCCTCATAGCAGCACTAAGACATTAGCTACTAATGCAATTCTGTGGATAAAGAAATTGAAGCTCAGAGAGAATAATTTGACCTTGTCCAAGGTCATACTACCAATAAGTGGTGTGTCTGATTACAAAACATGATAGCTAATATTACTGAGCATTTCTATATCCAGCAGCTATAATAAGGGTTTATATGTATTAACTCATTCAGTCTTCAGGACAGGTAGCCCCCATGCGAGGTGGAACCTATATGAATGTGAGCCACTTCTCATTTCAGTTTGTAATTGTAAGATTGGTTTTTTTTTTTTTATGGAATAATCTTCAAGGAATTTTCTCCATAGATATCTTGTGATTCTTTCTTACAATTAATTCCTCAAGACTATAGTTTTTGAGCTATTATGACATTTTCCAGTTGGTTGTTGCCAGTAGAAATAAATGTTATTAATTGTAAGTTATATAACACTGTGGTTAGAGTCTCGTCTCCAGACCCACATTCTCTGCAGTTTCACTCCTTGCTCTGTAACCTGCGGCAAGGTATTTAATTTCAGTTTTGTGCTTGAGTTACTTTATCTGTATAATGAGGATAATAGCACCTATCTCATAGGGTTGTTGTGAGAATCAAATAAATTAATACATTTAAATCATTAAAACAGGCCTAGCTTATAATAGGTGTTAGCTCTCAGCATTATTTATTATTATCTCATTTTACAGGTGATAAATTCTGTAAAATACAGTTTTTTCTTTTTGGTCAGAAACATAGGTTTTTAAGTCAGGCTTACCTGGATTTGAATTGCAATTCTGTCATTGACTAGCTCTCTGACTTTCTCAAAGTTTTTCTCCAGGTCTTGGTTACCTCAATTGGGGAATTTTAACCCTGTGTAAGAATAAATAAAATTTTGTCCTGCTTTAGATTTTTTTTTTTTGTATTGCCAGAGCATATCTATTTTGAACCAGTGCAGACAGAAGATAACAAAATGACTGTTATCTAAAATACCAGAAAATATTCTGAATTTCTCATGGCGTTAAAGAACAGTGAGCTTAGCTTAAGGCAGAAAACGAAAGAAAGAAAGTGAGTGAGAGAGAGAGAGAGACAGAGACAGAGACAGAGACAGAGACAGAGACAGACAGACAGAGAGACAGAGAGAGAGACAAAGAGAAGACCAATAAATTCATTTTAAAGTTGTTACATCTAAAATGATTGGTAATATATACAACTTATTAATGACTTCCTACCATTATTAAAATATGTTTTACAAATCTTAACATCTCGTCAAACATAGGTAAGGGCGGGTTTTTTAATAGCACAATTTAACATCGTGACTGACCCTCCCATGAGGTTTTCATGGCTTTGCCTTGACAAGGAGGAGGGTACCCAAGTGAAGTGTCAATTCGATAGAGGAGGTGACACAGCCAGTTTTGTCCTACTTGGGGTCAGCAAATGGGTTCTGGATACCTAGCTTTGCTTCAACTACTTTGTCATCACTGAGTGAGACCTTTAGAGCATAGCATCTGTATGTACTAGGTATTTTCAGGAGTGTTTTTCTTCACATTTTTCTTTTGAATAAAGCTGAGTCCCTTCTTAAAGGGACATTTCTGTTTTAGATTGCATATTTCTTTCCACAAAGAGGGGTCTTATTTTACTCTCTTTTATACTTCATAGGCTTGCTACAGGATTAAATGAGGTAAGTGTTTGCAAAGTTGTTAGCATTATGGGCGGCAATGGAAAAAATAATAAATATTATTATTATTATACTTTATTATTATTAAAACATTAACCTTCTATCAGAAAAAAATCATAAGAGATGATTTCATAACGGCAGTCAGTATCTTTTAGTTTCTTAAGGAAATGTGTCCTTCTCTAGCTGTCTAACTATAAGCTTTAAAGCATCTTTTTTTTTTTTAATTAGTTAGCTATGTCAAGGCCCTTAGATATTTTCAAAGCTTGTATTTTTATAGTCTTATTTCCAAAAAGTAAAATAGTGAATAAAAAAAGAAGAGGACCGAAAGATATTTGAAATAGTTCTGACAGTTTGGTCATCAAAACAGCAATATATTTGATTTATTTCTGAGTCGGGAAAATAAATGACATTTATTGACGTTGGTGGACATTTGTTCTCTAGAAAAATCACATAAAACCCTTAGAACTCAAGTCTGTAGGGGATCATTCAACCGTCTCACTTCATCACTTCTGAAGGAGTTCGCAATGCTGTCTCTTAAATGACAAACATGAAGGAACAGATGGCATTAAAAAGTTCCGCAGAGTAATAAGAACAATTCGTATTCTTCTGAGTTCCGAAAGGACTGCAGCCACCTTAGATTATTATGTAATCTTAACCAAACTATATGTGCATGAAAATATGTATTTGTACTCCATCCAGTTCTTCGAAGAATTTTTAAAGTGGCTCGTAATAAAGGACCTTTGAAACAAATAATAAAATTAGAATAGAATAAATGATGATATAGGAAAAAGACAATTACTAATTTTTAGGAAATAGCATGACTAATGATTAACCATGATTAACCTTCCTCGAAACCCAGGCAAAGAAACACTGCCATTATTAAAAAAAGAAAAAGAAAAAAAAAAGCAAGGTTGTTAGAATTGAAAAATAGAAAATACCTAGAGCCACTGATGGTTGCATTGATTGCATGGTGCTCTCAGCTGGACCCTCTCCACTGACAAATCCTGGAAGGTTTAAGTAAAGCTCCCTGGATGCTGACTCCCAACCAATCCCACACAGCATGGTCAAAGACTAAAATAAAAATGCATATGTAGCTGCTGCTCGGTGCAATATTCACATAACAAATTTATCGATTTAGTTGACAGATATTTGGGTTTTTTTTTTTTTTTGGCTGAAGTGAATTGACCAATTGATTTGATATGATCAGAACCTGTCTATATCATTTTGGCTGATATACCTGGTTACATGTGATAGGAACACAATTTATCCAAATAGTCTTATCCCTCCTCCTCCTCCTCAAAAAAAAAAAAAAGAAAGAAAGAAAAAAAGAAAAAAGCCCTTTGTTGACCTCACAGATTGCAAGATCTTGTTAGCTTACAATCCCTTATTTTTTACACCTACAACACCTGATCTTCCTAGAGAGGAGGTCTAGTACTCCCATCCAAGTACTAACCAGGCCCAACCCTGCTGAGCTTCGAGATCAGAATTCCACAATCAAACAGGATTGGGCTTGTTCAGGGTGGCATAGTTGAAGACAAAAAAAAAAAAAAGTTTTGTTTTTTATGTAGAAAAAATCTGGAGCTGGGCAGAAGATGAGTTGGGCAGCTTCATGACAATAGGAACCCAAGCCATCTTTACGTGGCTTGTTTCCTCATACTTGAAGGATGTGTCTTTAGGTGTACGTCTGTGTACCAGGCAGGAAGAAGTGGAGAGGACAAAGGGTTAATAATAAAAGGCAAAAGATGTATGAACTTTTTAAAAAGCTTTTCGAGAACCTCACATTTCATATATCTCATTAACCAAAACCTGGTCACATGACCACTGCTAGAAGCAAAGAAGCCTGGAGAAGTAAATGTTTTTAACTGGGCATCTTGATATCGTAAACAAAATTGGGTATTTGTTGGTAAAGCAGGAAGAATGGATGTTGGGTGCACAATTAACAATATTTGCCATATAGCTTTTGACTTCCTTAAAAAAATAAGGTAAAGCATGTCAATTTTCTATTCTCACATCTTCCCTGTGTTTCAAAAGGAGAGGGTGTGTGTGTGTGTGTGTTTGTGTGTGCGCGCATGCATGTGTGTGCGTAGGTGATTTCTGAATCTTTCATATTTTTAAATAGATTTTATTTTTTTTAGTACAGTTTTAGATTTATAGAAAAATTGAGAAGATACTACAGAGAGTTCGTCTATACTCCCTTACTCAATTTCTCCTAACATCTTGTAGTATGGCATATTTGTTATAAGTAATAAAATAATATTGATACTTTATTATTAACTAAAGTGCATAATTTATTCATATTTCCTTAGTTTTACTTAATGCCTTTTTCTGTGCTAGGGTACCACCCAGGATACTATATTACATTCAGTTGCCATGGTTCCTTAGGTTCCTTTTGGCTGTCAGTTTCTCAGAATTTCCTTTTTTAGATGACTTTGACAGTTTTGGGATATACTGTTCAAATATTTTTTAGGATGCTCCTCTACTGAAATTTGTCTGATATATTTCTCATGATTAGAATGGGGTTATTCACTCTTGGGAGGAAGATGACCAGAGGTAAGGTGCCATAATATACTTGATATTTTGTATAATATACAATATACATAATATCAAGTATACATACTATCAACATGGTTGATGACTGTTGATATCGACCTTGATCACAGAGATACGGAGATAGTGTTTGTCAAGTTTTCCACTACAAAGTTACTCTTTTTTTCCTTCCCTTTCTAGATTATACTCTGCAAAATCCGATCTAAGAAGTACGGCGTTATGCTCTCCATCATGAGGGTTGAGTATCTACACATGTTATTTGGAATTCTTATGCAAGAATTTATTTATTTGATCATTTATTTATATCAGTATAGATGCACAGATACTTATTTTATACTTTGAGTTTTAATCTAATATTATGGTGTTTATTTTCTTGCTCAAATTGTTCCAGCTTTGGCTCCCAGGTCCCTTTGACATATGCTCATAAATGTAGGTTCTTTGTTTGTTTGTTTTTTGAGTCCTTGTTTTCTGGGACTACTAAATGGTATTGGCTCATCTCAATTCCTGTCCCAGTTCTAGCCATGGAGGAGGACAGGGTTTTTAAGATAATACTTTTCTCACTTTACAGCTGAGATAATTGAGGCAGATTAAGCAACTCACTTAAGTTTCCAGAGCTAACTGGTAATAAAATGTGTATAAGAATCCCAGGATCTTTCCACTAAAAGATAATTTTTATCTGCTTATAATAAATCTTATTAGGTTCTGTGCAGAAATTTCAAGTAAGCACAGACTTCTAAAAGTCCTTAGTATACCTTAGAATAGAACCTCAGACATTCACTGAGAATTGGGAAGTTGTAAGTGTTGAAACCTAGTGATGTCATGCTCTAAAGGAAAAAAAGAAATATGGAGAACTGAGAAGACTTGAGTGGAAACCTTGGCTAATCCACTGAGGAGTTGTCATTTTTCTGACAATGGCAGTTTCTGTGGGACTATGAGTAGTTTTTGGAGCAGAAAAGCGTCCCTGACAGGAATGCAATGTCTCTCAGGGCTGCGGGGACTCTGTGGCTCAAGTCAGAGGGGCCAGGGTGACTCTGCAGGAAGGTAGTTCTTTGTATAAGCCTCAGGTTCTCCTGCACGTGATTCCTAGTCCTACAGAGAGTGTAGGAAACACCTGGGAGCAGCTGACATAGAAATGGCTCTAAAGAATTTACGATGCTTTGGGCATAAGGTTAGCCTTCTGAATCAAGTTGAGGATTATTACACAAACTCTGTGATTGAAGCCTTCAGACATTTTGAAGGCAGAATGTACTCATCAGCATGGTTCCTGGAAAGATATTAAAACTCCCACACTGGGGATATAAGTATAAAGTGTGTTTTTCTATGACTAAAACTCATTAATATTCGCATCCTATCACTTGGGGGCAAAAGCATTTGTTAATCAAAATAGACCAGTAGGACTGCTTGCCATTGATTTCTTTCCTTGAAGAAATCCCAGTGCTGATCCAAAGTTCCCCCAAGGAAGTTCTCCAATTTCAATTTAATTCCTACCAATAGTTTAGTGCTGTGTTAATGTACCTTTTTAAAAAGTTTATTTCATACATGTCCTGTTGCCATCTCCAGAGTCCCATGTTAGCCCATTGCCTGATGTTTAGAGACCTCACGTGAAAATTAGAATAAACTTGGATGATAAATTACCTGCATCATTGCTTGTACCATAGTCTCTATTTTATTTCCCTCCATGATTTCATCATAAACAAAAGGTCAGATATGTTAACATTCTTGATAAACATCAAAATTCCCAGGAGGCACATTCAAAGCTCTAAATATATATGATATTTTCCTGAATTATATATAATAAATATGTTCGGTTCTGCCCTTCGCTTATGAAGAGTAGTTACCAATGAACCTTGATAAGTACGAGGGAGGATCTGTATTGGTCAGAGTCTGGTCAAGACACAGAAACCACAGTAATGATTTTATAATAAAGAGAATTTAATATAAAAGATCATTAGTATCAAGAATTGTTAATTCGGTAACTAAAAAGTCAGATAGAGAACAATAAGGTATCACAAAGGTAGCAAGGGCAGGAAGCAACTCCTACTCTGGGCTGAGGGAACAGAGGGAAGAGGTTGGGATCGTTAAAATTCAGAAGCTTGAGGAAGAGTCCCTGCCAAGCTGTGACTTAGATCTCAGGCGGGGAGGAGGGTACTGCGCAGCTGGTGCTAGCATTTCTGAGATTCGCACCTCTGAGGATGGACACCAGCTGACTGGTGCTAGCGCCTCTGAGGTGGTACAAGTCTGGCTCCATGAATGTTGGAAAGCTGCTGCTTCTGACAAAAGCTGTCACCACCAGGGCAAAGAAGACATGTGGCTGGGGGACCCGAACAGGAAAGGAGACTAGGCTGTGCAGGATGATGGTTACAAGTAACCGCTCTGGAGTCAGAAGGACTGTTCTTGCTCCATCACTTTCTATTTCTGTGAAAGTTACTTAACTCCTTGGCAAATTACTTCACCTCTCCTAGCCTCAGTTTTCCTGTACATAAAATGGAGCTGGTATTCCTTATCTGAGGATCAAGACCGACAGTCTACGTCAAGTGCTTGGCAAAGTACCACATACATAAACTCCCAATGCGTGATCGCCGCTATTGCTATTAATAAACGCATGATGGTTTAAATCAATGCTTCTCATTCCAAGGTGACTTTTTTTTTCTCCCAATGGACATTCATCAATGCCTAGAAATATTTTTTGATTGTCATGAGTTGGGGGGCAGTGTGCTGGCATTTGGTGAGTAGAGGCCGGGAATACTGCTTATCATTCTGTAATATACAGGGCAATAAATCATTATCTGGCCAAAATGTCAGCAGTGCTGAGGTTAAGAAACCCCAATTTAATAAAACTACAAACTATGTTCTAAGAACTATGAACAGTAATTCAGAGGAAGGAGAGCTCAGTGAAGACTAGAGCTCTCTGGGCACCCTGTGGAGAAGGAGGGCCCAGAAAGATGGATGGATTTGGCTCAACATAGTAGAGTAAGGGGGCATTCGAGGCTGGGGAATGACACAACACGGGCTTGACCGTGGAACCCTGTCTTCTTCTCAACCTTTATTATTAAGTGGCACATCCAAACCCTCACAGAGACAGTGCGAATCACTGGCTCAGAATGGAAATGCTAAATGTGGCTCTCCATTCAAGTTACTTTTCTAACAGATGTCACACAAACAGCTGACATCATTACGAGGAGAAAGTGTTCCTGCAGGATATATCTCTGACTCATCTATCATGTCAATCAGCATTTCAGACAAGCAGCACTGCAGACAGAAAAATCTCGAATGTGGAGGGGAGGTACAGCAAATTTCATTACCTTTCCAGAGTCCTGCCTCTACAATCATTTCTCCTTTAGAAACTTGCCGACCTTTCAGAACAAGGGCTTCCACAAAAAGCCGACCATTCTAGCTAAACTATTTCTTGTCAAATCAGCTGGGTTTGGATCCCATACCAGACCTTATGCAAATAACCTTACATAGTTACTATAAAAAGACAGTGATCCAGTTCTATTGCTTACTTTTCTTTTGTTACCTGTTTTTAGTGTCAGTTCCAAAAAATCATTGCCAAGACTTGTGCCAAAGAGCTCGTTCCCTATGTGTTCTTCTAGGAGTTCTGTTTCAGGTCTTACATTCAAGTCTTTAATCCATTTTGAGTTGATTTTATGTGCACTCCCATGTTCATTGCAGCAAAACCTAAGTGTCTGTCAATGGATGAATGGAATATATATATATATATATATAATTCAGCCGAGAGAAAAGACGGTAATCTTGCCATTTGCAACAACACGAATGGACCTTGATGACATTACGCTAAGTGAAATGTCAGGCAGAGAAAGACAAAAGTGTGATAGCACCTAATCGCAGAATCTAAAAAAGCTAAACCCATAGAAACAGAGATTAGAATGGGTGGTTGCCAGAGGCTTGAGACAAGGGAAATGAGAAGATGTTGGTCAAAGGGTACAACTTCTCATTATAAGATGAATAAATTCTGGGGATCCAATGTACAGGGTGGTGATTATAGTTAATCATCCTGTATTATATACTTGAAAGTTCCTAAGAAAGTAGATCTTAAATTTTCTCATCACAAAAGAGAAATGGTAACAATGTGATGTGATGAAGGTGTTTCTTAACTCTATGGCGGCAATCATTTTGTAATATATAAGTGTATCAGATCAATAGGTTGTACAGCTTAAACTTACAGAATGTTACTCATCAATTATATCTCAATAAAGCTGGGGGAGTGGGGAAGGAGGCTCTGATCACATTTAGACTGCACCATAAATGAGCTGACTGAGAGTTCTCATGTTTTAGAGGAATAGGCTGAGGATCCAGCTCTGCTACCAATAAATCCTTGAACAGGTCTATGAACATCTCTTTGCCTCATGTTTTCTCACACTGAAAATGAGGTCATTGGAAAAAGGCTTGCTTAGGTTAATTCAGAGTGTAAATTTCTAAAGTTTTTATCTTGCTTCTTTCTTTTCAGAATCCAAAATTTCTAGGTCTTTTTCGCTAATGTTAAAAACACCATGTGGTGACAAAAAGAAATCTAATTATGGGTGGCGAACACACGATGCAATGTATATATGACTTACTGTTGGATTGTATACCGGAAACTAATTGGATTTTGTTTATCATTATCACTGTAATAAATTTTAAAAAATAAATTAAAAGAAAACACTACACATTTTTTTTTTTTTAACCTGCTTTCCCTGCTTAAGTGGAGACTCCATGAGGATAGGGATTTACTTTGGCTATAAATCTATGGCTGTGTCTTCAGCATCTAGAATATTTCCTGGTTCATAGTAGAGACTCAATAAATATTTGTTGAAAGTCGAATGATCTTATCTCTCCTATGGTCTAGAGGCTGAGCAGAAAACAGACTTGAGAGAGGGTAGAATAGGAATGGCTTACAGAGGTGTTTGTAGTATGAGTAGGAGTTCACATGGGGAAAAGTGGAGGAGAAGACTTTGTGAACAGAGTATTAGATACACAAATGTCCGGAGAGCATGAAAGAGCAAAACTCTTTTCAAAAACTGCAGTTTTCCATAGTTTAGCTCTGGCTGGGCATAAGACAGAGCAGGACAGACATCAGGAGATAGTCCGAGAGGAGGGTTAGCCAGGAGAGAGCCTTGCATGCATCTTCGAGTAAAGAGGAGCAAACAAAGAGTTGTGATGTGACCTGACTGGGATGTGACATAGCTTTTACTGAGAGCAATGGGGAAAACTGGGGCTAACCAGGAGTCAGGGAGTGGGAATAGATACAAGATCTTCCTGTGCCTGAGAGGGAGATGGTAGCTCTCTAATCCATCAGATTGTCTGAGTTAGGCTGGGTGAGTTAAATTTACCGTTATCACTATTTTCTCTGCTTTTCGAGATAATATATTAAGTTCTCAAAACCTTCAAAATTTAAAACACCGTGTAGTAGATTAATTATTGGGTGCATTTTGCTAATCTCAAGTGAAATATTAGTTGGTTTCTATCACTAAGAGTTCCTTACTGGTAATGTGTTGACTGGTTTTGAATGAGTCTTAAAATAGGCAGGTTTCTGTATTTAGATCATATTGTATACATTTCCTTGGAAATTTCCACAAAACAAGACCTCCTTTCATAATCATCATCATCGCCATTATCAAATTGCCTGGCAGGCTTTATATAAGTGTATATGCAAATATTTATTTTAACCTTTGAATTGATGTAATTTTCTCTACTAGACTCTTCACTTCTGGAAAAATAATATTTGCAACATAATCATTTCTTATTAGGCAATGCCAATATCACCAAATGGGATCAAGTGAAGACAATGAAGAAAATTTTCTTAATTTCTTATTATTTTGAGATTGAGCATGTTCTTCTGGACAAGGGAGTCATGCTATTTATTGAAGCGTTGTGTTTTCCTTTTCCATTTGCAAATTCACTCATGTTATTTCAAGGTCTCCTTGTTCTCCCTTTACTATTTAAGTTGTTTTTATCTTTCTATATGTAACTATCTTCATATCAAGAAAGGAAGAGTGGCCATTAAGGTCCAGAGACCACCCACATTGCTGAATTTATTATTCATGTTATGTAAGGGGAGATGCTACAAGTTTTTCTTCTTTCAAGATTTTCTTTCTCTGTGCATAATTGTAATGTTTTAACAATAAAAATGGCCAGATTCCTTTGTATTTAGCAGAACACATGCTCTTTCCCCAATCACAGAAGAGACACAAAGAACATCATTAAATGGATAACAATGAGTATCGTATCATTCGTGCTTAGCTGGCTCATTACTCTGTTTTAATTAGCCCTCTAATTACTTTCAGCTGCTACTAATGAGTTTTAATTGTGGAAAGACCCTCTTAAGTAAGTGTACTGAAAAATACATTTTCTCACCTTTTCAGAACAGTACAGAGGGTATTTTAGCCGGTTTATTGCCAATAGAAGTCATGGTGACTTTTCCTGTGGACACAGTTAATCACACTGAGCTTTCAACAAACAAACTGATCATCTTCACTTCACATTTTGGCTCCAGTGTTTCTACTAGTTTTTTCCCTATTCGGGGATGAGGAACCCAAAAGCAAATGCATCAGTCATTCTTTCTTAAAATGGTCAAGCCAGTCTTATGTGCAGAAAATCTCCAGTTGTGACTTTCAAGTTGCTAGGTACTCCTTCCTGTGAATAACTAAACAGCCTGGGAAACGGAATACTGAGACTTGGAGGACTTGATTTGAAGGACAAATAGGCACTTGCAAGTTCACCCACTCTGTAAGAATTATGTTCTATGCAAAGATGAAGATGAAAAGCAACTTATGCTAGATAACTACATTTCAGTCTCTGAAGCGTCTGGAGAGACTGCAGGTTAAGAGGAACATCAGAATATGTATTCCAGGTTTGTCCCTAGAGAAAAAGATTATATGAGCAAATTATATTAATTTCCTCATTGGTACCCAAAGCCTGCATTTCGGTCATTATTAAAAGAAAGGAAGTTTGGTTGTGTTTACAAATGCAGGAGTGTTCCTGCCTCTGGAACCCCCGAGTCTATTATTTAAATGATAAATTCCCAGCCGAGTAAAGTGAAATGACACTCTGGATCATGTTAAGGAATATCTTTTCTGAATAATACATAACACAAACTTGTTTACTTCTGACTTCGGTACCGAAGCTGTTTTTTTTATTTCTGGGTTTAAGTGCTTTTTGCTCTCTGGGGAAGTCTTTGCCTTACACCCCTGATGGTACTTTCGACTTGATATTTTCTTGGGTCCTGGGGTTCCCTTGAGGATACAGCCTTTGTGCTAAGAACTCCCCAGGACCCTGAACAGGCAGGGAGACAGGAAACCTGAGTTCAATCCTTGGCTCTTCGTCAGTGCTGGCTGTCTCTGTTGTTTTCTCTGCTGTGGAATGGTAGTGATAATACTTGGCTTAGCTCTTAGGCCGTTGATATTTATGAAATAGAATGCAAATGTAAGGCAGTCCAGTATTCCTATAGCACAAGCACACTGCCCAGAGGATGATGAATGCCTGGGAGCTGGTTTGTATGGAACAATGATACTGGTGTTCGCAGATTCTTTTTCTGCTTTATATTAAAGTGTCCAACCACTCTGCTGTTGCCACTGGTCCAATTAAACCCCTGCAAGGGTAAGCATGAAAGCCAGGATTGTGGCAGACAGTAGAGAGATACATGGTTCCTGACTCCAACGAGGTTATAGTTTAGCTGAGGAAAGAAGATATACATGTGAAGAGTTTGCAGAAAACAGAATATAGTTAATATCTTTGCCTGGTGTTTTAGTTTGCCAGGGCTGCCATAACAAAGTGCCACAGACTATGTGGCTTAAATGATAGAAAGTTACTTTCTCACAATTCCTGAGGAAAGAAGCCCGAGATAAAGTGTCAGCAAGGTTGGTTACTTCTGAGGCCTTCCCTCTGCCCTCCATGATTTAGTGTGGCAGGAAGTCCTCCACACATCATGCCTGGGAAACAGAGCTAGTACTCACTATATAAAGACTTCCAGCATTAGGCAATCTTCTAAGAAACTTCTGATAACATTTCATCTCTATTTCTTACTAGTTTTGTCACACACATACAGAGTTTTTCCCTGAATTAAAGGGTCAGGCTACTACATTACTATCAAAGGATTTAGCAGCTATAAAGGCATATTTTAAAGTCATTAATAGCGATCACACACATAGGTTCTCCTTGCAATTTCTTTTTCATCTTTTTGCCACTCTTTCCAGAGTTCAGTGCGATACCACTATTTTGAGCACCATCATGTCTTAGAGCTATATATAATACTTAGAGCCTGAAGAAATAAACCTTTGCAGTAACGCCCAGGAGGAAATTCACAAGAATGTTCACCTAAGTAGTTACCTAGAGATGGGTCTCAGTCCTCTTCTATGTTGCTGAAAATCTCAGGGCCACAGCTCTGTAATGCATGATGCAGTGAAACAGGCTCTGCTGATGTGAAGGGTCTTTGGTATCCTTCCAACAAAGCAGAGGCACATCATCACCTCTGGATTTTTAAGAGGACATATCTTAAGAAGCTGAAGACTGAGAGTTGCAGGCTCCCAGATTTCCCATGAAAGTGACATGGGAAAGATTGGACCATAGTTCAAATTTACCCCTCCAGCAGCAATCTTATTAACATACAGAGAGTTCAGAGTAAACACTCTTTAAAGCAACATTTACTCAATATATTGTGTTTACTGTCTGACGATCTCACCCCAGCTGAGAAGCTAGTGCTTAAGGAGGAAGTGGTGAACATAATCACAAAAAGCTCTGTGAAAATGCCTTTAAAATGCTAAACTTGGCAAATCTCAGGATCTTTATCTGTCACTTCCAGCACTGCGTTTACTCCTACTGTGTCTTAGAGTATATCGAGTCCCTGCTATGGCTTTAAATGTTTAGAGGGGCGGCTTAACTGATCTTAACCTGGGTGCAGTGGAGCACAAATATCAGCTTTCCACCCCTCCTTGAATGCACGGCAGAAAAACATGTCCATCAGAGTGAATACAATTTGGTCTTTTCCAGACCAAAATTATGTTTTAGTATCTGCTAAATGATTATAGTTAATCTGTGAGTATATAAGTTCTTATTCTTGAAAGTAATATAAACTTGTGCTGTCAAAATGGGGCACCATCTCATCAGTCTTTGAACTATGGTGTAAGTAGGTAGCATTCATTCGGCACCCCACACCCCACTGGAAAGAGAAATCCTCGAGTTCCAGAGGCAGGAGTAAATCATTACTGCCTTTTGAAAGCATACCCTAAAAGGAGACTCTCTAGAGAATGTAATTGACTACAGTGCTAGTGTAAATCATCTCACAGGTTGTTCCAATCTCAGCTCTCTCCTCTGAAGCTGGTGAGGTAGCCATGGAAGACAATAACATTAAATTCACAGACCACTCTGGCTTCAGCGATGGCTGCTCTCATCTTGGCAGGTGGGGCAGGTGAAAATTTCCTACTGGGCCAGTGGAAACCTCAGAGTCTGATGACTAGGACAGAATGATGCTCCCATGCAAGGGGGCCATCGGGGAGCCACAAAACCAGCACGTGCATGTTAGCAGTGTAGGCTGCCTGGCCACACACACAGAAGCCAAGTAGAGTAGAGACAACAGTGTGCCTCCCAAGAGGGTCCCGCCCTCTGCATATATAGCTGAAAAACCATGCAAGTCATCTGAGTTGTGTCTTTACAGTATAGAACACCAGCCATATTCAGAAGCTATGCATTCTTCTTTACAGCAGCACCAAAACTCTCTTTACAGATCAAACAACTTATTCACTTCATTCCATTGTAAAAGCTCTCCTCTGTCAGCTGGTGTCAAACGATTGCACTCTTATATTTCAGAGCTATCATGAATCTATACACTTTGATTCTGAAATGAGGGATTTGTCCCATATTTCCCAGGAAGCCCAAGGCCTGTGGAAATGTGTTTAGCATCAGGGACCAAAAATGTAGAATCAAGGAAGGGATGTCCTATGCATGTCAATATGGGGGTCCAGAATGAGTCACCCCAAGATGTGCCTCTGTGGTATGCAGATTGTTTTGAGCTAAAGGCAATTTTAGCTGAAGACTTGAGAGAAACTTCCGCCCCTCCCTTAACTACCTAGAAGAATTTGATTTAGGGGCCTCGCCCATAATAAGAGATTATCTTTGAGCTATCTATAGGGCAGGGCAAATGTTTGTTTACTAAGTATCTGCTCTTCTTGTCATCCTGTAATGACCTTTTGACACCCCCAAGAAAATTTACCTCATCCCTAACTCAGGATATCTTACATAGACATGTTCCCTTTCTATCTATGAGGCTCTCCTGCTTGTGATGTCTCTGTCTCAGGGAGGCAGAGTTCCCATACATATGTATACATTAAATTTGATTATTTTCTCTTGAGAATCTGTCTAACTTGGTCTCCAAGTTCCTCCACTACCTTATTTGGAACATTGTAACACAAAATTTAATATGGGATGAGTCACCTGTCTTCTTGTATGTATTCAAAGTCTTTTAGGGGCTCCAAAACGGATAGATAATGTAACCTTCAAAACAGCCCTCCACTTATTCCATAGCAAAACCTCGCATTCATATTTCTTTGAGGAAATACATCAAAAGCACTGACCAGAAAAGGCAGTGAGTGGTCAGCGCTTTTGATGTGTGGTATTATCTTTCCACTGTGCCAGCCTGAAAGAGCTGAGGGAGAGGGAAAAGCAGCGTGGACCACTTCTCACGCTGTGATGATGGGCAGCTGCTAGAAAAGTACATTTGCAATCGTGTGGGTCTTTATCTTTGTAAGTTACACAGCATCAGCCACAGATATGAGTCAACCTAGAAACATGCGCATCTTGTCATTCTATTACAATAGAGTATAAAAGTATAAAAACCATTTGGGTCATTGCTGACCTCCCCCAAAAAACACAAAATGTTCCCATTTACCATTGTCACACCTAAATGTTCCCTAAATAATTCCCCACCTCTTTGCTGTGTCGTTTTCTGAAAGGAAGAGCCCTGGGCTTTAGAAGCACCCATGCCTGGGGCACCAGTGGCACCTTACTTTTCTCTGGGAATTGTGTGAGAATAGCAGTAAAGCATGTGTGAGCCTCCAAGTGATGAAAATCCAGAAAGTGTTGATCATTATAATAAATCGCCTGAGTACAGAGAAGAGATTTTAAATTTCTATGTGCCCATCCCCTTATTCTTTAGCGCCATCATGTTACCTTCATCAATCTATCACCAATGAGTGTGTATTACTCTGCAGCAAGGAACTCCACAGCATTCGGGACTTACATCAGGACAATGGCTGTTTATATCTCTTTTGAATTCTCTGTCCACCAGTCTCTGCGAACTCCTGACAGGTTCTCTAGAAGATAATGTCTGGTTTGGATTCCCAAAATGGAATTTGTGGTCAGATTCAACACTGAAAATTCACATAGGAATTCTGTTTCTTTAAAAAAAAATTTTTTTTTAAACTTTCTATTGGTACTCTTGGCTACTTTGGACTCCCTACCACAGCTCCTGCACATCCTGAGTCCCTGTGTCTCGGGGACAGCGCCGAGCATGGCCCCACCATGTCTTGGGAAGGCTGGCCAACCTCTTGGCAGGTTGGTGCTGCTGCAGGCTGTATCACAGGCTGAGCAATGATCTATGTGGTTCAGAGACTCTCTCTACTCCAGGGACTGAGAGTTCTATGGTAGCAAAAAATGAAATAAAATAGCCAAAAGTTCTGCCTTAACCAAATCCTTGGGGCTATTGGACACATGTTCCCTTGATACTGTCTATTTAACATCATCTGCTGTATTCTTAAATAATCTGGGTTCAATAATTTCTGTTATTGTACGCTTCTAAGCAGCACTTGCTTTCAAGATGGGTGATAACCTTGCTGTGTTAACACCACAGTGGCTTTTTTTTTTGTTTTTGCTTTTAACCATATATATATATTGCATATGTATGTAGGTTATAATATATTTGCAATATGTATATATATTGCATATGTACATATTTTTAATATTCAAATTTCCAATAACACATACCTATAGTATAATTTGCAACTCTTAGCAAACTTGCCACTTGCACTTTTTGCCCATCTAAGGGCAGGTTAGAGGTGGTATTGGCAACTGTTTTCCCATTTTTATCGCAGCTTCTCTTATATTCATATAATGACAACTATCACCATTTTATAGAAAACAGAATATGTGTCCATAAAAACAAACAAACCCAAAAACGTATTTTCCAAAAGAAGAAGTATACACAACCAATTTTAAACATACTTTCTTACTGACCTTCAAAAATAAAATGTATTTCACTCACTTTGTGTGTGGCAGATATAATTGTCCACAAACCAACTTTCCACTGTTTCACACCACACATTATTCAAACATGTAAGGACTGCCCCATATGCATTCCCAAAATGTTTGCTTCAAACTGCTGGAAGGCAAGGTTCAGGCATCAACCAGGGTAACTGGGAGGGATTATCGGGTGGCCCATGCATCTAACCTCTAATCCGGAGAAGAAAGTAATGGGCTCAGGTTACCCTCCACCAACCTAAAGGCAAAAATCAAGTGTAAACTGAGAGGTACATTCCCCCTTCCAACAGCCAGGTTAGTTACCACAAAAACTGTATTATTGCAAGTCTTTTCTAGGTCGTCAGGAAAGGACTCTTTTAACATGGCCTAAGGAATAAAGAAGCATTTCAGCACTGCAAGCCAACAAAGTGCCCCTCATTCTAATGTCTCCAAGTAAAAAATCACTACCCCACCCCCACCTTCATTTTTTTTTCCCCCAGAGAATTCTGTGGGAGTTATACTGTAGGTCCAGAGATACCTGACTCAGAAAATTTCTTTCTTAAATACTGTGGGGGAGATCATTATGCCATCTGACTGTCAGCAAAACTTATAATTGTGACAACGAGCTGATTCTCTTGTTAAATAGTTAATGAGACATAGTTTTAGAGCTACCCTATCCATGACAGTGCTGGCAAATTTTTACCCATAATTTTCTTAATCAAAGGATACTATGCTCATCTGCTGATGAAGTATCCAGACACAGTGCTGACAAAACATATTAGTAAAAATTAATACTCCTTCCTCCAAGTTGACAAAAATTGTACTTAGAGTAGCAGAAATAAGTCTCTGGGAAGTTATTTTAACCCTTCTCACAATAATCTCGGAGTTGATGGATTGCTATGTCAGAGTCCATAGATCCGAGTCCTTCCCTACTACGACTGTGTCTAAAATGAGTGATGTACATGCCGATGGAATGTTTTGTTTTATGCGTATCCTTTCTTTTTTGGAAAATTTTAGTTTTTTAGTGGTATAGAAACAGGGAGGTATATTTTGGTATTGCCAGCAATGGCCGGCATCCTCAAAGGTCAGTGGTGAGAACTTTGAGTCTGACTTGTGAGAATTTATATATATATATATATTTAAAAATATTTTTTCTATATATAAAGTATATTATATTTTATATATAGTAATTTACCTTAAATGCTTTAGTATTAATATAAATTCATGTGTAGGTTAACTTCGTATTAGAAAATTTTATTTAACTGACAGTATCACTCACTCCAATAGCAGAATTTGCCCCTGGGAAGAAGAACATTTTCAGACATTTGGCCAACTCCTGAGCTTGACTCCATGCAGCATTGCTAGTTGCTGGTTTATGCATTTAATATTATTCAAAGGCAGCTGTTCTTATTAGTACTCATTAGCTGTGAATCGGAGTCAGAGGCCACTGTGTCACCTGTTTGCTCAGGCCCTGGTAATAAAAGGGAAGAATTATTTCACATTTCCAAAGGAGAAATGTCCCTTCCAGTATAGTTCATAGGGTAACAAAAAGCATTTTTCATAGTAGATAACTCATTGCTTAAAGACCTGGGACGCTGCAGTGGGTTTCTGCACATCAGCTTTGTGCCTAGAGAGAAAACAAATGTTCAGCCGCTATGTGGATCTTCCCATTCACCAACAGCCTTAGTTACCCTTAGAATAATGACAACTCCAGATCTATTTTGTCCAGCCAGGAACTCTATCTGAGCTCCAGGCAGATCTATCCAGCTGTCTACTGGCTCAAGTGTCTCATACATGTTCATTATTCTCCCCCCAAACCTGTCACTTGCTTCTTCTCCTCCTCCTCTGCATCTATTCCACACAGGGTATCTTTATATCATGCACCATTCAGAACCCTGTGTGTGTGTTCATACTGCTGAAATGTAAACAGCTTACTTCAATAGAATTTTGCTTTTATTCATGGTAAGGGAGTCTCTGTCTTCTTTCCATCACTCAAGGGCCCAGGCTGAGAGATGCCATATTCACATGTGGTTTCCCAGGTCACTCTGGACTTGGACATCCAGACAGCCAACAAAGGCAGGAGAGTAGATTTGGCCTGCAGCCTGTAGTGTTCTGACCCCTGCTTGAGAATGTCAGCTCTATAAGATTAGGAGTCTTACCTGTCTTGTTCACTCTACGTCTCCTATGTGTTCAAACACTTGACCTTCTTGGAGAAGAAAGAATTTTTGTATTGTGTTTGAGCTGAAATCTGCTAGAGGTGCTCTTTAACCGAGAAAAAAATATTTACTAGAATCTTATGTTTTCTTGCTAATAAGGAAACTACTCAGTATATATTAAATGGTACGTTATTTAATAATAGACTTAGTAAGTATATTTTAGGCTTGTGAGCAAAATCAATTTACTTTAACAAATACATTTAAAAGTCTAAGTAAACAAAAGTAAACAAATAAGCTTTCTTAAAATAAATGTTGAACAAATTTTGTAGTTTTAATACATGTATGATTAAAGTTTACCACCCTATGGAAGTAAACAAAATTTTTGCAGTTAAATAACTGAATATCTTGGAGAACCATCAACTTCCTTTTCAACATCCTAAGATTATTGGTGGGACAGAAAGAGATTTTAATCAAGAGAGAGCTATGTAACCAAAACTCACTGGATATCAGTAGGGATTAAAAAAGAGAACATAATATGGACAAAAAATTATTTGAGCCAACTTTCCTTTTAAAAACAACTACAAATACTGCAAATTTTGTATTTAAAATGTACCTCCTTAAAAATATTGAAGAGTTGGTAAGTATGTTATTCATTAGGATTTTACCAATATTTCAAGTTCTCCTCCTTTTGAGCAAATTGTACTTCACAACCATCTTGAAGTTGGTGCAGCCACATAACTTGCTTTGAACAGTAAAATATGAGCAGAGCTAACTGATTTGTGTTACTTCTTGGCTGACCTTCAAGGTCAATGTGTGATTCACTATGATTTCTTCCCTCTGCAATCAGCAACTTTGCAGATAATCATGCTTCTGTCAGTCCACACGTATCCCTGAGTGAGAAAAATATGGAGCATACCATTCGCCAAACTGACACAGAGATATATATTATCAAGAATACATATCTATTGTTATAAGTCACTGATTTAAGGGGTTTTGTACCACAGCACACATTAGTCTATTGTGAATTATGTATTAAGATTATAAGAAATTACCAGACTAAATTGTAGTAGAGTGTGAACTCAGAGAGTTTAAGCAGGAATAGAACAAATAGAAACTGCTTTTATCCTGAAGACACTTGCTGGTATGGGCAAATTTGAACTTGGTTTTAATGGTCTCATGGTGCTGGGGATAGAGATCAAAGTCCAGTGACTCTCAGAGACCTCTTTCATGTTAAGCTGAGATCCTAAGGAGCTACATATTAGAGTAAGGCTAAATCAGAAGGAAACTCACTCACAACCTAAAGGACTTCAGAGAAAGTTACCTTAGCTTTGAGTAGAGGCAATAAGGAATTAAAAACAAAACAAAATACAAAACGAAACTCATTCTTATGAAATTGTAACAAAAACCCATCTCTTTAATGTATTTAGAGTCCAAATTCACATCACATCACCTGGTGGTACTAGCCTGGAAATATCTCCTTAGGTGACTTGCAGAAGAAAAAACAAATTCTTCCTAGAGGAAGGATCTTTTATCCTAGACCTAAAAGAACACCACAAGTAATATTTCAAAAACAGTGATCAGAATATGATAAAATAAATTTTACTAAGTACGTAAAGAGACAAAGCACTATAAGTGAGAACAAACAAAAAACAATAGCAGGCAGGGAATCATGAGGACTTTAGATATTAAAATCATCTCTTTTTTTTTTAAAGGGGCTTTTGTTGTTTAAATAAAAACAAACTTGAAAGGAACTGCAGAGAAGAAGGAGATTATAAAAAATAATCTCAAAGGTTACAAAAAGAATCAAATGGAACTTTTAAATATGAAAAATGAAGTTCTCAATAGATATGACCTAACAGACAGGCTTAATAACCAGTTAGACTTTGGAAGATAGGCCAGGAAAAGTTATACAGAATGCAACATGGAGAGACAAAATAATAGAAAGCATTGAAGTGAGGTTAAGAGACATGAAGGACTGATAAGAAGTTCTAACACATATTTAATCAGGGTGCTAGAAGGAAGAAGAACGGATGGGATAGAGGCAATATTTGGTTAGGTAATGGCTGAGAGTTTTCCTAGCAAGATTCGTAAAGCAAAAAAGAGAGGATGTACAAAAAAGGAAATCTTGCCACTTGCCACAATTTGGATGGACTTTGAGGGCATTGTGCCAAAATGATGAAATGAGTCAGACAGAGAAAGGCAAATACCATATGATCTCACTTATATGTAGAATCTAAAAAACAAAACAAAAAAGTGAACTCATAGATACAGAGAACGATTGTTGGTTGCGAGAGGCAGGGAGTGAGGAATGGGCAAAATAAATTGAAAAGATTCAAAAAGGTACAAACTTTCAGTTGTAAAATAAATAAGTAATAGGATATAATATACAGCATGGTAATTATAGTTAATAACACTGTGTTGTTTATTTGAAAGTTGCTAAGAGAGTAGACCTTAAAGTTTGTATTGCAAGAAAAAAAAATTATAACTATGTATGGTAGTAGATGTTAACTAGACTTATTGTGGTGATCATTTCATAGTATCTACAAATATTGAATTGTTATGTTGTACACATAAATTTATATATAATGTTATATGTCAATTATATTTCAATTTACAAACATAGAGAGAAGGTACAAATAACCAACACTAGAAATAGAAAGGGACATTACTACAGATGCTGCAGATATAAAAATATAGAAAGAATACATTATGAATAGCTTAGGGCAATAAATTTGAAAATTTATATAAAATAAACTAATTTCTAGAGAAATGTAATTTATCAAAACTGACAAAGAAGACAAAAAACTTAAATTGAGTGAAAATTATTTGGCAAATTGAATAAGGTAGCAAAAAACTCAAGCCCAGTTTATTCGCATGAAAATTTTATATAATATTTAAAGAAAAAGGAGAAAAGGGATGGGGAAGGAAAAAGAAGAGAAGAGAAAGAAGAAGAGGAGAAAGAGGAAGAAGAGAAAAGAAAAGAGGAGTATAAGGCTGTAAAAGAAGAAATAAAATTATCACTATTTGGAGATAATGTACATATTAAAAATCTAAATGAAATCCATTGAAAGTGATAGAAGAATTTATAAAGTTTATGGAATAAAAAAATCAATATATAATAGTGAGTTACATTTCTACATATTAACAAAATTTTCAGAAAATGACATTCAAAAAATATTCCATTTACAATAGTATCAGAGTTGTTGCAAACAGTAGATATGAATCCTGAGATTCTGTAACTCATGCTGGTGCTAAGCTTCTGGGAACAATGGTTAAAACCATGCCCTAAAAAAAAGAAAGGAATGCATTTTCTACTGCCCTCAATGATGCAAATTATTCTCTGGAACTCAAGCTGTGGTGCCCTCCAGAGCTAAATGATTCCATCACAATTGTCATCAGCAAAATGTTTCCCACATGAGTCCACCTTACTCAAGTTGTTCACTTCTAAATTAAAATCTCATGTGGGTGAATCTGATTGGTGGAGCCTAAGTCATGTGTCTGTCCCAGGTGCAAAGGACAGTGTGGGAAAAAAATGTTCCGGGTTTGCCTACTTCAAAAATATGAAATATCTTGACAAAATATAATAAATACATTCAAGAACTTACAGAGAAATGGATAAATGTTATCAAAAGAAATGAAAATGGACCTAGATAACCTGAATAGCATACTACGATTATAGATTAAAACACTCAATATTGTTCCCAAATTCACCTAGAGACTTTTGTAATCCCAAAGAAAATTCTAATAAGATTTTTGTGGCATTCAACAGGATGATTCTAAGATTTTAATGCAAATTTCTAAGAGGCTAAAATGGTCAAGAATAGGGTAGAGAATGTGGTCTACAGAAATCAAGACTAATTTTAAAGCTACAGTAATGAAGAAAATGTGGTTTAGTGCAGGGGTCAACAAAGAGAGCAACAAAACAGAGTAGAGAGCCCTGAAATAAATCTATTACTATGTGGGCAGAGAAACACGACAGAAGCGACACTACAGATGAATGGAGCAAGATCAGTCTTTACAACAATGAATAGTGCTGAGACATTGGAAAGCAAGGGATTATACAGAGGATGATCCTTACGAATGGTTGAAAAAAAGTAATAACAAAAGAAGAGTCTGATAAATTGGACCACATTAAATTAAGAACTTCCATTTCTCAAAATAAATAAATAAAGAGAATAAAAAGTCAATCCACAGGAAGGAAAAAGATATTCATTCACATCACATAAAACCAACAAAGTACTAGAATCCAGGATATATGGCAAACTCTTACAAATCAATAAGAAAAGATAGACAACGCCCAATAGAAAAATAGACAAAAATCCTGAATAGGTACTTCGAAAAAGAGGAAATCCAAATGCATAATAAGCATATGAAAAAGTGCTCACCATATTAGTCATCGGGGAAATGCAAATTAAGGAAATAATGTTCCACATCCTCTTTTTAAAAAATTAACTTAAAGTATACAGTACATTGGTTAGACATTGATATAGTTTATGAAATGATCCCAATTACTCTGTCACCCATATGGCTCTACACATAGCCATTACAATGCTATTGACTATATTCTCTATGCTGTACTCTACAATCTCATGACTATTTTTAACTAATAATTTGTACTTCTTCAACCCTTTACCTTTTTATCCCAGCCCCACAACCCCCTTCCGCTCTGGCAGTCACCAGATTGTCTGCTGCAACTGTGAGTCTTTTTGTTTAGTTCACTCCTTTTGTTGCTTAGATTCTGCATGTAAGTAAAATCATATGGTACTTATCTTTCTGTCTGACTTTTTCACTCAGCATAATAACCTCTAGGTCCATTCATGTTGTTGCAAATGGTAGGATTTCATTTTTTATGGCTGAGTAATATGCCATTGTATATATAAATCATAACTTCTTTATCCATACCCCCTTGACTGGCAAATTTAAACATTTTACACAACCCAATAATGGCCAGGAGAGGGAATATAAATTGGCACCACCACTTTGAAAAACAATTTGCTATTATTCTATAAATCTGAGGATGTTTGTAACCTAAGGCCCAACAGTTCCACCCCTAGGAATATCCTCTAGCAAAACATGTACGCATGCACCAGGATATACGGATGGTCGTGGCATAAAAAGCGCACATAGAGTCTGATTCCTTTTATCAAATTTAGAAACAGGCAAAACTAAATGATAATATTTAGGCTATATAAATTGGTCATAAAATGAGAAAGAAAAGCAAGGAGATTATTTTTGCACAATTTAGGGTAGTAGTTAACTTATTTAGTGGAGAGGTTTGTGACGGAGAAAGGGCACAAAAGGGGACTTCTGAGGGTGGTGACGATATTCTTTCTTGATTAAAGTGGTAGCTACATAGATATTTGCTTTATAATTATTATTAAATCACACATTTCACACATTTTATACACTATTTCACATGTTATATTCACAATTGAAAAAGAAGCAGAGCAGGCATAGTTTTAAATTTAAATAAGACCTTCGTCACACTTGCCTAGTCTCCTAAAGGCGCTCCTTTTTCACAGTGTTCATGTGATTACCAGAATGCAAACAGTCCCCGACTTTCTCTTTCTCATTTGCCGAGACAGGCAATAAACAGCTAAACACTTGGGTTCTCCAAATACTTCAACAAAATTATTTTTCCATGAAGTATCATGGTAACATAGTGTCTTTTAATATTTTCAAAGACTTATTCAAAGTTTGAGTTTATCATTTAATTCCGCATACAGTAGGTGCAAAAACTTGTTGACCAAATATCCCACACATATAATCCTTTTCATTTCTGTAAGAAGAGTCTATCTCGGTTTTTCTTCTAGGAAATTTTGCCCTTGATTTTAAATAGCACCTGAAGTCTCTTTGTAAAAGTTGTTGACAATCCTGGAAACCAGAGATAAATTAATTCCACTTCGCAGGAAAAGAAAGAAATGGATTTTGCAAGCCTCCAGCTGGTAAAGATGAGGTCAATTCTGAGCAAGATTCTGGAAAGGGTTGAATGCGAATGTATGGATTTGCTCTTAGCGGGCTTCATAAAACAGGAAATGAACATTTTCCTATAAAACCAAATAGTTGACAGAGCTTTTTTCCTGCTGAGTACCCAGCATGAATTTTGCCCCCATTTTTATAAGAATTATGTAATGTACTGTCTCAAATTTTGCTCTAAATTGCTAGGAAACAATTTCAGGTTCAACTATATCAGCTGTGAAAACCTTTACAATCTGCATAATTCATTTCTATTTTCTGCCCCTGGTCAGTCTTCGTATTCTGATTTAAAACTCCTTGGTCCTGCTTAATAGTGCATGCTTGTACTTTACCATTATATTGTATATTTCCCCTAAGATACCTCAAGTCCTCCGGAAAACAAGATAAGGGCAGCAGGAAGAGAAAGGGAGGCAGGGGATGTAAACCTGGAAGAGGAAACCACGGCTAGAATTTCTTTAAGTAAAAAATCGTGGTGGACAAATCTAATTTTTTTCTTTAATAACAGACTTAGATTGAATCAATAGATAAGGAAGGTAATGGGTATAAGTACCTCTGTTTGGGCAAGGCCTACATGAAGCGCCGTGATACCATTCTAGTTAGCACAGAGACATCTATGTTAAGGGCAGAGCAGCGAGGAGATTCTGGATGTTTGCTTTTAAGCCAAGAGGGTGGCCCAGAGGAAGCTTCTGAGTGGCAGGGCTTGTGCTTGGCTCTAGGCCCTAGCCGCAGGCTCAGCATCTTCATCAGCGACGTGGGTGAAGGTCTTGAGAGAAACCTCATCTAAGTTCTAATGCAGTAAATATATTATAGTCTGAACAAGGCATGGGCCTGGTGTGAAAAAATACAGGTTTCAAATTTTATCTCTGCCCACATATTAGTGTGTCATCTTGGGCAAGTCATTGCTGAGTCTTAGTTTCATAACCTATAAAATGGAGACATTAATAATACTTATCTTCAGGGTTATTATGAAAATTAAAGGCAGTATACTAAAGGCACCTGGTGTGGAGAAGATACTGATAAATGTTGAATATATTTGATTGCATAATTAGGATTGAAACATATTAGGCAGGCTAGAGAGATGAATTGAATTCGATAAAATAACATGGGATAGTTTTTATTTTATAATTTTGTATTTGGTTAACGCAAATGAAAATAAATAAACAAAAATAAATTTCAAAAGTTCAGGGGGAGGAAGCTATGGAAATAGCTCTCTCTACAAATCTGTCTGCACTGGAGTCTAACGGATTCCCTTTAGGCGCACATTTTAGCCAAAGCAGATTCTGTAAGGAAACCAGGAGCTTTTAGTCGAAAGCAAACTCCCCATAAGTCAGTTGTGTGACCTTGCATGTCTCCAACAACATGAGCTGGTGGTTATTCTCTCCTAGCTATCTCTGGGTGGCAAAGTTTCATTAGTGGTAGCCATAGATCCTACCCCAGAAATTTATAGCTCCCAGTACAGCCAATGGAAAGCATGTGCTAAATTGCATCTCTCTCATTCTATTTTTCTAAAATTCATCTCATTACTGCTTTGAGCACATCCCAGGCAAGAGGTAGAACTTATTCTTGATGAGGACCAGAGATATTTTGGATTATTATCTTATCTGGAATAATTAAATACAGCTCTCAATTTACAGAGAAAAGAATAAAAATAATCTATTGAATTTATTTCTGCTTGAAGAGGCTTGGAGGAACATGAATTTTTCCTCCAAGCTCATCCTCCCTCTATCCACTGTGACATCACTCATCAGTTCTGCAAAATCCCCTATCTGCTTACTTTTTAATTCCTCATCTGTCTTCGTTTGATTTATATCTTAGCCTCAGACTATTAACTTGGTTCTAATTCAGAAGCCCACCAAAGGTTGCATCTAGAGATTACCTTTCCACCCTACACACTATTCCATAGGCAAGTGGAACCCAGGCCTGGGTCATTGCAGGCCCAGCTAGCAGCCTCGCTGGGGCCCTCACCACACAGGAAGGAAGAAAGGCAAACCCCAGTAGATCTGTCAACTTGCATGGGCCTCCAGACCCACCTGCCCATCCCATAGCCAGCACAGCTTTAAGACCCTCTCACAGACCTAGAACCTTCAAAAGCAGAGCAGGTGGTCTCTCTAAATTCCTTGGGAAATACCCTATGCACAGTGAATAATGACGGTAATGATGTTTATAGGACTGTAATGGAACAAAAAACCTGTTGAATTCCTGCTCTCTTTCAATATTGCCTGATGGATGACAAGCCTACTTCCACTTCAAAGTCAATTTTGCCTCTTCTCTTGACATCCCACAGTCTGGCTGCTCATCTAACTAGTGGTGCACATAGCTGGCCCCCATCTTCCAGGTGACTTCTGCATCGAGCAGGATATGCTCACAGTAGAATTCAGGAGACTTTCAAACTGTGACTGCATTTCACAGTGATAAACTTTCTGTCATTAAACCATCTCATAAAAAATAAGTGTTATTCCCCAGGTTTGAAGTGACCGAAAAGTTCTCATTAAGAGAAACTATATAATATAATCAGAAGAACTCTGGATTTAGAAGAGAAAACTAAAATTTATTGAGCATCTACTATTTTCTATTACTTTAATCTTCAACACAACCCAACTAGCTAAATACTTTTATCTCCATTTTACTAATAAGGAACCCACAAAACTCAGAAAATTAAATAACTTGCCCAATGGCACGTGGTTAATAAATGGCAAAGACAGGTCCATCTGGAAAGTCTACCGACCCTCATCACTAGCCACTTTCCAGCAGAGGCCCATCTCTATCACTTTCTGAGCTCAGTGACTCCTCTTTCAAGTGTAAAAGCCTGACCTCATAGTACTGGTGATAATCAAACATGAAAGTATATATGAAAGCATTTTGACAACTCTGAAGCTCTCAGGCCTGACTACATACATGAGGTCAGAGCTGTTGACCCCAAGGAATCTGCAGTGGCAGGAAACCTAGGCCACAGTTTAGAGCTGAAAGTCAAGTTCTCCATGGAGTTGTCAAAGTGAACAACATTTCCACTCACCCTGGACATGTATCTGCGTGAAGACTGAAAATCTGTGATTCAGAGGCCTCCTCGTCTCGGTTCCTGGCCTAAGAAGCTGGGAAATAGCTGGAGAGATACAGGTATGAGTGTGAGCCATGGGTATAGTGTGGTTTTTCCCTCTTTCCTGAGAAAGGGAGAAAGTGGGCTGTGTAATCTTTGGGAGACGGCGGTAGCAGCAGTGAAGGCTGGTGTTACTGACAAGGGCAGTGGGCAAAACCAGGAGGAGCCTCCGTCCCACCTGCATGAGCCAGGATTACGGTAGTCCAAGGGAGAGGGCAGCAGGATGAGGACCTTCTAGGAGCAGGTGCAGAGACTGTGAGTGCAGGGGGTAGCTGACGAACCCTGGTAGGCAGGCCCAGAAGGGGACTTTTGAGACACAGCAGCGTCTGGAGCAAGTTCAATGGAAGGACTAAAGACAAGTAAAAAGAAGGAAAAAACATCTGCTATACTATGACTCAGAAATGGTTTTTTGGTGGAATCTCTTGTGGAATTATTCTTCCTTGTATTTTTCTATACGCATATTTTCTAAAAGTAAGATCAAGCTATTCCTGCTGATTTGTTGTACACTTTTATTTACTTGACAATAGGTTTTTAAAAAATATCAATAACTATTCATCTTCAACATAATTTATGATAGTGGAATAGTATTCTATAGTATTGGTGTAACTTAATAATTCATCTATTGATTGAATAAATAGTTGAAAATTTGATTTTTTAATTTGGGAGGCACATTTAAACCATTTTAACCTAAAATATAAAGAATGGCACAAAAACACCCATGTAAAATTGCTTTTCGACTACTGTGAAAAAGATGATTAAAATTCCTGTAGTTAAATCTTTGTGGTTATCTTTAATTACATTAGTAGGATAAATTGTTGGAAGGTAATCACTGGCTCAAGTTGTATGCATATTTCCTCCCAGGTTTTTATTTTGAAAATATTCAAATGTATAGGAAAACCAAAGGAATAGTATATCAAGCACACAATCTTCACAAAAATTTCTCACTATATTTGCATTATCTTTCTCTATATATTTATATTGGAAAGTATTAAATACTAAAAACATTATGAAATTTTACCCCTATACTCTAGTTTGCATGTCCTAAGGACAAAGTCATTAGCCCACTTGCCACAATGCCATTATCACAAACCAAAATTTTAACATTGATTTTAAAGTGTTATCCAAATTTCTCAGTCATTCTACAAAGATCCTCTGAGCTGCCCCCACACTTCTAGGATTCATCAAAAGTTTATGCATTACCTTTGGTTGCGTTCCTTTAGTTTCCTTTAATCTAGGATAATCCCTTTGTCTTTTATTTTCTTTTATGATGTGTTAGTTATCTATTGCTATATAATAAATTATCTCAAAATTTAGTGGCTTAGAACAACTTTGAACATTTATTAACTCATAGTTCCACAGGTTAGGAATTTGAGAATCTCTTAGCTGTGCAGTGTTGTGAGGGTGTGCATTCAGTATGTCACCCGAGGCTGCAGTTATCTGAGGCTTGTTTGAGGCTAGGGAATTACTTCCACACTGGCTAACATACATGGCTGACAAGACGGTTCTGGCTGTTGGCAAGAAGTCTCAGTTCCTCACCATGGGGACCTTGCCATCGGTATTTATGTGCCTCACAACATGGTGATTAGCTTTCTCTGGAGTGACGGATCCAAGAGGGTACAAGGAGAAGGCCAAAAGGTCTTTTATGACTTAGGCTTGGAAGCCATAGGCAGTCAATTCTGCAATACCCTATTATTTACATAGGTCAGCCTATTTAATGTTAGAGGGGACTGCACAAAAGGCCATTTTGGAAGGTGACTACCACATGTGACATTGGCAGTTTTGAAAAGGCCAGACTAGTTGTCTTATAGGATACCACAGGTTCTGGATTTGTTTGATTGTGTCCTCCTAAATCAATTCAGATAAAGTTTATTTCCCATTGCATTATATCAGAGGTGCATAATGTCAACTCCTTCTGTTACTGGTCATGCTCAGTTTGGCCACTTAATGAGGCAGCACGGTATGCACATTAAGTCTTTGATTCACTATTACCTTCTTGACTATCTCTCTTGAGAAGGCATCGAAAATCACATGCCAAACCCTGGGCTGATTTCTCCACAAAATTTTTTTTAAAATTTCATTGTGTTTTCATACTACCAATCTTTTAGCAAACACCAGCTCTGTGTGTGTGCGTGTGTGTGTGTGTGTGTGTGTGTGTGATGTTGATATCAATAGGCATTCTGAACTGAAATTTTTAGTAGAGAGGAGGTGAAGGAGCACACCAAAGACTGAATTCCTTGAGGACAGAAACTGTTTTTTTTTTTCTTATTTGTATTCTAATTGCCTTACACAATGTTGGAAAACAGTAGGCACTTAATAAATACATGTTGAATAAATGAAAGAATAAACTTAAAAGGAAAGAAACCAGAAATAAAGAGGTACTTTCAAATTTATAAAAATGTAGAAACCAAAATATTACCTTTCACCAAAATAAGTGAGTAAATCTCTGGGAATCTCATCCTCTCCTATCTTGCCTCAGGGTGGTCTTAGGCACTTCTATTTCTGCCGTCCTCAGGACCTGCCATCACAAGTCTCTGGCTTCCAGTGGTCCAAACGTCCAGTCTCCACAGTTCCTTAGAAAGCACGTTGCATTCTAAACTAACTTTTCCCTTTCTCTACCATGATGATAAACTGCTCACATGATGTCTTGAGCCTTGTTCAACCACTTAGTCACTCCAGGAAGGAAGTAAAGTAGAGAGTAATGATGTTTTCCTAACGGAGCCACAGTAAAAGGAATTGCCTGAACTAATCTGAGTGCACTTTTGCAGTCAGAATTATCCTTGCTCATTTAATTCCACTTTCAATTTGTTTTCTGTGTCATATTGATTCCTGAGACCTCTCTCTGAGTTGCATGAAGTTGTAGTAATGTGTCCCCTGGTGAACAAAATAATTAAAACAATGGGTTTTATTTTTTAACTGTCTCTTCTATTATAGAAAAAGAATGAGGAAAAACCGGGCACCATGGAGTTAAATGTCCCCTTCTTCAAGTCTACCTCAGGGAATGCTCTATTACCCAGCTAAGTCGGGTCAATGGAGAATGACCTGCTTAAACATTTTCTTTCTCTAATCTGCACATATAAATGAAAGAACTGAGCAACCCAGAGCATAGTTGAAAGAGGAAAGAAAATGGAAGGAGGGAGCAAGAAATATTTACTGAGAACCTACTGTGGCCCGAACTGGACCAAGCACTGTCTCACAAGTTTCTTCACTTGGCAGGCCAAAGGACATTAACAGCTTACTCAAGGCAATAGGCAGCCAGGAAGTGTCAGGTGGGATTCTAAAACTAGATCTCTGTGCTGCCAAAGTCAGTGTCCTGAATGCCACACTGCCACATCATTATGCCTCTATTCTTACGTTGGGTAAAAAGCCCTCTACCTTCAATTTTTTGAGCTTATCTCCTACCATTCCACTCACCCAACATGTTCATATACACCCTGAAGTCCAGCCACATACAATAGGTGATTCTCCAAACAAATCATATAAAATTACTGAAGGATGTATATCCAAAGAAAATAAAATCAAGATCTCAAAGACATAGCTGTATTCCCATGTTTATTGCAGCATTATTCACAATTGCCAAGGCATAGAACAACCTAAGTGTCTGTTAACAAATAAGTGGATAAAGAAAATGTGGTATATGTACACAATGGAATGTTATTCAACCTTGAAAAAGGAAATCTTGCCATTGGCAACAACATGGACGGACCTGGAAGACATTAGGTTAAGTTAAATAAGCTAAACACAGAAAGACATTTTACATGATCTCGCTTATAAGTGGAAACTAAAACAGTCAAACTCAGAAGCAGAGAGTAGAATGGTGGTTACCAGGGGCTCAGGAAGGGGGAATGGGGAGGTGTTGGTCATAAGACACAAAGCTTCAGTTATGCAAGATATCTGAGTTCTGGAAATCTAATATATAACAACGTGATTATAGTCCGCAATACTGAATTGTATCCTTGAAATTTGTTACGATCTTAAGTGTTCTCAAAACAACGAAAAAGAGAAAAGACAATGCTAACTGTGAGATGATGATATGTTCTTAGGGTTGAGTGTGGTGATTATGTCGCAATGTATACATATATTGAAAAACATCATGTTGTACACCTTAAATATATAAAATGTTATTGTCTATTATATTGCATTTATTTTTTTAATTAAGTTTATTGGGGTAACATTGGTTAATATAATTATATAATTGTCAGGTGTACATTATAATTTAACATCTAAATATTCTATTGTGTGTTTACCACCCAAAGGCTAATTTCCTTCAGCTACCATATATTTGATCCTCTTTACACACTTCACTCTCCCCCTACCCCACTATATTTGACCCCCTTTATTCAGCCTACCTTTCCCCTCCTCCCTCACCCCCTACCCTCTGGTAACCACTAGTCCATTGACCATGTCCATGAGTCTCTGTTTGTTTGTTGCTTTTGTGTTTATATCCCACATATAAGTGATATCATGTGACTTTCTACTTTTTCTGTCTGGCTTACTTTGCTTAGCATGATTATCTCTAGGTCCATCTATATTATCGCAAATGGCATAATTTCATCCCTTATTATGGCTGAGTAATATTTCATTGTATATGTGTACCACAGCTTCTTTAGCCAATCAGCTATTGTAGGACACTTTGGTTGCTTCCATGTCCTGGCCACTGTGAATAATGCTACTATGAATATCGGTGTACAAATATCTTTATGGATATGAGTTTTTAAGTCTTTGAGGTAAATACCCAGTATTGGGATTGCTGGATCATGTGGTAGATCAATTCTTAGTTTTTTTGAGGAAGCTCCCTTCTGTTTTCCATAGTGGCCGTAACAATTTGCAGTCCCACCAGCAGTGTATGAGGGTTCCTTTTTCTCCGCATCCTCTCCAACATTTGCTATTACTTGTCCTGTTGATTATAGTTATTCTAACAGGTATGAGATGGTATCTCATTGTTGTTTTGATTTGCATGTCCCTAATAGCTGGCGATGTTGAGCATCTTTTCATATGTTTTAGGCCATTTGTATGTCCTCTAGGGAGAAGTGTCTGTTCAGGTCCTCTGCCTATTTTTTGGTTGAATCATTTGTTTTTATTTTGTTATTGAGTTGTATGAGTTCTTTGTATATTTTGGATATTAGGCCCTTACTGGAGGCATTGCTTGCAAATATATTTGCCCATTTGGATTGTTGTCTGTTTACCTTGTTGATGATTTCTTTTGCTGAGGAGAAGCTTTTTAGTTTGATGAAGTCCCATTCATTTACTTTTGCTTTTACTTCCCTTACCTTTGAGGTCAAATTCATAAAATCTTCTTTCTTTAAGTCCAAGATCCTTGAGTTTCGTTCCTATGTTTTCTTCTATACATTTTATTGTTTCAGGTCTTATATTCAGGCCTTTAATCCATTTTGAGTTAATTTTGGTGTGTGGCGATAGACAACAGTGTAATTTCATTCTTTTGCAGGTGGCTTTCCAGTTTTCCCAGCACCGTTTATTGAAGAGGCTTTTCTTTCTCCAATGTATGTTTTTGGCTTTTTCATCAAAAATTATTTGCCAGTATTAATATGGGTTTACTTCTGGACTCTCGATTCTGTTTCACTAGTCAGTGTGTCTGTTTTGCTGCCAATACCATGCTGTTTTGATTGCTGTCGCTTTGTAGTTAATTTGCAATGATACTTCATTTAAAGCTGGGGGCAATTATCTAACTATGTTTGATAGATAATATGGTTACATTCAAAAAGCGTATTGTGACCATCCCCCTGTCCATGCCCATACCCCGTACCTGGCTTCCCAGTTTCCCCCCTCTGAGGCAACATATTTATGTCTCTTGTGCTTTTTCAGAGACATTTTTTGCATATATTACCAAATATTTATACTTATTCTTTATTCTATTTGTCCACTTTATTTACACAAATAATAGTCTTCTGTACCTGCTGTTTTTCACTTTGTCATTTTCCTTCATAATGTATCTTGGAGATCATTCCATCTCAGATTATAAAGAGATTTCTCTCTTTTATTGCACCATGGGTGCTGCATTGTAGGATTGTGCTGGAGTTTATTTATCCAGCCCCCTGCGACATACACTTAAATGGCTTCCAATCTTTTGCTATTATAAACTGCTGCAATGATCAATCTCGTATATTTTGCACAAGGATAAGTGTATCTCTAAGACAAAAGAGGCATTGCTAGATTGTATGTAGATGCCTTTGTAATCATGAGAGATCTGCTAAATTGTCCCTATAGGGCCCATGCCAATGTGCACTCCAACCAGCAAAACATGAGAGGGCTTCTTTACAATACCGTTGTCCATACAGTATCATATTCATTTTTTTAATCACTGACTATATGAGAGGTGAAAAATAAGACTATGCATTTCAGGCCTCCATGTCTTTGCTTTTGCCTCACACACCTTTCTCCCTCTGACCAGTGACCTTCTATCTACTCCGAGGACTGTCCAAAGGCCATTCTCTCTGTGAGGACATCTACAATTCCCGCAAGCATATGAAATGCTCTCAAAGCTCTTAGTCCTTTCTCTGATATTGTACCTTCCACATTATTGATTTAGGTGTCTATATTCTTGACTATTAATTTCTTCAAGACAGGAATCTTAGCTTATTCACCTCAGTGTCCTCAGCATGCAACATCGGGCCTAGCAAATATATGCTTGTTTAATGAATTTTCAAAATACTGTAGTTGCATTACTTGGTGCCAAAATTAGCCAACTAGATTATTGCAGTTTGAAGTAATTTCTCCTGTTTAACGTACTTGGGTGGTGCCCTGCCACACTGGAACCTCTCTAGGTCAGAACCTTCTCTGGTTTGCCACTGAGAACCAATTCCTTGCAGAGAAAATGAAGATGGTGACCAGGAATGGGTGGCGAAGTTGATCATCAGACCTGATTCCATACTTCCTTGGGATGGTCTGGCTTTGACTTCTAAACACACGTGAGCAGAGATGGAAAAATACTGACTCCTCTCTCCTGTCATGTGTGCCAGGCTTGGAGGGAGCACATCCAAGACTTAACTAGAAAGGTGTTAGAGCTGTAATATTTCGGCCACTAAAAATTTCCCTTGCAAATTTGCATTGCTAAAATAAATGGTTATATTATTGCCAGACAGAACAAACCAAACTCCTTTTAAATGAAGACATGGAGCTAGTTTGCATACTAAATATGAATTTTAGGTTCATGAGAACAACTCCTGACTACTCTGAAAAGGATATAAATGTGAATTTATCATCAACTCTGCTCATTTTTCTTATATGTGAGTACACCTTCCTCCTGCACACCTCTCACCTGGGTTAAATGAAAAGGAATGATGATGTATCACATCTACTTACTTTAATTCTACTGTTTCTCATCATAAGCAATTTATATGAGGACTGACATTAATTAACTCCAGCTTCATTTATCATGTAATTCATCTCTTAATCTACTCTGATGCTTCAAATAAAAATATAATACTATTATAGATTCTGGAGTCCTTACCTTGAGTGAAAATCTAAGATAGCACTTGTGTCTCTTCTTTCTGTCTGCTACTCTATCAAGTACAAGTAGATGCTGGCTTCCAAAAAGTTTGCGGAAAAGAACAATCCAGGTTGATGGATTTTAGATCTTAGTGGGGAGGTGTGTATAGCTATGACCAGACTCTCAATTCTTAATGATCCTTAAAACAAAGAAGTCTATTATAAGAAATATTTATCAGAAATTCTAGAAGCCTTCGCTTTTGAGTCAGGGCTATTTCTAATATTTCTTTAGATTGTGTTGTGGATTCCTATTTTTGATCCACAATCCAGACCAAACACATTCTAACTGTCCAGCTTTGGAGAGCCAACCAGAGGCCAAGGTCTATATCACTTTCCCAGTTACCCTGAATGGCACCAACATCTACCTGTTTTCCCTCCCTCTAGCCTTCTTACCTAGAACATGTGACCTTCAAACGTGGGCTTATCACTGCCCCACACACTGGTCAGTGGTCATGCTATAAATGAATAGATAGATATCTTTCCACTGTTCTAAAACTAGGATCTGCCTTTTCCTTTATGGGTCCATAGCTGTGGCCTTGTCATACTCTCTTGACTCAAGTTTATGTCTCTGCAGAAGGTTCTTCTTTGTTTTTGCCATCTCCTTCTGCTCTATTCTAAGGGCTGAGGCACATCCCCTGCATTTGAAGCTTTTGACAAGGCTTCTGATTCCTGCTGCCAACCGCACTTTAGCCTCCTTCCTAGTCACCCACCCAAGGATAAGAATATCCTGTAAATCTCTGGGATCAGGAATGCTGGCTACGTTTCTCAACCTACTATCTTCCATCATTGTCCCTGAACACCTTATCTAGGTAATGATGTACTTTCCCCCAATCTTTTTAATGCAACAACATCTGCCTCGCTCTGCCCCTTTGTTGGCACTAGGAGACCCAAAAGTTAATCCAGACCCTGATCTTTCTGTCCCATTTGCTGTGGTTAAGCCATCTTTATTCAGTGATATCATAAGAGATGACAAGAGTCTTAGTTATGTAATATATGGATTTTTTTCTTTGTTATTTTCCAAAATAACATGCTCAAACTGAAAAATAAATAAGTAAGTAAGTAAAGTAAAAAATCTGGATCTCTTTCCTCTAACTACAGTTTATCCCTTTCCCCAAAGGTCAAAAAATTGGTAAATATACTCCCCGACATTATATGTGTGTGTGTGTGTGTGTGTGTGATTTTATATGTAAAGTTATATATATAATCTATATATAAAGTTATATATATATATACACATGTAATCTACATATAAAGAGAAAATTATAAGTAAACATACATATATAGAAGATATTTAGGGATGATAACATACTATACATGATCTATACATGATCATTTTTAATCTGTTATTTTACATTTAACCCTATACAATGGACACAATTCCACGTTAGTTTATAAATCTACCTTATACTTTTTAACACCTACATAAGATTGCATAATTTATATGTAGTTTTCTATTTAACCAACATTCTGTTGATGTATACTTAAACTGAATCCAGTTTTTTAACACTACATGTAACAAGGTGATATATATTCTTATACTAAATGGCAAAAATATTTCCACAAGTTGGGGGAGATACAACTTACACAAGTGTTGTAAGAGGACTCTGAACTCACCTCCTCCCATGAGCAAACCGAAATACACATGTATATAGAAAGCAATTACTCCTGTGAGACAACTGGAGGCTGAATGAACAGCTTCTGAACAACAATCAAGAGAAAGAGACCCAACACAGAACACTGGGAAGCTACAGAAACTCTCTGCTGGAGAAGCTGGTGAGTGCCATTGTTTCTGTCCTCCTCCCACTTCCCAGTGAGTTCCCAGCTACATTGTCTGCAGCATTTTACTTCCAAACAAGGGGAACAAGCAGGGACAACAGTGTGTCACCACATGCACCTGGCATCCCTGCTGGGAGCTGCTCAAACCCAGCAAGTCAGTGCCCCACGAATCCTAAGTGCCCATTCAGCTCCAACTGGCTTCTGGGAAGCCACAGGAGCTCTCTGGAGACTGCAGGAATCTCTCCAGGGTGAGAGGTGCCCATAAGCACCATTATTTATTTCCCTTCCATCTCCTTCTATTCAAGCGCTCTGGCAGACCTGCAAGGTTGCTGCAGTGCATTCCCGCACACATCATCTGAGCCCATTTCAGGCCTCAAAAAAGGGAGCGAACAAGATCATCAGGGCATTATTACATGCACCTAGCCTCCCCTTCTGAAGCCACTCCACTTGGTAGGCCAGAGCCAAGAAGCCTCAGGCACCTGCTCAGCTCCTACCAGCCTGCCAAAACTACTTGGCATACACAGCCTACACAGAGGCTGCCTCTACATAAGGCCACTTTTTCAAGACTGAGAGAGAGAAGAGCTATTTTGTTTTATTCATATAAACAAATGTAGAAAGTCAAACAAAATGAAAATACAGAAGAATATCTCTCAAATGAAAGAACAAGAAAAATCCCTAGGGTTGGGGGTGGAGGGGAACTCTAAGGAAATAGAGATAAGTAATTTGCATGATAACAAAAAATGCTCATAGAATGCTTATTGAATTTGAGTAAAATAGAGGAACTTAAGGAGAATTTCAATAGTTAGAATCTATAGTAAAGAATCGAATAGACCTGATGAATACAATAACTGAAATGAAAAATACACTAGAAGGAATCAATAGCAGACTATCTAATACAGAACAGATCAGTGACTTGGAAGACAAACTAGTGGAAATCAACCAATCAGAACAGCAAAAAAAAAAAAAAAAATTTTCAATAAAAATAGTTTAAGGGACATTTAGGATAACATCGAACACTCAAACATTCACATTACAGAGCTCTCAGGAAGAAAAAAGAGGAAAAGGAGTAGAAACTTTAATTAAAGAAATTATGGTTGAAAACTTCACTAATTGAGAAAGGAAATAGACATCTGGGTCCAGGAAGCACATAGAGTTTCAAACAAGATGAACCTAAAGAGACTCACACCAAGACTTATTGTAATTAAAATGGCAAAAGTTAGAGAGATAATCTTAAAGGAAGCAAGAAGAAAACAATGAGCTACAAAGGAAACCCCCATAAGGATATCAGATGATTTCTTTTATCCCTTTAACGATGTCCTGCCACTCTCTTTATAGGCCAAAAGAGAGTGGCAGGACATCGTTAAAGTGAAAAAAGAAAGGAAATTACAACCCAGAATAATTTACCTAGCAGGGTTAGCATTCATCATTGAAGAAGAAATAAAGAGTTTCCTGGACAAGAAAAATTCAAGGAGTTCATCATCATTAAATCAGCTTTACAAGAAATGTTAAGGGGTCTTTTTTTAAGCAGAAGGTCATAACCAGAAATAAGAAAATATAAGGGAAAAAATTTCACAAGTAAAGCCAAATATTTAATAAATACAGCAAATCAGATATTTAAAAAGCTACTAAAAAGGTCAAAAGAAAAGAGTGTTAAACTCAACTTAAACTACAATACCTAGTTAGGAGATACATAGCACAAAAAGATCTAAAATATGACATCGATATCAAAGCATGGCGGAGGGGGAGTGAAAATGTCCTTATGGAATATATTTGAACTTAAATTACTAACAGCTTAAAATAGATTTTTATAGATATAGAATGATATACATAAACCTCATAGCAACCACAAACCAAAAATCTATCAAAGATATATAAAAAACAAGAGAAAGAACACCCCCCCCAACTAAAACAAAAGCAAACCACAAGAGATCAAGGAATAAAACTATAAAAACAACAATAACAACAACAAAAAACACTAAAAAACAAAATGACAATAAGTACATATTTATCAATAATTACTTTAAATGTAAAAGAATTAAATACTCCAATAAATAAGGTGGCTGAATGCATTTAAAAAACATGATCCATCTTTATACTGCTTATAAGAGACTCACTTCAAATAGAAAGACACATACAGACTAAAAGTGAAGGGATGAAAAAAGATATTCTATGCAAATAGAAATAAAAAGAAAGCTGCGGTAGGAATACTCATCTCAGACAAAAATAGATTTCAAAATGTAAAAAAAGACAAAGCAAGTTAAATTGCTAGGTATGTACATATAAAATTTTGATGAGCACTAAAAATATATTTTCCAAATATCTTATGAAAACTTGCATTTCTACAATAGTGAGTGACAATGCTCATGTCCTTGCCAACATTGAGTATTTTAAATCTTTTTCAAGTTTCCCAATCTGGTGTATGAGAAATTATATTAATTAAGTAGCACTGCTTTGGTGTTTAGTAGAGTATCTTTTCGAACATTTGTTAGACATTTCTATTTCTTTCCTTGTGTCTATTTGACCTTATTTTTTATATATTTATAATGTAAGTTTTTAAATAAACCATAATTTAGATATTATTTTAAAAAATATATTGCAAATATTTTCTCCCGGACAATTGTTTTCTTTCTAAACTTTATTCATAATATATCTTGCCAGGTAGTGATTTAAAATTTTTAAGCAGCCAAATCTGTTAGTCATTTTCTTTTAAGTTTCTGGATTTCAAGCCATTCCTAGAAAGCCCTTCCCCACACCAAAATTATAAAAATGTTTTCTCTTATTTCATCTTGTACTCTCATAGTTTCATGTTACATGTTTAGTTCTGTAATTCATATTTGTGTATGAAATAAGTAAAGGGTCATACTTCACTTTCTCTAAAATGAAGAGAGCTATCCAGGTGAGTTTATTGAATACTCTGTTCTTTCCTCATTGAGTTGTAATAACTGTTTTTGTATACTAAATTCCCACTCTTTATGGATCTGTCTTTGGACTCGTTTCTGTTCTACTTATATATTACCGCTATGTGCTTTAAGTGAGGCCAGGATTAAATGGCTCATGCTATGTTAAAAGAGAATAATTGGCCTTAATTTATGTTTGTATCATACCAATGAATACAAGTTTAGTGCTCTGTGAAAATTTTTAAAAGAGGATTTGAAGTGGCTTTCTTTAACACTGGTCCTTTGGGATTTATACTAGGTATAGCAGAGCAGAAGAAAAAGAGATTATGTGAATTTGAAACTTGAGGACAATTTAGAAGATTCATTTTCTAGACTCCATTTCCTATTGTATATCTAAATGTCTTCAAGAGTTGTCTGTTCATTCATTCCGTTGACATGTATTGCACACTTACTATATGCTATTTATACTGTATTAAGCACAGGAAGGACAAAATAATTGACACCAATCTTGCCCCCAAACAATTTATAGCCTCATTAGGGGACACAAAAAGGTAAACAAGTATTAGTTTAAAAAGGTATGCTAAACACAGGTACAAGCTAGAACGGTGACACAAAGCGAGGGTACATGAGCTCAGAGAAGAGGAGCAGATACGCACATAGCTGGGTTCTGAAAGGTGCATATGAGCTCGCAAGGTTGAAGAAGCCACCCTAGATAATCCAACAGAGCCAGCATTGACAGGGACACAGTGCTGGCCACAGTCAGCCTGGAGCACTGAGGTGCTGGTAAGGGCTTCTAAGGGCTGAAGGATAAAGAGCTGGATAGAGCAGCTGTTGAGGAAGTTAGAGAGACAGAAAGAATCGTGAAGGGCTTTTGTGAATGTGAAAAGACACATGAATAATTTTCATAGGAAGATGAGATCAACATTTTTACACTTTGGAAGAATCACTTTGGAGAATGGAAAATAGAGCAAAGGAAAGTGGTATTAGGGCCATGGATACATGTGTGGGGTTATCGTAACATTCAGGCTATTGCGAATATGTCTGCCTCGCATCATCTCTCTATACAGAAAGAGAGATGACGTGGGGGCGGTGATTCGGTTACGAAGTCATATTGTTTTTCTTCAAGCTACATGAATAATGGTTTATTATTTATAAAGAAAAATAATTAATCCACATAGACACTGATAGCTAGCCTATTCAGAGATTTTTCTTACTGGTAATGGGGTAAATCAGGCAACACACAATGTACATAAACAGGAAATCAGGCAATAATATTTGCCTAGAAATGAACTCTTAGAAAGATTTTTCCAAATCGTTAAAATAAGAGAAACTTAATCCTAAACTGCATTTTAAATTGCACCCAATTTAATCTCCCTGATTGAAAATTTAAAACCTCTTTCTGAGATTTAAATAATGATTCTAATTCTAACCAATTGAGAACAATAACTCTGACAACGTACGGTACGGGAATAACTGGTGAGGCAACCCACCCTTTTCAGGTGCTTTTGAAAGAGGCTCCCATGGGATGAAGGAGGACTGTTTCCCACTTGAGCAGCAGAGGTCTGGAAGCCAATATGCTTGGAAAATAGCTCCTCCCTATAGGTACCCCAGGATACAATCAACTGTCTCTCTGCATTTCCTTACACAGGGGTCCCCAATCCCTGGGCAGACCAGTACCAGTCTGTGTCCTTTCAGGAATCGGCCGCACAACATGAGGAGAGCTGCGGGAGAGCCAGCAAAGCTTCATCTGTATTTGCAGTCGCTCCCAGCACTAGCATCGCCACCTCAGCTCCACCACAGATCATCAGGCATTAGATTCTCAGAGGAGAACCCGTCCCTGGTGACAAAAGGTTGGGGACTGCTGTTCTTACAGACTGAAAAAGAACATGTGTGTTTCGCTTGTCTTAGAAATTTTCACCTTTGTCTTTATCCAGAGTTATATTTTATGTTCATTTAATATCAAGTTGATCGGTTAACATTTGAAGAGGGTCAGAAAACCACTCCTAATCTGGTCCTAAAATGTGGAATAAAGTCCAGATCCAGCTGGAAAGTTTCCAGCGATTCACGACAGGTGTTGCCTATCTCAAGATACTGAAAGCTCATGGGAAAAGAACTGGAAAGGAGATTGGAAGTTAAAGAGAATGGGACAGCCATTGGGCAGATTTGCTTCTTCTATCTTTCCTGATAATGGCTCTGCCACTTGTCATAGGATGTGGTTGTTATGGTGACAGTGTAGAGGAAGACAGAGTAGGGAGAGTGGAGAGGGTGAACTGTGACGATACAGTAAAATGTTACTAGATAAAGAGCTTTGGGCACGCTCATTTGGACTTGCTTAACATTGCTCAAGTCTTGAAACACCCATAGCCTGCTGCCATGTTAAGGCCAGGAAGATCTAGGATTGATACTGATCCTCCCTGTCATTGGCATTCGAGCATCCCTGCTCAGTATGTCCCACTGTGCCTGACTCATTTCACTTTACTTTTGATGATTTTTCTCTCAAGATTTCTGTCATCCCTCAATGTTATCTTGCTTCCATCACAACCACTCTGGCAGTGCATCAATCTTTGACTCCTTGTGCCTAAGCTTTGATCAGGAACAGAGTACCCGTGCGAAATAAGGAACATGTCTAGAGACTGGTGGTGTGTGCTGTCTCCAGGTTTTCCTCAGCAGCTCATCCAAGCCTGAGCTCCACTCAGGCAGCTTCCCCACGACATGCATAACGCGAGCACCCATCGCAGTGCCTGGCATATGTTTCTAGGAGGATTTATAATAAGAGAAAGAAGTAGATAAAGATCTCAAAACACCAAACGAAAGGTAAAAAAACAAACAAACAAAAAAACAGAAACAGAAGAGAAAAGATAGCTGTAACAGGAAAGGACAATCCTAGAATATATAAGCTGACATGTTTGATGTGTAAATTTAGTGTGTGTGTAAAGAGTACAAAAGAGACTAAAAAAGAACCATCAAGCACTTTGAAGAGAACTGGGAAAAGCCTGTTTTGTAAAGCCGAAAATGATTCTAAATTATAACAGAGAGATCTTGTTTTTAGAATTTTGCCTTAGGGGAAAAAAACTTTACATTCCTTTGTATTAAATTCTCGTTCTTAAATTCTTTGGGATGCTTTAAAGGCACTTTTAGATTAAGCTTTTTGTGCCCTGTCAGGTGCATGGCCAAGTGTTGCCATCTTCACATGAAATATAGATGGCATTGCAAACAGCAGTAAAAAAAAAAAAAAAAAATACGTGTACAGCTCTAATATGAGGCAAAGGAAAGTTACAGTGCGTATGGGGTTCAGAGAAGGGAGAGGCCTCACAGAGTGAGGGCAACACGGTCTCTGCTCAAGGCAGGGCTTCAGCTTGCAGTGTGGGCAAAATGGGAGGAACTGTCTGTGGTCAGGAACCTCAAGTTGTCAGGTTTGACTTGATACTTGTCAACTCTGCAGAGACTATCAAAAAGCCTGTTGGTCAAACAAAATTAAGCTCGTCGGGCCAAGTGTACACTGGAGAACAGCACACTAATAGTCTTAGTATCTCAGAAGGGGGAGGCTGGGGCCAGGGGCAGGGAGAGGGAGGAAGGGGCAATATTTGTATGGTTGGAGGTGTCTGGATTTAAGTGGCTTAAGGTGATTCACAAAAGGTAACTAGCTGAAATTGAGTGAGTTTTGTGACATAGTAGTTGAGAATTAGCAAGTCTTGAGAATTAAACTGTTGTCTACAAAGAAGCCATTTACCCAGTAAACAAAATCTCATAGCAGAGCTCTTTGTCTAGATGAAAAACCTGCCTGAACCAATAGGTTTGTAAGGATTTCCTGAAACCCACAGTGACGTTAGATATTGGTATAAAACCTTATCTTCCTGGGCAAAAATTTTCGTGGAACAAATAATGAAGTCATGTTGACACAGGTGGACTCAGTTCTCTGTTTCATAGGTAAGGTATGAGGTCGCAGGTAGTTCCACTTCTCAGGTTGGCACTTAGAATGGGTTAAAAGATAGTGGGCTGAGAGGGTGAGTTCTTCTAAGCCACAGTGACTTAACTGCCAGGTAGCAGAATAAATAAATAAGTTGTAATAACTTATTAGAAAACCTAATATTTTATCGCTGTGATATTGCCGGCTATAGTCACCTGCTTTTTATTAACACTGCTTTCGTCCCACCTGAAGTTATTTTGGAATTAGAGTCTTCTAGAAGCTCCTCCACCCTCTAGTGTCTCTTCTTTCCATCCATCCTATCTGCTGTTCCCAGGTTAATCTTGCCAACATATAACCTGGGCCATGTCACCGGCTGATCACACAGCTCTTAAACTTTAATTAGTAAGCCTGCTAGGTCATGACCCTTCCCACCCATTTCCAGCCCCTGCATTATCCTGCTTGTCTGAGAGTACCTGCCTTCAGACTTCACCCTGAGGTCTGTAGAGCTGGGAAGACACTGTGGATGGGTTGGGAGGGGTGGCCTCCAAATGAAGAGGAAGTGTAAGATTTACAAAGGCATACTCTACCAAAAGTCTATGAATAAGATGCAAATGGAAATCAATGTATGATGTTCAAGGTTTAGTGCAGTTTAGATATTTTCTTTAAAAGTGACTAAACTATGTGTTCAAATTTAAAAAACAAACGAAAACCTAGTTTTAAGAAAGAGTGCAATTAATGTTGCAGGAAACGACACCGGAATATTGGTACGCTCGGACAACTTTGTTAGTGGAAGGAGAGTTTATTAGGCCGGCGGAGCGCGCAAAAGTACCAGCTCTTTCTGGTTAGCTTTCTTGCTTCCGCTTGTATACCACGGCAGTGTCCATGCAAGGGGTATGTGATTCCTTTGTCTTGAGGATCTATGTGCACTCAGGATGGGAGGGGGAGTTTCAGGAGGGGGCTGCAAGGGGGAAGGAATTCCCTGACCACCAGTCCTACCTATTTACAGACCGTTATGTATGGCAAGAGTTTCTAGAAGGCCATTTAAAGACACATAGGACGTGGTTGATCCACAACGTGTTAAGGGTGGAAAATTTTCAAGTGAGCCAACTTCTGCTTCTGTAATCTGCTTGCTTGCTTGATGTGGTTTTAGGCTTTATAAACTGCCTCCTCTGGAAGCTCGGGGCTGATTCTCTGACACTGCGTGGTGGAGAGTCAGTCGCCAGGCAGCTAATAAAGGCTCTTAATTCATCTCAATTGGCTCCGTGGGTCTTAGAATTGATCGCGCCATGATGGGCTGAGTGGTCATTTCTGAAAGCCCTTTCCTTTGCATTTTTCGAATGTCTTCTCTCTTCCTAAAGCACATGAGTTTTCTCTCAATCTTGCCTACAGTTTCTCCCTCATTATATATGAAGTTCTAGAGATGGGACAACTACTTTGCTGAACTACTTTGTGCCAGCCCAGTGCCAGACTATAGACTACACACACTCAATTCTCCCCACAAACAGAGGCGGTGGCTCTTCCCCTCGACACTTCACAGATAAGGTGCCTAGGTAGTCAGAGAATTTGCACAAGGAATGTACATTCTCAGTGCTAGTAAGTGATAGGTCAGTATTTAATTCCAGATCATGCTGCCTCTTGCAGACTAAATTTGCAAACCCATATTCCAAAGGGACCCACAGAACTTCCACCTTCATTCCATAGCAGCCCGCCCTGTCCTCACATTCCTACAAGTGACCAGGTTGCTCTTATTGACCAACCACGGCCCCTTCGAGAGGCCTTCCAATCACACACCTCCTGCCGCACAAAACTGCTACTATCAACACTACTTCTGATACTGTTTCTCCCTCTCCTACCACCATCATCACCTTCGCTAATACTGATGAGCAGCACTTCCTCTGGGTAGGCTTGGCTTGTCCAAGCCCTTTACAGAAGTTATCACATTGCCTTGCAGGGCGGTAGTGTGTGTTGAGGCAATTCAGTTTAAACAATTAGTGATTGAATTGTTCCACTTTTCTTGCAAGCATTTGACTTCACGTAGACAGAGATTAAAGTAACTGTGTCTGGTTCTGACAGATCTGTCATTTTAAAGTTTTCTTGAGGCTTTTTCTAGTATCAGTAGATTTCTTCTAAATCAAAGGAGGCCCCAAATCTCACTTTGCTTGGCATGGTCTGATTTACACCTATAGTCTTTACTTAATTATTAACAGTTCTCTCTTTCATCTGCAAAGTATTTAGTCATCCTTCTTAAATCTGCTCTTGCAGCTAAGTAGGAGCAAATGTTTTTGCAAGGCTGTGGGGCTCACTGAAACCTGTAACCAGGCTGCTATTAGGAAGCCTTCCCTGGCTCGCACCTTTGCAGCCATCATGCACTTCTCACGTGGTTTCTTCTCCAAGCCTGGGTGGGGATTTATTCATCTGAGGGATGCTTGGTGTGTATGCGCAGCGGCTGTCTCCACATCTAGTAGGGCCATGCCATTCGGGGTTGGGCTATAACTTCTCTTTGTAGGATGAAGAAGAAATTTATATTGCTGTAGCTGCCACCCCCCGAAAGACACACGGACCACCAGAACTCAGTGAGTTATAGGAAACACACTCTTTATTCAGCCAGCTGGGTCTGCCAGGGATACACAGACCCCAAATTAAGCAGCCCCGAAATGTAGAGCTACAGGGTTTTTAAGCCCAAAATCCCATTCTTCATTCTGTCTAAACACAAAGGTCTATCTTCTATTCATTACCTGTCAACTCACAAGTCAGGTATGAAAGCGGAGGGGGGGGGGGGAGCAGTGTACAGAAGCGGAAAGCTCATTGTTAGAATGTTATGTTCCTATGGGTGACAGCCTATGTTCCCAAGGACATAGCCATGTTCCCATGGTCATAGCCAACCAGTAGTTTTCCTGCAAGTAATAAACTTATAGCAGTCATTTTTCAGCCATCACAATATGATTTATAATCTATACTAAGGAAAACGAATAGTCAAAGAAACACGAGGGTGGAGAATTTTCATGCCCCACGTCAGGATGATTTTCCCTGTTGATGTAAAGCCTTCCTTAGAATACATCCATCATCTATAGCAGTGTGTGGGCTCAGTCTGAGGGGTGATGGCAATGCAGAACCAAGTGCAACTTGGTTAAACATTAAAAAGTTTTTGTTTTTTTTTAAACTTCTACCTGCAATACGAAAAATATTTAGCTACTATGGCCATTGAAAATCAATTACCCCTGATGAGAGCATTCCTGGGAAGGAAGCGCCCCCTGAGAGACAGTCTGATTGGATGACAAGCAAAGTAGAGGATAGTTTGAAGGGGAAAAAAATGCTCGCTTAGGGGCAATCTAAATTGATCCCAGGGTCAGTGTGCCTGTCAAATGAATAGGTACCTTATGAAATATTTACACAACGGGGTTTTCTATGATGCAGCCGTTATTTCAGCAGTCACATACCACCCCATATGGATGCATGTCTAACTCGTCTAGTCTAACACCAACTCCATTGGTGGTGGGCAGACGTGATTCTTTGCTTTACGAACTGGGCTCGTAGAGAGGCCCCGATTCTCTCATGAGAATTTAGTTAGGCAAGTTACTTGAGCTTCTCTTTTATCCTTCATAAAATGCCTGTTAACATCTAACCCATGGAAATAATAAAGGTGATGATGGATAGAAAGCTCTCGTATCCCATTGCACGTGAGACTGGACATCACTTGTAAAATTCTTAATCTTTTAGCAGAAAATGAAATGGGATATCTCTTGCAGAGTTAATCTTTTTAGTAAACCTAGTTAAGTTTTCTTCCCTCTTTTCTTTGGAAAAAAGGTTCCCTCCCTCAAATCCTGATAATCGCCCTGGCAACTCAGATCCTCTGGCTATTGATAAGTGTCATCAGCCTATTGTTAAGCAGAAATAGTGTTAAACCAGGCAGGGCCCTTAGAGTCTGAGGCGGGGAGGGGACTTTAAGCCAAAGGTCTTTCTTTTTATTCTTTAAGAAATATATTAACCAAGCCTGTTTACCTTTACTCACTTAATAGGCAAATCAATAATATAAATTAATAGATGTATGATTTAAATAATGAGTTTGTATTTTCTTTTCCTCGTCTAAGGACTGAGGTGGCACTTCAGCAGGAAACCCAAGACCCCACTCTGACTGAAGAAGGAAGGGAAAGAGTTCCATGAAACCCCTGTAGGCAGGGACTACTGCCAGTCTTAGCAGGAAGCAGATACGGAAGAAGAGACTTCCCGTCTGTCAACATCCATACCAATAATAAGGGGGTTCATGGCTTAGAAAAGAGATAAGCAGGAAAGTTAGTTAGGGGGTTTTGGGTCTGCCTGCAAAGACACTGAGGTCATCCTATCCTAAGAGGGGTCCGCCCTAATGCGTGCACAATTAAGCAAGCCAGAAGGCATTTTTAAATCACACAAAAAAACCTGTAGGCAGAGATTTAGGTACCAGTTTAAACCAGCCACTCACACCTGAGTAATAAAGACCCCAATGACCTTCAACTCACCTGAGTCTCATTATACCATCATTATAATATGATGCATATGCCTGGAAGTTCATTAATATCATTCTAACAGACTGAATTCTGCGAACAAACATGTGCAGAAAGCAAAATGATGAATCACTGAGTCCTGTCAATCTTAGTTGTCAATCAAGGAAGCCCACCCCTCTAAGAAAAGTAACCACCCACAGCAAAAAAGAGATAAAAACCCTGAAGTCTTTGTTACCAGGCCTTTTGAGCCATGCTTCTCTTCCTCAGGCCCACTTCCACACCTGGAAGTATACTTTCCTTTCTAATAAGACCATTCTTTTCTCTGTATTTTGGTGTCTTGCTCAATTCTTTGTTTGAGACATCAAGAACCTGGACAACGTTCCAGGAGAGGACCCCACTCTCCGGTAACACAGGCACTCAGTCAGTGAAGAATAAATGACCTCGTGGCCCTCCTCCACTCCTTCACTACCACTGCCCTCTCTACCACAGATGTGGCGGAAAACCAAAATAGTCAGGCTTCTAGCAGAAAAGCCTAAGAAGGTTTCTTCATGCCTTGGAAGTCCCTTCCATGGGAGTTTGAGCAGCTCAGGGGGCAGGAACCATGTGTGACTCCTGTCCTCATTCCCCTCTCCCCGCCAAACACCACGCACAGTGCTGACACAGGTGAGGCAGGCCGTAAAAGTGTCCGCGTGAGGCAGCTGACTTGGCACGTGGCAAATCGGCGCCGCCGTCCCTCTCTCATACCTGGCCTGTCGTTGGGCTGTGCGCACTGGCCACCTGAAGCAGGTCATTGTCAGACGGCTTCGTTTCACCTGACTCTTTGTTGACTTAACTTCTGGGCGTTGTCAGTCACCGTGCACCTTTTGGCCAGTCCAAGACCAGTGGCTTGTTGATCTCCAAGCTTATGTCTTACTGCTATTAAAAAATTAAAAAACAACAACAAAAACCTGCACCGATGCTCTATGAGTGCCCTTCAGATCTGATTATAATTTGTGAGCTTGAGATTTTTTTAGGGACAAAACAGATAATTCTATTACTAATTATCATCTTTTCCATTGTCCTAATGGAAAATATTTTATTCTCTTGTGATTTTTCTTTGACTCTTGTTATTTTGAAGTATGTATTTAATTTGCAATTAGGGAAAGTCCAGAAAAGCGTTAACATAGCAGGTCTGAGACTGCTATCCTTAGAAAGACCTGCTTGTGAGGTTGGCCTTGGCTGGCATTTGGGAACTTGGATTTCAGGAGGATTCCCACCATTCTGTAACTGGTAAGAGTGCCTCACTGAACCTAAACTATTATACAAATATGAATACCAGCTTTCTTTTAGGAGTCTGGAATTTTGGTACATGATAGGCAGAGGGTGCCTGTGTGACTAATCTCTAGATAAAAATCCTAGACATCTAGACAGGGGCAAGATTCTCTAGTAGACAACACTTCATGCTTGTTCACATTGTATCACAATTTGTTGCTGAGATAATTGTTCCCTATGAGACTCCACTAGGAAAGGACTCTCGGAAGTTGGCACCTGCTTTCCGCCAGATTTTCCCCACGCTCTCTTTCCCTTTGCCGGTTTTGTTTTGTTTTCTTTTCTCTGCTCTATCCAGTTTTCTGTCAAGCTCTTCAAATAAACTTTTCCTATCTGACATTACATTTTTCATTTCAGTATTTTCGTGTTTTTTTTTATTCCCATAGTTTGGATTCCTGTACTAAAATTACCCATCACATGTTGTCTACCTTTTCCACTACATTCTTGAACATATTTTTCACAGTTATTTAAAGTCCTAAGCTTCTAATTCCAATATTTGTGCCATCTCTGGGTCTTCTTCTATTGAGGATTCTTCTACTGCCCATGTGTCGCATTTTCTTTCCTCTTTGTAGGTCTCATAATTTGGTTTTTATAACATGCCAGCCACTTTGTGAAAAGGACAGTCAAAACTGAAGTAGAATACAGTTATCCCCAGGAAAAGGCACACCTGTTCTCCCATCACACGTCTTATGGGGTGGGGATGGGGGTCTGCCTTTATCTAATCTGCAGTCACCTGGGTCTAGCCTTCATTGCAGCTTTAGTTAGAATCTGTTCAACACTACCGTCAAACATTCTGAAGGTAGAAACAGGACTTTCTCTTGATTAAGCCTCCCACTCTGTGGTACCTCTTTATTGCAGCCACGGCAAACGAATATAGATGGAGAGGAAGGTTGCAAAGTGGTACCTTTGACCAAATCGTCCAGAGTCAATGAGGTGGAGGATGAATAGAGTTCCCACACTACTGTAGCAAAACCATCTTTATTTAACATCAGAGGCCAAAGTGTGAGGACTTTCCATGCGAGTATGTACACAGCTGAGGTCCTGGGTTTTCCCAAGCACCCTCATTCTCTCGGCTCCTGGCTCATCGAAAACCTATAGAACCAAAAAAATAAATAAATAAAAAATATTACAGTTAGTGGATTGTCAGTGTTGAGTTCTGGAAAACCGGGAAACCGAAGAGAGCTTTTATTCCTTTAATTCATATGTATTGAGCCACTGAGCTCAAAGCTAGGGATAGAGTGTGCGGAGGGCGTCCTGTTGCTTCCAAATCAGGATTGAAGGGCATTTCACTGGAGTTGGCAGTGAGGACAGAGAGCAAACATATGCCTGACCCAGTCAGCTCAGTCTCTGCCTAGAGCCAGGAAAATCAGCCGCAGATCAGAGAAAAGCCTTAGGTCTCTGTTGTGTCTCTCAGATTCAGGTCCGAACGGGGAGGCCTCTCTGGGCAGGACTCTGCACACCCAGCAGCTGGATCCCAATGTGCCAGCAACCAGGCCTGGAACACCTACATTGCTCAGTTTGGTTGAGAACTTTCAGGGTCAGAATCAGATTCCCAGGCCGCTCCCCAGATTTCCACAAATGAAACCTTGGTGAAGCCCAGAGCATTTGTGGGTTTAACAAGCTCTGAGGTGACAAGGTGACTAAGCACAGCTCTCAGCCTAATCCCTCACATTACAAGGGAAGGGAGAGCATCCAGGATCGTGCTGAAAGGTGGGCATCTGGGCTCTTCATTCCAAAAAGCAGCCCGCTGGCTATGGTAACTTTTCTCTCTCTCTGGAGCCCCGAGGGAACTTATGTGCTTGAGATACTTCCCCCATTCCACTATGTTCTTCCAAACATTCCAAATTGTGTGTATGTGCAGGGGAGCTGGGGGGGGGGGTGGAGGGATTGGCAAAAGGGGGTCCTGCCTTCAGCCGGACTTGGGCTCCTCACCTAGTTTGGAACTTGACAGCTCTGTGAACTTAGGAAATCATTTTACTTTTTTTGAGTTTCAATCTCTTACTGTAAATATTAATATTAATATCTTCTCAAGGAGTTTTGCAAGGATTGAGATAATGTGCTAAGCACTACCACAGTGCCTGATACAACGCAAACATCCAATAAATGTTAGCTGATATCATCTGTTAGCAAACTATGACCTCCCAGAGGGAAGACAACATGCCTTTTGTTTCTCCTGCTAGATCTGGCACTCAATTAATGTTCATGGCATTGAAGAAGGAAGATCAAGCTGTTGGTGCTAAATGAAGACCTGAGATGTCTATACTAGCTATAAGAGAGGAATGAGGGTGGAGCTGCCCTTCACTCACTTCAACACACACCACCCCCTTTCTTTTCCCTTCCCCTCCTGTTTTTTGTGTATGATTCCTTCTTCAAGGTTGCCTTTCATTTTATGAGTTCAGATAATAATAAAAGCTAATGATTACTGAGTGCTAGCCATGTATCAGGCATTGTCCTCACCTCTTCATCTGACTTATCCCAATGAATCCTCACAACATCCCTGAGAGACACCTGCATGATCTCCATTTTAAGGTAAATAACTGAGGAATATAGAGGCTAGGGGACTTCCCCAAGTCACACAACTTGAACTTGGTGGAACCAGGAAAGGAAGCCGGAAAGAGTGTGCTCTAGATGCGTGCGTGCGTGCGTGTGTGTGTGTGTGTGTGTGTGTGTTTGTACAGGGAAGATCAGTGGGGAAAAATATAGGCTGCTTGCCCTCTGCACCCACCACAGCCCCCTGCGGCCCCTGCAGAACTACCTACCTTCCAGCACTGCAGAACTGGCTCTTTCATTCTCGCTAACAGGAAGATATTTCTTCCTACCATCCCTCCAGGGTAAGAGAGAAAGGAGCTTGTCTGGGACCTGGGGAGCCATTTCTTCTGGGTCGATGGTCATAATGAGGTTGATGCAATTCAGTGGGGCAAGGAGGTCACACTGGGAAGGTGAGAGGGCAGCCCATGAGAAGGAAGTGGCCTCTTCTGTCTCAGGCCTTTCCTCATTCCGTCTCTTCTTTGGTCCTCATGTGCTTGAAGCCCCCAGGACACCACTGGGAGAGTGTCTACCAGGTCCATTGCTATGCTACTGGGACACGGCCCCCAGGAGTTGTAGACATCCCCAACTAGCCTGAAACAAGGGTGCTGATGGGCTTCTCATCCACAGGATAAAGTTCCACAAGGCATGTGCTGTCATACAAACAGGTCGGTGCCCAGTCTCACCAGTGGAGCAGATTCACTCCTATCATTTCACAAGTTTGTCACCCAGCTGGCGTGCCTCGGATCCAGGCTAGAGAGTATCTGCCTGGACAGGGTCTTGGGTATTAACAACAGGTAGAGCTTGGCCCTGCTGCCCCTCTGCGTGGCTGCTCTTGGAAGTGTCCTGAACGCAGAGCCGTGGGCTCCAGAGGGCCAAGACAATCTTCTTGTATTCCCTGCGGAAGTTCTGGTTCAGGAGCCCATAGACAATGGCATTAAGGCAGCTGTTGAAGTAAGCCAAGAAGTAGCTTGTGACGAAAAGCCCCTCTGGGACCTGGGGAGCCATTTCTTCTGGGTCGATGGCCACAACGAGGCCGATGCAATTCAGCGGGGCCCAGCAGATGGCAAAGATCACAAACACCACGAACATGGTTAGGAAGCTCCGGATGTCACTGGGCCTCAGGCACAGCTTGCTCTCCGACCTGGCCTTCCTACGGGCCTGGAGCACTAGCATCCAGATGCGCAGGTAACAGAAGGACACAACAGCCATGGGGAGGAGGAAGTGGATGACCACCACTGCTGCTGTGTACTGGGTGCTGGCCGTCTGGATGAAGGTGCAGGAGTAGATGCGTGGGTCGTACTCCAGAGACCCCACGAAAAAGTTGGGCACCAAGGCCACCACGGTGAGGAGCCAGACGAGGCAGATGTAGAGCGGGGTGTGCCAGTACCGAAAGATCCGGTGGTAGGCCACGCTGTGGCAGATGTAGCAGTAGCGGTTAATGGCGATGGCGGTGATGTTGAAGACAGAGCCAATGACACTCAGGCCCATCACAAAGGCACTGGCCTTGCAGTGCACCTCCCCCAGGGCCCAGCCATCATGGAAGATGGCCACAAGGATTAGAGGGTAGGGGTACAAGGCCACCGCCAGGTCAGCCAACGCCAGGCTCACCAAGAACAAATTACCTGGAACAGGAAACAGGAAGCAAGAGTCAGCACAAGACTCCGCAATTTCTATTCTGTAAAATATTCTATTCTTTGTCCATTTACTTAAAAGTAACTGAATTACTGTTAGTATTGGGAATGGAAACAAGTGTCTTTAGAGAGGCAGAGTTCAGGGCTAAAACTGCTTCTCTGCTACTCACTAACTGTGTGACTGAAGCAAGTTACTCGGGCTCTTTGAGCCTCATTTTTCTCAATTGAAGAATGGGGTTAATGATGCCTACTTTAACCAGTAGCTGTGAGAATTAAATAATGATTCTAAGTGCTTGGGGACACAGTGGGTGCTTGCAAATGGTAACTATTTTAATGTTAGGCACAGATGCTCCATGGTTTTGCATCATTTAAGCTCCGGCAAGGATTCTGGGGAGAAGAATCTGAAAATCAGGAATCTGGATCCCTTTTCATACACCCACCTTCCTGTATCTCTCTCCGTTTCCCTTTGCATATTCTCCCCACTGGTTAACAGGCTACTTTCCAAGCGTCTTTAATTCATTTTCCTAAAAGTGAATTGTGTTTTTTATGTGAGATGGAAGAAGTGTTTTGAGAGTGGGAACTGTGTGTTTTGGTATCCCCCTGTCCCTTGTCTGGGGCCTAAACACAGCCATGTTGCCATGTCGGCAGACACCTGGCATAGTGGCTCAGAGTCTAGTCATACGGAGTGGAGAGGGACTGTGGGTGCTCCTCGTCTCATAGCCTCCAGAGGCCTCCCCACTTTGCCTGAACACTCCCCAGTTTCCCGAACTGCCTCCCTTCTTAGAACAGAACATTCTCCAGCATTAATGAGCTCGGCCAACCAGAAAGAGCCTCAGAAGAACATAACAACTGTCGATCAACATGCTTCAGATATGTTCTGGGCCAGAGTCCTAGGGAAGAGACAGGACTTAGTCCAAAAGAACAATCTCTGTTCATAAAGTGTTTGCATTCTAAAACCAACACTGACTCATGAATCAAGTACCAAGAACCTGAAAATCTGGACAATATGAAGTTCCCAATGTCATTTGTTTCATTCACTAAGTATTGTACTTTTTGAGCACCTACTATACGCTCAAAAGATACTTTCCTACCAACAGAGGCCCTCAGGGAGACAGTGAGTGGTGGATACGGTGTTTCAAGTCTTTTGACATTTTGATACCTGGTGAAGTGCAGGCTGTCAGCCTTAGAGTGGCTGAATGCAGAGGCCAGATGGAACGGATTTATAGGAGGGACTCTCTAAAGAGGCAAGGACACCGATGCTCCACTGCCACCATGCTTTTGTTCTGCATGTCAGAGGCTGATGTGACCACCTCAGGGTTCCAAAGAGTCCCCCAGATGAAAGTGGTCCAAAAGGTACAGTAATCGGAGAGGCCAGGCTGGGGTCTTCAAAGGGGTTCCAAAGGAGTTCGAAAAAATGGAGGCTCAGAGCCACCCAGCTGGGAGTTCCCTGAGTCAGACCTTCAAGCAAGGTAGACTCCAAACTTGCAATTATAGACTCGCAAAGTAGAGGGAGGTCTGCCCCCTGCCCGCCACTGTCCTGACACACATTCTCACCCCATCTCAAGGACAATGCCATGGGAAATGCTCCATATGACCTTGGGAACCTGGAAGACCCACAGACAGCCTTCCTGATGTGCCTATTTTGGCCTTAGGTGCTTGGGATCTACTCCACTCAGAACCAAAAGAAATCTGTTGCCTCCTTGGGAGTTTTCAGGACCTAATTACTTAGGCTAGGGCCTAAGGGAGAAAGGATGTAACTGAAAAGAAAGAGATTGTTTGGACAATTAGAGTGATTGTGAAGTAGTGAGCTTTCCTGTTTCTCAAGACATCCAAGTAGGTTGATAGCAAAAGAGACTCTGGCCTCAGGTTGAACTGCTAGATTCCTTCTAATCTACTACTTTAGGGAATCTATTTACTTAATGGGATAAAGCCCCCTTGTATTCTTTCTGGTTGGTACCGCAAGGCAAGAAATGCACATTGGAGGACTTGCTTGGGATGTGAAGGGGGTCTCCTGCTTCTCTATTTAATTCCCAGTCTTGTTCGCTGTCTCCACTGGCAGATTTCTGTCTCTGTCTCTGACTCAGACCTCACTTGGTCCCAAGAAAATGAGTGATTTCCTCTCTCAAAGTTCTTGTTTTTAGCTGAATCATAAGCCCTTGTCTCTGCCCAGAATTTTAAGTGTCCTTTTGACAGTTGGAGGTGGTGCTGGGAGTTGGAATGCCCTGGGGTAATCAGAGTCGGGCCACTTTCTGGTGGAATGAACTTGGGCAAGTCATTGAATTTGTTTCCCTCGAGTTACTGACCACTCCTTCATCGGTTCCCTCCTTGTCTTTTGTAGGCCTCCTTCCCCCTTCTCACACACATTCCACATTGCTGTTTCTGTGAAGAATATCACTTCTTTCCAACACAGGAATTTGGTCTCCTCTGGGCCTGCTAAGCGGCAGACAAGCTTTTGGCACTTGCAGGTACGTGGGGAGAAAGACAAGAGCTGCTGGGAGCCCTCGCTGTCTCCGCCAGCTGCTTCCCCAGGACAGTAAGTGAGTCAAGCTCTGCTGCGTTAATGTGGTTCATCCACTAATAGTGCCCCAGAGGCCGGCAAACAGCTTGTAAATAGTGAGAAGAACACATTCGACTCCACAGACTCCACGTGGAAAGTAATTCAATTACACTCCTCTGTTATTCTGGCCATTCTCAAAGGACTGAAATTAACCGGTTCCTGCTGTAGAGTCATCTGCCCAGACATTGTACTGTCTCTTGGTTTTCTTGACACAACTCCAAATTAGGCAAATAATATTCTTGTTTTGTCTCCCATCTGTAAGAAGCCAGGTCCTATGTGGATAATAGTCAAGGAAAGATCTAATTCTCCATTTCTTTCTCAGATAGGTGAGAAATCAAACAAGACACACACAGCACTGCTCATCACCCCCTAAATAGGCTTCTAATGAATATTCATATCACAAGTCCTGGTATGACTTATTTTCATCTACCTCTATCAGACGGGGCTTGTTAGTGATGACAGACTTCAGTAACAGAGTTTTGTTCACTAATATGGAATTCTCTTCCACATTCATAGGCAAAGCACATCTCTTCACACACCAACCATCACAACCTCCTCCTTCCTCACCTTTTTTCTTCTTTCTGAAAAAAACTATTTCCTAATGAGAAACTAGTAATCTGGAAAAGAGCCAACAAGTGTTGAGCTACCTAGTCTTTATCAGATAGGAGAATTCTGGATGATAAAGCTACCTCCAATCCCTTGCCCCTCTTTTTTCCCTGTGCCGACCTTGCATGCCCAGAAGAGTTTGCCCCAGTCATTGAGCTAAAAGAGGTGACGTAGAAACAGGCATTTACTCAAGAAATATTGCCAAGTATCTACCAGATACTAGCTCTGCCAGGGACGTGGAAAGCATAGTGAGCAAGATAAACACATTCCCTCCCCTTATAAAGCTCATGGTCTCATAGAGGAGACAAAGAAATTAAACAAGATGTGATGAAGGTTATGATAGAGGAATCAACAGATGATCCATCATTTCTAACAAATAAATTTCCTGTGCCTAATTTAGTTCTTCTTCCAGCCTCCACCTATTCAAATGTATAATACATTTATCGAGCACCTACCACACTTGGGTAGGGCACAGTGACAGGTGAAACACATGGACTCTGCTGCTGAGATACCAACAGTGATACTGGAGAAACAGACACAGAAACAGGAGTCCTCCAGTGACGTGAGAGCTGGGAGGAAGGGCAGCAGAGATGGTGGGAAGGGTGTGGAAGAATTAAGCTGGCCTGTGGCTGGGGCAGTGGTGGGATAGGGCTGCCCTGGTAGGACAATTCACAGAGGGGATGACAAAATCACCGAATCCCTTGCAACAGGCTGCTTCCATCCCAGAAAGGCTGTCTCCCCCAAATGAGATCATGTATGGGAAAGAGCATAAGAAATAACAATAATCTCCAAATTAATTTGAGATATTTGTATTAGTTGCTTGCTGGAGATAGGCATTCGAAATTATTGAGAACAGATCATTTATTAAAAACTTGATTTTCTTACACATGCTAAAACAATAATTTTTATAGTAACATAAGTTCCTAATTTGACTCTCAGATTCTTTGAGGAGAGAGATTGTTTTCCTCCAAAGAAAACCCTAGAGTGTGTGTATGAATCACACAAGGGCTGAGCTGAAATATAACTTCACTTTAATTAAAGAAGGATAGCTAAACAGGCTAATAGTGTAAGCAAATATATGATGGGGAATACTGCAACCACTTAAAAGAAGAAAATATATTTAAAAGCATAAGTATCTGTTTAAAAAGTAATTATGCCTATTTTAAAACATTCTGCCAATAACCATCAAATGAGATCACTTGGAGACTCTTGAGGTAGCATTTTATTACCTTATTCATATTTACTAATAACAGCAAAACAACAATGTACATAATGTACATTTACATAAATTGTTCTCATTTGTTTCTCACAAGAATCCTTTAAGGTTGATAGTGTGATTTCCATTTTATAGATCAATAATCCAACACTCAGATTATGTGAATTATCTATGGCCATACAGATAAAGAATGAGAAAAAAACAAGAAGATACATAGGAAGAAATCGAGAAAAAGAAATATCAAGTGGATTAAGAGGATTGATGTAGAGTTTCTTAGTCATCCAGAAAAGTGAGAGAGAAAACAGAAAATTGCCTGTTTAACCTGGCATTTGGGAGGGGAGCAGTGAGCAAGGCAAATTCTATTGAATGTTGGAGGATGAACTTTATTTAGTACTGTAGATTGTTCTCTCAGTCAATTTTGCCTTCAAGGAAGAGAGAGAAATGAAGTGGTGCTTAGAAAGGGAAGTCCTTTGATGGGAGACTGTGCATAAATTTTTTCCTTTCCTTTTCTCTCTTTCTTATAAACGAGAGATTTATACCTGGCACATAAAAAGCACATAGTAATGTTAGCTGTTATTTACGATTGTTGTTTTTATATTAGTAGTAGTTGCATAGAAAGAATAAAAAAGAGATTTATAGCATTGGACTGGGTTGCCTATGAGAATAGCTGTGCGTAGTGGTGGAGTGAAGAAAATGAAGAAGGAAGGGTGTTTCTCTACAGTGCAAATTCCCCAAGAACTGGGATATTTCTTCCCAACTCCCTTTTACCCATTCAGCAACAAATACTGAAAGCTGTAAGACCTAATAGCAGCATCAATATCTTCTGAGTTTTGCAGTATATCATGCTAAATACAGACTCCAACTTTTGGGAGGGTAGGGGGAAGGCAGTCAGGGATGAAAGTCTCCAAATCCCTGGGCTACTAAGAGCTACATGGAGAAATTAGAGAGGATTATGAGCTTTCACAATGATTTGGCTAAAGACGTAATTATGGGCTTTAAAATGTGTTCATTTTTGTTCGGTGAGGAAGATAATAAGGTATGCAGAACCGAAATGTGAGTTGGAAAGCTTAGGCGACAACAGGGAGCGAGTCCAAAATAGCCCAGTTCGGTCTTTGGCTGATAAGCACTCCAAACCCACTAAGCTCGGCAGGTCAAAAGACATCTGTCACCTAGTGACATCCCCATGAGTGGTCAGCAGTAGAATAAAGCCCCAATGAGGCGGGCTCAGCCTTACTTAGTAATGCCTGGAGGGCGGGAAGGGTGGGTCTGTTAAATATTTCCTCCAAGCCTCTCAAGAGCCTTTGTCTAAGGACAGCCTATTTATACTCATTCATCATTTACCTCCTCAATCAGCAAGTGGGAGGAGAAGAGCAAGGAAAAGGAGTCACATAGAGGGCTCTGCTCTAAGCTAACAGGGGATGGAAAACACCTGCCTGGCTGAAAATTCCCATCAGAAAACCTGCAATGCAGTCACCTGTTTCAAAGAAGAGATGGCGTGGACTCTGAGCATTGCTGGGTGCCTGCTGGACAGGGCAGGAGAGGACCTATGTGTTCAGCAACCAAATCCTCCACGTTTTCCTGGGAGATCCTATTGTCAAATATTTTATATCTTTCCTCTTTACAAATCACCCAATGTCCTAGAAATGGCCGTATGTCCACTCCCCAACAATCTCTTTAACACAGCTGTCAGATCATGGCTCCTGACTGTTGCCTAGGAAATCATGGTCACAGTGCTCATGGGACAGGAATGACTGGCGTTGTTGTGCTTCCCGCTCTGCTAATGGAGGTTATCTCAACATTATAGTAAGAACAAGTTTCCCTCAGCTCTCTTCTGTGTGGCTGTCTAGATGGTGCAGGAGGCTCACATTTCAGAGGCAGCTTAAAGGAGCCAACTCCCTAAGGAGTCACTGGGGCACAATTTTAGGAAGCCATATGCATAGCTGGATCCTGCTGGCTACACAGCAGGAGTCAGGGAGTAGGCACAGCTTTGTGCAGAAGGTGCCAGTCAGCTCTTGAGGACAAGAGTGAGGTGCACGTTGGGCTTTTAGTGCTGAAAGCAATTCAATTCCATGAGAACCATACTGATTCCCTGAGCAATGCTGAGTACTATAACTGAGATCTACCCTACCTCATGAAGCAAAATTAATTCCTTTAGTCCCACTGCTTTCCTGGTATCTTTTCCATTTTCGATTTTTTTTCAAAAGACCTATATTCAGTTCTTATTACATACCCGGGTCAGTGAACAGAACTGGAATAAAAATCTCTGCTGTCAATGAGTTCACAGTCAGCGGGGAGAGAGAAAAACGAACAATACAGTGAGGTGAGGGCTGTAACGAGAGAACACACAAAAGGCTGAGGAGGAAGACAGTAAGTGTGACTTCATGGTGTTATTCATAAACATCAACAACCCCTTTGGGGAGTTGAGGAAGATATTCACTAGCAGAAATGAGGTGGAGAACTTCCCAAGATGAAAGTAGTGCATCAGACAGCATGGGCTGAGCGGGAGTGGCAGCAGCTCACTGCTCTGGAGCTTGAAATTGGTCTGTAGTTGGAGGGTGGTCACTAACAGCAGGGGTTGACTGTGGCAGCGGGAACAGCCACTGGAGAAGGGAGCAGGGAAAGCTGTCTGGGGACTATGGACATAGCTTGCTCAAGAGATGATGAGGGTGTAAACTGCAGTAACAGTAGGGAGGGCAGGAAAGGGAAAAATTGAGAAATACTCTAAGGCAAACATCATGAGGATGTAAGGAATTAATGAACCAAGAATGACTCCCAAGGTTCAAGTGTTTGGGAGTTGAAGAGGAAGGAGATTCAAAAACTAGCATCGGGTAAGCTGAGCAAATGAAAGGCCCAAGGAGGGAGAGGCCTTGTGTCAGACACGGGGCAGAGGTGTATTTCCAAGGAGGCCAGATCCCAGACAACTGAGGAGGCACTGGGTAGCAGCGAGGTGGTCATTGGATGTAAACTGTTATTTTAAGGTGTCTGGCGGAGAAGAGAAGGAAATTATATGACATAAAAATTAAGGAAATATTCTCTTTTAAACACTAGAGACCCCTGTGTGTATGTGTATATGTATGTGCATGCATTTGTGTGCATGCATGTGTGTGCTGAAGGGAAAGAGGCAGAAGCTGAAAATACAGAAGAGAGAAGGAGCTTGATGGAGGAAGATTCCAGAAGATCAGGGAGAGGAAGAGATTTTTAAAATATAGGGATTAATATTGGTAAGATCCTGTCTGGGGTAAGAGTGGCAGTGTTAGGCACAAGGGAAAGTCCTCGGACACTGTCAGGAGATCACAAAGTGTGACAGGAAACACACACACACACTGAGAAGTGTGAAATGCTTCCCCAGTGCCATGTGTTGTGCGAGGCTCTGGGATTATAGCAAAGAGTGAACACACACCTGGCCTTACCTTCTAAGTTGAGTCAATGCCTTGAATCTGACTTCCACCTTCCTTCCACCCCTCTCCCTTCTCTAGTGCCATCTCTGAAATAATCAACCCAACGCAAGCAACAGCAGCAGAAGTCACAGACAGGGTGATCCCCTCAAAAAGGACAATTATTCTGACCACTTATCCTACCATCAGGAACATCCTTGTTATGAATGACAGGGTCTGCCCTTGAAAAAAAAAAGTGAGTGTCTATCCATAATATGGGAACAACATTATTAAGAAAAGTAAGCTTTCTAACTCAATCATTTCAGTAGTGATGGCTAGTATTATCTGGGATATTTTAAAGATATTATTGTGCCCTTTGAGTAAAAGCCTATATTTAGGAAAGAGCAGTTTGTGTTTAGAAAGCTGTATTTGTTGATCATATCAACTTGTAATAGTCAAGTAAAGGATTCTGATGCCTGTTCAGACAGGTGCTATGACCTTAACATGGGCTGTGTGCCTTGTTGTTGGAAATATGTGTGTTCTCATTGTCACTCCTATCTTCTTAACACCACAATTAATTACAGAAAAATCTAAGATAAGTGTTTCTTAAAGAAAATCCAAACTCTTTAGTAAGAGAAGACCTGGCTAATAGAGCAATGAGTGCTACCTATACAGTTAGGTTTTAAAGTACCTTTTGAAATCTCACTCTGCCAATGTTATTTAGTTTAAATCAATACTATGATTTTTCATGGTTATCATCAATAAAGTCAACAGTCAAATAAAAACCGGTTAAACTACATGACTATAGGAGCCACAAATGTGTCAGGAATCAATGTCATTTAGATATAGTGTTAATTTTATTTTCTAATGCTGGGCTGTAGCAGACTCAACAGGAGGTAGGGAGGGTAGAACAGTGGATGTACAAGCAATTTAACAAGCTCCCTACCCACTTCAGCCACCCTCTCAAATCAGAAAGGTGAGGCCTGTTAGAAATGCAAAGGAGGCCAGTCCTCAGCAGAATGGGGGAGGGGAGAAGATGCTTGTCTTCCTCAGGCCAAAGGAAGCAGCACCCTGGTCCTCAGCCCCCTCCCCCAAGTAGGCAGCCCAATTTACTGAGCAGGGAGCCACACCCCATCAGGCCTTCTCTAAACACCTAATTAGTGAGGGAGAGAAGTAGCGAGTATCAGAACCTGGAGAGCCCTGCCCTGCCTCTTCCTGCCTCCCTGTGCAGGAAATGAATGTTTGTGGCTGCTGCAAAAAGATGATATGGTCGACAATTAAATATAGCTTTCTAATCATAACCTGCTCTTTTCTAATATATAAGCTTTTACTCAAAAGACACAATAACATCTTAAAAATATTCCAGGTAATACTAGTCATCAGTACTGAAATGACTGAATTAAAAAGCTTACTTCTTATTAATGTTGTTTCCCATATTATGGGTAGAAATTCACTTTTTTTTTTTTTTTTTGGTTTATTCTTTAGATAAAAATCTTAAAGTAACAGGGCCACACAAAATATATACATATAAAATAAATAAATAACCATTAACTAAAACAGCCATTCTGAGTGCTCTAACTCTTTAGAAGAGCACATTCAAGCTGTAGAATTGGCTCTCTGCTGTTATCTTTTCATTTTAATTCATTCTTAATATCCGAGTTGCTCCAAAGGCCCAAACTGGGAGATTATAAATTGACAAATAGATCATTGAGCTTCTTCCCAAGCAGAAATGGTCAGGACACTCCAATAACCCCCTCAGGGCTGGAGTTCAGAGACTCTCTCTCTCTCTGGTTTTGTTTTCCTTGCAGACTTGAGTATGAGAAAATTGAAATGAGAGTGGATTGAAAGGAGAAAAATATTTCCAGGATTGCAGTACTGTTTAGCCAGATCATTGTTTTAATCTTCGGTTAATATCACGAATTTTCTGTCTTCATAAAAAACCACGTTATCTCAAAACAATCTATTTCAGTTCAAGCAGAGCCTGAAGATTTCTAAATTGCACTATCTCGGTTGGAATTTGGTCTTCAGATGACCTGGAGATAAGTTTCTGATGCGAAACCCACTACAGTGCTTCCACTGATTCACTTTTTGTCTCAACGAATATTTTCTAATTACCTACTGCGTGCAGCCGCAGTGCTTGGCATGGGAGAGTGAGAGGCTTTAAAGATTCTGAGGTGTCTGTGGCCAGCGAAGGGCCGCACTTGGACTGGCACAAATTGGAGCGCCATGGATAGTGACGCGCGTCCAGCTGTGTAGTTTCCCACAGAGCCCGCTCCTTGCCAAAAAGCGCGCAATAAAAACTTTGCCCTATTCATGCTGGCACTGATGCACCAAGTGTGCCCTGGGGAACTGCAAGGGGCGGGCTCCAGAGCCGCACATCGGGCGAGGGCACTCATCTTAAATTTTGAGTTCAATACCGAACTTGGGGACAAGGTTAGAGAGAAAAGAACGGGGCGCCCAGGAATGAGGAGGGCTAAGACAGCGGATCGCGGGGTCAGGGTCAGGACCAGACGCCAGGGGGACCGCGCGAGCTCGGCAGCGGGCATGGCGCTCACCTGCATTCCGGAGCTTGCGGTTCTTGAGCACCGAGAAGATGACCAGCAGGTTGCCCAGGACGTCTACCGCGGTGGTGACGATGAGCACCGCGGACAGCGCGGGCGCCACCCAGGGAGGCCGGGGGATCCCGGAGGGCCGCGCGCCGTCCGCCTCCAGCCAGCCTGAGCGCTCGTCCCGCCCGCCGGTCTCGCAGCAGTTGGCCAAAGAGACGTTTTCGGGCATCGTGGAGCCCAGTGCGCCGTTCTGCAGCCACCGCACCGTCCTCTCCTCCCGCAAGACAATCAGTGCCGAGCGGGGCGCTCCTACTGTCCCCTTCCCAACCCAGGGCGAATGGGCTAGGGAGGAGGTCAGTGGGGAAGGAGCTAGAGGAGATAATTAATTAAGCCTGGGCAGAGGGCAGCGAAAAATATGGGAACGCGAAGAGGAGTTGGGGTGCAGGCGTTGCCAAAAGGAGTTGGTTCCTCGGCAGCTTGCTGAGAGCAGCTAAGACAGCGCTGCTTGCGCTGCCACTGGAGTCCAGCACGTGTCTAGTCCAGCTCAGGCTTCGTTCGGTTCCCGAGCCACAGCCACGCCCGAGACTCCAGATTTCCCCCAAGGGAAGCTGTCCCTAGGAAGAGACACCCAGGTTTGCGAACTGGAGAAGGTGCTGGTGGTCGGGACCTGCCCTTGTCAGAAAGGCCAAGTTTGAGATCCCATGGGCTGTGCAGCTCCAAAGAGAATGTAATCCCCAAAGTATGGGGGCAAATCCCAGAGCAAAGTAGGGTAGAAGGTTGTACTCCAGGCAGCTGTGAGAGAGAGGTGAACCTGTGCTATTTACTGAGCGCTTGCTGTTTATTGTGTCTTTGCCCTGTATCCATACCTCTTCCCTGTCCTCTTTATAAAGCCAAGACAATACTTCGATAGATGTATGAACATCTATTTAACCATGATAATACTTAAATAGATTTATGGTTAATGCTGGGGGTTATTTAATGTGGTTTTTGGAGGGGTTAGAACAAAAGAAAGAGTAAGATATGATTATAGAAAGGAGGAAACTTAGATGCCCTTTGTTTAAAATCCTTGAGTATTTACTCTGATAATAACACTATCTGACCTCTTTTGAGGGTCAACTTTATGCCAAACACTGTCCTAAGCACTTCTCACATCACTAGAGTCACAGTCCCCAAAAGACTGATAATCTTAAATTTGGCAAGGAGGTGAAGCACCTGGAACTCTCACACATTGTTTTTATGAGAATGTGAAATGGTACAGCCAATTTAAAAAGCCATTTGGTAGTTTTTATGGAGTTAAATATAAACCATCCTATGATCAGAAATGAAATGCAAATGAAATAAATGAAACATGTGTCCACAAAAAGAATTGTGAAGAATGTACAGAACAGCCTATTAATAGTAGCCCAAACATGGAAACTGGCCCAAGAGTAGTAAACAAGTTGTGGTATATTCACGCAATGACATACTGAGCAATAAAAACTACTGATATACGCAACAACACGGATTAACCTCAAAATGTTATATTGAACAAAAGAAGCCAGATACAAAGTAGTACAAACTGTACAATTCCATTTATATGAAGTCCAGCAACAGAAAGCATTAATCTATGGTGATAGAAATCAGAGCATTGGTTACCTGTGGGGTGAGGATTGACTGGAACAGAGCACAAAATAAATTTCTGTATGTGTGTAAATTATACTCTCTCAGCCCCCTAAAAACACAAAACAAAAGAGAAGAATGCAGTGGAGAGGGCAGAACTCTGCTGATGCAGAAGAAGGAGATGGTAATTAAAGTAGTGAACTTCTTAAGAGGTTAGCTCATCCAGAGCCCAAAGAAGGGGAGAGAGGCTTTCTCCCCTACAGTAGAAAGGAAGCAGAAGCCAGGTGCAAATGCAGAAGAGTTTCTAGATTGCTGTGAGGAGATGAGGGAGTTCCTCTCTGGCTGCTATATTCTCAGGGAGTTTTAGGCTACCTCATTAGCCAGAATTCAGGGAGAGAGAGTGTGGGAGGTTTAAAGACATAAGAAGGTCTGAAATGCTATTTTAAAAACTAGAAAAATTACCTAGCAAAGCATGACGGGTATGTCAGGAGAGCGGGTGTTCCTGTATGGTTTAAGATTGCGGCTTTAAATGAAGACAGCCAGCTTCATTGTGTGGGTGTTAATCAGCGACTTGGAGCTGCTCAGGACAGGTACAGAGACGGTAGAGTGAACCTCAGTCAGGCTTGGGGTTTACCAGCTAGGAGTAAATAACAGAAGGAAGTGCAAGGGCATGATTGGAAGATTGACCCTAGGATTTGTGTTAAATATTGGGTGATGAGAAAATAAAAGGGGGATGATGGGCCAGGAGAAAGAGTTGGGATCAAGGGCTTGAAGGAATTGAATTCAAAAAATTATGGTAAATGAATCTGAAAAAGCAGATTGTAGTATTTTAGAGGGTGACTTGTCTGAAACTGAGATTTCTGAGGGGTACAGATTCTATTGATGGGCTCTGATGGTGATTATGGGATTGAGGCACTGGAGGAAGGTGAGGGAAACATTTGTTGGAAATGAGAAACTCATGAAACTGAGAAGTCTAGAGGTGAGTATTATAGTGGTGAGAGGAAAATCTCCAATGAATGAAAAGGATTTACCAACCAGTTGGTAGAAGAACTCCAGGGAGGAGGAGAAGGACACAGCTGGAAGGTGTGAGTGTTCATGAAGAAGGGACAGACACGCTTTCCCTGTTCTTACATGTACCAAACATATAGCGACACCTCTCTGGCTTTCAGCAGCTCTCATAGCAATATAGTACAAGTTGCCCCAGTTCAGATACACTAATAGCATATATATGATTAACTAAGTACGAAACAGGAATTTGCCCTCTGCTGCCCTGGAATGTGATCATGCACACCTTGCCTATATCCACAATAGTGTATCTCAAGAACTTTGGGCACTAAGAATTAGGGTACTCTCTGCCTAAGAAGCTGGCCAGGCTGTGCCTTTGAAGGGCAGGCAATTTGGAAAATAATTTGGCAGTTACTTACAAAACTAAAGAAGCACACTCTTACCATATAATACTGTACTCACATTCCTTGGTATTGCCAATAAAAGGTCACTGCCATCAATCTAATGCCAACAGGAGTCCCCAACCTGAGGTGTGGAAAAAGGACAATTATTGATACAGGAAGATGCACCCTCCAGAGGAAACCAAAAGTGCGCTCCCCCAAGACAAAGGGGAGGCCAGCTTATATAGAGAAAGCACTCTTGGTCCCCAGTCGGTTCATGTTTATGCAAATGAAGAATCCAAATTTGCACAGTTTGATTGGTTCAAATAGCACTATCCTGATTGGTTGAAATCTTGCATCCTGATTGGTTGTTATAGAGCTGCCCTGATTTGTCAGTAAAGATGCATATGAGGATATACCTGAGCAACTCCAATTGGATGGGGTGGGTCTCAAACCATTGGTCAAAATATGTTTCAGGAACTTTTTATAAGGTTTGCCTCAGATGACAGGAATGCAATGTGGAAGGCTTGGTAGCTCAGCCTGTGGCTTTTCCCTGATATGCAGTGTGTATGAGTGGCCTCTGTAAACATGGTTGCTAGACTCTAGTTATGAATTTGTGCCCAATTAACTATGAGGAGCCCTTTGTGGCAGAGATATATTCCTTCTTTGGGTCCAAAGTATTTACCCAAAAGAGTTGAAAGCTTATGTCCACATAAAAACCTGCAGATGGAAGTTTATAATAACTTTATTCATAATCTCCAAAGCTTAGAAGCAGCCACGATGTCCTTTGCTAGGTGAGTACATAAACTGACACATTCATGTAATTGAATATTTTCAATACTAAAAAGGAATGTGTTATCAAGCCACGAAAAGACAAGTCTATATAAAAAGGGGGGCTGATGGGGAAGAAGAAGAAAGAGGGTTGTTGTCAGGGTGGGTGAGAATGTCCCAGGGCTCATATCTTCTCAGCCAAAACTGAATTCACTCAACAATCAACAAGACAAACTAAAGCGAATCTAGATAGAAAAGTCAGGATAGTAAGGAGGTTGGAGCTATGGCACCTGAGGTGATGGAGAGGGGTACCCAGATTTAAGAGAGAGTATTACATTCAAGGAACTGGGAAGACATCTCAAAAGGACCAAGCTCAGGGCAGAGAGTTTAGAAACTGGGCTGGAGAAGTGGGCAGGAATTTATTCAGGTAAGCCTCAAGCAACCTTGAGGACTCTGGACTTGGTCCCAAGACAGTAGGATCTGTCAAGGGGTTTGTCAGACATCTGCACCCTGCCCCACTTTGGCAGGCTTCCCCTCCAATGCAGAGAGGATATTTACAGCAGAGAGCAATTCCTGCATTAACATCCAAGTCTAGAAGAGTGGTGACTTATTCCAGTATTACACGCCGATGGACTCTTAACATAAGAGGATTCTTTTCAAAATGGGTGAAATCAGTAATGGCTGCAACAGTAAAATGAAATTATATGTGAGGGGGAAAAAATCAAACCCTGAAGAAAGGAAGGAAGAGAGATAAAGGAGAAAGGTTCGAGATTCCTAGCTGGTTTCTCAACAAAATAAATCAACATTTTGAATACCTTCAGTGTGTCCTAGGGTTACAAAAATGAGGACTGGTGTTCCTTATACCTGCCCCAAAGTTCAAAGTCAAATCAAAATATGCTCATAGAAGCTCAGTTTCCCACATCCCAACAATAATACATTTCATTCTGGATAGTATTTGAACTCTTTTCCAACCCACTTTTACATAGGCCATCTCTTGTCTCTTTTCAACAGATCTGAGAGGCCTGAGAAGCATGTATGATTGGTCCAGTTGGAAAAGAAGGGAACGTATTTTCAGTAATAAATAAATAACTTGCCAAGGTTGGTGACTGGTAAGTGGTCAAGATGAGTCTGTTAGCCAGCTAACAGAATTTATTATTTTATTGAATGCATGATGGCTTTTATTCCCTCAGTACAAAATGTACAAAGAATACAATCAAAATTTTCTTTTGGTAATCAGCTTGCTACATGGCTGAAACAACCACTTGCCCTTTTAACAATACTATAAGCAATAATGCTAACTGCCGCCGCTCATATAGAGTGTTTACTTATGCTAGACATTGAGGACATATGGATTCCTTCATTTAATCCTCACATCTCTATGCGATGGATAGGATTATGGTGTACTGGGAAGAAACTGAGATTCAGAGAGGTTAAGAAATCTGCTGAAGTTTGCCTAACTTGTGGGTCTCAGGGCTAGGATTGGAACCTAGGCTGATTCCAAAACCTGGTGCAGTTTTGCTCTTGCATTGGGGAATATTAAAAACTCTGGACTCTTCTCCACCTCAGGAGAAGGAAAGGAAAATTCGTCAATGTTGGACAGGTTAAACTCTGCGAAAAAATTGTTCTGTTTTGAAAAAGATATGTTTTATCGATTACTTAGAAGATAAACCACTGCCCCTCATCATGAAGCCTCTCTTATCTTTTCCTGAAGTGAAGAATAGTCTGAAAAGAGGGATGTTATACAACAAAAGAGTAAAAGCAAAGCAATAAATCCCCACCTTTGGGGCAGTCTTCCTTATGTCACCCTGTACATGCCCACAGCAGAGACCAGCAGAGCACTCCTGGAGCCAAGCGGAGCTGGGCAGGGTCAGAACAGCAAATTCTCTCCACTGCTGCATGTTCCTTGCCTTTTCTGACTTTTTCTTTTTCTTCGTGGGGAAACATCTGAGAACAAGTTTCTGTCCTGGTTATTTCAGATCTGAATGTAAGGTAACAGCTCAGCGTTCAAGCAGAAAGTGCTGACCCTTCCCTGGGAATCGCTGAACACCACGTCAGTGTATCTCTATCATCGTACACTGTCCAGCATGGATTATTTAGAGGAAAAAAATATATATATTTTATATATATATTATATGCATATAATTAAAATTGTTTAAGTTTGCTTTATTAGAAGTTTTTTGTTTATAATTTTTATTTTTAATTTACCAGAACAGTATGTATACTTTCTTACTGGCCTAGCCCCCAAACTGATAAATTATCAGCTGAAAATCATACCCAGAAAGATTCAAGTGAAAGGGCTACATCAATGTTATGATGGTTTCGATTTCTCCAGAAGAAAATTTATTTAAAAATCTTAATGCTTGTTTTTAAAACCTGGGGACAAGGAGACCCAATCACAGGGAAATCAGTTAAAGCACAGGCTCTTAGGGAAGCTGGGCCCTGGCAAGAACACTACAGGGCCAATGTGGACTCTGTCTCGCAGGGCAGAGGGTGCTGACATATTGTCCTGGAACCTCAGCTGTATGGGTGTGTACCCAGGGCCCCTGTGGAGATGCCCTTAGCAGACCAGGCCTCTTCCCCAGAGACTGGCTATTATACAAGGGACCTGGCTGATAACGTTGCACCTTGGCCTCCAAGGCCAGTGAGTAGAACACTCATCCTGAGGCAGAATTTTAAACATAAATGACTCCCTCTAGGCTCCTCTTATGGTTGCTTAACTACAGCTAATTTTTTTTCTAGCCAAATTAACTGGCCAGGGACTGGTCTGGCCTAGCCCCCAAAGTAATGTCCACAGCCAAGCTGAAGTTGTCTTTATTATACAGTTTGAGTCTGCTCCTGTGCTTGGAAAATCAGCCCTTGATAATGCCTTGGGGAAATGTCTATATCCCAGACAAGCCTCATGAGTCATTGAAGAAGATCTGGTTTAAAAATGGGAAACCAGCTTGTTTGTAGGGCCCTTCATCACCTGCACTACCGGGCAGGAGGCAGAGCACTGACACCCATTCATCGAATAGTCAACTCCTTTGATATGTCATTGGGGGAGTGGAAAATGATCTATCCTAAGAGGAGAATGGATTCTAATCCAGTGCCAGGGGACATCGTGGGAGTGGATGAGCATTTGGCTGAAGTTCCTGAGAATTCATTGCCCACTGTTTCGCCCAACAAACATTGTCACCACTGTCGGTCCCCACCTCCATTCCTGCACACAGTATCCTCCTGGCACCCAGGACCTACCTGCACCATTAGGAGCAAGCAAAATAAGGTCGGCTCTCCGGTGGGGTCTACCTACATCCACAGACCTCTCACTGTCACCCTCTACTCCTATGTCTCTTCTTTTTCTTTCTGTACCCACATTCCCTGGCTCAGGCTACATCTGACAATAATTGTTGTTTATTGAGCATATTCAGATAATGTGTTCCCACTTCCTAAGTATTACCTAACAACAACTCTCTGAGTAGACAAATTCATTATCCATATTTTACAGATGATGAAACCCAGGCACAGAGACATTGAGTAACTTTCCTAAGGATATAGAGCTAAGAAGTGGCAGGCCCAGTTTTGTCTGATTCCACAGCCTCTTGGCCATGACTGTCTCGCTGTTTAATAATATTTCTGAAGTATATAGTGTAGTAATTAACCCCAGAGCCAGACTACTAGCTGTGTGACCCTACACAAGCTGTTTAATCTCTCTGTGTTTCAGTTTCCTCATGTGTAAAATAGAAATAATAATGCTTATATCCTAAAGATGCCGTGAGGATCAAATGAAGTGATATAATGCCTGGCTCATAACACTAAGTAAATGTTAAGCTATTATTGTTACATTTTCAAGGGCCTTCACATCTGTATCTCATTTAATCCTCACATACAGAGCCAGGAATGCTCTCATTTTAAATTGCAGTCTGGGAATTATAGGTTGGCCTACCCAGGACTTGACAGCTAGGACCAAAACCAGATTTCCAGGTCGCTCTGCCCCACCTCTCTTCTCACTCTTGAGAGCACACCGAGATCTGTAGCCCACCCTGCATTCAAAAACATCTCCTCGGGATCTAACCTTGTGAGTCTGCTGTGTGCTGGCATGCCCAGATAACAGGCTCAATAGAACTGGCTAGTTCCTGCGCTGAATGACTGGATCTACATTCTACAGGCACGAAAAAGAACAACCAGTGAAGTTACAGATGCTCAATGCATGCATAAAAATGTGTCTAAAATCAAAACTTGGAGCTACTGTGTAGCTGATCTGGTCTGTAAGGAAAGGATGTTGGGGGTGTTACCTTCAGTCCTCTGATGCCCTAAAGGTCAGGGAACAAGCTTGTAGCCTTGACCAACCTTAAAGCTAAACTACATCATTAAAGCTAATGATGAGCTGGGGCTCCTTCTAACATGAAAAGGAGATATATTTTTAGCATAAAGCCTCTGCTCACCCTCGGTGTGCACCAGGCACACCCTCACCATCCCCTCCCCCACTCAGACACTCTGCCCTCTCCTCTACCCTTCTCTTCTTGTTATAATAGCTGATCCTGAGACCTAGATTTTTCCTTTTGACATTACACTCATTGCGACTGTCTTATTCTCACCTCAAAGCAAACACAAATAAGGCTACATACACACCGATCACTGTAGATTTTTTAATGTCTTGTGCATACATGGCAGGGGATTGTGTACATGCCACATGGCAAAATATTTGAAGGTCCCTTTAAGCTGCTCCCTCTTTTCCTAAGTTGCTTTCCCTTTACCAGCTGCCCTGAATCTTTCTCTCTCACTTTTTTCCCCCTTTGCCCCAGCCTTTCTCTTTCTTTCCATATTCTCTGTTGATGGGTCCATTCTTGAGCAGAGAAATGTAGCTGCTGCTAACCGCTTTACCCATCACCCTCATCAGCAGAACATGCCCAGTGTTCCTTTTCTTGCTCACTTTCCTTCTTCAGCTGGAGGAAGGGAATTCACCCTCCTTAGAAATTAGTAGGAAAGATATAGAAAACCTATCATTGATTTTTTTTCCTACTGCACAAATATTGTTTTATAATGAGAAAGAGAGGGCAAGGTTGAATGTATAGTAAGTACCCATTACACACCAGAGATATTCTCATTTCATGCTCAAGTTAGTATGTATTTCCCACCTGGGAATCAGGCAACTTCTTCAGGGAATAAAATCAGTTTTGCTTGTCCACAAAATGATGGCTCATAAGGTATTTTCTAAATATTTTAATTAGATGCCAACAATTGGTAGTCTCTCGCATAAAAATATTGACATCTGGCTTCTCTTGAAAATTGAGAGACTTGGCATGCACGGGCTGGCTACAGTTAGAGCTTGCCAACCCGCCTTACCTTAGATGGGGCCTGTGCTCCACGGCGCTGCCTGTTGCTGCTGACTGTTCTTCCCACCAGAGTAGAATCAGTTCCCGTCTATCATCACGTGTCTACTGTTTCCTTATAGGAAATAGAAAATTAAATGTTTCGAACATGGATAAATAAAAGACCTATGGTGCTATGTGTACCTTGCACCCACCCACTAATTCCTTGATCTTACTCGACTGCTCCTTGTAAGCATTTACAGTTGTAAGCCCCTTTTACTGAGTACTGCTTTCCTAGCTTCTCGTGGTGCTGGTGCCCACGTGTGGCAGGTATGCCACAATTCTCAGCGAACTGGAATGAATGGAATAAATCCCACAGGAAGCTTCGCAGTCTAACGCCTGCTCTACTACCCCCTTCCCTCTTCTTCCCTGCCATGGCAGAGGAAAAGTTGCCCCTCCTCAGTCTCTCAACAAAATGTGGAGTGCCCTTTTGGGCCAACCAGTCCCAAATCTTCAGAAATACCAATGACTATGAACACAAGGGAAATATTTCAAAAATGTCTTAGTAGCACTGTATCACTGTGTCTCATGGCAAAGAGTTCCCAATTACCGGGTTGTTATAAGTTAAAAATAAACATCCCACAGTTTTGTGGATCAGCCTATGTAGTCTGCAGATTGATTTATAATCTTTTAAAGCACTCAGCTTAGGCCCCCTTTCTCAAAATGAATCGGCCATATTTTGGCAGTCATGCCAAGAAGGGACAAGGCAGCAAATGACATTACACAATACCTGTTCTAGATCATCCAGTACACCTAAATGTACCCTTTTTCAATAAAGACAATTTGTTAATTGGATAATAAAATGTGATCTAATTCTTATGCCTTTGTAAGTCTTTCATATAAATAATTTTAAGAATCAGGAATAAAAAAGTTCATGTTACACTATCTGTCTAGACTTTTTGCTTTAGAAAATATAATAGTTAAAACTATATAGCTCCTTTCCCAATATTATTGTTGCTCCCTAGGGAGAAAGAGAGAGAGAGAGTCCTGAGGCTAAGGTGAAGGGGTGATGTTTGGGCTGGGGAAATTATTTCTCAAGTATCCTTTGAAAAATATTGATTTTATTCTTATTTATACTGCCCTCTCTCTGTAATCTACTTCGCCTTTATTTTAGACCCCTTTTGGCTCCCTACTCGTTTCTATTAAATGTATGATCTCTCTCGGTAGACCAGAACAGTTTGCCTTCTTTTTTTTTTTTTTTTTTTTTTTTTTTAGCTTCGCTAGTACCTGACATAGTACCAGTACCAGACATCCAGGATGTGCTTAAAAATGCTCCCTGAATGAATGGAAACATTTTTCTGTGGAGTGGAAACTCTCTGGAACATCTCGCATCATTCTGACCCCTATCCCAGCTCTTCCTCATTATTTCCTCCTCAGTGTTGAGGGAGACCAACTGGAGTGGAGACATTGGAAGGGAAAGGTCAGAACCAGACCTGCCTTCAGTTTTACCCACTTTGATTCCTGCCCATTTTATTCTGAGTTTAGCGGATTCCTAAAAAAGGCTTTATTTTCCCAAAATTAAGGAGGAAGACCTTCCTCAAGGCAGTAGTTATGACAGATTTTCCTTAGAGGGCAGAGCTTTTCCTTTTGGGAAGGAAGCAGGTGTGGATTTGCATCATTATTGCTTGGGGGTGCAGGTATGCCAAAAGGTGTAGCCACTATAGATGAGGCCCCTGCATTCAGCGAGCTGCCCACTATGCAGAACCAGCCACCTGTCCTGATGGACGCCCTCAAATATCCTCATATCACACCTCAAACCAATCACTGGCACTTTATTCCTAATGCTTTAAAAAATGAATTTACCATAGACATCCCCAAATTTGCTGCTGGAAATGTTAAAAAAATTCTGAGCTGACATTTCCAAGTGTCCAGAGTCTACATGGCTTCTCTTTAAAAATCAGAAGTTCTGACATCTACAGTTTGTCTTCCGGCATGGCCATCCCAGGCTGGGCCGTGCGGCAGCTGCCATTTGAGATAGGGCTATGCTTCAAGCCCAAGCTAAGCAGATTCACTTAGCCCTGTGCCTGTCTGGTTCCTGCAAGCATCTGAGTTTGGGACCCCAAAGCTCTATTAGCTTTAAGACATGTGGACCAAATGCAACCTCAACATGAGGTCGGGTCATGAGGTCGCAGAGCTCTGTGGGTTATTAAATCCTGTTAATGATAGTATATTATCTGTATATAAAATTCATGTGTATAAGGAGGAAATAATCATCCAGTACTCTTTCCACCAGCCCGCAGCTGCCTGACCCTCACTTCTACTTATGTCTCATCATGCTTCACTGTGATTTGGGTACACGGGCTGTGCCCAACTACTCCCCATGTCCCCTCCCTCTGAGCTCATGCTCCTGATGGAGCAGCTCATGCTTGGCAGCTGACTCCCCTCAAAGCAAGAGTCAGAGAGCAAGAAAGCATGCTCAACACAGAAGTTACAGCCTTTTTGTAACCCATTCTTAGAGGTGACGCCCATCACTTTTGCCATATTCTATTTATTAGAAGTGAAAGGGTATAGATGGACAGCTATCTATCACATACACTGTTTTACCACACACACCTTCCATTCTTTCTTCCCTTCCTTTTCTCCATTTTTCCTCATTCCCTTTCTATCTCCTAGCACTTACTGTGAGTCTACCACGGCCCAAGAGCTATACCAGGCACTGGGATTACAAAACTCTGAAAACACCGAGGTCCCCAGTCTAGTGGAGGAGAAAGATTCAATAAAATGAACGTTGTCCAAGCTTAAGTCACTCACTTTTTTTGGCCATATACATGGACTTCCTAAATCTTTTCTTAATCCATGTTTTTAAGTTGATTCTCCTCTGAAATACAACCTCATCCTAAATCAGTTCTTTACCCGGGGTGCCCATTAGCAACATGTAGAAAGGCTATTTACCCTGTAGGTGAAAGGGATGTGGTCCTCATGGGGCAGTTCTTCTCCCGGCCCCACACTTGCTTTACCACCCTCTTATACCCACCCCAGTCACCAGTAGGAAGGTGGCAGATTCTCTGAGAAGAGACCCACCTTCCTGCTCTGTGACTCCAAGCTCTGCCTCCTTATTATTCCCACATCCTCATTCCCCAGTAATGTCTCCCACCCTTACCTTATTTCTTTCATCTTTCATCAACAAAGTGGCAAAACAACCTTATGTAAGGGAGGCACAACTCTCATTCATGAAAAAGCAACTTCTCAGCTTTCTTAGTAGATGAGACATTATTGCGGGCACTTGCGACCCCCAGTGGTAGGGAAGGGAAAATACATGCTGTGAACTCGGGAGGCGGGAAGGAATTATCTTGCTCTTAAAGCTTCCACTTACGTTACAGCAAAACAGCGTCCGCAGGGGGCGAAAGCAACACACACACACACACACAGCAATAAAATACTTCCACCTCTCACTTCGTGTTCTGAGCAGTTTTATTCAATTCACATCTAAGCAATCACCATCTTTACCAGAACTAAAATATCCAGAAGACACAAATGCCCCTGTTGTATCTGCATCTTGTCCCTAGTATTTTGGAGCATGATTTAGGAGGAGCTCCTCAAACTTTCCAAGTTCCCCAACTGGCCAAGAGGACTAACTAGATCCTTGGGGCCTGGGGGAGAAGAGTCTTAAGCTGAAATAGCAAAAGCACAGATGAAGTCTCATGTTTGATTATAAACATGATTATTTTTATGTTAAGCATAGTGGTATATAGTGAATGCTGTATTCCAATGCATGCACGATATACCACTATGCTTAACATAAAAATATCTCACCCAGATCTCTTAATAAAATCAACTCTGTTGAAGATATATCACCTTCATGCAGAGCAACTCACCCATTACCTCTGGGCCTAAGGGTGAAGGGCATAGAGAGCATGGTGACCACCTAGGGCCAGGCTCAGCTGGTTCTAATCCCAACTCTCCTGTTTCCTATCTGTGTGATGTTGGCAAATTAACTCACTGCCCTGAGACACAGTTTTATTATCTGTAAAAGCAATGTGAAACTCAGATCTGGAGAGAGCCAGAACCACTGAGAATGTAATACTATTATCGGTACAGTGTTTTACAAGTGACCAAGCATTTCCATGTGTTTCCTTATTCTGACAGAGCACCTTGCTGTAGAAGAAAGAGAGCTGGCTTTGAAAGCCACGAACATTGGCTTATGCCCAGCTCTGCCACAGAGCAGTTCTGTGCCCCTGGGTAAGTGGCTTAACCTTTAAGGACGCCCATCTACAGCTTCATCCATGAAAGAGGTGTGATAATGATATTGCAGGTTAATGATATCATTAAACATGATACATCTCTAAGGTGGGCACATCCTCATCAGTTGTAAGTCTCCTGGTGCCTAGGGGCAGCTACAGTGGTGGTGAGTGCCCCAGCTCTGTAGTCAGGCTGGTTCAGCTCTTACTAGCTAGGTGGCCTTGGGCAAATTACTTAATATCTTTGAGCCACAGCTTCCTCATCTGTCAAAGCAGGATGAAAATAGTACTGTCTCAGAGGGTTGTGAAGATAAATTGAGTTAATAAAAGACACACAATAGTGGCTGACTCATAGAATATTAAGAATTCCAGTATCTGTGTGTAGTCAGCTGGCCATATTATTGTCCTCTTCAGGCAAGGAAACAGAGGCTCAAAGGTTCCCCTCCATCAGCAGGACTTCCCTCTCCTAAGTGGAAGACCTAAGATTTGAACCCTGATTATGATTCAAGACCTAGTAGTCTTTTCATTATGCTCCAGTGGGGCCCTTTGGGAGTAGGAACTACAAGCAGGCTCCACTGAAAGCATTAAATCCCTGGGGCGGGCCCATGGAGGCCGATGCCCACACAGCATTCTGAAATATAAACAGCAAAGATTCCAAAGCTAATCACTTCTAGTTCATGAAATAATGTATTACAGTTTCCCGGAATGGTTGGAGAATAAACAGAAGCCCCGTGTCTGATGGAATTTCTCTCTGGGACTAAGCAAGCCTCACAGTTACCTTAAGAGCCAACAATCCTTCTGATACCAACACGGGTCCAACAGAGTTATAAAATGTAAAAGTGAAAAGAGATTACAGATTGTTCTCTCCAAATAGATAAGTAAATTCAATTCCACAGAACTTAGACCCCTGATCCACGCTTCTGTATTTGTTTAGACCTATTCTATTTAATATCCAGAGACTTTCTCATTTGGGAACATGCTCTCACACCCATTCATGCTACCCTTCCCCAACTCTGCCATTCTGTGTCCAAAATGTCAATCCTTCTCCCATCCCTGCAAGGCTCCAAACCTCCCTCCTCCCTTGCTGTCTTCCAGCCCATGACCCTGCTCCTGCTTACTACACAGAGCAAATAGATGCCATGAAAAGAAACACCCATAACTTCCACAGATGCACCCACAGTTGCACCGACCCCTCCATCTCCTTGCCTGCCCCTGGAGAAGGGGGTCTCTTCTAGTGAAATGTCTGAATGCCATGTGAGCTGCCAACTTACAGAACTCACGCCATAGTAATTTTCCTTGCCCTCTCGTAAATCTCCCACATCTCCCTCATTACTGGCTCCTTTTAATCAGTATTTGCGCATGGTTCTGTCTTTGCTATCTTCAAAAAAAAAAGAAAGAAAGAAAACCTTTCTTGATCTTATACCTCCCTTCAACCACTTCATTATCTCCCTCTTGCCCTTCGCGGCCAGTTTTCTCCACAGTTGTCCAAACTCACGGCACTCCGTTTCTTCACCTCTCACCTCCTCTCACCTGCCACAACCCCCTTCGGCGTCCCACCCTCACTACGCAGTCCACGCAGCCATCGCCCAAGGTCACCAATGAATGATCTCTATGTCAGTTCACGATCTACTATGCTGTAGACGCTGTGCCGGGCCCTGGGAATACACTGCAATCAAATGGCAAAGATCCCTGTTCTCATGCAGCCAGCAGCTGGTCAGCATGAGAACACAGAAATCACGCTCCAGTCTTCATTTTATTGTTTCTTCAACAGAAGCTGATCACTCGCTTATTTTTCTAAATATCCTGTACTGGGCAGCATTTTTCTTAAATGGCTCATACATCCCAGCTTCCTTTGTAAACTTATTGTCATCCTACCTGACTTTTTGAAGTTTTCATTTGATAAATTTTTACTGAAGACCAGGTATGTGCCAGGCATTCTTCTAGGTGCTGGGAAATAGCAATGAAAAATAGAAAGATAAAATTCTTTGCCCTCATGAAGCTTATAGTTTAGTAGGACGATGGATGGGGAGTGCTTGGAATGAGTGGGGTTAAATAGGGTCACTTCACTGAGAATATGTTAGGGGACTAAGGAGGCAAGCCATGTAATATCCGAGTGAAAAGCATTCCAGCCAGCAAATGCCCCGATATCAAATGAGAGGGTGAGACGTTGACCATAAGGTCAGCTGGTAAGAGCTGAGATGCAGTCTGACTGCAGAGCCGATGTGCTCACCACCTGCCGCAGCTGCCTCCAGGCACAGGGAGACTTACCACTTAAAGAGGCATGCCCACCTTATAGACTGGAGGGGCGTTGGGAAATGTGTGCGATGAATTGCGCAGGGCTTTGTAGTCCACCATAAGGACTTTGGCTTTCAATTGGAATGAGCTGGGGGCTTTTGGAGGGTTTTGTGCTGAGGAGAGACATGATCTAATGTATGTTCTAAAAGGATCACTTTAACTGTCTCCTGGGGAACCGGGATGACGGCACCCTGGACCAGGGTGCTTGTGGTGGAGGGATGAGAAATCATGGAGTCTAACAGGGCACTGTGGATCTTCATAGAGCTCAGCTGGCCGTGGTCTCTTCTCTCTGGTAAAAGCCCTGTAGTGATATATCACTTAGGTGAGCTCATTCCCTCCCTGACCTCGAAATTGCCTTCTACTCACTGACAAGTTCACCCAGGCACCTTCTCTGAGCTCCCTCTCAGCATTTCCATCTAATTTTCTCAAAATCACTTCACCCTGCAGGCAAAGAGAACTCTAAAAATGCAGATCTCATCAGGTCATACCCCAGCTTAAAATCCTTAAGTGCCTTCCCAAGGCTCCTAGATAAATCCTTACAAATTAAATCCTTACAGAACAAAATTCCTATCACACTCTGAAGTATCTCACCCCTTCCTATGTCTCCTCTCCAGTCTTTTCTCATGCCCTCTCCATCTTTCTATGCACTCCAGACATATTAGCCATCTTTGATTCCTTCCCACTTCAGGGCCTTTGCACATAATGGTTCTTCTTTCTAAAAGACTCTCTCATATCCTCTTAATCTTCCATAGCCTCCAGGTCTCAGCTCATGTATCTTTCTCAGGACAACCTCTCCTAAAGCTGAGATGAGATCAGAGATCTCTCTCCAGGTGCGTATAATACCTCAGAGTTCTCTTTCATGGCATCATCACAATTGGAATGAATTATTTGCTTAAGTAGCTGTTTGATGTTTGTTCATATTGCTTGCCCCAGACCATGTCTTCTCTCACGGTGGTCTCTTTAGTGTCAAGGACAGTGCAGGCACACAGCAGTACTGCCCCAAACAGGGAGGCCCCTGCCTGGCCCCTGACCCTCCTCTCCTCCAGCCATAACTTGTTCCACTGGGTAGGGAGTCCACAGGGCTGAGGGGAGTTGTCTACCATGGCTATATCCTCTCTCTAGGTGCCCAAAACCCTAGAATTATCTACCCCAGAGACCCAGAATCCACTCTCATTGCCCATATGTACCTCTTTCCTGGATCTATATTCACAAGGGTAGATGATGCCATCAAGGTGAGCACCTCTAGTCCTGGGGCATGTTCACAACGTGGTTAATGACTGGGGTGGATGAGCTGTACACACAGATGGTACATGCAAGTCAGAGCATCTACACGCCTGTGTGCAAGGACGCAGGTACAGAACTGAACTGCAGTGGGAAGAAAAGGTGCCAGGCCACAGTCAGGAGCCAGGGCCAGCAATCATTGCACTGACTGTCACATTTGGGCACAGAACTCTGAGTTTCAAGAATTCTAAACTCAAACCTGGCTTTCCAGGTCATCTTGAAAGTGATTTTGTCAAGGTAGAATAGAACATTTTATATAATAATTTGTTATCTTGATTTATAATTATTAAATATTTATACACATGCTATGTGGACCTCTGTACTCTAGCCTGGAGCCTGATAATGAGTATTTATTGAATGAATAAATAAACGAATGGATTGTATTCTTGGATCTCAGCATCTACCACATAGAGTGACTAGATGAAAAGCATGTGTGAATGGTTCAGGTACATCAATCCCCTCAGTGGTGAATGCATTTTATTTAAAGTGAAGATCCAGCTGCCAAGTGAATAATATGTCTATGAAGGGCAAGATGTTATTCTCAGGGCAGCTCTGACTCGGATGCTTCCTTTCTAGAATTCAGCGACAAATACAAGTAATGGTAATAGCTAATGTCTGTTGGGCATTAATGTTCAGGCACTGTTTTAAGCCCTTTACATGGACTAATTCATTTAATATTTATGATCCTAGGTGCTGGTATATAAAGATGAGGGCTGGCATCATCCTCCTTTTACAAATAAGAAAACTGAGATTCAGAAAAGTTAAGCGACTTGCTCAAGATTGCACAGCTAATAAGCAGCAAAATTAGAATTACATCCCCAGGCAGCTTATGCTCTGTACATCCTGTTATGGTATGTGCAGAAGCCCAAGTCCTCCTGTGCCTCCCCCTAGTTACCAGTCCCTGGAACTAACTAATATTCTCATGGGGAAGCATTCCATCCATCTGATTTCTACATTCAGGCTCCTTTTGTACACTTACAGGAATGCAGAGATAGGATAAAGAGCATCTTGTCTCAAGAATGTTATTAGATTTTCATTTAGTAATTATGACATCAAGGAGCCTGAATGGGAAAATAAATCATAGCTCCTTAAAGGTGAATTTTTCACATGCTGTAAACTTTAATTAGTAAGAATATTGACTCTCGTTCCACCTGGGTAGACTTCCATTGTAACAATGAGAAAGCCCAAATATCAAAGTAAGAGAATACTCTTTCTGGTCCCAGGCTATAGGTTCACCAGTAGCAGCTCCAAGGAATCCCAGGAGCAGTATAAACCAGGACAGCATCGGAGATTGTGGGGACCAGGATGCGGGGAAGAGAAGGGAGGAAGAATTAGACATAGATTCAGAGATTTGGAGCCCCCAGAGTATTATTTCCTCAGCTACATATTTTCAATAGATGCTCAGGTTCTTCCCTGGGGGCAGGTCAAGGGGGAGGCAGGATGGAGCCCTTACTAAAGTCAGGCTCAGTGTCAACTTGACACATGCCCTCCCCTAGGGACATTTAGAAGCCCTTGAAGGAATACAAAGTAGTTTCCAGTGGTGTCAATGTTAACAAACAAATTAGATAAATAGTTTTTATTTCAGCCTTATTCTCTGCAGCATCATTTGTAGTAACAAAAAATGGGAAACTCCTGAATTCTGTAACTGGCACTCAACTAATGTCAATTCTCTTTTCCTCTTCCTCTCTCATCCTGATCTTCCACTTCCAAATTTACAAACCTGTACTTCACAGGATTGTTATAAGAATAAAATGAGATAAAACATTTATACACTCAACACAATTGCCATTTACTAGTAACCATGATTTCTTGAAATGATATAATGTAAAAGTTCTGACACATGGTAAACATTTGCTGAAACAAAACAAAGCAAATAAAAAATGGCCGGAAAACGGCAAACTTAAAAAGAGAACACTCTCTTTCCTTCCAGGCTTCCATGGATGTTTCCCAAACGGGAGTGATGGAAATAAACCAGACTGCAAACCTGGGATATTCCCAATGATTTCAAAGCAGATAACAAAAAGCAGGCTTTGGCAACATTTTTCCTAAAGCACAAACAGTACGAAGTTCTCAGAAAGGCAACTTCCGGTTAATAAAAAAATTGCCTACACTCTCAAATAGTCATTCAGAAGTCTCGTTTGTCCCATACCAGCAAGCTCTTCAAGTTCCCACTCCTCGTTGTCGCCATGACTAAATCTGATCTACACCTTGGGACAGTTACCCTGCATTTACCTCTGCTTGGTTTCTCACCCTGTTACACAGATGGTTCTTCCCTTGTTGTCATGCCTCCTTCTGTAGGTCACATGGACTTGGATGTGGAAAATCTAGAAGTAGGTTTAGCCTTTCCTTGACCCTGGTTTACCAATTGGCCTTCAGCAAGCCATTGAGCACTCTCAGCTTCTGTATTTTCACCTGCAAAACAGTGGAGCCAGATGGTCTGGCCTACCTCACACTGTGCGGTTATCATGTTTGAGAACCTAGTGAACTGTTACCTCTTTTCTGAAACCTTTACTGAACCCTCCACCCCCTCAGACCCAGAAGCCATTCCTTCCCGGCACTCCCCTGGCTGTGTGTTCACCTCTCTATTAAAGCATTTTGGATGCTGTATGCTTAGTATCATGTTTTGTCCCTGTCTCCATGGATACCAGTTCCCATAGTACCTGAACAGAGTGGTGCTCGAGAATGTTTGCTGAATAAATGAATGAATGAATGATGCAGTGCTCTATATCAAGCAAACTTATCATAAAAGTCCAGATAGTTCAGGCTTCACGGACTGTTGTAACTACTCAACTGTGCTGATATAAGCCCTAAAATAGCTATTGATGTATGTAAATAAACAGATGTGGCTGTGTTCCCATTAAACTTTATCTATGGACAATGAAATTTGGATTTCATCTGATTTTCACATACATAAACTATCATTCTTCTTTTGATTTTTTTCAACCATTTCAAAATGTATAAATTATTCTTTGTATGCAGGCCATATTTGAAAGCTGCAATCATCTTATCAATTCTGATTCTGTGCCATGAGTTGATAAAGTATTGGAAGGAAGAGGATTCTTGGTGTTTAAAAGTTGACGTTATGACCTACATTTCAAGCTCCAGGGACCTATAAAACCTCCATTGGCTTAGAGTCCCGGCTCATTTGTTATAATTGAAAACATCCAACGTCCTATCATGGGCCGAGGTGAAAAGCCACTTTTATCATAAATACCTGGGAGTAATGACAGGCATTTGCAATACACCAAGAAAGCAATATTCCATTGGGATTCAGTATCTTAGTAGCCTCAATGTGAAAAGCTTATAGGGCTATAGTGAAGATGAAATAAAGCAACCCATGAAAAGTGCTCAAAACTGTGTCAGGTCAACACATACTCTTAAGCAAGTCTTTGGGGTGGTAACTATAGTGATGATCTTTGTAGTTTAGACAATCAGGCTGTTGCTGTGTTCAACTCTCATCAAAATCAGTAGAGGCAGGAGTCTTTCAACTTTCCCACCCAGAGCCAAGATGGCTGTGTGGTGTGTGGGACTCACAGCTCTGCCTCCGCATAGCCCACATGGATCCAGTGGTCAGAGATAGGGCACTGTTTCGTGTTTTAATGATGTGAAGAAAATGACAACTTTAGTAAAAAGACTTTGTTCTCATGTTTACAGAACCAATAAGGGCTGAAGTGTCATTTAAATGTCTCAGTTATAGTCATATTACATTCTAGAGAGGAAATGACATGCTATAGGTGATAATTCAGAAATCTGAGGATTCAAGATTTCAAAACATCTCTTGTGATTGCTAAATGGCAAAGATTAACAGGAGTGTGATTTATTTCCTAAGAAAAATATGACAACCATGGAGACTGCCCTTCTGTTCTGTTTTTCTGTGCTCTAAACCAGTATTTTCCAAACTATTCCTCAGTACATTAGTTCCACGAGTGGTTAATAGTATGCCTCAATAAAAGGAGTCCCTAAATATATGTGGTGAACCTAAGATGAGCCTTTTTCCTATAAAACAGGGATCCTATAGAACATAGAGCATGGATTGCTCTGTTCACAGCACTGAAGAAGCTGCTGCTTTATCCATTCTAATGAAGACACAATTCTCCTTAGATTACATTTTTATTGACTTCTCGGGCACTTAAAATGTACAGATTATGGCTCAGTTGGGGTTGCTTCTCCAGAACATTAACCTTACCAATTACTAGTGAATTTTCTCATTGTTTCTTGTTTTTCTATTTTATTTTCTAAGTGTTAGAAAGACAGATTTCCTCGATATGTTGATGATAGCCTCAATTCACCTGCCTAACCTTAGCTCACGTTCCATTTTCAATTCTTCTGTTCTTGTCAAGTCTTTTAACTTCGGTATTTCACCAAATATTGTAACTGTGACTTTTTCTACTTTATGACCATCCTCCCACCCCACCCTCATTTTCTGCATGAAAACTAATGATATTTATGGGCCTTGTGAAAATACTACCTCATTCATTTATTCTGTTGTTAAACACTGAGGAGCTATTATGAGCTGAACATCATTGTAGGATCTGATCAAAAGAATCAGTGAATAAATGAATTTACTCATCCCTGGGAGTTAGGAAGATCTGTTTAATAATGCATGGCTAGGTATGTTTATCTTTTAGGGGAGAAAAGTGCCCTATAAATCAGGGAACTGTTGTAATATTTACATGTTCGTCCCATGAAAAATGGCATAAGCAGTTTTCACTGTAATATGAACCCTGATAATTTGCATTTATATAGCACATTATTGCATAACAGCTTTGTCCCTTTGAGTAGCTTCATTTACAGTGGTTTTGCTTTAATTATCTCTCACATAGCTACTATAAAATGATTGTAAAACAATTTGTAAGTGTTTGTGCTATCCATAAATGCTAAATAACAGTTAAATTATAAACACTATGCAGTGGAATTTGACATTTCCTGGGATAATATTTCAGTTGTTCATTTGATATACTGTCAACTCTGGAGCATTATCATCTGGATTAGGACAGATATGTGTCTGGGGAGGTAAAGGGGAGAGTACACTTGCCTTAGGATCATCCCAGTGGAAGGAGAACCTTGTTTTACTCCCTAAAATTTTTCTGCATTTTACTATCTCTTAGTAGGCCAAATAAAATTATTTTTAAAGTGTACCAAAGTATTCATTAGGCATGTATGTGTTCATGGACTGATAGAATGCATTCAGATGTATAAGGTACTTTAAATATTAACTAATAAATGGACACTTAATAGACACCTGAGCACTTCATTTGCTTCTTCCTTAGTGGGCTCTGTGCAAATCATTGTGAATAGCATCTTGAAAATAGTACTGAATGAGTCCATCATGATCCCTGAGCATCCATCAAATGAAGGAAGCCCCTGATGATATTTACATAATTACTTTTCTCCTCCAGTGCTCTGGGCATAACATTTATTTTGCCAGCACAGCAGAATTAAGTTTTAAGCTCTCAATCTCCATTCACTTTGAGTATAGTTGCTCCGTGGATCCCTCATGGAGTCTATGGTTTCACTTCCAATCTCTTATCTCATTCACCTAAGGACTGGCAGAGGAACAGGGCAGGAGTGATATCAGTCCTGTTCTACATGTGAAGAGCCTATAATTCAGGGAGTATCAATAACTTATTCAAAGTCACACAGTGATAAATGAGGGGCAGAACCTGAACATAAGATGTCTAGAATCAGAGAGGGGAGGGTGCTCACATATGTGAGATATCTACAGTCTGATTTTCCCATCACATGCTTCAAAATGAAAAAAGTTAGAATTGGAAATATGTACTTTACCATTGTTACATGAATGAATAATTAAATGACTAAATGAATTAATAGGAAGTTCTATGCTGATATCCTCTACTGACTCCTCAGATATTTGTTGTCTTTAAAAGAAGTCCCTTGAGACATTTAACTTTAAGTGTACTCTTAGCATCTCTCTTCTTACCACCAACTCCATTGCTACCTCATCCTGTTTCCTTCTCCATCCTTGTTGAATCACAGAGGAAAGGAAGCCCTCCTTTGCTCTAATTCTTCCCAAGACACCTCTTTAAGCAGGTTCTGGGGTTAGAGGAGATACAGCTCTGACAATTTCAGTCTCCAGTCTACACTCTGCTCTGCCTTTGAGTTGAAGTTCAGAGTCCATTTACTTTTGGATTTAGACTCTGATCTGGTCTATGATCCAAAGTGAGTAGAGATTGGGAACCTTAAGTTAACTGCAGTCCTGGCAGAAAGAAATGCTACCTCTAGAGCACCAGAGGAGAAAATATTACCGGGAGCTTCCTTTGTTGGATGGATGCTCAGTAGAGTCAAAACTATCAGCAGGATTTATCAAGGATCTGTGCTCCTACTGCCTGTGTATTGCAATAGCCTACTGTATGTGGGTGTAGTAAGTGTGTCACCCTAGCTGGCCTGAGATTTCCTAGAGGTGTGGGTCTTTTCTGCATGGTGCTTGGTACATAAATGTTGATGGACTCAAATCAGATTGAATTGGACTTGCCTGGGCCTCAGAATCCACATCTAAATAAAGGTACTGTACTATAATGATGCCTAGAGGAATTCTAAAAAGGAAATATGTTCTGGCTGGGATAAGAATGCCATTTTTAGAAAGGAACATGTCTTGATTAAAATTCTAGCTCCACTGCTCACATACTAGTTGAGTGGTTTGGACAACACGTTTTATTTTTCTGAGCCATCTGTGAATGAAAGCAAAAATGCCCATCCATAGCATCAAGGTAGGGGTTCATTAACATAAGATGATCAGAAAATATTTGTTGAATAAACGATGCTCGAATAGTTCAGAGGAAACACTTTCCATTTTAATGTGGTTTGACTAGAACTTCTCACACTGCCATTTTTTCCTAAAGTTGTCAAGCTTTGGAACATAAAGGAGAGGACCCTCTATTTTTTCTCTACTGCAGCAAGAGTTACTTGAGCAGAAAATCACAAAATTAAAGTTCCTAAAATACAAAGTCCTTTGTCTCATCCAGTGCTTCAACTCCAGCTCCTAGGTGTGGTATGGATGAGCCCATCCTTGTTTTCCTTTTTATGTGGTTGACTCAGTGAGAGCAGGTATCGTGGCCTGTCTCATGCTCCAAGGCTGCACCATGCAAGATGCTCTATAACCACTGGTCACAAAGAAAGAACTTCTTCCTACTTAGAATTTTATTTTTTTGTTTCTGCAAGTCTGCAAAATGAATAGCACCTTATCTAGGTGGCTGAGTAGACTCTGAGAAATTTGGTTTCCTTTACTCATGCACACACTTGAAATAGGGATGAACTAAGTCAAAACAATTCTTTGGTGGAAAAAAATACCCATTTTATAAATTAAATTACAAGAAGCTTGGTTACTAGAAGGAACTGGAGAAGGGGTCTTTCACATTTCCATCTTAACCTAATTGTTTCTGGAAGACATCTACAGTCTAACTTAAACTGGCCTCAAACAGAATGGTTTCATATCTACCAGAAGAAACTCCACCACTTTGTTTAAATTGGATCTATTTGCATGGCCCAACAAAACCAAACTACTGTAGCTCTTCTAATTTCTTAGTATTAGGCATTGAACCTTTATCACTACAATTCCCCATCAGTAACTCCAGTTTGTTTTATTTTGTGTGTTTCTTCTAAAATATACTGATGCTATTGTGCAGACACAGTCTGACTGCAATGGGTTCTGTGTCTAGAAACTTGGATAAAGTGTGGAAATCTCATAGCTATACCTCTGCTCACTAGCTATGGAGACCAAAGGGCTTAGGTTAATAGTTATCTATATAGATAAATTCATTTATAAATTTATTTAGTTGATATGCCAATATTGGTGACATCATCTAGTCCTTTAGGCATTGACCCTCTAAGCTTGGTTTTCACTAGAAAGTCATCTCTCCTTGTATTAAGCAGTTGCACATTTTACACATGTAACTTCATTTATCTCAGTGACTTCTCATTGCATTGTGCTTGTCATTCTAAGTGATTTTATTTCATCCTAACTGTTTAAAGTCTGCATTATAGTCACTTTAGATTCATTTCTAATTTTTAACCATCCCATACCAGAGACTCTGATGACTTTACATTTATGAATTGTAAATATTATTTCTAATAAAATGATAGTGAATTGTCAGGTCCTTTCAAATTTATAAATAATAGGAATATTTCCCTAGCAACAGCCAATTACACAAGGCAAGGAAAGTCATTCTATCAGGAACACTTACCCTTCAGCTTATTCCAATGTCAGAAAACCCCTTAATTCCAATTATTTCGTTAGTTCTGAGCCAGTCGACACCACAGAGATACTATTTAAACAGCTCAAATGGAAAAAGTGTGATAATAATTCCTAATGCGGAGACAGTCTGGCTCAGAAGCAGCCTGGAAACCCATAGACAGAGAAGTACCATACTGTTTCTTCATTATTGTCTTCTGTGACCTTGGGCAAAATTTTTTTTGTATATATGTGGGCACTTTACCTCTAAGTGAGTAGAGTCCAGCAACATAAGACAGGGAGAAGAAGATAGGACAATAATAAAAACCAGTTATTGATTACTTGCCCTGTGCCAGGCACTGTCTTTGGATGACCTGTGCCCTTCAAAGACAATGAGGATCTCATTCAAATCTCACCATAAGCAGGAAGTCAGTATTATCTCCATTTTATAGGTGAGCAAACTGAAACACAGAGAGATTAAGCTCACATAATTCATCCGATCAGTAAAGGAGGCAAGATTTAGACTCAGGTCTATCTGACTTTGAAATGAAATTGTCTTATATATTTAATTTGCCTTTGTGCTATTTCAAAGAGGCTGAACTACCAGAGATGGTATAGTCTTAGGCTAAGATTGGCGATTTTAGACCCAGGGCAGGAAGTGACCAGCTCAACTGCATTATGTGAATGGGCTGCAGAGTGAGAAGGGGTCCAGACTCTGACCCTTAGAGTCCACAGCAGAGTCCTCTGGTTGCTGTATCTGCTGAGGGCTTGAGCCTGAGTTTTGGATAAGGGAGAAGACTGACAATGTTATGCTCCGTATCCTGGTGGTATGCGCTCCCTTTAGCACCCATGCTCTCCCTTTCTCTCTTCTGATCCTCTTTTCTCTTTATGTCAAATATATGTCATCTGTATTGCTTGGCTGAGGCCCCATAACCACCTTCTAAGACTTCTGTGGTGGCCTCCAAAGGGGCACCACGCCATCACTCTCAATGTCTTCAAGCTTCTCACCACTTAATGAATGGAGTAATTTTCCTCCTGAGGGCAATAAAGGCTAATCAAGAGATTTAAGCAGGAAGATTACATAATTAGATTTACAGTTTAGAAAAATTAAACTCTGAGCTGAGCAGTTAAAGCATAATGATCTTCCCCTCCTAATCTTTTTAGCCACCATTTTCTCGCATCCATTCACTGCCCTACAGGCAAATTGAGTGGAGGACAGTGCTCAGCTGATTCTTCTGCCTAACATCACCCCCCCCCCCCAAGCTGCAAACCCTCATGATGCTCACCGTGTTGAAGACCCAATAAAGCTTTTCTACACACCACCCTACACACCTGGGAATCTCCTTAAGGAGCCTCACTCAGAGCCCTCATGACTCATTCATTACATTGAAATATAGTAGACCTTTAAACAATGCAAGGGTTAGAGGTCCCAACCTGCTTCCCTTACCCCCAGGTGAATATCCCCATATAACTTTTGACTTCCCAAAAACCTAACTGATAATAGCTGACCGTTGCCCAGAAGCCTTACAGATAACATAAACAGTCAATTAACACATATTGTGTATCTTGTATGTATTATATACTATATTCTTATAATAATGTAAGCTAGAGCAAAGAAAACATTATTAAGACAATCATAAGAAAAAGAAAATACATTTACAATACGTATGGAAAAAATCAGCATATAAATGGACCCACACAGTTCAAACCCGTGTTGTTCAATAGTCAACTATAGTTTCTTTATAGTTTGTCTCTCTTACTAGAGTGTGACCCCCTCAAAGACAGAGGGCTGTACCCTCATATTTACATCTATAGCTCCCAGGGCAGAGTCATGTGGTGTCACTCCTAGCTGTTAGTAGAAAGAATAAATGGACTCAACAGTCTTGCCTGTTCTAGAAGGTGACTGACTGGATGAGGAAAACATACTGATTCTTCTTGATTCTATGAAGGTGAGGTGAAAAATGGCAACTTAAGAACAAGAAGTATGCTCTAAGAGGTAGGCCTCGGGAGGTCCAGGGACCCTGAAGGTCCAGACTGTTGGCTTCCTGACACACTAGGCCCAAGCACGAGTTAGGTGGAAGAGTGAGAGGAAAAAGCATTTACTGTATGTGTGATTGACTTCTGTGAACAACTTCCCCAGGAAAGGATGAGGACACATTTGGTTTTAGAAAAGGCTCTATACAGCCACAATAAGTCTCAATGCAGTCCAGCAGCTCTCCCTCTAAGAAATCCTGGACTGTGTAAGTGCAGGGGTCCCCAACCCTGGGGCCATGGACCTGTACTGGTCTGTGGCCTGTTAGGAACTGGCCACACAGCATGAGGTGAACAGTGAGTAAGGGAGTGAAACTTCGTCTATATTTGCAGCTAGCACTACTGCCTCAGCTCTACCTCAGATCATCGGACATTAGATTCTCATAGGAACACTGGTCCCTGGTGACAAAAAGGTTGAGGACCGCTGATAAGTGAATGAGCCCCAACAGAAACTGCTGTTGCTCCAGTAACCTGAGAGCTTCGCAGAAGGGAGGCTATGACTACTCCCTAATTTGGGGTCTTCAGCCTCTTCCTGTGTTGGATGTTGCATTTCTTGATAAATGCTGCATAAACGGCCACAACCATTTTGCATCTTAGTCTTGGTGGGGGGCGGGGCATCCGGGCAAGGTCAGGAACTATGCAGCATTTATTCTGTTTTCTCCCCCTTTTCTTTCATTTTTTAAATTTCCAAGTCCTTCCCTTACCCCAAACCCCACTCCCAGGAATTTAATTTAAAAAGTTTCAGTGGGTCTCACCCACACTCCCTTCATCCAAACATCCAATCGGTCAAGTGAGAAGTCAGTCACATTATACCTGTAAGGGCTGTGACTTTGGATTGGGTTGGAACCGGAAGAGGGTGGGTCCAGTGCCAGGTTTATAAAAGCAGGAGGCAAGAAGTTCAGACTTCACAGCTTCTGTAGTTCTTGCTCACCACCGTGTCAGCTTTACTTCCTTGAACAATTATGGTACAAGCTGCAAATACAGAGCTTCAGGGTCTCTTGTATCAGGAGCGAAACCAGAGGTGGGGAGGTGGTTGGAAGAATGGGGCCTAGCAAAGCCCCAGGTGCTCTGGGGAAGAGCCACTCAGGAAAGAGAAAGTATGGGATAAGACTGCTGGGAAATGTCCTGGATATGGCCCTGGGATCATGGACAGCAGGGGGTGAGGGGAGGGCAGGCTAGGCAAGCGAGTTTGACTTTTCAAATTACACCTACCATGTCTTAGACTCTGGGCTAAGCACTGAAGTGGGGAGAGGATGCTGGACGGAGCAGAGTGGAGGCGACTGGAGGAAAGAGACAGGCTCAGAACAATTTGTCCTCACCCAGCCCCACTGTCCCTCCCACTAAGGAACTGACCGCCATGGTCAAAGAGAAGACTCACATTGATATCGTGGTCACTGGCCATGTGGATTCTGGCAAGCTCACCGCCACTGGGCATCTCATCTACAAATGTGGAAGCATGGACAAGAGAACCATTGAGAAGTTTGAGGAGGCAGCAGAGGTAAGGCTCTGACTGTGTGTAGGGGAAGCAGAGAGTGAGGGGGTGTCCTTGTGCATGGGTGGGTATAGGGCAGCGTGCAGAGAGCAGGGTGCACTCTGAAGGTCTAAGGTGCCACTGCTAAAGTCTGAAGTAGTAGACCTGTCTGCTGGCCACCAATACATTGTGCTCTCTACCCGTCCCCAGATGGGCAATGGTTCCTTCAAGTACACCTAGGAGCCAGACCAAATGAGGGCAGAGAGAAAGCGTGGCATCACAGTTGACATCTCCCTGTGGAAGTTTGGGACCAGCAAATACTATACCACCATCATCAATAGCCCAGGCCGCAAAGACTTCCATGAGAACATGATCACAGGTGCTGTCCCAGGTAAAGTGGTCCATGCCACCAAGATGGGGAGGAGAAGCTGGGGCTTTATTCTGGGGGTGGGAGAAGGATGGAGTGTCCTAAGCCTTGGAAGAGTTTTCTTCACTCATGTTAAGCATCAAGTTTGCAAGTTCCATCACTCTAGTGAGGCTCAGAGGTACTGTTGCCCTTTGGGGCCAGGGTGGAGACCGAATACTCTGACATGTGGACAAGTACAGGAAGGAACTAAAAGCTAGTCTCTAGTATGGGACTAGATGAGAGTCTAACTGGGTTCCAGGACCCGTGTGCTCAGCAGCTGGAGAGTGGGGCAGGAAGTGGGAGTGGAATGTCAATGAATCCACATGCACTATTCGTAAGCTTCTGGGGCACGTCCTCCAGCTTGACAATAGGATCTGGGCCTGACCAATGTGCTAGACTTCCTCCCAGCCTATTTGATGCCTCCACCCCTCACTCCGCCAGTCCTTGTCTTCCCTGTGTCCCTGCGCAGTGCAGGCAGACTGCGCAGTGCTCATGGGGGCTGCAGGCGTGAGCGAGTTCGAGGTGGGCGCTTCCAAGAATGGGAAGACCCGGAAGCACGCATTGCTGGCCTATGCACTGGGCGTGAAGAAGCTCAACGTGGCCTTGAACAAAGTGGATTTCACTGAGCCCACCGACGGTGCCGTGTGCTTCCAGGAGATCAGCCCTGGATTGGGGGTGTTCCGGAAACCACGTCCCAAACAACCTTGGTGCTGCTTCATCCCCCTAACAGATGCTCTGGTTCAAGGGCCAGAAGGTGGAGAGGAAGGAATGAAATGCCACTGGGGTGACTCTGGAAGCTCTAGACTCCATCCTTCTGCCCACTCGTCTGGTCAGCAAGCTCCTGAGGCTACCTCTGCAAGACTGTACAAGATTGAAAGAGACTGAAGATTGTAGGGTGGTAGTGGTGGGGAAGGAGATCACTACTTTAGGAATTTAGGAGTTAAGAATGAGCTGGGGTGTCAACCACAGCTTCTGGCTGGGATAAAGTGCAAAAGCATCTAGCCTTCCCAACACATGCAACACATAGTTTAAAGAGCCACAGATCCATTCAGTGTGTAAGCCAGTTTCTCACTGAGTGGGTCTGGGACAGCCCTGGCGACCCTTCTCCTATTGAACAAGCATAGGTACTATGCCCATGGGCCAAGTGGAGACTGGCTTCCTGAAACCTGAGATGCTGGTCACCTTTGCCTGACCCCCAACACCCCACTTCACCTCAGAGGTCAAGTCTGTGGAAATGCATCATGAAGCCCTGCCTGAGGCTCTGCCTGGTCATAACGTGGGCTTCAACGTGAGGAGTGTGTTCATGAAGGACATTTATGGAAATGTGGCTGGAGACAGCAAGAACAACCCTTCCACAGACACTGGCAGTTTCATAGTAAGTGCCCAGGAAGCTGAGGGCCTGAGGGAAAGAGGGGCATTGATGGTGGCAGGAATGCTTCTTAGGAATTAGCCCCGGTTACATTTGAGGCTCCAGGTTGGAGATTTCACCCCAGAACACACATTCCATCTGTCTCTTAGCCTTCTTCCAGGTGATTGTTTTAAACCACCCTGGCAGATCTATGCCAGTTATGCCCCCAGATGTGACTGCCATGTCACTCACATCTCCTGCAAGTTTGCCGAACTAAGGGAAAAGATTTACCAGCGCTAGGACAAGAAGGGGAGGCACAACCCTAGGACCCTGAAGACAGGTAATGTAGCCATCGTGCAGATGGTCCCTAGCAAAGCCCTCTGTCTGGAGACCTTCTCTGAGTGCCCGCCTGGGGGGTGAGTGAGGAATCGTACCCAGCCACAGGAGGAAAGCCTCACCTCCTCTCGCTGAGGAATGACTGCCTCAGGCGCATTTCCTTTGGTGCCCCTTTCCAGAAATCTCATTCTTTGTTCCTCTTTCATGCCTTTTTGCCATGTGAGACATGAGGCAGACAGTGGCTTGGGAGTCATCAAGACCATAGATAAGAAGTCACCTGCTTCTGGCAAAGTCACCAAGTCAGCAGCAAAGGCGAGCAAGAAATGAAGCACATTCACCAACTCTGCAATTTCTTTGGGAATCTCTACTGTAAAAAATTCTTTACATCAAAATTATTTAAAATTACTTTCAGGAAAACAAATCTATGTATGTCCTGAGTGCGATTCATAGAACTTAACTAGCTGTCCTGGTTTCTCCCAAGGGGAAAAGCATGAGGTAAATACAGAACCTGGAGGTAAACTAACATAGATAGCCCCCACGGCTCAAAGCATTCATTTGGCTTGTTAAGATAAATCAGGGTCCTGTACTGTATTCTCATGCCAAGGGATCTATCTCCTCCTTTTCGACATTTTCTACCCAAACTTTGTCATCTCTGGCTTGGGAGAAAGTGGAATTGCTCTGGGATGTGAAGGGTATACTCATAAGGGCATGGGTGGGACAGATCTCAGGGCTAATAGTACATCTGCATGATACCTGGTGCTAGGTGTCTATCATCCAGAGCCATGGGAGAACAGCAGATGCCAAGAGCACTCAGCTGAGAGTAGGGTGGGAACCCTGATGAGTTCATTTAGAAGCTTGGGCTCAAGGTGCCGCCCGACATGTAGTCTAAATTAGGTAATGTGCCCGGAAGATGTGGAACAAATGGATAGAACCACATAAGCCTTGCTCCTTAATTTTTATTTGTTTTTCATTAATGGATACTGCAGGAGAACTCATGAGACTCAATAAGCTAAATTATCCACTTATTCAGCATATGCTGAGAGTAAGGTCCCCGAGGTCTGCCTGTGGTGGTTGGTGTCTTCATTCATTCATCAATTATTGGTACTTAACGTGTGCCAGATGTTGTTCTGACACCATGGATTTACCTCGTGGGTGGAGTTAGGCAGAGATCGAGTGATGATCAATGCATGAAGAAAGTGAGTAAAGAGAATGGTTGAGGTGGGATGCAAAACAGTGAAGGCTATTACATTAATTCATGCAAGGTGGAGACTTGAACCAGGGCGGTAGTCATGTCGTTAAGTGGTAAGAAGTTCCGCATGTATTTAGAAAATGATAATTTTTGTTTAAAGATTAGATATGTGGTATGACGAAAGGGAGACAAAGGTGATGTTCAGGTTTTTGGCCTGAAGAATTAGAAAGATGGGGCTTCTATTATGAGAAGTAGGGATGGGTTGCTCACTAATAGAGATGCTGGTTTGGACAGAGGGGAGAGGTCCAGTCTGAGGTCAACTGAGAGTGATTCAAACATGGAAGTGGTATCCCTTGCTCCTAACCTTCACTTAGGAGGAGCTAGGACATGCACATAGACCCTACATTCCTTGAAGGAAACTAATCAACTGCACAATAATTGCAATCAGTTCTTTATTGGATAAACCATTAAGCTTCAAACATTGAAAGTGTTATTGAAATGTGTCATAGCCCGGAAGGACTGTTGGAGTCCTTTCTGCAGCTAGTTTAGGAATATCAGCAATTGCTGCTCATTCCTGAGACATTGTTGTTCAAGAGTTAGACTAGGTGTGCAGTGGCCTATTTTTCTCTCTTTATCAATAGCATTTCCTGTTCATGCTGATCTAGTTGGCTCCCTTTCAAGTGCAAATCTCCAGGGAAATCCCAGACTCAGCACAAATCTAGAAATAATAGCAGGATTACATCAGAGCTGTCTTTAGTGCTTGGAAACCTTTCAAATTCTAGCTATTGTCAGCATGAAGCTGCCTAATGGGACTTGGACTGACCTCTGGAACACCTGTCAATGTCATCACAGGCCACCCAGCCTGGATAGGGGAGCCATCCAGGTTCCAGAGCTGTGGCAGAGGTAGAAGGCAGGTTGCTGGCCTGTTGGATTCTCCACCTCCTCCTGAGGCCTATGCAAAATGGCTAGTTCTTTTTGTCCTCAGAACACTTTATTTAGAATTCTATTAGTCACAGCCACATGTGTGCTTAAAATGATAGGAGAACTAAGCTGCTAACTTAGCAGTGTCTAAGTCCCTAACGTGTACTCAGTAAATATTTGTGGGGTAGTGAATGAACGTTGACATATGTTTATTAAAATGTGTAAATGACTGTTTGCCAATTTATTCTTTTCTTTCTTTTTTAAATTGAGGTATAACTGACATTAGTTTCTGGGATACAACCTAATTATTTGATATTTGTATATAGTCATGAACTGCTTAACAGGAATACATTCTGAGAAACAGGTTCTTAGGTGATTTTGTCATTGATGGGACATCACAGAGTGCACTTACACAGACCTAGATGGCATAGCCTACTACACACCTAGGCTGTATGGTATAGCCTACTGCTCCTAGGCCACAAACCTGTAAGGCATGTTACTGTACTGAATACTATAGGCAATAGTAACACAATGGTAAGTATTTGTGTGCCTAAACCTATCTAAACATAGAAAAGGTGCAGTAAAAATACAGTGTAAAAGGTTTTTTTAAAGTGATTCTACTTGTGTAGGACGCTTACCATGAATGGAACTTAGAGGACCAGAAGAATGTTGTTGTGTCGGTGAGTGAGTGGTGATTGAATCTGGAGGCCCAGGATGTTACTGTACACTACTGCACACTTTATGAACACTGTACACTTGGGCTAGACTAAATTTATAATACAGTATAAGGTTAAATGAAGCACAATAAAGTGATGCAATCAAAACACTTGGTAAACATGAGATGGATGAGGCTGCTGCCAGCATAACATAGCGCACTGTTTCGCAGCAAACTTTTTTTTAATAAGTAGAAAGAGTACACTATAAAATAATGATAAAAAAAGTATAGTATAGTAAATGCATAAACCAGTAACATAGTTGTTTATTATTATTATCAAGTATTATGTACTGTACCTAATTGTATGTGCTATGCTTTATACAGCTGGTTGTGCAGTAGGTTTGTTTATACAAGCATCACCACAAATACGTGAGAAATGTGTTATGCTATGATGTCGTGATGGCTTCGACATCCATCACTAGCTAATAGGAATTTTTCAGCTCCATTATCATCTTATGCTCCTGCCATCATATATGTGGTCTGTCATTGACTGAAACATCCCATGCATGACTGTACTGTGAGATGATCACCACAATAATTGTAGTTAGCATTCTTCTCCATAGGTAATCATAGATTTTTTTCTTGAAGTGAGATCTTTTAAGATTTACTCTCTTAGCAACTTTCAAATATGTGGTATAACTAGTCACCATGCTGTATATACTACATCCCCATGACTTATTTTTTAATTAGAAGTTTGTACCTTTTGATGCCCTTCGCCCATTTTGCCTCCCCCACCCCCTGCCTGTAGAAACCACCAATCTGTTCTCTCTATGAGCTTGATGTTTTTGTGTTTTGTTCTTCAGAGTCCACATATAAGCAAGATTGTATGATATTTATCTTTCTGTCTGACTTACTTCATTTAGCACAATATCTTCAAGGACCATTCACATTGCCCCAAGTGGCAAGATTTCATTCTTTTTTATGGTAGAGTAATAGTTCATTGTATATATGTACTACAGTTTCTTTATTCATTCATCTTTTGATGGAAAAAAATATTTTTTTTCCCCATATCTTGACTATGTAAATAATGAACATGGGGGTATAGACATCATTTCAATTTAGTGTTTTTGTTTTTTTCTGATAAATAACCAGAAATAGAATTGCTGGATCTTATAGTAGTTCTACTTTGAATTTTTTGAGGAAACTTCATATTGTTTTTCTTAGTGGTTGCACAAATTTACATTCTCAATAATAGTGCACAAGGGTTTCCCTTTCCCCACATCCTTGCCAACACTTATGTCTTGTCTTTTTGTTAAAAGCCATTCTAAGAGGCATGACGTGATAGCTCATTGTGGTTTTGATTTTAATTTCACTGATAATTAGTGATGCTGAGTATCTTTTCATGATATTCAACATAAAGAAAACATCTGTATGTCTTCTGTAGAAAAGTGTCTATTTAGATCTTCTGCCCACTTTTTAATCAGAATGGGGGTTTTGCTAGTATATTGTATGAGTTCTTCGTTTTGGGGGGGATATTAATGCTTTATCAGATATATACTTTACAAATACTTTCTCCAGTTCAGTAGCCTTTTCATTTGTTGATGATTTCCTTTGCCATACAGAAGCATTTTTAGTTTGATGTAGTCCCACTTGTTTATTTTTGCTTTCGTTGTCTTTGCTTTTAGTATCAAATCTAAAAAATCATCATAAAGATCATTGTCAAGGAACTTACTGCTTATGGTTTCCTCCAGGAGTTTTATAGTTTCAAGTCTTATGTTCAAGTCTTTAATTCATTTTGAGTGAATTATTGTGTGATGTAAGATAGGCATCCAGCACAAATGCTGCTGGTAAGTGGTGGAATCCCATCTCATTAGAAACTCCAAGACCATTTCTTTGCAGCACTGCAGAGAGAGCTGCCAGGATTGACCCAAGGTTTGCTTTATAGCCAAGCAGAGTTGTTGTAAGAGCTCTGGCATTTTATCTGAGAAGTAATTAATGTCTACTTGTCCAGAGCCCTCTCATTTAGTTCTTGACATAATGTTGCAAATGAGTCTAAGGCACCTTGGGCAGTCACAATTATTAGGTTCTTTGTTGACGAGTATTGGATGACTCTCCTTGTTGGAGAGCCCCATACCCACCCTTGAGACAAATTGGTACAATGAAGCAAGTGTCAGACTGAATTTTCCTGCAAGCACTTCTATTAGCAGGCATAAAACAGTCATATGTCTGTTGTAGGGTTTGAAGAAGTCTCAGCAATCTACTTTCAGTCTTGACGAGTATCTCCCATGCAGGTAGATGACAGCATCTGGCAGTAGGCTTTAGCTAGCCTTCTGGGGGCAGACAGAATCCCGTGGGAAAGACTTATTACAGGATGAATTTCTTAGGCCTTGGCTGCCACTCACTGCAAAAGGCAGAGGCAGCTGGGCAGATCTGTTCATCCAGAAGTTTCCTGTACAATTGTTCTAGTCAACACATATGTCAGCTCTACTCATTTCATCAGTGAAATATCTTTTCTAATATTCATTACAACAAACAACGTTTTGGGCCCAACTGGAGATAAATAAGGTTGAGGCTTCCCTAAAGCTTGTGGTAATAATATCCCCAAGGTGGGGGCTTCTGATTACTCATTGAAATGCTAAATAATCTCCTCTAGAATGTGTAAGCCCAATTAGGATACTTCAAATGTTAAGCAACCACCCCTACTGTAAAAAATAAAATTATCTCACAGACTGAAGGTCACATTCAGCACTCCATTTGAAGTCTTTGGGGCTCACTCTTCCCTGAGAGATCATACTACCCTAACCCAACCTCCCAACCCACTTTCCAGAAGTCCTGACTTGCTCCCCTGGCAGCAGCTTTTTCTCCAGTTATGGATCAATACTGGAGAAGCTTTTCTGCTGTCACTGAATCACCTTCTCAGGTGAAAGCCAGCCGCACTCTGTAGTTGCCTCTGTTCCCAGTAATTCCCAGCCACAGAAGTATTCCGACTATCTCAGACCCTAAAAGAAACACCCTGGCTCCCAGATTTCTCAGTATCCCCCTGCCTGTCCTACTCCAGGGCTTTAAAAACCTTTCTGTCTAGTCAGCTGTAGATTCATCTCCTCAGGCCAAATCAGGAGTTTTTGTAGCTACCAACTTATTCCCTGGGATGGTCTGTATCTATGTGAAGGGAGCTCCTTCTGGGCTGACACACAGAACTCACAGGGCCCCAGCCACTTAACAGTCTAGGCTGTAGCTGGTAGTCCTTGATCCTGCAGACTTACCGTGGACACCCCGCTTGCTCCACCCGACTGAGGCCAGGAAGATGGGGAGTCACTTATTATTCATTTATTCATCTCTTTTAACAAATAGTCACTGATGACAAACATAGTTGAATTGAGTCGAACACTCAGTCTTGCCCACCCAGATATCAGTCTTTAAGGGAGACAGACAAGTGAATAGGAAATTATAATATGATATAAGAAATGCTGTGATAGGGCTAAGTGCAGGAGGCTATGAAAGAATATCAAAGGGGCAAACTTGCTTCAGGAATCAGAAAAAACTTTTTGGAAACAATGACCTCTAAAAAAAGCATGTACAAAGGCTTAAAGGGGAGCCAGACCCATGAGTACGTATGGCTGGCTGCAGATTGGGCATGTCAAGGATGGGCAGGTCTTTGAAGAGCCTTGGTGTCAAGCTTGGGAGTCTGGACTTGGTGTTGAGAGCAGTGAGGAGCTGTGGAGTGCTCAGGTGGATACCTTTCCCCTAAATGAGCAGTGCAGGCTTTGAGTTTTCTCTGAAACTAAACTTGACCCTAATGCAAAAAGAACACTATAACTAGACCTAACCTGATACTTCCATTCACTGCTAGGTGGTCAGGGGACCCCTGCCAACTTTTACTAGGACACAGAGGGCCTAGTAATGAGTGTATCCATGCCACTGGCATGGAAACAAATGAGCAAAACTCTACCAGACTGAGATAATCCCTTCCTGGGGTAGAAGCTAAATTGCAATTCGAAAATGACTCTATTGTCATTTTTTTGAATACAATTGATTTCTTCTTGTTCTAGTAAATGAAATCCCAGATCCTGGAAACAGAAATCTAAGCGGCCATTGCCCATTCATAGAAACAATTGGTATTTTGGCCTTGTATGGAGATACACAGCTCATGTTTACAGAGCTGTTTGCATTTGATGATAGCAACATAATACAACTGAGAAAAGTCACCCTATGGAAAAATCTGTTTCCCTTCTGTTCTGAAAAGACAAATCACACAACATCAGACAGAACAACCATGTCCGACACGGACGGGCAACACAGTGGACCGAGATCCTCAGAGAAATCCCCTTCCCACCCACCCACCCCCCACCCCCGGCCGCATTTACCTATAGGCCAACTGGGGGTTAGAAATATTTGCAGAGAAGAACTTTATACCTTTCTCACTTACATTCCCATTTCCCATAATTAGGCAAGTCCTAATTATTCCCTGTATTGTCTCTGCCACATTAGTTTTGTGAGACAATGGTGTGTAAGACAATGGTGCATAACTCAAATACAGGGCCAATCTAAATGAGAAACTGGCAGAGGGCTCACGGGACAATTGCATTATTCATGAAAAGACATCAGAACAATTGGAGGATAACATTAGATTTTAAATCACAGTGGCAATTACAAGACAATTATCCAAAATGGTGTAATTGCCACAGCTACAGTGTATGTGGCAGAACCTACACAGCGTTCGTGCCATTTCCTCTGAATGCCATGATGAAAACTGGTCTGCACATTGTAAGAGGAAATTCTCATTTGTATTCCCCCCTCCATGACCCATACAGCTACCAACCAGAGCCTAAGTGAAAAATGGAGGCCAAGGCCCTGTTCAAGTCTTTCGGGACCCCTTGCGTTGCTTGCTCCAAAGTGTGCTGCTTTCACTCATTCAACCCTGTTCTTTTGTGAATTTCAATGCAAGCACAGAACCTGAACCCTACTTTTTCTAGATGATGTCCCTCAGCTAAGGATACCCCACATGGGGCAGTGGGAAGTCACTTCCTTTGGAGGAAGCAAACTCTGCTTTTACTCACTGTTCTAATACTTACTGACAGCATAATTTAGTATCTGCTATTATAAAGGTAGCTACCATTTACTGAGTGCATATAACATGCAAGATACTTCACATAGCTCATCTTACTTTTTGTGAGTTTATCCGAGCCAAAGTGTGAAAGGGAGCAAGATCTCAAATGTTCCCCATAACTTGTCTTATTTAACTTAACTTCAATGAGTCTTGGTTTTCATGCATTCATTTATGCAACAAATATTTATCCAGTATCTTCTTCCTATCAGGCTCTGTTCTAAGAGCTCCAGTTTCATTAATGACAAAACAGAGCCCTGTCTGCTTAGAATTCACTTCATTGGAGTCAATCTGCACACCCCTCGTGGATACAATGTAGTGTCTACTATACTGTACTGGCAATCTCTATTCTTTCCCTTCCATTTCTCTCTCCTCTCCTTCTCCATTGTCCTTTAGGATTCTGAGTATTTTCAAATTAATTCAACATACACTTATTAAGCACCTATTAATTTGACAACATTTAGTGATATTTAAAATGAATATACCTTTTGATCTAATAATTTTACTATTAGATCTTTATCATACAACATACTTGCACAGCATTGCATAATGTTTGACTACATAGCTGTATATTCAATGATATACATTGCAATATTGTTCATGACAGATCCAAACTGGAGATAATGAAAAGTGTCCATCAAAAAGGGGACAATTAAGTAAGTCAGGGCACGACCACATAGCCAGTGTTATGCAGCTGCCAAAAGAATATGCTGATTATGAGAAATGTCCAGAGATTCCCATGAAGGGAAAAGGGTGAGTTTCAGAACAGTGTGTACAGTCAGATACCATATTTGGAGAACAAGTTTCACACACACATAGAAAGATTGGCAACATATGCATCAAAATATTATCTGGGGATGTCTCTGGGAAGTAAGTTGGGAATAAGAAAAACTTTAGTTTTCTTCTTTACTTATCTTCTGATTTAAAATGTGTACAGATTACTTTTGTAGTTAAAAATGTATAAAGAACACGGATCATCTCCCCAGGCCTGGGCGCTGGGCATCCAGAGATGACTAAGAGTGCATGACTTCCTGCACTGGAGTAGCATGATGGTTAACGTTATGTGTAAACTTTGCTGGGCTATGGTGCCCAGCTATTTAGTCAAACATTATTCACAATGTTTGAGTAAATGTTATTCTGGTCAAACACTACTTTGTGAAGGTATGTTTTGGGGGAGATCAACATTTAAATTAGCGCACTTTGAATAAAGCAGATTACCCTCTGCAATATGGGTGGGTCTCATCTAATTAGTTAAAGGACTTGATAGAACAAAGACTGATATCCTCAGAGCAAGATGAAATTCTGTCAGCAGACTGCCTTTGAATTTGAACTACAACTCTTCCCTGAGTCTCCAGACTGCTAGCCTACCCCATCATATTTTGGATCCGCAAAGCCTCCACAGTTGCATGAGTCAGTTACACACACACACACACACACACACACACTCTCTCTCTCTCTCTCTCTCTCTCTCTCTCTCTGTTGGTTTTGTTTCTTTGGATAAGCCCAATACAAGAATCATGTGGGTTACTGGTCTAGTGACACTCCCAGGGGAAAGGTATTTCTTTGGGGCATGCCTTTAGACTAAATGTGTGATCTCACCAAGTGGGCACACTAAGGGCTGACTTGGGGAGGGCTTTGGAGCTCTGTAATATCCTTCAGCCACCCCCACACAAACATAACACTTAAGAGTGTGTTTGCTCTGCAAAAACAGCTGCAAGAAAGTCCTCATAGGATCTCGTGGAGGTTGCCTCTGGAGAACAAAGTACGAAGTTTGGGGAAACACCTATTCCTTGTGACCAGCCGGGTACTGGGCCCTGGCCTCGAGTTCTCACAAGGCCTCTTGGCAGCATTCACATCTCCAGGAGCTCTCATTCTCTAACACAAGACACCCGCTCCCTGATAAATGGGCCCATGATCCAGGGATGTCCTGGGAAAGGGGCCTTCCTTGATGCCAGCCTCAGAAGGTTAAGGATTCTTCTCATCTCCTCCTCCTCTCAGTCTCCCAGCTTGGAAGCTCCATCTTCCATGAATTCATCCATAGCTCTCAAATATAAAGAAGGCAAATCATTAAAATTTGAATATCGTAACTCTGTAAAAGCAAGAAAAATATTTAAATATACAGCAGGAAAAATATTTAAATAGACAGAGTGAAAAAATAGAATTTAAAATGATGTCAATACTGTGATTACAACTGTGAAAAATTATGCAAATGAATGAAAGACTGTAAAGTAATAATAGAAAATAAAAACAGAAATTGTTAGAGTGATTAGGGTGTAGAAGTATGGTAAGTTCTCCCTCCTCCCCGCGAAAGCTTATTTAATACTGCTGTTGTTGTTTGTCAATCAAAATTTGTCAATCAAAATGAAAGACTGGATGAGGTCCTTTTGCTGGAGAAGAGTAATCTCTATTGGGCTTGTTTTTTATCTCTAGGCCTCTTTGAACTAGAAACTAGAATCTGAGTGCGCGCCAAGCACCTATAGTGTTTCTACCTATCAGGAGCATCTCATTAACCCCAATTCTGTAAGGTAGATATGGTTTGTTAACATCAGTTCTGGAAAACCAGGGTTGGTTCCTCTTGGAGTTTCTGAGGGAGACTCTGTTCTGAGCCTCTTGTCTAGTTTCTACTGGTTGATGACAATCCTTGATGTTTCTTGGCTTGTAGACAAGTCACTTCCGTCTGTCTCCATCTTCACATGGCGTTGTCTCTTATGTGTGTGTCTGTATCTCTTTCCCTCTTCTTATAAGGACAGCAGTCATATTGAATTAGGGACCACCCTAAGCACAAATAAGGTCACTTTCATAGGTAGTAGGGGCTCGAACTTCAATATATCTCTTCAGAGAATGCAATTCAACCTGCAACAGAGGGCGTCAAACCCAGGTATCTCTGAAACCAAATCTATGCTCTTGGGTTGGATCTTGGGAAATCTTGACAGCACAATTAAAGTAGGGATTTTTTAATTACCAAATGAGGCACAGACACCAGAAAATCATTCTAATCAAAGCATTAATAAAAAGCATCACAATATACCTGGAAATATTTAAATAAGCAATGCTGAAATACTGTGAAAAATGGGTGATTCAAGCACAGTAGACCGCAACGCATATTCTGTGAATGCTGCATTTATCAAAAAGTGAATATAGTTCTTAATTTTTAACTCTATGGGCACTAACTGGAGACTAAAAAGTGTTGACAGGCTCTTCCTGTTGAAGCAAGTGATTGTAATTTCTTGGTAACTTGACATAGTCTCCATTATATATAGGAGTGATTTATTCATCCCCTTGGTCCTAGTTCAAAACATCAAGTAATGAAATAGATTTACACACTTACACACACACAATTACAAATGGAATAACTGCAGCAGCTTTGTGTTAAGGAAGACGAGATTCAATTGCAGTTTGCACATTTTTTTCTCAAGTATTTTTCAAGTCTGATAATCATTTCTATGATTTAGATTCAATCATTTGATCCTGGTTTTTGCTGGAAAATCAAAATCAAAAGAAATAATTTAATTTGCTGACTGCATTGTATGAATCTTGCTCTTCACATTATCCAAATTTAAAATCTCTGCCAGAAGATGGGAAAATTAAATTTTCTCATTGTTAAAAATGATCGGAATAATTCAGTAGCAAGCCTCTAGGTTACAGTTTCTCTAATTACCTTATATCCTGAATTCTTAATTAATTATATTCTGAGATGCGAAAAAGTCCCTTTGTGCTCAGAGCCCATCCTAAGCCCTTTTCCGTGCTATGTGAATTATTTACACAGTAAATCTTATCGCTGCATTTCAGTTTTGTCCCTGAAGTTGCTGCCCTTTTGGTCATTTTAATCTCATTCTTCTCAGAGTCAATTTCCTACCATTTAGAACAAGCATCCAGACCGTTAGCCTTCCCACACACCAAGATCTTGTCACCTGCCACTGAATTCCTTTGTGACCTAGTTAAATGCCGTTTCTTTCTGGGTTACAGAAATGATACAGCCTTAAAGTCTCTGCCTCAGGACGTAGCTCCTGAAATTGATTAGGGACTTAGCGTCATTAAAAGATGACTGGGTGAGAGAGATGACGAGCCTCAATGTGGAATATGCAACCACATCAAAGCCCCATACCTCCTATCTGTGCAAAACACATTTAAATAAGGTGATGGATAATGCTCCAAAGAGTTTTCTCAGCTAGCATGACTCCAGAGAACATCTGAACTTTAATTCAAAGAATTTTTCTTTTTTATTTATAGTTTTAATCATTATGACTGAACTATTTCTCTAGCAGCCAGACTAAATGGGCCCCCTGGAAATGATTAAGCCTTTTTTACACCCTGGAACTTGAATGAAAATTAAGAAAAATGACATGTGACTATGCTTTGAGTGCTTATGATTTGTCAGACACTGTATCAAACTCTGTGCATGCATCGTGTCATCCTTTTCTTGGAACTGACCTATCTTGTAGCGGAAGCAACACAGTGATTGAGTAACTCACCGAGGTTCACACAGCTGGTCTGTATCAGAGTCCAAGTAAGAGATCCAGTGTGTTTCCCAGACATGGAAGTGTGTATAAATTACCCAAAAAACTTGCTAACATGCTGATTCTGACTCCATGGGTCTGGGATTCTGTTTTTCTAGCCACCTTCTGGTGAAGTCAGTGCAGCCTGCTGGTGCATGGACCACAATTTGAGGACCAAATTTTACCCTTTACAGTAATATGTTATGGTTCCTTTAAATGTTCATTTTTTCTTTTCAGGTGATGAAAGTTCATATGGAAATCCATGTTTAAGGATTCCTTTGTGTTTTCTTCATCACAGAGATGAACATCCTCAAGGTTAAAGTTGTGGGATAATAATAATTCAGACAAGGCCTAATATTAAGAGAACCTCAGCATCAACTCTGTGGAATCTGGTTTTCATTTTTCTTTGTAAAATCCATCTTGCCTGGACCCCCCCCATCCAAGTGTACAGCCTGAGAGTTGGGTATTTAGTGTTTCAGAGAAAATGTGTTTTTGGTGGTTTGCCAGTCAGCCGTCTGGCCCTTCGACAGGCAGAGAAGAGTAGCATAGGTGACAATGTTCATAGAAGTGGAGACTTACAGCAAGTTGTGACAGCAAGTTGCCATAGCAGTCCTCAATCTCGGTTCTCCTGAGAATCTAGAGCAGCAGTATGGCTTCTGGAACATGGATGGGGCCAGTTCCATGTACTTGGTGGATTGAACTATATATGGTTGTTACATTTGTGTGGAACCATCGGTGGGGTTATTATTTGATGAAACCATTTGGAAGGAAATTAAAATGGGAGAAAAATAGACATATTCTTTAACCTAAAAATTCTAGTTCCAGAAATCTATCCTTCATAAATCTTAACACATGTGCACATCTGCTTGAAGATGTTCACGGGCACATTGTCTGTAACATCCAAATAGGAAAACAGTCCACCAATAAGGGCATTATTAATTACATTATGAAATAGCCATGATATGGAAGACAATGCAGTCATTAAGAAGAATACCACACTGACCCGTGAAGACGTCTAAGAAAGATCTCTACGGGAACACAGCAAGTTTCAGGACAATATATAAATTAGGGTCCTATTATGTGACTCTCTTCATACACAGGGAACCTTCATCATCTGAACTCACACTTAAGAGATTGAGTGGGGGAAGCAAAAATATTCACACTAAGAAAATATTCAACAATGAATTGAAAACCTATAAAAAATTAGTTTCTACTCCAGCATCTCTCCCTGCTTAGCAATGGAGTTGGTCTGTGCTGCTCCAGCTTGAACTGATTGTGGGCTTTGTAAATTTAGTGCCAGTTTGTGCAGCTGACTGCCAGATGAAAGGGCACAGCTGACAAAAGAAGCAGGATTTCCCGACGCCTGAGAAAGCTGCGTGGGAGAGCTGCCGGAATCTCGGGGAATCCTGTTGGCCAATGAGGGCTGGTAGATTAGAAAACGTGTAACAAAGGAAATAGTCACAGATCACAAAAAGGCACTTGATAGAAAAGAATTTGAATATAAAGGGTTTAAAACTTCCCCTGCATTTAAAAAGAAATGATCCTGTTTGTTTTGGAGGGAAAAGCAGTGTGGGAAGATCAGGTGCAAGGTTAAAGGGGAATCTTTCATGCTTTGCTTTGATGTCTTTGTATGATTTCTGCCTTTTCATGAGAAAGTGGTCATATATTATTTGGAGTAATATTTTAAAAAATCCAAAAAGTATATTCACAAAGATTTTCTTTTTTAAAAATAAATACATTAATATAAGTCTACATAGAAAATTGCCTGGAAGAATATACTCTGATATTATGGGTGATCACTTTTGGAGACATCTATCTCTATATGGGTTCTTTAAGACTATTTTGCCTGTATTCATTCATTTCCTAATTTTTGTAATAACTTTGTGCTGCTTTGGAAAGAAAGGAAGAAAAGAAGGAAAGAAGGAAGGAAGAAAGGAGGGAAGGAAGGGTGGAAGGGAGAAAGAGCTAGGGAGAGTGAGAAAGAAAGGAGAGAGAGAGAGAAGGAAGAGGGACAGGAGAAATAGCAGTAGAAAAAAAAATTAAAGGAACACTTCCAAAAAAGTTTTTGAATTTTCTATTTTTAAACCACTTATTCCTGCTCTGCTTGTTAGGCTGCTTTAACTTTTTTGCCAGTTTGTTTCACATTATTATTTCTTGTTAGATAGTTAGGTTGTTCCAAATCAGTACAGAGTAGGTATAATTGGCTGAAAATTAATTAGAATTTAAAAGCAGAAGAACGAATACAAAAAAAAAAGTTTTGAGAAATAGACTAAAATGCAAGATGAATATCTATGTTGGAAAACTGCCTTATTGTGCACCAAAACTAGCAGTTATCCAGAATTAGTGACGAGATGATACTTTTTGCTCAAATCACTATTGAATAGCATTGTTCTACTGACCAATTTCCATTCACACAGGAAGTTTTGGCAGAATTGTGTTGGTTGGATCCTTTGCTTCCATTGAGAAGGGCAATTAACAATTTGAGGAGTGGTATTATGCAGGCCACATGGACTGCCCTATGAAAAACGGAAATTGTTCACTGCTGAGAGTTTGGGCAAACAGGAATGCCCGCTTCTGGTAGAAATTTTGGGTGGAGAGTCCAGAGAGCCTGTGCGGGGACCTGGAGGCCTGATACTGTCCTCCGTGACGCCTGCTTACAAAGTTGGCCCTTAGTTGGCGTCTGGAAATTTGAATTTCGAGAGCGTTCTTACATTTCAGTATCATTTATGCTGAATACCCGCATTCTTTCCGGGTGTCTGGAATTTTGGTACACAACAGACAGGCCCTGCTGAGAGCAGCCTCCAATAAAAGCCTGGATGCCAAAAATCTATAGAGCTTCCCTTGTTAGCAACAGCCATGAGCACAACTGTAAAACCAGGTCCTGAGTCCTCCTAGGGAAATGTTGAACCTGGGAGCGGTCTTGGAGACCCCTGACCCAGGCACAGAAAAAGAAGGCGATCTTTCCACAGAGACTTATTTCCGAGCTTAGAGTCAGCCAGCCCTTTCATTTCAAAGAACAAGCAGAGAATGAAGATCAATATAAAAAGTCTTTCCCGGTTTCCCCAACAGATCAATGCTGTTTCTTGACATCTCTGGGCTGTATTCCCATTTTTGAGGTATGGATGGAGATTTAAACCAATCCTGTTTTTGCTAAGGGTGGCCAAATTAAAGACATGAACGTGAATATTCCCGGTGCTCAATCCATGAACACATCACTGCAGTATTGGATTTGGAGGCAGGAGACGTTTAGCGTATTTAACCCTTGTCTCTTTTGAAATCCTTGCTGTAGTTACTAGATTCACCAAAATGAGGAAGGATTTATGAGGTCAAGGGAATTTAGCTGGAGATATCACTGATTTCTTTCAATCAAAATATTTAATGAGGGCCAGTATTGTACTGGGAGCCTGGGAAACAAAGGTAGAGAAGATACTACTCAAGCACCTTAAGGTCTTAGTGGGGTGGGTATGCTGGATGTGGCTCATACCTGCTGGCAAGAGCTGACTGTTAGACCCAGGACTTTCACACGTTGGTTCACAGTACCTTGGCAGCTTGAAATCAGCCATGATAGTAGTATTTATACCACAGAAACTGGCAAATGCAACACATTGGTGCTCCCCCTCTTTTATCAGGTTGTTAAGTATTTATTTGCATAGCACTGTGGGCGCGGACAAGTGACTGGAGGGTTGCAGCACATCGAACTCTGCCAGCATAGTAAGGATTTCGAGTAAGGAGATATCGAATGCCTACCCAGAGGCCATCCTGCAGGGAGTGACTACAGGATCCTGGGCAGGGTGAGGCAGGGGGAATTTTGCTGCCCTGAAGACAGGTCGTGCTCTAGTGGCAGCCAACAGGCCTGAGGGGCCTTTTGCTGCTGGTGCTCAGAAGGGGTTGTTCTCAGGTAGGTCCTGGCCCTCCCTTGCCAAGGCAAAGCAGAAGGTGCTCTTCACCTCCTGGAATTCTTCCTGGTCTCAAGCTAACTTCTTACAATATTACTTCCTCTTTGAAAGATCAATTTGTCCCTCCCTTCAACTTCTCCTGTATATATTCTGACTTTCACTCTATTCAGAAAAATCTCTAGAGCTCTTTGAAGAAAAAGTCAAATGCTAATTGTGTCTCAAACTTTTGGATTTTTCTTTTGCCTCCTCTTTTGAGGGAGAGGAGGACTGGAGAGGCTGCCTCGAAAGTGTGGGGTTGTGTTAAGGAGAGATTTCTGCAGAGGTGGGATTTGACTCATTCATTCCAGTCTCCAGCACTCTTTCATTTTCATCCGGGAGAAGCCCAGCAGGGTTTGTGCCCAGTGAGAAGCTGCATAAGATTCCAGTGTATGTGGAAGTCTTTCTGGAGGTAAGAAGTCTCTGAAAACAAAACCATCATGCTCTGTGGAATATGACTGCCCAAATGCCATGTGATCAATTAACTGAAGACAAAAGGAAACACTTAAGAAGAGTCAACACAATTGCTAGTTTCATTTTTTCTTTTTACTTGAAAACTTGTTTTAACCATCAAATTTTGTAAGTTATAAACCTGTACACTGTTGGGTTTTTGTTTTTGGCTGTCTTTTTTGTTGTTTTTTTTTCTGTTGCTGTTTTTATTTTTATTTTATTTTATTTTATTTTATTTTTTTAGAAAAAGAACACCAGACTGAATACTGCCAATAGCAATATATGCAGAAATAATCCATTTCCATAAGGGACAAGATTCACTTTAAGTGTTAACTTTCCCCTTTGCATAAGGTTTGGTGTGATGTGTGTGCAAGTTTAGGTGAGTATACATGTGTGAGAAGAAATGATATACTTCATTCTGAATCTGAAGTGGCATAGATATCAGGTACTTAGTAACTGGGCAAAACACACTCATTTAAAAAAATGCCAATAAAAACATTTTCTTGTAAACAGAGAAAGTTAATTGAAAACAGTAGAACCAAAGAAAGGTTATAGTACATTTTGCAATGATTAAAAAACACCATTTTCCATTTTCAAATTTAAAATTCTTTTTTGTGGGTGCATGTGGTTACCTCAAAAGTCTGTAGACCAACAGCATGGATGACTTAGAATCGTATTCGACTCTCCCAAATTAAAGCATCCTGATAGGCATCAAATACAATATCTACAAAAGCTTGGAAAAATTGAAACCATTATATACAATTATATAAACATTTTAAACACCAAAACATACATCTTTTACAAACCAGCCTGTTTGCAACAGGTAAATTTACAAGACAATCTCTCTGATACAGTGCTTAAAAAGAACTGCTTCCATTTCCGAACACATTTGTAACTTCCCAAAATGCAGTAGTATGGGCTCCTAAAATTGGTAAATAGTAGCAATTCAGGTATTTGTTTGCTCGAAGGGTACTATAGTACATACTAATGGGTCCAAATACGCTCCAAATGACTATATGATTCTCTAGTGCATCCTGAACACTGGAAGAGACTTATTATGGCCTTTGTGTAATATTACATACTTATTATTGCTTTTCATTGTTACATAAGGAAAGGAAATCTTGTTCTTTTCCTATCTCTTAGCCAGTTGGCTAAATATTAACCGATGCCAAACCCACAAATGGTGACTTTAAACCCTAGATTATACAACCAGAAGCTTAAAGACATTGTGGATTTTGTCCAGAATAATGCGCAGTTGAACATTGCATGACCAAAACAAGGAAAAACACATAACCACCTTCTCACAGACCACACAAAATGACGCTGCTGAAGAAATGCCTTTTAAAATCCCATTTCCCATGGTTTGAAACTAAAACATAGAACATAAAAGCCTAATCACTTTGTCAATATCTGTGTATAGGGAGGGCGACAGAGTGAATTAAAGAGACAATTATCTGGGTCACTCATGCAAAATGAACATTAGATCTCCCTGAATTACCTCACATGACAGTGTTTTCTGAATCTTATATGATTTATCTTGCTATCTCTTTCCCCAAGTCCCCTGACTTTGATTATGTAGACACAGCCATTAGGGAGGGCAGTGGGTGGGTGAGTGTGGGAAGTTAGTAGGACTTGGCTGGTGGCGAAATGTCTTATTTGTTTTTTTTCCAGGCTGTGTTAGTGATTCTTAAGGTAAGTTCCAGGGAAGTTCCAGGGAAACATCATTAAGTTCCCTGCCACGCCTTTACACCGATTCTCTGACAGGGCAAACCTCAAACACATGGACTTGTCCTATTCACATCACTAAGTCTTCTATAATGGCATTTCATGGATGCTCAGGACATGAGTTCATGGAAAACTGGCATGGAACGGAACTCAGCAGCAAAATGCTTGTACAAGAAATTGAATAAACACCTACTTTATTCATCTTTTACAGTCCCAGAGTTTCTGCTTACTATATGACAAACATTAACAGTCCAGCTACTCTAAACTTAACCAGAATGTGTGCAATAGAAGTAAAGTGCCTACAACGGGCTATAGAAAAATGGCTTCCGGGAAGTGGCACATACATGTTAGAAAAAAGAGAAAGACACTAATTGGCTTAAATATTTTCCACATGGTTGAACACAGCGGAGGGGTAGGAACAAATGCCAGTGCTAGTAGAGGGGAAAAAAAAGAAACAAAAATGCACCCAGCAGGTAATATGATAAACAAAGTTTCACCATAATTGATGGCTGGCCTGAAATTATCACCCTATCCTCATTTTAGAAAACATTCATTTGACAAAAGTCGCATTTTGATAAACTTCCAAAGAAATGTGTGCATTCTGCAGCTGCCCCCTTCCTAGGAGGGTTGCTAGAAAATGTGAGATCATGAGGCTTCCAGAGAAATAATCTTCATTATTTCTAGCATATTTCAAAGCAGGAATGGTCAAAAGTCAGAAGGTCCAGCAGAAGCTGGCACGTACCATGCCCCAGGCAGTTCATTGGTGAACAATGTTATCCAGAAAGAATATTGGCCAAATGGATGAATTTGAATTCCTGTTCAGCTACTTAACTTCCCGTGTGAGCTTGGGCAAGTGCCTGCCCCTCTCTGGGTATGTTTCCTCTTTTATAAAATAAGAGGGTTGGACAAATAGGTCTTAAGGACCTTTCCAGCTCTTCGAATCAGCAGTCATCCCACTTAGTTCCACCTTAGCCTGACTGAAAACCATTGAATAATCTACAGGGAAGTCTAATTTTCCAAAAAGTGAAAAGATATGTGTTTAAAGGTAATGAATCAAAACACAATTCATGCTTGACTAGTACACATTTAGCTGCAGAGTTATTCTGCAGAAAATCAGGGGAAGCAATCCTGAAGAAAGAGGCATTTTACATAGGTCAGAGCAAAGGGTGAGCGCAGTTTTCTTGGGTGACTTCACAACTGCATTAGGATCTATTTATGCCTTCATTACTGTGTCAGTCAGGCATTCTCCCTGGAGGAGATGCTGTGTAAGCAATAGTGACTCGCTGGCATTAATCTCATTCTAATATTTCCTGGGGGCAAGAAATGGATTGTTGGTTTTACTTTGATGGTTTTTATGTCATTGCATTATTAAAAGTGTAGCAGTGATTCTACTCTAGACCATTAGTTCGTCATTTTCTCCATGGTTCTTGCAAATGTGCTTCTTACATTAGAAATATACCAAAGATTTTATTCTCAAAACCAGCCTTAGTGAAATTCATGTATTTCAAGACCACAGTGCAGATAATGCTTCGCCGAGTAGGTCCAACCAAGAGACAGTAAGAGGAGAAAAGTCGAAAAATCTGTGAAGTATATCCATGTACTCAAGAAGCTTGAGAATAAAAAGAAATTTTGTTTTACAAAAAACTTCAGAAATACTGATTCCGACAAAGAAGTGGATTAAACACAAGAGAGGCAACTAAAATATGTCTGAATGGATGATGCACAGACTCCAGACAGCACAATTACACACCAATGCCATACCTCAAAAGAAACTGTGGACACAGATTTGCTCATTAAGCAGATAGTGCAAATATGCATTTATTTACCATGGCCACCGCACACGTGGCCATAATCTGACTGAAGCAAAAGAGGAAAGTCTCTCAACTTGTCAACTTTAAGCTTCAAGTATTGAGTTATTGTATTTCCAGTGGAATGATTCCCTTGTCAATTTTGGAAACTCATGGCCAAAGTCCACATGTCAGATGGGAGGAGAAACCTAGGGTGTAATTAAACATTACACATTTTCCAAACAAGAGTTTAGTTCTGAAAAATTATAACAAAATACTGTTTTTTAAAAAGCACAGTTTTGCTTTAATATAAATGGCAGTACCAAAATAAAGTTAACTGAACCAGAGTAAAATATGGCATTTGGTGTTTCTCTAACATCATAGAGATTAGAGAAATTGAAAGGTCTGCCTTGCTGGCAGGATTTTCAAAGCAGTCCATATCCTAAAACTTTCACGTTAGCTTTCCTCAAGAGCAGCCTTATTGAGTGCAAGCACATATTTGTACATAGGCCCCGACACACACACTATTATAATTTATACACAAGAACTAATCTACTTTCTTCTTTTTAAAAACGTAATTGCATTTATAGCGATGATACTGATCTAGAACAATGCTTGAATTTTATCTGCATTATCAAGAATGGTGATTATCTGGCTGAAAACTTTGAAAGTGTTATATTTTCTTTTATGCTCTTCTAAATTTGTGAATTCTGCTCAAACCACTAAATATCTCTTATTCTAGAGAACAGAGTACCAAAATACTACTTTTTTTTTCTTTTTATTTCCTGATTCTAAGAACAAAGGCCAATTTCTGCAGTAATGTTAAAATATAGTTACAGTCAGGAATGTTTACTGGAAAACACAAAAACAGATAATCACATTCTTCCTAATGTTTGAACCATGTTAACCTCCCCAACCCACAAAATGGAACCCAAATATCCTCATATTCCTCTACATTATACCTTTCTCAAAGATCATAAAACCCAACTATATTATATTGGATGCTTAACACAAACAAACAAAAATAACTAAGCATACTAAACATGTTACCTAAACCTAATTTTATAGCTGAAAAGTGGGCAGCTTATAAAAAAAATAGAGTTGATTTTTAAAGGCTTCAGCCCATTTTCTTGTTTAATAATATTTGTTTCTCTTTTCTTTTGCCTAAGAGACTAACTTTTCCAACAATCATAACTAGTATTTTCATTTAGTCCCCCTCCTCCACTGGCTCAAAATTACATGCCTCTTCGCTTGTTGCCAGTTATTAATACTGCAAAGATTGATGCTGTAACACTTTCCAGGGCACAATACTGCACAAAGCCATATAAGATCGACTGTGTAACTTACTGGGTGAAATTTATTTCCCCTTTAAAAACTTGGTGTGCATTCTTGGTCATGAATGCAAGTACATAGTGCAAGGGCCATCAGTCACCTCTCAGAAACAGTTTCTGAGTCTTTCCTTTTCACGCAGGTGTAGTCAAGCTTGCTGGAAACAGTGTGACTTGTGATGAAGTTCCTAGGGGAAAATACCGCATTTCCTTCTTGCGTAACACACTACTCTTCATGGAGACACAAGCGCAGCCAGTCTCCTTCCGCTCTCTGTAACAAACAGTGCAAAGCACCTGAGGTGCATCCTCTATACTTGGGTCTGGTGCTGAGTCTCGATAAAGGGAATGTGAAGGCTGGCGAGGCTGAGCTCTCCCACACTCTCGTAGTCACTCATGGCTACTTCGGAATCGTCAAAGCCACAGTTGGCTGACACATCCGAGGATGAAGTGCCTCTGGAATTGTGCAAGGATTGAGACACACTGTCTGATGGGCCTGCTGTCTCTGTGCCCTGGTTCATGTTCACGGCAAAAGTACTAAATTCGCAGCCTGCAGGAGGGCCAACCAAATCTGTTTCATTGGGGAATGAGTGAGGAGGGAGGTACTGGCTGGGATGGAACTGAGGCCTTCTCCTGCAGTCTGGGCTCAGTGTGCTGGCCAATGAGACAGGCTGGGAGGGCGGCAGGGCTTCATACTGGTCCGGGAAGTCCTCTGGCAGAGGAGGGGGCAGCTGGTCCTGACTCAAGAACTCCTCTTCATGAGGGGGTGGGTACTCGCTGTCGATGTCATAGCCGCCTAAGTAGTAATCGCTCTCCAGCTCCCGTGTGCTGCCCTGGTGTGCAGAGCCTCCCTCCTGGTTCTCGTAGTTGGGCACTTCCTCTATGTCTGACAGGCGGGCCCCTGGCATCCAGTCAGAGGTGTCCCAGTGATAGGCTGTAGGAGAAAAGCCATGATAGTTAATTTCCTCCAGGCTGGAGGTTGGGATAGGGTCTGTGAAGGAACAGATAAGGGGCCTGGCATGCGATTAATATCCAACAGACCCTAAAAAGCCAAGTCATGTGCATGCTCCTGACAGGGGTCAATCAGGGGCCAGCCATGCTCTGGCCCTGGGAGAACAAGGTGATGGCACCTCTGACAGATGGTGCCTGGGTGCTGTAAAGCCTTACACCCAGCCATTCCATGAGAGACAGCCAGCAAGGGCATGTTGAGGAAACACAGTTCTAGGACCCCCTTTCTCCATTCTCTCTTCCTATCCATACACTAAGTGCAGAGGCAGGCTGGCGACATGCTCACAGAGAGAGAGAGATGCATCAGCCATACTGCGGACCACAGAAGGCAGAGAAATGTGCAGGCAAATGGATGACTCGTACACGTAGGGGAGTGGCTGGGGGAGGGATGCGGGCAGGGCTTTCACCTCCAATACCAAGCTCACGAGACACCTGGAACATGCAAAATTCAGATTAAAGAAACTCAGAACGGATGGAGGGAGAGGGGCAGGGTAAGAACAAACTCAGCAATTCAAAACACATAAGTAAAATGTTATGCTGGGGTCGTGGCAGAGTCACCTCGGTTGTAGTTCTGTCCTTGATCCATGACAGATACTGTTTAAATACAAAGTAAGAAGTAAATCTGACAATCTGAACCATGTGAAGAGGGTAAGAGAACATTTTAGATGACGAAAAACATGCTGCTATTCCTCTCCGTTGTTATTTAGAAAACAAAAAGATAATCCCATCTATGCCAGGTCTTAACTGTTTTAAGTCACTAATATAAGTTACTTGATTGAAATCAATCCCCATTATATTGCAGCTTTGAATGATTTCTTAAATTTTCCTAGGTCATAGTAGGTTTCAGTGAATATACGTTGAATATAAGAATGTAATTTAGTATTAATCAGGATTTCAACTAATTAGGTACTCTTCTCTTGAAAAAAATTTTGTAAAAAGAATACCCCACATATTTAAAAAAATATGAACTAGATATTTTTTCTCCAAATTTTAACATTCTCACTAATTCCTGGAGAAACATCCAGCGTTTCCTCTGAGACCACTGTTTCCTACCCTTTCTGCTGCCAGCGGATTAAAATCACCCCTAGTTCAAAGTAACAAGGAAGCAATATTCCCGAAAGGATAATATTTCCAAAAGTATAACTCTTTACACAAAGAAATGCTACAGAAGAAAAAAGTAAATACCTTCATTCTCTATAGTGTCAACTACATTGTTGACAAGCTGAATGACAGTCACTATGGACGCTTGTGGCCAGGAAAAGAAGACAGGAGAGAGAAGGACACCTTCAGGTTAGTTATGTGTTTTAAACACGCAGCAGTAACAGTGACAACAAAAAAGGCGCAGCATGCAAACACCCGAAGCCTTCCCACAGTCCGTCCATTACGCAGTGCTCCAGGGGACACTTTTGGTACAAGGACCTCAAGATTCTTGGAAGGGAAGGGAAATGGCAGCACACCTGGGGGTCAGTCTTCCTGCAAGGCATGATTGGCAGGGATCATAAATTCACATCTCCTGGTCTGGTGAAATCGATCCAGGAAGGCAAAGGCTCATCAAGCTCATGCTAATTTCTCATTAATAACTCTCAAATGCTCTATAGGAAGACCTCACTATTCCCGAAGATAATTCTTTGTTGGTCAGCCATGCTGCTCCAAACCAAATGCCATGATGGAGGCTAACCTCTGCAGGACTGATGGCTCCACACTCACAAGATGCCACCGATAGCCTAGAGCGATCCAAGGCCCAGCTTTCACCAGTGAAGTGTAGATAGACATCAGCATTTGGCCTCTGAAATTGTTAGAACCTGGGAAGGAGATTTCTGTGCTCTACGTGAGTTGACTTAGCAACAACAGCATGTGGAGAGGTGATCAGGTTTAAAACTAACTTTAGTCAGGACCAACCCTGAATATTAAGCGTGTAAGGTCTAGTGTGTGACCTTAAGGGCAGACACAGCAGAGGCCACGAGAGTAGTCCACCAGGCATCACTGTTGAAGCTGCTGCCTGGAGTTCAGAAACAATCTGTTCTCCCCTGCTTCTCTATGAAACACAAACCAGCAACAGCTTTCCTACAGGCTGGGGATCAGGAAAAGAGTGCGCACTGAGGCAAACAAATCTGGCGGCGTGCCCCTGCCCTTCTGAGGATGGTCAGAAGAAATCCACTGGTATATGGTTTGCCATCCCAGCAGTCAGATACACTGAAGCTTCTGTACCTCTTAGGGGTACCAGGTATTGTGGTGAAAGAGATTTGGGGGTGGTGGTGGTGAAACTAGACTATTTTACTTTTGTGATCGCTTCTACGATTTTAGAGCTCATTTGTTTCTATATTTACCTGGGAGGCAAAGACTGTTGTTTTCATTTTGTACTTCTGGGTACAAAATGTCCAGCATAGGGTGTAGCACACAGGAGAAACTCAGCAAGGATTTATTGGTTAAATGATTACATAAACAAACAAATTAATATTCAAATTTGCCACTTGCTTATAAATGGTAAAATGACATAAGGTAAGACTATCTCTGTGGGTGACTATTGGAAATTATTCTTGGTTCATTGCCATATAGTAAGGTATTGCTGTTTTATGACCATTTCTGCTACCTCCTCTGCCCTAAGGAGACCAACCCATCCTCCAAAGCTGGTTCCTCTGAAAACTCAGCCCAGTATCCTTTTCATTAACAGAAGTTCACAAGAGGTATAGAGGTAGCAGCTTTGAAGTGTCAACGAGGTCCATGCACCACACAGAATTGCATGCAACATTTTGGGAGTATGTGCATTTTCCTAAGGAGCTGATCCAAAGTACTCAACAGATTCTCCGAAAGCCCATGACCCCAAAGGATAATAAGTGAGATTCAAATGCATGAAGATGCCATTCCTACTGGAAAGAGATTCTATGTGGGGTGGGGAGGTCTTGCCTCTGAACTAATTTCTAAAGATATGGAGGTTGAATGTATACTGAGGAGATAATCATTAATAAAATTAAAAAAAAGAAAGAAAGAAATCACATTGGTTGCTAGAGAGTATCATTTGGGATGAGGTAGTTCCATCATGAACCAAATCAATGAGGACACATTACAGGAGGTCCAGGGGAACTGCATCAGCCTCTGACAGAGAGCCATGGGTCTGCTCACAGCTGCAGCTCACTAGGTGCTCCTTCGGCATTGACATCCAACAACGGAGTCAGCATAAAAGCTGATGAACACGCGCAAAAGCCCACGATCAGGTCAAGAAACAAAACCGGTCACATCATCTTCCTCTCAACCACTGACAGGAAGCAGAACCCGCCCTGGGGGAACAAGCCCATGACTTCTTACCATTGTCATCACCAGAGTCCGACTGGAAGGAGCTCAGAGACTGAACTTCAGAGTTGCTGCCTTTATTACTGCCTGCAAAGCAGGTCACTTCTCCCGGGTCATCAACTCCTTTGTCTTCGTGGACAGCCAGAGAACACACATAAATGACACTGGTTACCTGGTGCATATTTCCAGCCCTGCCACCCCCAGAGTTCATTTCTCACCGCTCTTTCATTTGCTCAGGGAAAATAATTTAGCTCCACAATAGAGAATTGATTGTGCCACTGGGGGCAAAGGTCTGTCTGTCAATCAAATGATTTACATTATGGATTCGAAACCCTTAACCTGTGGTAAATGAGCTTCCAAATAGCTGACAGCCGAAGTAGCTTCTCCCTCCTCAAAGTAAGTCTAAGTGAAGAGTGAAATGAGGATGAAGTGGCTGGGTTGCTCTTTGCCATTCAGAGTTAATTTAAATCATTTACATGAACCGATGTGGTGTCAACACCAGGTTAAATGAGATTACTTTTAAAAAAGGGGTATACATATTTTATAGGCAAGAATGCCATTACATTTATCCTAACTTCCATCTCTGGGGAGCGAGTGGAGTTCTCAGCATTGCCTTCTAGAGGGCAGCGTCACATCATCTTTGACAATGACAGTGTTCTGTATTCTCAGAGGGCAGTCAGTGGTGTAGACATGCTCTTATCCACACACTTCCTTCCTCTTCGCCATACAAAGACGGCCTGAACAACTCTAACACGCTCCCTCTCCCCTCCCCCGCCCCTGAGGCTGCCACCTCATTATTTAATGGACTAAAGGAAGCAGTAAAAACAACCCATCTCCTGAAATCAGCAAGCGAAAAACGTATTAGTCGCCTACAGATTGTCTTGCCAGCTAACCCTCTTGCTTCACAAAGAAGGAAATATATTCAATAAAAACCCAATAATACTTTGGGGGAAAATGCGAGTTTTGGCCCGAGGTAGATTCTGGAAATAAAGCTGTCACATTATGAAGTGGGTGGAGGAAAGTAATCACCAGGAAAAGCTTCACATCATCATGTAACATGACGGTACTAAGAGATGGTGACTTGTGATTAAGCGAAAAGTTGTTTCTGTTCGTGGCTGGAGAAATTACTGTTTCTTCCACAAAGGGCGATGTCAGTAACAGGCACTGTAGCTCTGAATCTGCTGTCAGATGCTGAAGCCACAGCAAAACGATGAGTTCAATGAACAACTGACATAAGTGGAGAAGAGACACCAGGGAAAAATTCACCTCCCACCAGCCACATCACAGAAAATGTGAAGATATGCCTTGGGAAAGCATGATGTGGGCACCGGGCTTAGTCCTGCACACAAGGAGGAAAGTGACAAATGATCTACCCTGGTGAATATAGTACTGTGTATCAAACTCCTTTTTCCACTCCTTCATTTATTCAAACTCCCCCTTTTTTTTTTTTCCATCGTTAAATAAAAAAAGAGCCTCTCCTTTAGCTAATGGCAAGGGTTTAGTAAGGTCTAACTCTATAAATGACTTGAGAGGGAATATATTTACGGTTAAAGTCCAAAGGCACTGACTTAAAATATAAGTGTGTCTCCAGAAAGACAAAGTCAGCAAATAGAACAGTTGGGGCAGCACTATAATAGAGCGGAGGCCCTTCTCTGCTGAGAGATCCTCTCCCTCCCGCATCTTTCCCCTTCCTTCCCGCTAAAGCTTCCAAGAGCAGTGCCGATTAGTACACAAGCTTTGAACTCTGAGGTGCTAGGTTTGAATCTTTGTTCCACCTCTTACTAGTTACTTGCCCTTAGGCAAGTTATTTGAATTTAAGAGGATCCCCACACTGTAGTGATGGCTTCTTCTGTTTATCTGATGCCTGTGTTTTCTTACCAAATAAATCTCTTTGTCCTGAACCTTTGCCTTCTGGACTCTGTTTTGGTAACTCACTGAAACACTCTTGGGATTGCTAAGAATCTTCTAGACATTAAGCACAATACACATTTTAACCTGTGTCCTCTTTGACAGTTTTACATTTCTCAACCCTGTTGATCTTATTGATAGTGTTGGCTTCTACATGCAGCCCTTTCTTTTTTCTCTGCTCTCTCTTTGTTGTCTCCTAGCCTGGCCTCTCCCCTCTGCCCACTTCGAGATTCTTTAAGAGGCCCAGTTTGACCATCCTCTCTCTGCACCTGCTCCACCAGTGAGCTCGCTCTCCTAGAGATTCAACTATGCCGCACGCAGGTATCCAAATTTTCACCTCTAGTCTCACTTTTTTCCTGAATACCCCTCAGAGTCAGACACCCTTCATCCAATGATACAGATACAACCTGCTTCTGGAAGGCTCTCTCCAATAGTTTCCTTTCAAAATCTTACTCATGCTTAAGGACACTAGTAGGAACTCCTCCTTCTCCATGAAGACTCCCTTTATTTCCTCATCTGCATATGCTCCCCAGCTTCATTTGAAACCTGCCTCTCCCCTGTACCCTCTACCCCAACGTATATCATAGTACTATAACCACAGACTTTAGAAACTCCTGCTACCCAGGGTGTCTCTGCTGCTTAAATATAAAGCCATTTGACCTGATGAAAAGTCACAGGTTAAATTAGAGCTTGTATTCATTTCATCCTGACTGAAGTTAGGGTGGGGAAAACAATCACCATCTCTCACCTAGATGTTCATAGAGACCATCTAACTAGTCTCTCTGTTTTCTTCCCTCTTTGGTCCTATTTGGTCTCTTCTCCAAGGAACAGAGCCATTTTTAGATTATGGCACTCATCTGCTTAAAAACTTGCTTAAAAGTCTTGCTGTTAAATAAAACATACCTGCTCCCCACCTGGTGCTCATCAAGCCCCAACTACACTGACCTCCTTCATGTTCTTTGACATGCCAAGGTCTTTCCCACCCCAGGGCCTTTGCACCTGCGGCTCTTGACTTAGCCTAGAATACTGCTGCAAAGGATTGGGAAACACCCCCATCTGGCCGGGACAACTTTTCCTGCTGGTGGTTCACCCTCTGGTTTCACGGACCCTGCATTCCAGACAAACAGAATGATTTGCTTTTCTTCTGATCATGTGGGTTCCTCTATGTGGATTGCCTTCTTTTCCCCAGACCTTTAATTCACCACGGTCCAACTCAAATGTCCTTCTACTCTACCCAAGCCTTCACTCTATAATCCTGGGAATACGCTCTTCTTCTGACTTTCCAGAGCACACTTTATATCACTTATGCAGCTACCACCAATGATGCGCTATCGTGAGAAGAGCCTGGGTTTTAGAGTCTGGCAACCCCCGACTGGAGTACCTCTTAAGGCTTTTATTAACTACTCTTACTATTCTTACTAGCTGTGTGACTGTGGGCAGCTTATGATGTTCTTTGAGACTCATCTGTAAATGGAGATAAGAACAAGAGCAATTTATCAGGGCTGATACGCAAACACTCAAGGCCAGAACCCGTCACAGTGAGTCCTGCAGGTGCTCTCTCCCTTCCCTAACTCCCTTCTACAGAGTCCGCACACCGGCAGCTTCCCCGCGAACACCAGTGGAATAAGTAGTGATGCACTACTACTTCCTACTCACTTTCAGTTCCCGCATCCCAGCCATTCTTCCGGATGGAATCGCAGTCGGAGCGGCAGGGCGACACCGCGGGGAGGTTGGGGGCCACACTGCACACGACCACACCCCGCCGGGCTGTGAGGATGCGCGGCGACTCAGGGTGAAAGGTGGTCATCTCCTGGTGCTCGCCCGCCAGCCCATCCACGATCTTATCCAGGTTGCTCCTGGAGTCGCTCTGGAAGCACGGGGTGTAGGCCATGGGGCGCACGGGGACCTGCGGGGGCCCCACCTCCTGGTAGACGTTGCGGCCGTCCCCGCCGCCCCGCAGGTTCCGGAACGGGATGCCGTTGCTCTTGTTGAGCAGGGCCGCGGTGGCGGGGTCCTGCACCAGCGTGATGTTGTTGCGGGAGTAGTTCTTGCGGAAGACCTTCTTGCGAAAGACGATGAAGAGGACCACCAGGATGAAGATGACGAAGAGGACCACGGCGATGCCAATGAGCTCCTCCTTCCCCACGTAGGAGTGGCCGGCCTGGATGTTGGGCACCACCACGGGGCGCAGCCCGCAGAACTGGCCCACGAAGCCGGCTGTGCAGTTACACAGGAAGGAGCCGAACATGTTGACGCAGGAGCCCCCATTCTCGCACTCCTCTCGCTCGCACTCGTTGATGTCCTCCTCGCACCTTCGGGACAACACACACAAGGCCCCTCTCAAAAGTCAGGCCGGCTGACGCGGGCTTGTATGCTGCAGCTCGGATTAAAACTGATTTCTTAAAAGGAAAATAAAGCCCCTGAAGGGTACACGGAACACCACAAAAATGGTGTGCTGGTGTGAGTACGTGTGTGCGCGCGCGCGCGGGGCAGGTGGCCTGCGTCGTCAGCCTGAGTTAAAGTGTCTCTCCCACCCAATCTCTCCCAGCTAGTCTGACCCTACCGGGGCGGGGCAGAGAAAAGGCTGTCCTGGGACAGAAAAGGAGCAGAAAGGGAAAGAACAGGTGCTGTTGAAAAGGTACCAGTCTCCAAATCCAGATAGATGCATTTTAGAATGTAAAATGTTGCAATTTTAGAAATGACATATAGTACATATCTTTCATGTAATGTAAAATACCACCCTCTCAACCCCAGGAATTGGTGCTGGCCTGGGACCCATAATCAAATATACCAGTGTTTTGATAGTAATACATATGGATAGTCACTCTAATTGAGAGAAATAAAGATTAGACATAGCCTCAGAGTGGTTTTGGCTGTTTTTGCCACCAAATTAGTTTGCCACTAATTTATCTTCAGTCCTGTCAGTTCTCAGAGCTTTTGGGATTGTAGAATTGAGGATAAAGTGCTGTGAAACTATACACATTATAGTTTCCTGAGAGGAGAAAGTCTTTGGTGCTGACATATTCCTATAATTGTTACAGTAATTTTTGGTCTCTCTGGGAAATTAGGGTGACAGGGGGTGTGTATGTAGGATTGGTAGGTGGAGGGCTACATATCTATGAATCTTTCAGATGTTATGCTTATGTTAAAGGCTAGTGGCTAATGCAGATTACTAGAAAAAACTGACTAAAGCATTCTAGTGAGAAATAATTAAATTAATTTTATTCTCTTTAAAGGAATCTATAACTTGGTTTGAGTATAACTGTAAGGCAAACATTTAAGTCTTACTCCTTCTTAGTTTAAAATTATTTGAGAACACAGACATTTTATCCTTCACTTTTCTCTACTTCAGCAAGTATTCTGCGATGTTCATTTAAAAGGGCCTATCACCTATATTTTTGGTAATCCACTTTTAAAAATGTAGTCTAAGGTCCCTAATTTGAACACATAGAGGCCAGGTCAGTTAGAAATTGGTCAGAATCACAGAGGATTTAAAAATAAATGCAGCTTTGTTACTTTAAATCATTGGATGCAACGATTCAAAGTCAGTTAAGTATTTCCTGGTAAAGTCCTCAAGAGATTTGCTTTAATGAATACATGAGATTGATCTGTAATTAGAATATCACTTGCTTGAGATTACATATATATATATATATTTAAAACCACCAAGGATGGTTGAAAGTGGCATTTTACTAAGAATTTAAAATATATCCTTTTCGTTTGGCTAACATTTTAATTTCTCCATTGCTTGGGGGGTGAGGAGGAAGGGGGAAAGTTTTGCCAAGGTAAGGTAAGCTTTAGTCTCTCAGAATGATCAGAAAATGCTAAAGCAGTAGAGTCCTGTTCATGAGTTCTGGGGAAATGGACAATATGTCTATCTAAGAAATATTGGGGGTCAGAGATGGCTTTCTTTAAAAGAATTGTTTTCATGGTTACAGGATATGTAGTAATGACATAAAAATTTGAAAATACAGAGAAGTATAAAGTAAAATATGTAAATTATCTATAACACTGTTAGCCAGAGATAATCCCCATTAATATTTTGTCACTTTTTATATAAAGACATTAACCCTTTGCTGGTCTCTTAGTGGTGAATATTTTACCCCAGTTAGTTATTTACTGTTTTGTTTTCTTAGCAAAAAGCAGCAGCATAAAGACTCGCACAATCTGACTTACGTGACTCCAGTGAGCCCAGCTTTGCAACTGCAGATGAAGGTGTTTCCTATCGGGTCACAGGAGCCTCCATTCCGGCAGGGATTTGGGAAGCAGGCTGTGATCTCAGATTCACAGTTTCTCCCAGTGAACTGTGAGAGACAGGTACACTGATAGCCTGTGAAAACAGAGGACCTGATGAACCATGGATGCCGCTGGTAATGCTCAGGGTGCATGGACTTGGTCATAATGTGTTCTCCTAATTTCTTCTGAACACAATCAAAGGCAGGTCCCAAATTCCAAAGATGATTAGTAGCAAATTGGTTATTTTGAACTTGTAACACGGCTTGCCACAAAAATGTCAAGTAGTGGTTTGGATCCCTTGCCAGTCCACAAAAATTCACCTAATGATCTCATGCATAAAGCTAGTGAGAATAGTAAGAGACACCCAAGGAGCAGAGTGCAAGAGCAGAGACCAGGATGGGGAGGAAGATGCTTTCCCCATCCCACTACTACTGTAAAAGACAGGATATTTCCAGATAGGAGTTTATCACAGGTACCACACTCATGCCATTAGAACACATTCTACAGTAGCTTCCTGAGAAAGGGTTTGTTTGTAAGAGGTAAATGTTGTGAGACCTTGCATAGTTGAACATGTCTCTATTCCACTCTTAGACCTCTTTGATAGTTAGGTTGTGTGTTGAAATCTAAGCAATTCCCTCCATGTTACTTTGGAGAAATCCAAAGTTGTTTTGGTTCCTTAAGTTTATACGTGACCTGATTTCTTTTCCTAACAGCTTGGAGTATCTTCTCTTGCCTCCTGTTTTCTGAGATTTCACAATGATATACTTTAGTGTGAGTTTATTTCAATCAATACTGGGTACTCATTGGTCCCTTGCAATCTGGAAATTCTTGTTCTTTAACTTTGGGAAAATTTAATTATTCCATTGATTTCCTTTTCTTCATTTTCTCTGTTCTGTTTTTATGGACCTTTTATGGTTTGGATCTCAGATCTTTTGGCTCTTCCTTTAATTTTATCTTTCCTATATTACATCTTTGTGGGTTTTTGCTTTACTTTATGAGTTTCTCAACTTTTGAAACTTTTTTTTGAGATTTTCATTTATGTTGTAATTTCCAAGGGCTCTTTATTGGCTAAGGGTTTTTTTTTTTTTTTTTTTTTTTTTTTTTTTTTTTTAACACAGCCCTCTGCTGCTGTTTTGTGGTTACAATATTTTCTCTTATCTCTCTGAAGATATTAATATTTTTATAAAGTTTTCTCTGTGCATAATTTCTTCCAAGTTGCTTTTCTTTGTTTCTGTGTTTTAGTCTCTGTGATGATAAATTTTGTGTCAGACTGACTAGGCCATGGCACCATCATTGGTCAAACACTAGTCTAGATGTTGTGAGGGTATCTGTGGATGTGATTAATATTTACAATCAGTTGACATTAAGTAAAGCAGATTATCCTACATAATGTGGGTCGATCTTATCCATTTAGTTGAAGGCTTAAGAAGAAATTCTGCCTCAAGATGCAACATGGAAATCTTTCCTGTTTCCAGCTTTGAGGATTCAAAATCAAGACTGCCAAGTCAATTCTTACTTGAATTTCTAGTCTGTTAGCCTTCTATATAGATTTCTGACTTGCCAGCCCCCACAATCCTGTGAGCCAGTTTCTTAAAATCAATCCAACCATCCATCCATCCATCCGCCCATCCTATTGGTTTTGTTTCTCTATTTCTGTAGAGAACCTTAATACATTATCTCTGAAATTACAGGATTTTCTTCCTTGTCTGGTAATCCTGACTTATTAGCTCATATTGAAGAGTAGGGTGGTAGAAAATTAGAAATCTGATGGGGAAGCACATGCCTGTCAATTACCTTGTGTCAGTACTTTTGGGTTGGTCAATTTCCCCAGTAATGACCCTTGTCACCTGCCTAGAGGGAGGGCAAAGGCCTGGTTTCTAACATTTGGCAGTTGGGTAGTGGTAGAGGTAGGGTGGTTATAGATTTTAGCATTCACTTAGCACATCATATTTACTTTGCTCCATAAATACTTTGCATAACCATCCTCACTGTTATTTGAAGGGCTCTTAGGCTAATCTCTGCTCCCTAAATGGCTGGTGACTGATGTTGGGCTTTTGTAGATTGATCTCTATAGGTATAAGATAGTTAATAATCTATAGATTGAAATGGTATATGCTCTCATTGATGTTTTACTGAATCTACACTATAGAGACCTCTCATGTATAGGAGGACATTATGCTTGTGTGTGGGTGTTCACAAGTTCAGAGACAGAAAGACTCATCTTCAGGAGGCAGGTGTAGGAGAGAAATCTTTAATTTCCCAAGAGGAGAGAACTGTGTGATCCCAGCCTTTCTAGCACCAAGAAATACAGAAGGCCAGAGATGGAGGCTCAGAGAGAGACATGATACTCTTAAATGCAACACTAACTTATAAGGAAAGACCATTATTGATGCAAACTGTGTCCAAAGACTGCTAGCCTGAAATCTGTGGTTAGAATGCAGGAGTCTGAGATATACTTGCTTCAAATTATGTTGATTTGGGATTATTCTTTTCCAATTTGGAAAGTTGCTAACCTAAATGGAAGCAGCGGGATGGAAAAAATGCTTCTTTGTGTCACTTGGCTAGTTCCTGGCCAGGATGGCATGCCATTTAGAATAAACTGTGAGGATGAATTAGATTCCTTTTTAGGATCAAGGGAGGGCTGGGATGGCTGCAATAAAGGATTTAGGAATGCATGTCAGTGATGAGGAGGGAGGGAAGTCAAGAAAGAGGAATCTAGGCAAGGTGGATCAGTTCAGGTTCACCTCCTACCTCTCCAGCTCCTGGTTGGCATGATTCTGGCAGCTGCTCAAATAAAACTATAGCAGAAGTAGTAGAAGGAAAGGAGGGGCAAGGAGAGATTGTCTGGAAATCAGCGACATTTGAATCACTATAATGGAAACTAGATCTTAACAAGGGTTGTGGTTTGATTTCTTTGCTTTGCTATCTTTATGCCTTGGAAAATCAGAATTTTAAACAAGGCACTACCTCTAGTACACTATTTGACTTCCAAACATTTCCTTTTACATTTTGTCATTTCCATCATCTTTTGCGGATATCCAGCCTGACCGATTAACCTATTCACTGAGTGCCTAAGCAATAGGCAGTGGTATACTGGAGCCGGCTCAGACAAGGTTGAAAGAGCTGACTGTTAAACATTTGGAAATTTGGCAGGCCAGTTATAAACCACTGGTACCTGACATCAGCCATGGTGGGAGTATTTACGCTACAGAAATCAGTAAATACTACAAATCTGGGCTTTTATTTTTAGAGAGCTGGTTTACCAGCACACCTCTGGAACAGGGACTATGGCAGGCACTGGGGATACAAAGACTGAAAAGCTACAGACACTATAAGCACAATGATAGCTACAAAACTACTGCGATAGTAGGCACAGGGTGCAATAGGAGCATAGAGTAGGACTGGACCTGAGCTGGTGACAACCAACGATACACAATTGAGGTGCTCTGTTCTACATCTGAGACAACTTGCTGTCCATTTTGATGATGATCGCTAACACTTACATGATATTTATTATGCACTAAGAACAATTCTAAGCACTTTACAAATATTAACAATTATTTAATTCTCCAAACAAGCCTATGACAAAGGGACTATATTATCATTCCCATTTTATAGATGAGGAAACTGGGGTACAGAGAAGTTGATTACTTATTCACAGTTGTGTTCTTAGTCTGGATTTGATCCCCAGCAGTCTGGCACCAGATTCCTAAATGGTTCAGTATTATCTTGAACTATATTTTCAAAACTCTTACTTCATCACACTCTCTATCTGGATTTCTCTGTTTATCAAAAAGCAAACTGTGCAGGATTGGCTCTAATGATCTCAAACCCCTGGGGCAAAGGAGGAGGAGCCTTTGGAAGAAACCTTGCTTTTAGAATTTTAAATTTAGAGTTTTTATGTTAACATGATGAGGGGAAAAAGCAGTTGAATTTTTTAAAATACCGGTCGGATTTAAAAAAAAAATAAAAGAAGAGTGATATCTATTGTTTGGCTCTGTGAAAGAGGCTTGTTGATCAAAATTAACCTGTTCTCACAAAGCATTATTATTTATGATTTCATTATCTGAGCCTGGGCCCTTTTATCAATAACTTTTATACTATTAGTAAGTCTGCTGTAATGATACTAAGTGATCTAATGCTTTAGTGGTTTAAAATCACTTTCATTCTATGGAAAATCATAATAATGTTAAGAAGGAAAAATAAGAGGCCCATTAACACCCCAACTCCATGGGGTGTTGGAGAGGTTAATGGCTTATTCAAGGACATACAACTAGTAAATGATTGAATTTGAACTTGAATCCAGGCTTTCAGATTCTCAAATTTTTCTACAAGACTGTATTGGCACTGGAACTTGTCAGTGAGCCAGAACTCATTACTTGCTAGGACTGAAGAGGTTCATAGTTACTTCCCACAACTCTCCAGGTAGCTGATGAGATACACGGATATGAACAGTATCAGATACCCTTTCTGGAAGCCAAAAAATCGTTAAATAATAGAGCTAATAGCATAATAAAGTTTCTTGTTTTCCCAAGGATTATCATCTGTCGATATGGAAAATAAAAGGAACAATTTCAAGAGATTTCAGGTATTATTTGATCACACATAATATTTTAATTTTTATAAATGTAAAATAAAATTTAGAGGATAATCTCAAAGTATGATTAAAAAAATAGATTTTTTTTTCTAGTTTGGTGGATAATGTCAAATAAGGAAATCATTAGCAAGAGCAACAGCTTTTTAGGTGCTAGGAAAAAAGCTAAGAACTTCCTATGTATTATTGTCATTTAATTCTTGATAACAACCTTATGGTGTAAGTACTCTTATTATAGTTATTTTACAAATGAGAGAACTGAGCCTTAAATAAGTTGGTTTGCCCAAAGTTATAGTCAATAAATGGCAGATGCCGCTTTATACCAGTTCCCAGATTTAAAAAAGACAACCGTCCTACTTGTATCGATATGGGTTAAAAAACAAAACATAGCATCCCCTCCTCCCCTCTGCACCCCCCCCCCCAAAAAAAAAACACAAAACACAAAAAACAAAAACAAACCCAGCCAAAACAATGGCATAGTTTCTCTGCTTTCAAATCTGGCAGAATGAGAAGTGTATTTTTAAGCCTTGCCTGAAAGCTGTGCTCTTGTTTACAATCCTTCTAGTTATAGTGGATGCAGATGGTTTTGAAATCTGCACTCAGACAAATGTAAAAGGCTCCCTCTTTTCTTGCTCAAAGAACATTGCAAAACCTATTAAATGCAAAAATAGAAATGGTTTGAACAATTATAGAGTGAATTTGGGCTGTGTAGGCAAATGATCAAGATAATTCCTATCTTACTCCTTTGACTTATTAGTCGTCTTCTGACCTGATTCCTCCAGGTAATGGCCTCAACCCTCAGCCCTGCCTGCCAGTGTTGCGGACATCATTCCAATAGGGTTCGGCTGCCTTGATAAGAAAACATCTGCCTGATGCACAAAGGTGGCAATAATGACAAATGTGAAGCTACCATTTGGGATCTGAAGTCAGCATCGACCACTATGCTCGCTGAGTTACGGATTTCATTTAGAAACTCCAGGAACTTACATGACTTGGGGAGGCAGCTGTGATGTGGTGGTGAGGCCCTGGGTACAAATGTACATTCTGGCTGTTACCCGGCAGCCGGCTGTGATCATGGAAGAGCCCGCCGACCTCTAGGAACCTCCTGATTTTTATCTGATAATTGAGCCTCACTAATATCCACTTCATAGAGGATAATAAGGTTTCCAGATTCATCAACCACAATACAGCACACAAACATTAGGTGCTTTATTGTTATCATTATTGTAATTACTATGGATTCTAAAATTAGCTTAAGTTCTGTGTTGCTCATAAACCAAATGACTGAAAGCCATGGGAATTTTTGACTCTGACTTTTAGGCTGAAAGTTGGGAAATACTGAAACCTTTAGTCTATGAATTTCAGTTAATGTGAGAGAATTAGAGAATGCATTATCACATGAGATGCTAAACCTAAGTGGGGTAAGCTTTAACCCTGTAAAATAAAAAACTCTGAAGGTAAGACCTGTAACTTTCCCTAGGAAAGTAGGCTCACGTTTTATATATTGTATATTGGGTTGAACCTCTAATATTTTCTTAGAGGATCTGGAAACACTTCATGTATTAACAAAATTAGGTGCACATCAAATTCTCACCTTCTGGAATGTTCTTTTGTGTCTGCACATAACCTGACTGCTTTAGGATTTTGAGTTTCTGTATTAGTATTTATGTTATATTACTAATGCTGTTGCCATGAGAGTTTTTGAAAGCATGAAAAAAAAGTTTAACTCAGTATTTAGAAGAAAGCCACCCAGAAATTTTTTTTTTCCCTCATGAGCTTCAAAGCTCAGTCAAATTATGTACTCAGCATATCTATTAGGAGACTGGCTTCTCCCTTCTCTGCCCTCTGTGCTCCGCAGGCCAGTGGACTGAGCACATACAGGGAGCCCTGTTCAATCTCCTTAAGCCAGTTGTGAAGGGAGGGAGGCCACACAGTGGGTCCATTAGTCACAGAAACAGCAATGGGATCCTGGAATTTAATACAGAGCTCAGCACAAATCAGGTACTTACTTAAAGTGTGACGGACTGAATTTACCTAGATCCTTACAAGTTAGGGCACAAAATACTCAGCAAAACATCACTCATAGTAGTGCGGATAGCTTTGTTGCTGAAAACACTTCTATGCCCAACTATTTGTAACAGCTAGGAACTTTTTGTTTCATGAAACTTGCTTAGAGAGAGTAGGCAGACATTACTATTTTTATCTTTGAAGGCAAGCTCAGGGTGACCCCAAACTCCTGACTATCTGGGGAACAAAGTTCAAGCTTTACACAAAAACAATTATAAAAATGTAGGATGGACATCTGACATTCATTTCCTGAATGCTCTATGCCTGCTTAGCTCTTCTGGAATTCACTGACTCATGTTTTTGCAAATACAGAATTTACTGAGATTCCCAAATGTCAGTGGTTCTCAAACTCATATGTGCATAGTACTTTGGAGGCTTGTTAAAAACAGAAATGCATTAATTCTACCCTTGCAGATTCTGGGATTCTGTTTCATAGGTTTGGGTCCCTCTTTATTTTCCTTCAAACTTTTCACTGAGAAATTTTTTTTGGTAGGAAATTCAGGAATTTGCAAATATGATTCAGTTATCAAGCAGAAGTTTCCTCTGACCTGGACAGCAAATGATGGAGGTAAGTAAACAGATTCCCTTTTTCCCTTAACAGTCAAGAGGACTCTTCTATAACAATGTCTTATTTTAATAAGGTCCTCAGGTGATGCAGATGCACCTTAGAGTCTGAGAACCACTATGTACATTTGTGAAAACAAAAAAGAACTAATTTTCTTAGGTTTCAGGGCAGTTAAGAGACAGAGAAAAATCAGGACATCACCTAGGGATCTTATTAAAATACAAGTTTTGATTCAGTGGGTTTGGGGTGAGATCTGAGATGCTGCATTTCTAACATTCCCAGGGATGCTGACGCTGCTGGTCCCTGGAACATGCTTTGAGTGATGAGGATTGACAGTGTAGGCTGGGAGGTGCCAAAAACCTGGATCAAGTCCTGGCTTCTCCACTTTACTAGCTGTGTGATGCTGGGGTAGTTGCTTAACCTCTCTGGCCTGTTTCTTTATCTGTGAAATGTGGTTGGGTGAGGAGAATAGTACTGATCCCAGAGGAGTATTGTGAGATTTAAGTGTCAGGATGCATAAACACTTGCAAGGTAAGCACTTAATACATACAGAGCCAACCACATAGTAGGAATCTAACAAACAATAGCTTTTCATTTAAGATTTAGACTTCCTGTCTCATGCAAAGCTGTCTGAATGACTATTTTTAGTCTGGTGACTGCCTGGTTTGCTGATTGCTTTGCCAAATTATGGCTTAGCCTCAACTAAGTTTCCCTATAATGGGCTTAAGCTTAGCAAGAGAAGGCATGGAGGACTGAGGATTCCTTATTCAGATTGTAGGTTCTCACTGGGCTGTTCCCTACCCACTTGGTCTGGAAATGTTGGGGTCAGAATGGGACCAGGCCATTTCTTCTCCACAGTGGTTACTATTTCCAGTTTGTGTTTATGAAATACATATAATTTTAAGGCTTTACCAAGAGAGAGCCTTTCCTCTGTGGTTGATTTACAAAGTCATATTTACACTCTTATTACATGTCAGCACTCTGAGCTCTGACCCCCCTGGTGTCCCCGAGGCTTGCTCCTGGGACAGCCAGAGTCATAAGGCTGGTCAAACCTGCTGACTATGTCATTCCAAGCTAGTACATGTGGCTTCCTTGCCCTTCGTGCCAAGGATTTGATTAAGTTTGGAGGTGGTTAGAGTAGAATCCTCTTTTTCTGAAAGAAAACGCTTCTTGCTGTGGGTTGTCTGCTTTAAAAACTCTGAATGTTCTGGAGTAATGTGCTAGGAGAGTGGGCCTGTTATCAGGAGAGCTAATGACCAATATTCCAGCATTCTTCGGTGGTCAAGAGAATATGCTAAAATATGTATCTTGAAATTTTAGACTAATACATAGCACAGGGTTCCAACAACAGGTAGATGTTTGAACAATTAACTTTTGTTAGCAACTTTTTCATGTGCATGGAGTCACATTTTAAGTACCTTACTCTACTTCCTCTATCCCAAATTTCCTTTTTGAATACTGCATGCATTCTAGCCTTTGATCTGGGGGAGCAAGACTTTCTCCCTGTGATTATACGTTGCTGGCAGCCAGAGGGAATTCTTCAAGATATGAATATTTTCTCATTAATGACTCGATCTTATTGTTCTTTTTAAACTATCACTCATAACTAAGATGACTTTCCCCTTATTTTAAAGAATCTTATAATTAGCAACATGGTTTCCTAGATATGAGTTAAAGGCCAAATTATTGGTTCTTTCTTTTCTTCCCCTCCCTACCTCGCGCCTTTCCACTATTTGGTACCAATTTAGGGTTCAGGAATCTAGCAAAAATTCCTCTAATAAAAACAGATAGTAGACGTGAGATAATGGATTCTGTCTCCTCTTTTCTTAGAAGCCAAGGCCTCATCCTTGGAGCCAGGAAACAGGTAGATATCTCCTCACACACCAGAAGAGGAATCCTGTGCCTTTGATTCCTCAGGGAAGCAACAAAAGCCCTTTTATTGGATTTCCTGGTGAGTGTAAGGAGTTTGCTGGCCTTGGGCTCAGTCAGTAATCCTGTGCCTGAGAGCCTCAGATTGCCCATCTGGACCATGCCCTACGGGCTGCTGAGATAAGGACCACTGCATTCCCTCAATTAAACAGCGGCAGCAGGCTTGAGAGAAGGGAGTTGCTAGATGGAGGCGAGGAAAGATACTTTATTTTAGTAAAATATAAGCCCCCAGGTACAAAGGAGAGACTTGAACAGGTAAGAGGCTCTATCACTCTGGAAGAAAGAATATCTCTCCTGGAAACCCAATCCCAATCACAGGGAGGAGTGGGGAGCAGAGGGACAAGGAAGAGTATGAGAGTGCATGTACACGTAGGCAAGGTCGGGCCCCTGGGGAGAGGAAAGCAAGTTCTTTAGGTCATGTGAAAAGTATACTTACTACAGGTGGATCCTCAATGATGGAATCTGGTTAAATCAGGTGAGATTAAAAAAAGGTAGGAAAAATGCTGTTTCTGACGTGGGTCATAATCATTTCATTAACATATCCGCACTGAATACTTCACTCAAGGATTTAATGGTAATTAAAAAAAAATTACAAGGCACACTGAAGAGCAAGATTCCATAGTCCTTTTCCTTAATACAGTGTTTATCATTATTGTTTTAAAGATAACCTATGCGGAAGCCCATAGCTTTGCCAGCAAAAACAATGTTCTGCCAGGGTTAAAAGTATGTTAGAATTTGTGGCTGTGTACCCAGCATTTGACATGGAGTGGTGTTCTATTTCAACCCAATTTAATTATATGCTCCTTTTATATATCGTAGATGGCTCACACTAGCAGAATTGTTTTGCCTGGTGAAAAACTGGCCATGACTTGTCATAATGGGCTGGTTTATAGAACCACTGAAGTATAGTTACTGCCCATCATTCGGGAATTATGGCACCATAACAACCCTTTATTTACATATACTGCTGAGACAGTAAAAAGAGCAAATAGATTTCTTAAATCCAGACGGCAGAAATTTCCCCCCAGGGCACTTGGCCCTCATTGTGGCAGTAACATATGCAAGTCTAAATAACTTTGGTGTCTGTATGTCGACAGTGCATCATTTCACGGACAGTTTATAACATTCTAATAATAAAATGGACTCTAAATTTGGAGTTGGGATCCACGAACATTAGATGGTAATGTGCACAGCAGAATCTTTAAGTGATTTGTGAGGAAGGTTTAAATTTGCTAATCACACTGCTGCTGAGAGACTCCGCAAAGGGGCTGGAGTGGAACCAGTGGTTGGGCTGCTGGGAGGTGGCGGAGCCTTCAGCTAGGAGAGTGCCTGATGGGTTTGCATCAACAAAGACACTGCATCTGGGTAAAGTCAGGGATTCATTTACCGTCAGACTCCTAGGACTTAAATAATCTGGGCTTTCCCCCCCCAAACAACAGGAACTCTTGATAAGTCCCCCCTTTTTAGTGGGGGCACCCTGTTCTTTCTTTCATCTTCATGATATAACTTTGAGGAAAAATTTTATTGGGAGAAAGCATCATATCCTCAGACTGTTTATCTGTCCTGAGATTTCACGTAAATTGCTCTCTCCTTATGTTTGACTTTCCACTCCTGTATGGAGTTGTCACTTGACTTATTTTTAATACACACATTTGAGAAACATGCTCCAAAGCATCTCTTCATTGTTTCTATTCCTGAGATGGTGAGCTCTCACCCCACCTTTTAGCTTCTAGTAAAGTTACACGGCTACATGTGAAAGGATTGTGTGTGGTGGGCAGACTGCTACTAATCATTCTGCAGTGGCATGCAAGAGCAAACACTTAAAAGGGGGTCCTAGCCCTCCAAGCTGCTGAGGCCTGGAAGGCTGTGGGGTGGACGGGGGACGGGACGGGGCAGCTGCGATACCATCTCCGGGCTCCTGCAGTCGCGGCGCTGCGCCTGTGGAGTTGGGTAAACCAGACGCCGCTGTAATTGCCAAGCTCTGCAACTGACAAAAGAGGAGTAAGGAAGCTCTGCTGGCATCTTGGGTGAATACTCCTCCTCTCTGGGAGGGCACTCAAGTCGGTCATGCATGTGACAGCAAGGCCCCCGCAGGTCCTCCACCCCGCGCCTGCCCTGGTACCACGGTACCCGCGGCGCAGCGCACTCACCCCCGGAGGGCAGGCCGGTGCAGCTGCCCCCGTGCTGGCAGGGGCTGCGCTCGCACGCGTCAGGGTAGAGCACGCAGCCCAGCTTCAGCTCAGTCAGGCCCACCACCTCGGCGAAGCTGCTGCGCTTGTTCTGCAGGGGCAGCTCGTTGTTATTCAGCACCACCGAGTCCAGGCAGCCTTGGAAGCCGCTCAGCACCTGCGTGACCCGCGTGTCGGTCAGGCTGCGGATGTTATCAGCCTGCACCAGGGCCCCGAAGTAGATGGTACTCTCGGTGCTCAGCTTCTGGAAGTAGAGGGGTGCCCTGCGCCGCTCCACATAGCTGTCGTCCAGGGACAGACTTGTGAAATTGCGATTGAGCTCCAGGAAGACTGAATGCCAGCTCCCGTCATTGACCGCGCGGCCCGAGATGCCCAAGATTCCCGGGCCACTGCCACAGTCCAACTGGAACCACAGCTTGCCGTCCACGATCTGTGCGGGGAAGGACATCAAAGTGCTGTTTAACCATGCACCTGGCAGTTCATTCCTGGACACCCTGTTCCCAATCAGGAGGAGGGGAAGGGCAGGGAGACAGACCTTCCAGGGCACTAAATGGTAAGGAGGTATAACCCTCACATGAATTCATAGAAAGGCACTGAACCAGTCTTTCCAAAATACTTTTGGTTCATGACAGACCTGTTAGAGACTATTGCAGCATCACTCATTCTCACAAATGGAGTAGTTCTCTATGCTTCAGTAAGTTCAAGAGACAGCTTGTTCTTAGGTGTTCTCATTTCTGCCTCTGTGGCTCATGGATTCTCTGGCACCATCTCTTTCTGCATAAAGTTCATAGGTTCATGCCACATAAACATGCATATATGGAAGGCAGAGGGCTCTGTGAACCAGGCAGAGAACCCTGGGAATTTAGGAATAAGTAATGTAATTGGGGCTTTGCCTTGTATCACGCAGGTCATATAAATCCTTGGTTGGCCTCTCTGCGTTTGGGATTCCCACAGAGATAACTGCAGTGGCTTATTTTACGAGGAGACTGGGTCCACTACAGAATGGTTAGCCACACCACACACAGTTAGTGCATACATATTCTGCTCTCTAATGCAAATGTATGAATGTAAAAGACTGGAGACAAATATTTATTTTCTTTTCACAGAGCTTTCATGTGTAATCCATGCTACTGCCTTTCTCATTTTTTGGTTCAACAAAATGGACTGGATGGATATTGTAAATCATGTCAGAATACTTGCTCAGTGACAACTCCTGGATAATATCCATATTTTTATTTCAATACGAGTAATAAAATGATCAAATGCGACTTTGGGGACTGCCTTCTTCTGCACAGTCCGTCTGCTGCTATGCTCTGTGGCCACAAAGTGCAGTCCCCAGCCTATCAAGGAAAATCTGGTGGTGAGGGTGCAATTCATCTAAGGTTTCAATGACTATATTACTTGGTTCATTCTCCTCCCCATTCCTACCCTCTACCCCTCGGGATAATAAGCAAGATAAAAATTCACCCAGGAGAACTGATGTAGCTCTGATGTACTCACATCATTGAAGCTCTGTAACTAAGAAACATAAAATTATCCCATACTAACGCTGAGCACGGTTAAGTTTCCTATTTTTTTTTTCTGTTTTAAAAAAAAAATAACAGCAGCAACACTACCGAATGAATAGGAACCCAAAGGTCTACATAATCCTCAGTTTATTGAAAATGAAACCCATTTGTATCTTCAAAATTCTAGGAGTTTGGAATTATAAGCCTTGTTTAGATGACAAACTAGAATGCTGATGACAAAAGCTGCCTTTAGATGAATATAATCTTTTGCTATTTCACACTATATTATGCCAGGGAGAGAAAAGAATACTTTCATACCCTCTTATACTGGAAAATTATACTCTGATCATATTTAGTTTTTCTATCTTCAGAATAGGGTTTACCCTGTGTTAAAAAGATCTTTTAAGAGGACAAAGCTTTCTCAAATGAGAGGGAGAGCTATTTTCATAGAAATTGGGGTATGCCTGAAACTGTAAGAAAAGTCTATAGCAATGCTCTGAAATGATGTACTATGGTGGGAGAGACAGGCAATTTGTTCAATGAAACGCATAATTTGAAGAGCGTGGCCCTAATGTTACACAATATTTAGGTCCTTGGGGTTGTTTCAAATCAGTGATGTCCTTTAACTCAGATAGATCTTCAGTGGCTTGGGGCTTGGAAGACAACATACGCAAGCTGTAAAAAGTCATCTTATAGAAAAGTAGGCCTTTGAGTAAAAAATTAAATTATGCCACAAAGTCTTACTGCTTCAGATCCCTGGCGTGTGGCTCTAGGAAATGCACCATAATCATAAAACCCGTAAGGGGGTTATTACGTGTTCTCTAAAAGGGGTACCTTTTATAAACCCATTTTTAAGGCTGCCATTAATAGCTATCTGGCACACGGTAAGTCCTCAAAAATATGTTTTGAATGAATAAGTGAACGAATAAATTATCTCGGTCCTTCAAAATCTCTTCTTTTGATAAACACTCGTAGTACTCCCAACCCATTTGCCTCTGTCACAGGCCCAGATCCACTACTAGCTATCACTTTGGGCAAGTCACTGAATCTCTTTGAGTCTCAGTTTCCTCACAGGCAAAAATGCAGTCACTCATATCTATGCACGTGAAAATACTTTGTTAACTTTTAGGTACTTTATTATTATTATAATGTTAATAATAATAATGTTAACTCACTTCTCAGTGATACTCTAATACAGATCTTTGAAACTCTGGAATCTAGTGAGGAACTTCCTTGTTACTCTTCTGATCTATGTTAGAAAGATCTGGATGTTCTAAATGGACTGTTTTAAAAACCAAATGAGCTTTCCTTCAGCAGCTTCCTTTCAGCCTTGGGGTCTTAAGCTAGCCTTGTCTGAGAATTATCAGAGTGAAGCAATGTATTGTCTATAACTTCCCCAAAAGATAAAATATGTGATATTTCTAGACTAACAACCAAGGACATGTGCTTTCACTATACTACTGAAGCTAAAAGACTGACATAGGGAAAAAGTTACTTGTGTTTGGCAAATCTCTCCCTGCGATCTGACACGTTTCTATTATTGGTTCGAGGAGAGCCACAGGACCAAATCCCACCATTTTCATTTTTGCTTTGGCTGCCAGGAAACTCAGAGTTATGCTCTTTGTTTAACTGAAGTAGCAATCCTTGGTCTAGATTTTTCAATGATGATATTCTCCCCTTTCCCACTTCATGGGCTGGCTCTTTGATTTTATTGCATTTGGTTGCTTATGGTTAACATGGAATCTCTTTTGGAAGTAAACAAGGCACCAGTGGTAAACAGAAGAATGAACACCTTTATTGCTGCCAAGAGACAGGAGTGCTCCCTGTTCATGAGCTCTGTGGCCACTTCTCGAGGTCTCCACGCAGTTTTTTAACTGTGTTCAAGGGATGCCCTTCACCACACTGATTGTCTTAACTACTTTTTAGGCTCTGCTCTAATTGGGAAAATATAAACAACCAAGAGTGCAACTTAAACAAGGCATTTCAGCATAGTCATTGAACCAAAGTATAAGGCACATACTGTACCTAAAGCCAATGAAATTAAATCTTGCATGAGGCTGAACATGTTAAGCAAACAGATTTAAATCTCCTAAGTGGATATTCCTGGCAACTACGGGAGAATATCTGCAATAGTTCCGTACAGCTGCGTCCTGCTTTGGGCAAGCCCAACATATAAAAAGCAAACTTACAGAACAGACAGATTGGGGGTGATTATTCACATCACGAAGGGATTAATGGGAGGCTCTCTTCGAACAGCAACAATCCCTAGTTCGTTAGAATTCCATTTATAGAGATTCAATTTACACAGCTTTCAGAAACACACTTGTTTCATGAACTACAATCTACCTTAGGAGCTAGAGTTGCCTAAAAAGGTTTAAGTATTCTGCCCCCCAAACTCCCCCATCCCTAGGGATCTGTATGTTTTAGACATTTGCCAGTGAAGCATCAAATGACTAGCTCCATTTTAGGGTCAAGCCATCCAGGTCCAATATTTTTCTTTTTCCTCACTCAAATTTAATACTGTACAAGAGATTTGCTAATAGAGAGCATTTACCTCATAAGGATGATCTGCAACCACCAGCCCTGTTAGAGTGTGAAGGAGGAAAGAGCAAGGCCAGTGACATCCAAGCAGAGCCCTAAAGAGCTGGTACCTCTGAAAGGACAGAGCATTTTCCAAGCAATTACACTAACTCCCGCCTCTCTGGGCTGTTCAGAAAGTGATCTCCTGACTGAAGAAGGCAGGGTGCTTTAGAGCCAGGAGAAAATAAAGACAGGACTTAGGTCTTTGAGATTCTCTTCTTTCACCATGAATATTTGATTTGAGTTAACTGTTCTCTAAAATTGCACACCCACAGTATATTTCTTATTTTCTTTGAAAAATACTGTTTTCTTTTCCAGAGCTGAAATTATTTCGAGTTGAATGAGTAAGGAGAGCAGGAGATTCCCTACACAAGTAGTCAACTTTTAAACTCCAACTCCCTGATCACTCACTCTTGGCGACCAAGTAATATCTGGCAGTACCAGAAGCGAGCTTAAGTAGAAGTCCAGGTGATAGGGGAAGGCACTGGCATTCAATGTCTTAGATACTTTTCTCCCTCCAGGATTAAAGTCTGAACCACCTAAATGACTTGGATGAGACCTATCAAACAAAAGACAGAAGCTAGAAAGGTCCACCACCACCCCAGTTAAGCCTAATGATAGACTCCTAGGAAGGAAACACTGTCAGCCAGTTCTATTTAGATAGACGTTTCCCGCTGGACAGATGCAGTATGGCTCTAAACATACTTAAAATGTGCTGGTATAGTAACCTGGTAAGAATAGCATTAGATTAAATATGTCTCCCTCCTCCTTCTTCTTTTTTTTCCCAGTACTGGAGGGCTTAATCTGGCCTATAGACACTCAGAGTGTGATTTTTTTTTTTTTTTTAAATAAAATGAGTTGTATTGGCAAGACTGAGAGCTGTGGAGAGCATGGAGATTAATAGCACGAAGTGAGAGAAACTGGAGCGCAGGTCCAGGCCTTACCCCTTACTAGCTGTGCAACCTAGGTAAATAACTTAACCGCTCTGTGCCTCTATCCTCTGCTTCACCAAATGAGGATGGTCATATATAACGAATTTATTATATTAACTTTATAATAAAAATCAAATGATACATGTAAAGCCGTTAGAATTGTTGTTGTTTTCATGAAGGCATGAGAAGCTCAGAGCAGAATACAAATGCCAGACTTGTTCTATAGGAAATCTGGTTGCTTTTGGAGGGTTTTGGAGCTGGGAATGATTTTAAAAAATTGGGCTACTTGGGTCATGATGGGACATGTGGAATCTTCTATGCCTCAGATCTCCAGCTTCCTCCCTGAGCAGGAACAGAAGTTGCTTTCAGAGGTCAGTGGGGATAGACCCATGTGGTAGAAGAATATACAGCCAATCTTTCTAAAGGACCACCCCTGCTGTGGAATTGATTAGGAGATACATTCTAATGAACAGAGTGATTACAGCTCAAAAGAGGCCAGCCCTTGAACCCACTCTAGAGAGAGATTCCCCAATTTACCAAGAGCCAATTTTGAAGTTGAATGTACAAAAGCAAATGGGGCGTTGGCACATTTCCCAGTTCTGCTGCTGCTCCCCTTTGCCCTAAAGTCGGCTTCTGGTTCTCTGAATTTAAAAGACAAAATGATTTCAGCAGTCCCCAACCCAGGAGCCAAAATACTAACATGAGAACTGACTGCAGGAAAAGATAACCCATTTTAATTACCTTCAGAATTATGCAGGGATTTGCTCTGGTGTACATTATAATCCCGTTGCTTTGCAGTGTTCGCAGACGCAGAGCTAGCTTAAAGTCCTCTTCTTCGCTATTTTCAGAAAGCCGGTATTTGATGTAACTGTTTCCAGCAAAGCTGAGAGAAGTGTGTCCTGAAAAGACCATTATGAGAAGACACATATGCTTTTAACTTCCAGAAATGAGCAGGGACATATGAAATCACCCAACAACTACCAAGTAAGTTGATTAAAGACCATGGGAAGTTAATGAAGGCATTGAGGAGAAACCATTTTTGATTAAAAACTGGTTCTCCTTTCAGGTCGCACTCTAATTTTGAAGTGAGAAAAATATTAACTAGTTGGATGCCAAAAAATCTTAGTTGTTTAATGCCAAGGGCAACTTGGTAAATTCTATAACCTGAATTTTCTTCTCTGTGCCCACTTTCTAAAATTAGCTCTATTAAAGGATACCCTTCATGTCCACCCCATCACTTAGGCACTCAAGAATCTTCAATGCCATGGAACAAAGGAAAGATACTCCATATTGTCCACATATTCTAATGTCGAACGACTTATGACATTCACACTAATGTTAAAAAAAGGCACCTGATGTAAAGGAAGTCCATGTCACATGCAGTCACAATTACCTTCAGGGTGCCCCTTCCCAGAATTCTTGTCCCTGCTCACATTGCCCAATTCAGAGTTCACCCTGTTTTGTTTTATTTATTTATTTGTTTATTTATTTATTTATTCCAACTTTTATGTTTTAACAAGTAAAGCAACGATTGAAAAGCTGTCTTGCTGGGATAAAAAGTGGAAAGTGTGGATATATACCAAATGGACAATAATTATGAACAATTAAGAGTTTGCTATATAGAAAGTAGAAGGTAGATGGGCAGACAGTGACACCCTGGGGTTCATAGACTTGGCTTTATCGTCATCCTGCACGCCCATCTGCTACGTGCACAGCGTGTATGTTGGGGTGGGGACAGCGTAAATACCTTTTAGTCTGAGCCTTAGATAACTTCAAAAGCAAGTATGCTGGTGATACCTTCACTTCAGGGGCAGCTCCATTCTTGAAACCAACTATAAAAGAGTTTTGGTTTCCATTTTTAAGAACAGTACTTCTCTTTCCAGAGGCTGAATTTCTAGAACCCAGTGCTTATTAGCAAAGTGCCTCACACATACTAGTCATAATTATTTTTTATTCCCACTGTAATTACTATCGTAATCATTACTCAATAACTATTTCTTGGATTCCAAAATTGGTATCAGTATACCTGTATTTTAAATATATCCTCTATCAAAAAGAGTGTTCTCTTGATACCCAACATGAACAATACTCTTTTTAGAAGAAAAAAATGGTAGAAAATACATGAATTAAATGAAGTATTACAATTGAGAGAGGATCATTTGGATTGAAATAACATACATGGTCATTATTTTTCTTTCTTTAAGACACAGAGATGAGCACCTCTCCTTTGGGGAATGCACACTTAGACATTTCCAGTGGAGAGCCTGCTTACTTGGTGCTCTAGGCTGGGCTTACCCTATGGAAGGCACACTGGACTGGCTCAGCCCTACCTTCTGTAGATCTCTATTTTGTGGCTATGGGTTTGTGCAGCCTTCTGAACATCAAAGGTTATGCCACAGATACCCCAACTCCTCTCCTAACCAGTAGCCTTCTGTGTTCCATAATTTCACACCCTTCCCACCCATGTGACACAACTGAAAACACATGCTGTGGTGTCCCCATTACATAAGGAGTCCATAGTCAGTGCAGGTATCCTTAGCATAGGCTCCAGCTGCAGTAAACCCCAAGTACATTCAAGGGTGGATGTTAACTGTGGTCCATTCTGAAGCAGAGTATTGATGCAGACAGAAGTGTCTTCTGGAAGGGCTAGAGCAGTGTAATTTACTACAGGAAAAATACTTTAGGAATATGAATTCATATCCTCATCATTCTACCCCATTCTGCACCTGAGCACTCTCCAAGCTTTCCCGGTGGACACTGGCAGAGGAATGGTCTCCTGCTGGCTTCGTAACCGACACACTGCATGTCCTCTGGACATGGCTTCTCCACGCAAGGATCGTTGGACCCCGGGCACAGTCCTCCTGTGACAAAGGGGGAACACGCATGATCAGTACAAAGGGAATCACCCTACACTCCAGGGAGCACAGAAATGGTTCGAGAGCTGCACTCTGCAGACTTCAAGTGGAGAGACAGACGCTGCACAGAAGCCAGAGGGTCTGAATGGGCTTCGACCGGTATGGGTACCCACCGGATGTCTCTGCACCTGCCCAAAGCTTACTACCAGACTAAAGTCAGTTGGGTGTAAAGAGTAAAAAGAGCTCCTCCTTTTAGGTTAGAACATGCTAAGGTTGTGACTGGACCTCTGACGTCAGCTGAAAAAAGATCACACTACACACAGGCTCTGGTTATATTTCTTAGAGTGAGGTTCCTGTATACTGGGGCTGTCTGAATGCATCACTTGAGTTTAGATTTCTTCTATACTCCTCTCCTGCCCTGAAAAAGCTAGGGATAGGCATCCGAAGATGTTAGCTGTTGTTCCCAGAGTCGGGGAAAAAAGACTTCTTTGAAGAAAAGTATGACTAATTCCAAATTGTGAAAGTACAACTCACATTGTTTCCTAATCCCTCCCGCTACATGCTATTGTATTGATTAGCTGCAAATGTGCCCTACCGCTATCAAAAATAGTAGAATTATCCTTGGGGAAGGAAGGCTTCCTTTCTACTTGTTCGATGTTCACAGCACAGTAAGATGAAAGGTTAATCCCTCACAGAGGAAATCCTGGAAAGCAGATTAACTGATTAAGGCAGAATTCAGGACTCAAGTGAGTTATTTCAGAACAACGGCGATGGCAAATATGGGTCCGCTGAAGGAAGTGCCCTTTTCAAAGGTCTTGGATACTTCAAATGTAATTAGGTCACTTTCGGCCTGGTGAGAGTCTAAGTGGTAAAAGTACTATAGAAAAGGAGACACAAATTAAAAATAACCCACCACAGGGTTAGCAGTGGCCTGAAGGAGCGCCTCTTCTCTGTGAACCCAGAACTTGCCAAACATCAGCAGCTTCTCTCCTGAGCAAGATCTGTCCCATTATCATACTTCTTTCCAACCAAACTCCTTCCTGTTCATTGAGCATGCTGCCACATAATACAGTCATTTCTTTGTCGAGGAGAAAGCAAAATTTTACTGCTAACTCCATACAAACATTTTAAGAACTGTGATCCTTGAGAGGAGCAATATAAGTAGCATCGGCAAACTCAGAATTGATAAATCCTATTTTCCACTTGTTTAGAGCTTGGTCAAAGAAGATAGTGTTGGCAATGGCCCAGCTTACAAAGTGAGAAGATGAAAGGATTTTTAACTGAAAATTTAGAATGATTCCATAAATGGTTCTAAAAGACATGAGTGCCGTGAAATACATCTTTCGATTTTCATCCTAAGAAATCTTTATTCCTGACATTTATTTGTCAGTATTTATGGAATTTAAAAAAGCTGTTCAACCACCTCATAATCTATTGCAAGAGGCTTGTGATAATTAGTTTTTAAATAACTTTTGGTGCATTCATTCAACAAGTAATTTTTTAGGGCCAATGAGGTGGTAGGCCTGGACATACAAAGATCAAAGAAAATGATCCTGCCACTTCCTCCCCCAGGAAACAACATGCAAACACACAATTCCAATACATTAGGGTAACTGCTTTGATAGAGATATGTGAGTGCAGTGGAAGTACCCAAGAAAGAACGATTGTGTTTCCAGGGAGAATGTCAGAAGTTCTCTTAAAGGAAGGGAGTATTTTAAACTGAGGCTTGGAAGATGAGATACTTTGATTAACAAGGTACTGTGTTTCATGGGAATGAACCAACCACAGTTAATGGCTTAACTGCATTCATGTGTTTGTGTTTGTTTCTTTGTGGTACGTTCACAAGTCTACCAGCTGACACTTTGCTGTTTCTGAGTGGTTTCCTTTCTGTTTCTTGTGGCCTGCCCACTTCTAGGTTGCTCCTAAATGTTGACAAGTTAGTATAAGCTCAAAAAAATGCAAACGGAGCACTTGGAGGTGGCATTTAAAAAAATCACTAAATACCTCACAGCTAATAGATGTAACACTCGATTACCTGGATATTTCCTTCCAATTAGACACAGAAATAGTAATTTATGTATTTAAGAAATCAGTTACTTCCCATTCCATGGGCATGCCTCTTTCTGTGACCTATTTTAACCAGCCTAAGGAGAGCCATTCTATGAATTTCTACTAGTCTGAGATATAGCTACATATATTACATTCATAGTCTTTTCTGCTCTAATGCAATGGCTGTGTGGCTAAGAAACATGGCAATATCAAAAATCTAGTTTAAAAGCCACCATTTCAAAGGGGAGAAAAGGATTAGATAATTTCAGACCCATCACAGCAAAGCAATTTTTGCCAACAGGAATTATGGTAACATTTTTTTTTTAAAAAGAGCTGTAAGTGTATATTATATATAAAAGCTAAACACTGTATTTCAGAATAAATAAATATGTGAATAGTTTTCCCTTATATCCACATGTTTTGACCTCTCCTTTTACCATTAGTCCTGCCTGGTAATTAGCACAGGACTTTTCATTTCATCGCCTACATCTCTTCTAGTGGGTTAAAGCACAAAGCCACTTAGACTCACAAGTGGAGTTCAAACTCACAGCTCTTTTTCTTCTTCTTTCCTTATGTCATAACCATAGAACCCATGTAATTAAATCTATTAAATTAATGGATTATATTAGATCCAATCCCTATTATAAAAACTCTAGCTGGAGGATAAAAAATATATTAATATAAATATAATATGTGCATTCTAAAATTAATAATACAAATATCAGATATATAACTATATGTATTTCTATTTGTTTTAGCAGCCATTGGCTCTGATAGGTTTTTTTTTTTAAATTTTTCTTTTTTAATAGGTTTTCTTTAAGGTAAAGGGGACAGTTCTTGGCAAGAGATCTGTCTCTTGATGCTTTTAAAACCCTCTGCGGCCTCTTCCCCAGTCCTATACGAGATGGGAGGAGCCAAAAACATCCAGTATCCAGCTGCTGCTGTCAGCTGGCTCTGCTCACAGTCCACTCTCCTGTGGCTCTAGGATGTACGCAGGCAGAGTAGAGTCTGGAGGTCAGTGTAAATGTGACAGCCTCCTTAGTGGGGGGCAGAGGCGAGCGTGTGTGTGCACAAAATGCGGTCTATTCTGAGAAAAACTTCTAGTTACTAAAAACAGCTTTCACAAAATTAAATACTTCTCATATACAATATTGTTGTTCTTCTCTCTTGATCAACTATGATAAGAAATTAGGGCCTTTTCGAAATAAATATATTGTTAGAGGGACTTGATCTTTGAATGTTAACCCTGAACAATGTTGTGTATCCCACAGCCTCAGATATACTCAGGTCTGGGTCCTGGGGACACATTCCTGGGGATAATGACCATCTTTCTGGCCAAGGCCTTAAATTCTCTAGCAACATAAAATCCAGTATGCTTTAAATGGATGCTGAGGGGTTAACTCGTTTTTCAAAATCACATGTTTATGTCATCCCCTTTTCAGGGAAGTGTATATAGCTACCATTGTATAGAGCTTTACAGACCCTCTCTTTGGTGGCAGAAAGTTCTTCATCAGCTCCGGAGTACCAGAGAAGAGACAACAGTGTCAGTTCCCATTGGCTTTTGGGAGGAACTTTATCTTATTAACTATCATTAAATAATCTAGGTTTAATTAACTTGTGCTGTGATCAGTGACAGCTTGGCGGGCGGGGGCTCCAGACCTACATGCTCGGCATCTCCAGGCATCCATTACTCTGGCGCCAGAACGAGCATGAAGGGAGAAGGGTCCCACTTTATCAAACCAACTGATGCCATTTGTTGTATGTCAGGGCAGGGCAGAAGGAGCAGACATTTTTAGCAACTGTCAGAACATAAAGCAGGCAGAGAAAGCTCTGTTCCTCATTCCCAGGTCCCCTCTGGAAGGCGTGGCAGTGTAATAGAGAATGGTGCTGCGTTGACAAGCAGCAGACCAAGATTTTGGCCCTGAATAGTTATCAAATTTATTTCCTGTATGGCTCCAAACAAGTTGCTTGACATCTCTGGATCTCAGTTTCTTTTTCCGAAAAATGAGGATGATTCTTCATAGAGTTGTAAGAATTAAATAGGCTAATGTATGTCAAAACGACTTGCAAAGAAAAAATAAAAACTTATAGTAAAAACAAATTACTTACAAAATCTCCAAGCTGAAGGTACTAGCTTGACTCTGAGGCATGGCAAGGAGCTGAAAGCAAGTATAATCTTTTCCTTGTTGTCCTTTAAGGATCCAATTCATGATTTGTACATTGATAGACAATGTACATGGGAGGCATAAAAAAAGACCTGGAGCTTTTAACTAATCAGCATCACAGGCCACACGCAGCTGTAGGAGTACCTTTACCATTCTGTCTTGGGCGAAGGTGTTCTTTTCTAAGTCTCTCCACGAGGAGAAATGTGCACACGATGTGGCCATTCTCTGAAAGAAGGTTTTCTACCTTCAGAAGTTTTGCTCAAATGGAAATTTAGGTCACTCTCTACAGAGTTAAAGACATACCATTCACCTGAGCAGAAGCTTCAGCACTTTGGAAACTGCAGGGAGGAGAGTTAATCCTCTTGAGGTTTTAGAAGTTTCTCACCACCACAGTTAAGGACTCGTTCCTTTCATGTCCCCAGAATTCCCACAGCCCCCTGGATAAGTCTATGCCTTTAGGTAACACATCGGTATCTAGTTTTGATTATTATCGCTGCCACTTTTAGCTGAGTCAATCTCTTGATTTACGTCTCTGCCTCATTATACTGGGAATCCAATAACTATTGGTAAACACCCTGAATTTACATGCTTCGTCAAGATGTCATGTCTTGGCAAATGCCACATAAGAAACTTCTCTCTTAATTCCTGGCCTGCATGAAATTTTAAAACACATTCTCCCAAGGTCTCTTGGCTTTGAAGTGGTCTCTTGTGGTTCTCCCGGAAGCACAGAATCATTTGTAATGGCACAGCCATATGTTCTGGATGATTTTGCTAAAGTACAGTTTCATTAAAGATGACCTCTCTGGGGTAGTTGCGTGTGGGTAAAATATATGAGGGAATATCCATATACTGAGAAGTTGGTATCACCACCAGGGTGATCTGATCGCCTGCACTGCAAACCTCTCCTGGCACTTTGGGACTCATGTGTGCTGGAGATGAGGGATCTGCAGAGACGTATCTGCTATGAATCAAAAATGAAAACCTAGTTTGCAGAAGAAATCTGATTAAGATTCAGAGACAATATTGACAGTTATTCTAAACCACTGGGATTGGGACTATTGACTCTCCTGTAGGATTTAGATTTAACAAGCCCCAGCCCAAGTGCAAATCCAATCTCAGATTTTTCTCTGCTTTTAAAAAATCATTAAGTGTCTTACTGCCTCAGAGAAGACATCATCATTTTATTTTATTGTGCTTATTAGCAGCATAATACCATGGCTGCTATTATAGGCTCTGTTTACCTGTCAGACTGCATTCCTCCCCAGGAGTGCCCTGGCTCCCCACCATCCAGTCCAACCGAGCTCTTTGTCATTTGCCCATTGCTGGTTCATGTTCCATGAGGATGGAGACCACGTCAGCCTCACTTACCACCGTATCTCTCCAGCACCCCAGCCAGGCCATGGTATAGTATTCAATTCACTTCGGAGTGAATGAACAAATGAAAGGGTGTCCAAATCCCTGAGCCTTTCTCTTCATTTCTCCCTCTGCTTAAAATACATTCCCTGCTTGGCAAAGACCCAATAGGCCCAGCTGCATTGCTTCTAATGCCTTCTGTGGACTCCTACAAGTAGGACTGAGGACACCCCCTTTATGCCTATTCTTTGACCCACTTACAGCTCTTTATTAGTTCCTATTTGTTTACAGCCAAGAAACGAAGGAACTTCTGCTGTTGTCTAGGAAAGGAGTATTCAAGGGGTCATAATGACTATCCTTAAATATCTTGTAGAGGAGGAGCTAACCAGGTCAGGTTCTGTGTGGCTCTACAGGATGGAGTTGGGTGACATTACAAGGATGCAAACTTTGGTGCACTGAGGGGAGAAGGTTGTCCCAGGTCCATCTTGTGAGGTAGTGAGTGCCTGGCACTGGTGTTCAAACGTTGGCTGAATTGCTGTGCCAGGAGTATAGTAAACAGGATGTCTATCTATAGTAGGTGGGGGGTTGGATTAGGTGACTTTCCAGTTCCTTTTAAATCTGTGCAGATGTGGTAGGTATAATGGTTAGGAATCTCGGCTCGGCCATTTACTGGCTCTGTGAACCTGAGCAAATCAGTTGACCTTTCCAAATCTTAGTTTCCTTAACCTTTGAAGAAAGTTAATGATACCTACCCTTTGGGGTTATCGTAAAGGTTAAATGCAATTATATATATATATATATATATATATATATATATATTTTTAAGCTTGGTAACTGGCTATGACTCAATATATGTTAGTTGCTACGTTTGTCCCTGCCTTCATCTATGCACTGAATTGCACCATTTCTTACCTCCATTCCTTTGCTCTAATGCTCTTCGGCCTGGAATCCTCTCTCCCCATCACCTGCCTAATTCTAGGCATCTTTCAGATCTAGCTCAGGTGGCATCACCCTCAGTGATGTGCTTCAGTGCTCCTCCTACCTCCCCGAGCAAACTCTTTCGACCCGTAGGCCATGGTTGAAGGCATGACTGCTGCTCTATTACCTCTGCTGGTATCAGTGCTTCACGTGGAAAACTTTCCATTTATTTTATCTGGAGTTCTAGGTTCCATTCTGTGTTCCATATCCAGGACTTCACAAATCAGGCATCTACTCCTACCATCACTCACAAACACACTGGTCTTAAACTCTGATGGTCTCATGGGGAGTCCATTCTCCTGGACATGTCTATTTTTTTGATATATTTCTATACCAGACTTTTGGAAACTCAGTGAAAATTTTCCAAAATGGACAATCAGCCCAGCCCCACGGTCTGCCCCTGATTCTCTGTCTGGATGCTTTCACTGTAGGGGTTCAAGTGTATCAGTCATACCCTATTCATTTAAGTTGGTGTCCGATTTCTTGGCAAAGTGCCGATGTTCACTGAATATCTAAAGTTTACCAGGCGCTATCTCATGATATCAGAACTTTGTATCTCTTGCACTTCAGTTCAAACGTAATGTTCGATGGCGGCTGGAATTTAATAAGCCTATTTGGCACTAAAATTAAAGTTTGTTCTCTTTTGTCAAAGCAGCTCACCATTTTGGTTCAAGATGCTAATGATATTAACTGGACTCAAAAAAACGCGTGAGAAAAAATTGGGAGGACGATAAGACGTTGAGGCCAAGTCTGTATAAATATTACTATAGAGCTCAGAATGGGTAGCTACATCTATCTATCATCCTAATTATTCTACCACGTGGTGGAAAAGTCCATTTATGAATCTGCTGATCTTCCAGGGTAAACCAATGAGTGGCCAATATTAGTTGTGTGTGTGTGTTGGGGAGGGGGGCATTTATTGAATCCAATTATCTCTCTTTTCCAATAAATGAGAAGATGCCTAAAATGCCTTATGCTTTCTTTAATAGTTCTTTCCTATATCTTTATTTAAGACGACACTTTATAAGAAGTGAGAGAGCTGTTACTATTATAACTAAAAGCTTGCTCCCTTGAACCTGGGGGAAATTTATTCTACTTTATCTTGCTGTGAGACTTCTCGAAGTTTGATTTCCTGACAACTAGCATTAGAATCACCCAGGCTTCATATGTAGATCCCAGGCTTCACCCAGAACCTCCTGTTATATCTGAGTTATATAAACAGTGGGTATTTCTAGTAAGCCCCATGCACACTGGAGTTTGAGAGACCCCTTGCCATCCTGAGATGGTATCGTGAGGCTAGAGATCATCTGATGGGGAAAATGAGGTTATTTGAGTATTCCTACAGAGTACATAGCACTGAAGTTATGATTCACATAAAAAATGGAAGAGCGCCTGTTCTTAAGAGGCTGATAATAGAATAGGGGCCAAAGATGAACCTTACTGAATCAGCATGATACTCTTACCAGCTGTGTGGCGCTAGGCAAGGCACGGAGCTGCCATATTTATAAAAAGGAGGTTATATATTGCCTGCTGAGATAGGACTGGATGGGCCAGATGACCTTTTGGAATCCTTTTAGCATTAAAACCCAGAATTTTATTTTATAGCTCAATTATAAGAGTGACTTGAAGGTGAGAAGAGGCTCTGAGGCAGACCTGTGTGCACAGAGCTCTCACTGAGGAAATGTTTGCTTTTCAGACGAAGCCCCCTCATGGGATGGCGGGGGGCTGAATCACAAAGAATTCCAGCATTCTGGGTTTACTGGGAGCAGAAAGGTTTATGGGGACTAGAGAACATCACCTTGAAACTTACTGAATTTAAAATATTAGTGTCTCTTGCAAAATGCAGAACAAGCTCCCCTCTTTCCAACAAAAGTCAACTCTCTAAATTCCTCCTTTAAAGAAATTCTGCGAAGTCTGCCCTCCCCCTGTCTCTTCTTGATGAACTCATACTCATTCCTCAGACCCAGCACCTGGGTGGTCTCTGGTACACAAACGTAATGGAGGGCTTCCCCCTGGCCACAGTAGGGACTCTGTCCTTTCTATTCCCTAGCATTTATTAAATAACTCTGTTATTGCGAACAGGTACTTGCAAGCAGACTTCATGGCAGCCAGCTCCTAAGGGTAGGGACTGTGTCCTTTTACTTTGAATCTTCAGTGCCTAGGACATTGCTGTCTCCACGGATTTTTGCTGAATGAAACAAGTTTACAGAGCACAAGGATTCATTAGCTGGTTTAGTTTCTCCTGCAGGGTCTGCTCTGTCCTGTGGTGAACATCTTTTGAACCCTGCTATGAATCACTGCAGGAGGTCCTAACAGAGCTTTGGTGCATAAATCAGCTTGCCTACAGAGGAAATCTAGGTAAGGCCTGGACAGCTGGCATTCATAAATTCTGCATGTTGGTGGCATCTGTCACAAAGGCATTGCACCTAGCATGCATGCTCTGAGTTACTTTGGAGCTAATTTACATATTCAACAGGTCAGACATCACTGCATCTACCTGATGAAAACACAAACAGAATTCGCTTAGTACCACAGAGTGAGTGGCTGGCACTCTTCTAAGCTGCTTGGAGGCTGTCGAAATGTCTCTTAAAGAGAACTGTGATCTCTGTGGTCTTCCTCCGATAAGCTTATTTTCCAAACCACAACCCAGAGCTTTATATAAGGGAAGCGGCCAGGGGCCCTGCCTGTCCCTGATTACCTAAAGGGATGGTTTACAAATCGCCTCTCTTCTGGCCACAGTCCCTTTGGGCCAAGTTCACATTGGCTAGAAAGACTCCGGGTGTAGTTGTCTTAGAAGAGGGCAGTGAATTTATGGCTCCACATGTCAGAGAGAGGAAAAAAGGGGGAGAACAATGCTTCTTGCTGACCGCTGTGGGCATGTGACTCTGTGCAGTTATGGCCTCTGACCAGAAAAGGTCAAGGTTCAGTAACTCTAGTTACATCAACAAACATGAAGCATTCCATCTCTGCCATTCTGAGGGCTGAATCCATCCCTTGACCATGCTCCCAGACATCGGCCCCCTGTTTTTCACTGAAGCAAATCTAACTGCCCTTGCCCTATGCAATAGCTTCCTAACTTGTTTCCCTGCCTCTGGCCTGGCCCTGTCTAATCCAAGCCTTTCTGCAGCCAGCATGCTTCTTGCGAAAGACAGAGATGATCCTGTCACTTCTTCACTTCAAATCAGCCCATGGCTTTCACTGCCCTGGGATCATTTCTACAGTCTTTATCCTGGCTAACCCTTGTGTGGTCCCTTGGCCTGCTCGCAAATCTGATTTGTCCTTACTTCCTGCTCCTCCCAGCAACAGGAAATATCTTTTAATCCCCTCAGTGTAGGTTGCTCTCTTGCCCTTAAGCCTTCCTCATGCCCTTAAGCTACCCCTTTGCCTGGAACTCTCTCACTCTACTACCTGTTTTCACAAGTTTAATTCCTATTTAACCTTTATCTCAGCCTAGAGATACTCCTTTAGGAAATCTTCCCTCTGGACTGGGTCCTCCCACAGGACTGTGTACTTGCCCTAACAATCTTACCAATGTATGGGCTTAAGCAAGCCTGTTTTTATTTATTTATTTATTTATTTATTTATTTATTTATTTATTTATTTATTTATTTATTTTCTCTGTGTTACTCATAAGCCATGGGAGCAAGGGCCGAGCTTATCATGTTTACTCCTGTATCCGCCCCGACCCCAGCATCTCTCACGGTGACTGGACAACACCTATCAGGTGGTCAGTAAACATTTTGTTGAGTGAGTGAATGAACAAATGCATACTTACCAGGAATGATAACCTGGTTTACTGAAATCTCAGGAGATGGGGTGGGAGGGAGCTCTGAAGTGTACTCACCGTTACAGGTGCAGCGTACGTTCCTGTAGAAACGCGGGCACACAAAGCTGATGCGAGCCGTGCTGTAGGTCATGAGTGCGTGGGAATCCAGCGACAGGCCCTGCTCGCAGTGCTGCTCCTGACAGTCCAGCCCCGAGCAGTTCTTCTCCAGGATGGCGGAGATGCGCATGACGTTCTCCAGGTGTCGCCTGGCGTTGGACAGCTTCTGGATCAGGTAGGCTGGCTTGTAGAACTCACTGCTGTGCATCTCCACTGCAAAGAGCATGTCCAGCTGGCTGGTGCCCGCCACGGGCTGGATGCTGATGATGCGCAGGCTGTCCTGCTTCTGGGTGAGGACCGCGTTCCGCAGGGTGCGCCTGAACCCGTGCATGTGCAGCCCCACGAAGTCCTCGGGGGACACGTTCTCAAAGCGAATGGTGACGGTGTTCTGCAGCATCTCGTGCACCAGCTGCTCCACATGCACGACCACATCGATGGGCACCTGGAAGCGGCCGTCACTCACCGACACATTCAGGACGTACTTGCCGCTGTCCAGGCCTCCCAGGGCAATGATCTTCCCATCGTGACTGTTCACTTTGAACAAGCTTTTCTGCTGTGATTTCAGGGCAAATGTAAGCACGTCATACATGTCTTGATCTGTGGCGTGGATCTTCCCAATGACCCCACCTGGAAAGTCATCCTCCATGGTGACAATGAAAATTTCCAGAGGGATGGCTGTGGGCTTGTGGATACTTTCCTCAATGACCCGCACACGGATGTAGGAGTGAGAAACTTGCTGGGGTTTGCCAGAGTCTTTTGCCTAAAACAACCAAGAATGGGAAAGGCAAGGAACTAAGAAAAAATCATAATCATTTTTAAAAAAATGACAAAACTTGAAAGATGTCTCCTCCTTTAACCACATTCGCTTCTTTCTCTAGTCCCTGCCATTAGTCTGCAAAATGCTGAAGACGTGCATTTAAGTAAGAGGAGTGATTTATCATCTTTAGTCCCTATATGTACACTCTGTTATGGACAATAAAATGTGGCAGGGAATAGGGAAAGAGGCTAGAGGGTGCTATATGCCCCGAACAGGCTGGCCTTCTTTTAATTTTGGACAGAAGCCACAAGGCAACCTCGTAAAGTGTCACTGCCACTTTCAGAAAAACATTTGGTTCTCTTTAGATTCTTTCCTTTAGATTGGACCAGATGGCACACTTTCTGCACACTTAAGACACATTATTTAAGTGGGAATTGCACAATATTAAGGTTTAGGATAAATAATGGTACACTAACGGGAAAAATAGGTAGCCAAATAAAACCTTTTTGTCTTCCTTCTTTATATCTGAATAATGGAACAACCAAACTGACAACAGATCTTTACTGAACACCTGTCAGTGCTGTAGGGCTTCAGTGAAAGGCAGATTCCTGTGGGCTCAGTCCCTAGGGAAGGTGTCTGAGGATGTGGGCCTGCAGTGGACCTTATAGGCTGGATGGGTTCTGAGGAGGTACGACCTTGTATGTGAAAAGCAGTGTAAAAGCAGGGGCTTGGGCATCCCATAAACCCGAGTTTGAATCTTAGCTCCAATGCTCACTACATGTCTGGCTTTGAGTAAGTTACTTAATTTCTCTGAGCTTCAGTTTTTATATCTTTAATATGAGTCAAATAGTAGTGTCTGCCTCACAGGATGCTTTTAAGAATTACAAGACACGGTGACTGCAAAGTACTTAGCATAGGCCTGACCTATAGAAGTATTGAGTACAGGAGAGTTAATTGGATTTTTGTTGTTATTATTACCATTGCCACATGCTTTATTTGATGGACTATGTGAGCCAGAGATGCTGATGTGGAAAATTCACGTAAGAAAAGATACATTTAGCAAATTCAGTTGAACTTGAAGTGAAATGGTGGAGAGCCTCAAAGGATAGTTATGAGTTTGGACTTTATAGGCCAGAGGTTGTTCACTCAAATGTCAGAGGCCAAAAAGATGACAGAAGGCATGAAGCTTATTGGTGTAAGGTGACAGACTAGTGTACCTCTGGCCTGAGAGGGGCTGGAGAGTCATGTCTACTTAAAGACCCTGAAATTCAAAATCTGAGAGTTTGGGCCAGAATTTAGCCTATAGGCCACAAATTTTTAGACACTGAGCAGCCACAGAGCATTTTAATTTAGGACAGGGGTTGACACACTTTTTCGGTAAAGGGCAAGATAAGAAACACTTTAGACTTTGGTGGTTATATGATTTTTATTGACTACTCAGTTATAATTCTAGCTTGGAGCCAGCCACAGAGCACATGTATGTGAATGGGTGAGATTCTGTTCCAATAAAACTTTACTTATAAAAACTGGCTGAGGACATGATATGGTCTAGTGGCTGTAGTTTCGTTCCCTTGGTTTAAAGGAATAATATAATCAAAGTGAAATGATTAATCTGGGAAGGGTATAGAGATGGATCAGAAAAAAATGAGGCTGAAGGCAGAGGAATGACCTGGGAGGCTTCTTCAGTAGTATAAGGAGGGGACCATATAGAATAAGGTGAGGCATGACTAAGACAATGTAACCGACATACTCAGGGGCCTTATGAAGGCAGAAACATGGGACTTGGTGTTAATTTAATATAAGGGTCTAGGAGGAGAAAGCTCTCTACACTTTTTACAAGTCTGAGTTATGAAATATGCTTTCTAACAACCAGAGAGGGTATGCAAAGAACTGTACTAGCTTCAGTGAGACGGCACTAAAATTTTCTCCCTGCACTTCAGTACCTTTATTGTGATATAAAATTATTTACATAATATTGTTGGAGAGTAGGTAGTAACTGAAGTGTTCATTGATATCTCAGGGCCAGAAGTCATTAATTTGGAAGGTATGGAATAGAGTAAGCCTTAACTTATCAAAAAAATGTATCTAATCAAATGCTATCCAAATGAAGAATTACTATTGTTATTATTTCCACCATTAATAATGATTTTAGTTTGCCTTTAATGACAATTGTGGGTTAAAAAAAGTTACTTGGTTTCACTGATGGAACACAAATCTTGGTACTGGTGAAATTCATACACAAGAATTTTTGGTGCTCTCTCGATTCCTTTTCCTATCCACGCCCTTTCCATATCTGTTACTTTTGTCTCCATCCCATTCCATTTTAAACAGGCCAGTGACCTTGAGGGAGTAGAAATGTTAGGAGATCATTGCCGTCTGAGAGCCTGACCCCCTCCTGCCTCATCGGGAAAACTTACCAAGCAGAGGTCTCTTCAGAAGCAGAGGCTGTGACATGGTTCGATCACATTAGGACTAAGATTGGTAGCTTCCCCAAGTGGGGTGTGATGTGATAAATACTGTGCAGTACAAAGCAGAAAGCCTTGACTACTTAGTTGTCTTTGGGGGTCAATTAGAACCCCAGGAATTTTCAGAATGTAGATTTAAACCTGTTGATTGTGTTCCTGGCACACCCTACAGGAAAGTTCTTCCTGAACAATGATACTTCTCTTCCTTCCTGTTCAATTTCACACACAAGGGCCGCTTTTATTGGTGTGAAATTGAATTTGAGATTAAAAGGCGAACGTTCCTGCATGGTAATGAATTATGTTGACTCGCTTGACAAAGGAAAAGCAACTAGCGGGCACAGACACAAGCATGAGAGGAAGACAGCCTGACGTGGATGGAGAACAAGGTCATACCTGGACACACAGCACAAATTCTGGAGACTCGGTGTGTTGGAAGACCACGGCTGACCGCAGGATCCCATGTGGGTCCAACACGAACTCCTTTTCCTCATTTCCAGACAAAATAGAGAATGAGAAGGGAGGCCCATTGTGAAAGGAGTCTCTGTCTGTCACCACCAGCTGCAAAATGCTGGTGCCTACTGGCTTATTTTCCTGCATAAAAGAGTATATTAAAAAGGAAGATAAAATTACACCTCTCTTCACATTTTAAGAAACCCCATCATTACCGGCTGAGAGTGCTGTGCTAGAAAACAGGGCTTTAGAGAAAGGGATTCCCTGTGATATTATCTTGTCTTCTGAAAATACACTGGCATCTGTAAGCATCATGTTTCCCATCCTTGGCTGCCTCCCCGCAACTGCCCCATGAGACAATGAGCTGTGGGTAAGAACACAGGATTCTGCTTTGAATAGGTTTATAGGTTCTACAAATGGTACTGCTACACCTTGTCCTCAGATAGGCTGGAAATGCCCTGAGTTCCTGCACAGCTCTGGGAATACATGGTGCTCGCCAGGCTTCATGACTATGTTACAAATCCTCAGGCCAAGAAAACATGAACCTTTCGAGATGGGAAGCACTTCCTTACACTTGTCACAACACAATTATGCTGAGGTCCAACACTGTGACACGATGTCACAACATTGGACTTTTTGGGGGGACGTCCTGGCAACTTCCCAGTAAATACACAAAGGCATATGCGAGGTGGAAAATGGGGCTTTACACCCCACCCCTCGGAACACAGTTTTGCCATGTTTCTCAAGGAAGGGGAAAGGGATAGACTATTTCTCAACTGGAAAATGAAGAGAAAAGAAATCCCTAACTTCATCAGAATTTTTGGAAGCTCTGATGTTATTATGCAAGCATTATTTTGCGAAACCTCTCTGCCTTTTCCCCCAAAATGGAAACACAGAGGCTCTTTATCTCTCCTTCTTGGGTCAAAGGTTATATCTTCACTTTGAAAATGCCAAATTAAATTCTTCTGTGGCTCAGGGATTGGTTCCCTGGCCCACTCTGTTTAGACTTTAGCATTACCACGGCTTGGGCATGAAGTCAGTTTCATTAGTTCAGGCCTTCTGATGACATTGATTTAGGATTAAATGAGTTTGGGTCACAGAGATGAAGACAATGATACATTGCATTTTGGAGGGGAGTCATGCATGGGGCAGACACACTCAGGTTTTATGTGCTGAATTAGCTTTATGAAAACCATGTGTTGGAATAAGAAAATTATTCTGGGTTGGAAAAAGGGAGAAACACTTTTTGAAGGAAAAAGAGACAACGGCCTCAGACATATCTTGTTTTGCTCCTTAACTGGCCTTTCGGTCATCAAGAACTAGACATGGTCTCCCTCTAAAATCGGTCATAGAACCGCCTCTGCCCAGCAGAGATTTACTATTTCATACTGACAGCATACTCGGCACCGCACAACATAGAAGATTTATTGATTTGTCTGTTCAGTCTATAAAGGCTATTTCTTTCATAGGGGAGAAAGAGAAGGAGAGAAGGAGAGAGGGAGAGAAAAGAGGGAGAGGGAGAGGAAGAGAAAAGGGGGTGGGGAGAGAGAGAGAGAGAGAGAGAGAGAGAGAGAGAGAGAGAGAGAGAGAGAGAGAGAGAGAATGAATGTATGCCCTGGGGTCACTATCTAAGAAAAAAGGGTGAAATATAACACAGACAGGCCCTGGCACTGCAGATATGAGCCGCGGTCACTGCTCACAGGCTGAGGTTCTCAATTCTCTCACTGCTGACTTCCTGTTGTGCATGTGAAAACAGTCTGTCAAGCTGATGGATGTGTGTCATAAAACTGAATGTTGAGTAGGCAAAGCCCATTCTGTTTAGGGGTGAGCACACAGAGGCGTTGAGAGGCAGAGAGTGCCACTGTGGGTGGCAGCCATGGAGAAAAGCAGTCTTCGAGAAAAGGAATGGAGGGAGGTGCAGACCCTACATGAAGCTATGTAGAAGCAGGAGAGGGATAAGAATGCACAGCTGCTGGAAAAAGCATCAGAAGGAAGAGGAAACCAAAATACCACTGGTAAAGGAATCAGGTTTCGCTGACAAAGGGGTAGGAATGAAGCAGAGATATGCTAGCTTTGTGAACACCTCTCAGCCTAATCCCCAGACAAGTAAGTGGTGCAGCGGGGAGCCAGCTATGCACTGCCAGACTCAAAGTCTTGAATGTTATTCCGTAGGGGCCCCTCCTCGAGACCTGGCTTACTCTCATCTTACCTTCCACCCACAAAGCCCTGGGAAAACTTGGGGGTTTCCAAGGCCAAATTGGATCAGGCAAGAGCTGATTCTCTAGAATATCTGTGCGTGCCCTGCCCCCTCCAAGTCCTCCACACTGACAGTATTCCTGGACTGGATTTCCCTGGCCTCACAAAGTTGGGCTTGGAGCTTCCAGAGATACTGAAAGTGGAGGTGGCTTGGTACCTAGTGCTATGCTCATGAAAAATCGCCTTCTAAATAAGAAAAAAACAGATGGGAACAAGAGTCATTCCCTCTGATCACACAATACTAGCAGTTATTCTATCCTGCAGTCTAATTTTAAAGAGCAAGTAGATTTAAAGTGCTAAATGAATTACTTATGGGAAAGTGATTTAATGAATAGTGACTCTATCCTGATGTCCAATCTCCCTTTGACTGATGGTATGGTTTGTATCAATTTCCCTCCCACGCCAGAATAGCATAAAGTGGCTTAAAGGCAACCTGTCATTGTGGAAAGAGAATAGGTTTTGTGGAAGACGGACCTGAGTTCAAATCCTGATTCTACGACTTAACAGCTGCACGCTCATGGGGGAGCTACTTAACCCCTCAGAACATTAGCTCCTTCCCTATAAAGTGGGGGCTGATCTACCATCCCACTTCATAGGGCTGTGTGGGGACAGACGATGTATATAACACTCCTGACACTTGAAAGAACCCCGCCGGTGATAGTGTTTATCAAAGTTTAATAATTAGTTGCAATAGAAGAATTCAGGCTCTTTTCATACCAGCTATATGACAGGATGAGTTGACAATAGGTAAAAATAATAGTAAACCATGATGAGTAAACCACAGGAGAGGAAGGAGGCCTAAGGCATAAGAACAAGTGCCTGGTAGCAACATTTGCTCACCTGAATCACAGCAGTGTAGTTAGCAGGGGTGAAGACTGGGCTGTTGTCGTTCACATCAGAAATGTCAATGTTGACGGTGGCAGTTGACGACATCACAGGAATGCCGCTGTCTACTGCCTGGACCAGCAGGGAGTATCCAGACACCTGTCAAAGCACAAAGGGCTGACAGTGAAGAAGCGCAGCACCTCTTCCCTTCTGTGCACACTCAGAGGTGCTGCAGGCTCTGCTCTGCTTTGCTGAGGATCAGCCATCTTCATTTGATCTAAACCAAGCTTTCTCAATCTCTGCACCAGTGTCATTCGGGGCCAGATAATTCCCTATTGTTGGGGGCTGACCTGTGTATTGTAGAATGTTTAGCGGCATCCCTGGTCTATAAGTACTAGAAGCCAGTATCACCTCCTGCCAGTCTATGACAACTGAAAATGTCTCCAAACATTGCCATATGTTCCCTGGGGGGCAAAACCATCCCTGGTTAGAACTGCAGCTTTCGGCCTTTGTTCAAACACAATCATTGTCAACACGATTTGTCTTACTTATCAGTTTTGATACTTTGGGAGTTATGGAACTGTCTCATCCCATGAGGGCCTTCTGCTTCTTTTCCACTACTAGACCACCTTTTTCCACATTTAAAATTTCTCTCTGAAGACACATTTTTGGTCAAAACAGACAGTGTTTAGAAACTAAAGTTTCACTTTGGACAGAGGCGTTTTCTGAATCATTCTTTTTGACCTAGATACCTTCGAATGATCCTTTTGGGTCTGTTCACCTAGGGCTGAAGCTGCTTATGAAACCAGGACCATAAGATCTCAGTGCTGAAGACACTTTTCTGTCTCCTTGGTGTAGGAAGGACCAAAAGTCAAACCATCTTGAAAATACATATTTGCTTTCTTCTTTAAAGCACCCACAAATAAGAAACTGCCCGCACCTATGGGGAGAACATGCTCTCGAAGGTCTAACCCAAGCACACCTTGCTGCATCTCAGCCCATCCCTATTTACTGTCACTATTTACAATGGAGAATCTTCCTTTTGGAAGCTCATGGAGCTTGTCCCTGATTCCATAAAGGGATGGGTGAGAATGGGAAGGGAGCTGGCCTAAACTATCTTACCCGTTCTCGGTCCAATTTCTTCTTAACCTTCACAATTCCCAAGACAGGATCCACAGAAAATTCATTGTCCCGATCTCCGTTCACAATGGAAAAATGAATTTGTCCATTGGGCTGGCTGTCTGCATCTTCTGCTATTAACTTCATGGGACACAAGCAAAACGATGACATAACACAAGAGAAGAGGTTTATTCTTAGGGTGCCAGGTCTGCACGAATGGGCACAGCTCTAACATTTTTCTTGGGCACTGTGCTCACTGGTGACAGTGATCATGTCCCCAATGGAAGAGACAGTTGGTTGGCTCAAGGAGGGAAGCAACAGTTGCCAGAGCCGCCATTTTATTTCTGTTCAGTTTTGCCTGACTACAGCCTGATTCTTGTTAGACTTGATTTTCCTCAGGCCTTAAGCTAGTAAAGACAGAACGCCAAAGCGAACTGACAGGGATACTTTCCTAATTCTTTCCCAATTTTGCAAAAAACGAGGAGTCTCTGCCACTGAGCTGGGCATTCTCTAAACCTATGCATTTCCATGTTTGGAAAGCCCAAGAAAAATCCCTTTCCCACACAGCCAACAAATCCCCACTGTCTGCTGCTGATGTTGGAATTTATATATATATGAAAATAGTTTCATAATGTCCGTGAAGGAGAGAGGGTCTGGGAGATGTATGTGTGATGTATAAAGAATGCATACCTACAACCTAGTGCTGCAGGAGCCATAGATAAGGATGGAGAGTAGAGCCCAGGGATGGTGAGGATGGCGAGGATGGGACTCACTGCTTCCAAAATGTAATTTGTAAGTCTAAGAGAGCCTGCGTTCTCACCCACACATGGCTCGCTCTTACTGGTATTAGAAAATGTTCTTTCTGGAAAGAGTTCCTTTAAGAGCAGCTTATCCATCTTAAACTTGCTCCCATTTGTAGCTGCCCTACCGTGTGTGTGTGTGTGTGTGTGTGTGTGTGTGTGTGTGTAGCAAGGCAGGGAGAAGTTTTATTTTATCCTTAGCCACCTAATAACTCATCATCTAAGGTCACAAAGTATTAGGAGCCACCATTAAAAATTCATTTCATGATGTGTTTTGTTTTCTCAAAAATCACTCCTGGGAGGAACGTGATTATTGGTCACTTGCACCTTTACATGAATGAATTTGTCAGACCCTTTCTAATAGACAAACTAGAGAAGAAGCAGTTGAAAGCCTAGTGCCTGACTAGAGTTCTTGGGGACAGAAAGGACACTGAAAGGAGAAAATATAAAGAGAATTCAAGATGGACTTTGTTCACTTTTTCACTCTATTGAGGATTATTACTCCCAGACATCTGGATCTCCCACTGGCACATACCAAAATGACAGAGTCCCCAACCGAGGCATCTTCGCTTATGACAGCACTGTAGACATCCTGGCTGAACTTGGGAGGGTTGTCATTCACATCCGTGAGGTTGATGTTGACAGTGGCCACGGCGCTGAGAGCTGGGGTGCCCCCATCTTTGGCTTCCACCACTAGGTAATACTTTTTGCATAATTCATAATCCAGGACTTCGGAGACAGAAATACCCCCTTTGAAAAAAATAGGAGCTTTAGATTTGATTAAGAAAAAACATTGGTCAGCAGTTCCATTATTACGGAAATATTTATAACATTATCTCTAGCCAAAAATTTTAGATCTTCAGGAATTTGTTTATTTAATGCCCCGCTGAAAGCATCCAGAGTCTGACTGATGCTGTCAGTTAAAATAAAGCTATCCATCAGACACAACACTGAAGAAATTAAGTCTTTGCATGTTTCTGAATAGTTTTTGAAGTTCTCTCAAGCAGCCCGAAAGTCTCTGGCATTATTTACCCTCACACAACTAGAGAGTAGGGAGAGGAACAACATACTTGATAAGTGTCTTCCAATGAGTGTTCAAGTGGACTCAGGCTGACCGAGGGTGAGGTGAATGAGATTTGTGGGTACGAGTAGATGATGCCGTTCATCATTAGTAAGTAAATACCTGCAAGCTACACTGAACTGAATAATCACTATGGTGTCTTGCTAAGTTACAATGTACTTATCTAAAACTATTATGGTACAAAGAAGGTAAAGACCTCAGAAATCTCAAAGTCTAGTGACATAATGGAAAATAAAATACCTGGGAATCAGCAGCTGAATATTAAGTGTGAGTTCTGTGTCCACAACTATAGAACAGAAATAATCCTGTGTCATGGAGATCTTTAAATTAAGCAAGTAGAACAGGTGAAAGCAGCTAGCTGGGTGCCAGCCCTAGGAGAAGCTCCAGGAGTGCTATCTCCCCTCTCGCCTGCCCCATCCTAGCCCTCTCTGATGAGGACCTGATCCTTCATTCTGCAACTGGTAAGTGGTCACTGTACTGCCTGCAGAGCAGTTCTCAAAAGCACTGACCTTTCTCTCATGAGAAAAACAATCATTAGGACCAAGGTATGTCACATGCATTCACATTTCCAGGCAGGCAATTTCTCTAGGAGCTAGGGCTGCCTTCCTATCTAAGGTGAGAAACAAGTCATACCTATAACAAGAGCCTTTTTCTCCTCATAATTAAGTTTTCTTAGCAATTATCATCCTTAGTGCTTTACGTTACACCCTAGTCTCGTTATCCAGTGCCAAATTTAAACAGTACTTAACCATTTCCCCATGGTGTTGATCCACAAGGGCCATAATGAGACAGGCTAAGGCTAACATATATTTAAGTGAAGAAAAACCCCATACATTTTAATTTGAAGTAATGACCTTAATAAACCGAGTTACTGCTGGGAGAAGATGCTAATGTAATTCCCTCATCGATATTTCCACATCCTATAGTTAAGACAGGGACTGTATCTCCTTCACTTTTTGCACCCCCCAAAGCATAGCAGTGTAATTTAGAGGTTAAGTGTATATTCTAAAGTCAGAAAGATCAAGTCCCGGATCCCCCACTTACTCACAATGAACAATGGGGAAATTATTTAACCTCACTGAAGTTGTTTTTCTCATACGGAAAATGTGAGAAATAACTAATGATTTAATAGGAACTGGCATATTCAGCATGTTAAATAAGCATTGCTAATTATGCTAGTTTCTTCTTTGTATTTACTGGACTATCCACAGGAGGATGGATTTCCTTTGTCATGTTGGAATTATGTCCAATGGCTAGAGGTGTAGGACTCACCTTTCTTATTTGCAAAGTGGGACTGCCTTGCTTATTCACAGGGGAATGAACAAAAGTGAACATCTATGAAAGTGCTTTGGAAATATTAATACATTCCATGAAAATAGAAAGGCGACTATGTTTACTTTCAAAGAACATCCAAACTTGTATTCTGAATGACCATCTTTAGTCACCCAGATTGCCCCTAGCAGTTATTAACTCCCTAATGAGGGTTTGAAAAGTGTGTGATGAGAAATGACAATGTTCTGACTAGGAGCAGCAAACAGGCCTCAAAAACGGCACCAGTTCCAGCTGACCGGGGTGCTGGGTTGAGAAGGCCTGCAGGTCACTGTTAGATCACTTACCAGTGACTGCCTTGGTAGGTGACCAGCAAGAGTGGCAGCCTGAGTGTGGACAGTGGCAAGTGTACACTAATCTCTGAGAGCACTTAAACATATAAACATATGATCCAAGTTAAAAAAGAAAGAAAGAAAAAAAAAATGAAAGAGAGAAACAAACAAACCCTATTGCTCGGTTGTGCAAACACTACTTCCTCTTCCCCTCTAGGAATTACATTATTGCTCCCCAGCCTTCCTATGGGAAATCTGGGAGCCAACCTGTGGATCAAGTATCTGCCAAGTGAGCCCACGGCTGGGAGCTTCAATCTCAGCATCCTTAGAACCAGGTTCAAGAAAGCACACCGGGGTCTGCCTGCAGGCCCCGCTATGAGAAGACTTTTCTGCTGCAAGAAAAATGGTTGGAGGGTTAGGAGGAAAAGCAGGGTCGAATGAAGCTTTGCATTCTAAGTAGGCTGCTGTTTACTCACCCGTCTTTGGATTGATCCTAAATTTCCCTTGTTCATTCCCAGACCTGATGAGATACGTAATCTCAGCATTTGTGCCGATATCTTTGCTGGTGGCAAAAACAGCAAGGACTTGGGTGCCAGGGGAGGTGTCTTCAGGCACTGTAACCAGGTAGTCCCTCCTTTCAAACACAGGGGGGTTGTCGTTAATGTCCAGGACAGTGATGGTGACGGTGGTGAGTGAGGAAAGGGCCTGTCCGGGGCTCTGGTCAGTGGCCCGCACGCTGATATTGTAGGAGGGCTGCTGCTCCCTGTCCAGTGGGTGCTCCAGGATGATGATGCCAGAGGAGCCATCGATGGAGAAGAACCCACCGGCCGAGTCAGCCAGGGAGTACACGACCTTCCTGTTGATGCCTGCAGAAGACGTGAGGAAGTGAGTGCCAAGGAATGCAGCCCCACCCTCTGCACTAGAATATTACAGCTGTGCTGACTTTCAAAGGGCCACCCAGAGAAAAACAGAAATTACAGAAACCCACAGGTTTGATCTTACAAAGACGTACATTTCAGTTTATAAAATATTTACAACTATGTTAAATGGTAAAAAAAATAAACAATATTGACAACAAATATCAGAAATAGTTGGATATTCGTAATATACTAGAGAAAAACTCTTAAGATACCAATAGATATGGATAAAGAGATGTGCCACAGGCAGAGAAAGGCAAATTAATTAATTACTTCAACAAATATTTATCTATAATTTATCACGCACTATCTAGGTGCTAGAGATTCTAGCAATGGACGAGTTGAACATTTCCTGAGGAAATTTTTACATCCTGGTGGGAGTAAATAAGGAACTTAGGAAAAACAAAGAACCAAAAAACAGGGCATGCTAGGTAGCTAAAAAAAAGAAAAATAAAGCCATAAGGAGGGGTTGGGAGTGTTAAGCGCATAAGAGTGAAAAATTCTCCAGTAAATTAGTCACTAGGGCAAGACAGGGAGTAGTGATATCTTCAGGCGCCAGCTCCCAAGAAGAAGAGGAAGAAAACAAAACAACAACAACAACAACAACAACAACAACATCACCGCCAGGATGCAGATAACAGAACTGTCTACCAGGCTCTGTTTGCTCTAAGATTTAAGAGTCCCCCAGAAACAACATTTTTGCGCCAGGCCAGATGATAACAGTCAACTTCTGCTTCTATAATCTGCTTAATGTATAACTAGGGTGTAGTTCTAGGAGATGTCCTATGTAAAGATATACTAATGGCTAACTTCTGCTTCTGTGAACCTGCTTGCCTGTTCGATGTGGTTTTAGGCTTTATAAGCTACCTCCTCTGGAAGCTCGGGGCTGATTCTCTAGTGGGGAGAGTCAGTTGCCGGCCGGCTAATAAAGGCTCATAATTAATCTCAATTGGCTCCGTGGGTCTTAGATTTGAACACACCACAACATGGGGAGCAGGGGTTTAGGAGATGGAAGGAAGGGTGGTAATTTTAAATGAGGTGGTCAGGGGAGGCCTCAACATTTGAGCAAACACCTGAAGGAGAGGAGGGAGTGGACGGTGCCACTATCTGGGGGAAGAACACTCCAGGCGCAGGAACCCTCAGTGCAGAAGTCCTGAGGTGGATCCGATCTGACAGGTTTGAGAAGTGCTGCTGAGACCAGCGTGATTGGAGTCAAGAAGAGAAAGGCAGAAGATGAGATCTGGGTGGTAATGAGGTGGGAGCCACTGGAGGGTGATGTGACTTAGAGTTGAACAGGATCACTAATGATGATGGTTGGGTACCATCATCATTAGTGATCCTGTTCAACTCTAAGTCACATGAAGAATGAAGAGCAGTTAAGAGAGGAAACAGGGAGACCAGCTGGCAGACTCCCGTGGGAACACAGGCAGGTGGTAATGGCAGCTTGAACACGCTGGCGGTGGTCGAGGTGGTGAGAAGCGAGAAGTGGCTGGGTTCCAGATCAACTCTGAATATGTAGGTGGTGAAAAGTGAGGGGTCCTGGATGTATTCTGAACTTGGAGGTGGTGAGAAAAGATTGTGGAGGTGGCAAGATACGGGATATGAGAGTAAAAGAAGATTCCAGAATGACTCTTGGGTTTTGGCCTGAGCAAGTGAAAAGAGTGTTACCATCAGCTGAGATGGAGAGGACCAGGATTTGGATGAAAGATCAGAAGCCCCATTTTGGACATATTAGGTTTGAGATGTGTATTTTATATTTAAGTGGAGATTCGAGCGGAAGTTAGTACAGGAGGCTGCAGTTCAGAGAGGTCCAGCTGGAGCTGTAAATTTGAGGGTCATCAGCATTTAGATGGCTCCAAAGCCATAAGAATGAATGAGGTCATAAGGGAATATAAAGAGAAAAAATCCAATGGCCAGTGAGCCTGGGCACCCCATCAGAAAAGGGAGAAGATCTAGTCAGAGAGTGATCTCCAGCTCAATGATTTAAAGCTAAAACATATCAACCGGGAAATGTCCATTAACCACCGGCAAATCAGTGCCTGATGACTGGGTTTACTTCTGGTTCTGAAGACTGACTTAACAGTTTCATCAGAGGATCTCAGCGCTTCAAATGATTTCTAAACCTCCAATTTGTTAGGGGTTCAAATTTGTAAGAAACAAAATTTAAGAGCTTTGTAGGTGGAAAAAGCACCATTTTGATCCCAAATGCTCTTAATGAGGGCAGTCATGAATCATGCCTAGCTGTGGCAACCACCTAAAATGTCTTTTGTGAATCACGGACCGCCTAGAATATAAGCTCTTAGAGGGGAGGGCCTGCGCCTGTGTTGTTTACTATCATAACACCTCACCACAGGGACAGACATTTGGCAGCAACTCTGCCAATGTACAATTTCCCTTAAGCCAAAATTCCCAGCAAACCAATAAAACAATATGTCTAAAGAGGATGACATAAATTGCATTATGTGGCTTTAACCAAAAGGTCACTACTAAGAGCTTGTTCTTGGTTCCATTCCAGAGAGTCCATTTTTTCCAAAGTTTCATCATTTACTTTAATTTATCTCTCAAAACAACCACCCTGTGATATATAAACATCAACTTCTGATTTTATTGGTGGTGGGATTAAAAAAAAGGCGGCTTTCCTCTTCTCTTATGGCCCCTAGAAATACGGTCCCAGAGCAGAGGTTTAAAGGGATGCTTTCTGGCTATTTTTAGAGTGTCTGCAAGATTAAGTTCTTTAACATAAATTCCTGAAGTGAATACATAGAGGGTTACAAAAATGATCAAGCTTGCACCTGAAAAACAATAACCCGCCTGGGTGTGGGAGCTGGTAGATGCCCCAGAAGCTGCCCTGACAAATTGGATGGTCTCAGGATACTTCTCAAAGTCACAAAAATGCATTTACGGAAACCAGTGACCTCATAGGTTTTCAGGTTTTCGAATCACACATGTTCCCTGCAGATTCGACTTCCACCCCCAGCATATGGAATACCACCCTTATCAACAATAAATTGGGGCGAAAAATTCATGCAAGGGCTTTCATCTGAGCATCTGCTGACAACTACAAAACCCACTTCACTGATGCATAAACCAAGGGCTGAAGGATTTGCCTGGTGCCACTAGCATTTTTCGTTAAGCACCAGGGACAAACCAGAGTCCGGTTTTCCCAAGGCTCCCTGCTCTTGGACATGCTTCATCTTCAGACCCAGAGATCATTTAGGAAGAAGGTGATTTTGGACTCACTGTCTTGAAAGCCATGGTGCTCCAAGCACCTGAATTAGGAGAGATAGGAGTTGGATTTACACACTACTACTCTCTGTAGCAGCAAAGCCTAAAGGGAAAGTGCTTTTAATGGCTGCCTGTTTCCTTCGCCAGGACACAGAGCTGAAATCTAATTAGAAATACCACCTGTATTCCCGGTATGCAGCCCTATTCAGGGACGCTGTGCTCTGCTCGATCCCCAAGCCCGAGATGCTGCGTTCTTCCAGCCAGCGTCCTGCTCCGTGGGGTAGCCCTGTTGTTGGACCACTGCGTTTACAAGGCTGACATTAATCAGCCACACAAAGACCGCGACTCCCGTCCGGGCAGATTTTGTTAATTTAAACTCTGTGACAGGGTTTTTCTGCTTTACCACAGCAGAAAACCTTCCCCTCACCCCAAGTTGCTGACCAAAACTTACCAACTCCCTCCCCCCACCTCGCCTCCCTATATATTTTGCTCTGACAGTATCTTGGACATTCACACCAGAAAGAACTGTGAGATCTTTTACCTCTCCTCTGTTACCAATCAGACTGATACGGAAGCGAGATCAGAAAAGGTACGGGGAGTGGGGGAACCCAAACTAACAAACCTAAATGGTAATTGTAGAATTTGGTAGCTCTCAAGAAAAGAGCAGAATATATTTTTGGAACATATTAACTCCAACTGAGACACAATTGTGATGGATTTCAATGATTTCTAGACATAAAGTCAGACGTGTAAATGTCACTTTGGAGGCAGTACTTTCTTTCGGTGTAGCACTTTCTTTGCTGCGTTTCCAGGCAATGGGGTACTGACTTTGTAAAGGAATGTAGATCCTATACTAAAGCCGAAGCTTTCTATCCAAGGGTATTTGATAAATACCATCCTTCGAATCACCAGCCCTTTGCTACACACCCAGCAGAAAAGATGAACCCAAGCAGAAGACTCGCTTGCTAATTGGTCTAATGCTCTTACCGCATGTCACAATGTTACATTAAGGTATAACATTAATCCATCATTTTGCATCTGTGTTTTAAAGTATGTAATTCTCTTCTCCAATTTGAGACTAATTTAATGAGGACAGAGGTACTTAGCTCCTTAAAATGCTGAAATGCTAGGCTACCAAGAGAAGTATGACTTTCATTGCAAGTGAAGTTTCTGCACGTTAACTGTGGCAAATGGAGCAAGAGGCCTTCAGAGGATTAAAATCAAGTAAAAATAGAATGATTAAAATCCCTATTTGCTCAAAGGAAGTAATAGGTACTGGCATTTTGTGGAGTAGGGCTGGAGGACAGAAATAGCACATAAAAATTCCCGGTAGAGAAGGAAGTGAAATCCTGGGGTGGCTCACCAAGGGCATTTACATTCCCTCCCTCGAAAGACTTCTAAATGGAGGCTAGGCTCCTCTCAATCTGGCCAGTTGGAAAGATGGACATTTGGGGCATAGGACTGTTAATGGGGTCCAGTCCTGGAAGACAGGAGATCTTGCTTCTGGGCCATGGTCTGCCCAAACTACACAAGCGGATTTGGGCAAGTCACTTAATTTCCCTAGGTCTCAGGTCTCTTCATTTTTAAAATGACAGAGCTCAGCTTAGTTGAGGTCTAAGATGATCTTCAAGCACTATGATTCATTTTCAAGTTAAACTAATGGTACTAGTTTCATTTTAATTTTCAAAGGACTGTTCTCCTCACCCAACTGCCCATCGAGTTGCTAGACCTGCACATAAGTGAACATTGTCAATAAGGGAAAAGTCCACAGTAAGCTTGATCATGATGAGCTATTGGATTTTCTGGATGGAAAGGAAACTTAACACAGCAGATTTATACCATTCAGTTAAATATTTGGGGTTCACACATATACCTTACAGCAATGCTCATAAACCTCAGTGAGAAAAAACACCCACAGCTAGATCATCCTCAGGGATCTATCTAACCCAATGTCTGAATAACTCAGCTTTAGATTTGAGATAGTTAAAGGTTTTGAATCAGCACCAAAACCAAATGACAAGAGTGCCCAACATAGCAAGTACACTTAGAATTTTTTTAGCCTGGTTATAAAAAATGCTTTTACCTCCTCCGAAGATCACGCTCCCTAAGCTTAAGGAACTTATATGCTTATTTTGAGGTCTTCTGGCAGCAGCCGCTTTAACTCTGTCAGGGTAGGTCCCTGTCTGTGACATTTACCACTATACCCTCAACTGACTGCACAGGATCTGGTCCATAGGTAGTACACACAAAATGTGGGCTGTACTAAATTGCTGCAAATTGACTTTTTAAAAAAATTTTTTTATAAAAGAGTTAGAATATATATGGAATAGATATGGGGGAAGAAATGATTTGAAACATTTTCAATAGTCAGACTCTAGCAATACTTAAATTTTGGTTCTAATCATTTTTTACATCAACTTCATTGACATGTCATAATTTACATATAATAACATGAACAGGGTTTAAGTGTCTTAGCTCATAAATTCTGACAAATGTGTACCTCCATGAAACTACAGTCCTCACTGAGACATAGAACATTTTAATCACTCTTTAAAATTATTCATGTCCTTCATGTCCCATTGCAGTCGGTCACTCGATCCCATGTCCCAGGCAAGTTAATGACTTATTTTTGAACGAATATTTTCTCCTGCTTTCATTAATGGCTATTCATCAGTGCTTAAAATCACACAAGCATATTTAGATTTCAGTCTTTATGACCCAGGCATGGTGATGAAGGCACACTCTTATTTAAATTATAAGGATTATCCTTGGAAGAAAAATGATAAACAAAGCTTTGGTTCTTGAGTATGTCATTGCATTCCTTTGCTTATCCTTATCCTTAAAAGACAGTAGTTACTTCTAAGAAATGCAGAGGTTCTGTCTTTCTCACAGGGGACACTGGCCATGACCCTTCCACTTAATAAGAATTTTCCAAGTGCCACCTGTTTGATTATACTAGGCACTGCACTGAGGTGAGGTAGAGCCCAAAAGACATCATCCCTAACTCTAGTAGCTTAGCAACTTGATGAGGAATTACTGAAATTAGATAGTTGAGAATATCTTGCATGTCTTCCCCCAACTTCCCTCTCCCATCGATTCTACCTCCAAAATGTCTCTTGGATGTCTTGTGGCCAGGTCTCACGGCCTTGTGTGAGGCACTTATCCTCTCTCACCTATACTGCTGCAAGACTCCTGATTACAAATTAACTCAGACTCTGTCCTGCCTGGCCAAACTTAACCAGAGTCAAGTTTCTAAAACTAGATCCAGTCTTGCTCCAGCTGCTCAAAACAATTACTTGCTTCTCGCTTCTCACTGCTAGAAGTAAAAACCTTTGAGAAGGGCTTGCCAGTGCTTTGCAGCCTGGTTCCCACCTACCCTTTCAGTGTTATCTCCTGCTCCACCTCCATCATGCACTGTCTACTCCACTTACTCCTGAAGACATCACGCAGATTTATTCCTCCAGGCCTTTGCCTGTGCTCTCCCTTCTACTCAGAACTTTCTCCTCCCCTCCTTCCTTTATCAACATCCTACATAGTCTTTGTGGGGTCGTCTCTGGAACAGTTTCCTTGATTTCCCCTTGACATTATTTTCGCATTATCATTAGTTGTATTTATGTCTTTTCTCCTACTAGATTAGGCATCTTTTAGGCAGAGGGACCATGTCTTATTATATTTGTACTCTAGTACTGACAGCAGGGCCTTGTACATAATAAGAGAGCAATGCATGTTGAACTGCAGAAGAAACAACCAGGGGACCAAAGCGAGTATATAAGCATGTTAATGCGATGAATGTTGATGATATGCACACTGCACATACACGCTCACTGCAAATGCATGTGTTAAAAGAACTGAAGAAACTCAAAAGAGTCAACTCAGGGAAGTCAGGAATATTTAATATTAAAAATGTACATAAAACTTTCACAGATACATGAAAAGTTATTGCCAAATAGATGACTACATTTGTGAAAAAACCTGGTAACCACCTAATTTCCCAAGAATGAGGACTATTTGGATAAATTATAGTACATTCATATCACAGAATACTACATATATCATCATACAAAAGTATAAAAGAATATATAGTGACATGGGAATATGCTGCAAGCCAGTGAAAAAAAGCAGGTTACAAAGCAATACCTAGTTTATGAGCCCATTTTTTTGTAGAGAAAAGATGAAGAAAGGACTTCTATCAAAATGGCAATAGTGGTTAGAATTGACTTGTGTTTCTTTTTTCCTGTCCTCAGTTTTACACAGTGGACAAAGATCATTTTTGTAATAAGTAAAAGAACTATTATACAAATCATGAACATGGAAAATAATTCTTTAATTTCAATTTTGGAGAGAACTCAAATTTTCAAGTTATTTTCCAGGCTAGTCTGATTCTCAACACATATATCATCTGAAATAGTTGTAGAAGAAGATACTTATATATTGTACATGAATTCTTTTTCTAGATTATTCTACTCCTCATCTTAGTTTATGCTCAGAAAGACACTGACTTTACTTAGAAAACCACTTTTGCTAAAGGTCTCATTATAAAGTTATTTCAAAGGATACATTTTTTTAAACAAGGTTTTTATACTTTAATTAAGTTGTAGAAGAAAATGGCTAGCCTAAAATTCTTCTCTTACTGTCTGTGGGAGGCAAGTAAAATCCCATTACAGTGAAAGAGCTCAAACCGACTGCTCTTTCCTATTTTTAAAATATGCCTGCAGATGATATGAAATAAAACAGAAAGTTGCCATGAGGAAATTCATGGAATTTCTATTACTTTTAAAGTCAGAAATGACTTTTAAATAGACTAATTATTTCTGTTTTAAGTGCCTTTTAAAAGTTTTTCATTGGATATGATTAAGCCTGGCACATTCCCTTGGGCAAGGTACCAACTCAGGGGTCAGTAGTGCCTCTAAATAGTGGAAAAAAAAAAAAAAAGAAGGCAGCATCAGTTACAGAGTTAGGGATATCCTGAAAACGCCATAAACTTCCTGTGGACTCACCGGGTGGGTTGACACCAGCTCTGTTGGGTAGGACTAGTGACATGATTGTGAAGTCCCATTCAACATAAAAATGCAGTGGCCTTTGTTTACAACATGTTAAGTTTGATATAGCCACAGCAGAGCATGAAACCAAGCATGGGGCCCTTCTAAGCATAGGACCTTGTACAACTGCAAAGGCTACACACATGAAGCTGGTTCTATTGCTTAGACTACCTTCTGTGATACCTCAAAGGCTGCAGCTCACCTGGGTATAAACTCTTTCATCCTTATGGCTTGGTGCTTTGCTAGGCCTGAGCTAGTTGAGTGTAAGTAAATTAGCTCATCGATTAAGTACTCAAAACTCCAACTCTATTGGTGCAAAGAACTTGCTACCCAACTGTGATACTCAAAATGTTTCCTAAGTAGGTCACTAAGTGTGACCACTAGATCGATTCATTCACCCATCCGATAAAGACTCACAGGACTTTGGCTACATGGCAGGCATTGCAAAGAACGGGTCACTCCTCGACCTTCAAATGGCTCTCATTTCTCAGGAGACAAACATGTATATAGTTGATTATTGGAGAGGGGTGGTCAAGGGAAGCTTCCCAGAGAAGAAATCAACTGAACTGAGTCACGAAGGAAAGAAGGGAGCTGTCAGGAGTACCGAAGTGGAAAAGTGACAAAAGAGAAGGAGTATTCAAGTGATATGAACACACGTGGAGGTAAGAGTGATGAAAATGCAAGGCATACTCGGGGAAGGGTACAGGGTTCAGAATTGCTAAATTATAAGTTTAGAATGGCAGGAGCTGAAGCTCTCTGTTTTCAGAGCCAATAGCAAATTATCAGAGCTGTAATAAACAATTACAGGTAATCTAAAAACTGGGCATAAGTTAAAGGATAAATTAGTAGAGAGAGACGAAGGAAGATTGGAAGGAGCAAGCTGGAGAGGATGTGTGGGTGGGAAGCATTTTGTAACATGAGAGAAGTTATTCATGGAGCTCCCCAGCAGATGATGGACAACATAATTGCACCTGTCAAGGAGGCTTCACAAGGTGAAATGAGAGCGTATATCCTGCGGCAAAGCTGATAAGCACACTCCACTGAGCTTCGACATATCCTGCGGAGGCAGGAAGCCAAAGCTGGGGGTCCTTGGATTCTGCACAAAATGCCCAGGGGTAGGTGGAAATTCAGCCCCCTCCCCAAACACCCTAGCACTCTCTTAAATCCATCTTCTATTCTGCTGTGTGTCAGATCAGAATTGATCCAATTGCACACCTCAGAGGCCTCACCAACCGGTGGTATCTGTGGATGAGGCCGAAGGTGAATGGGGGAGTTCATGAGAATGAATCACTGTGATCAGCTGTTAGAAATCAGAATTCCCTGCCCATGGATGACTGCTAAAATGCTTCATTGAAAGGAAGGAGCTGTTTTATTTGACAACTACAGTAGTTCCACTTTATCTTCGGGGGATATGTTCCAAGAACCCCAGTGGATGCCTGACACCACGGATAGTACTAAACCCTACATGCACTATGCTTTTTTCTATGTATACATAACTATGATAGTTTAATTTATAGATTACCATAGTAAGAGATAAATAACAAAAACTCATAATAAGATAGGATCATTATAATATATTGTAATAAAAGTGATGTCAATGTGCCCTTCATAAGTAAAATAAGGGTTACTTGAACACAAGCACTGAGATACCACGATGGTTGATCTGAGAGCTGAGATGGTTACTGACTAATGGTTGGGAAGTGTAGACAGCCTGGATACGAAGGACAAAGGGATAATTCATGTCCTAAGAGGGGCAGAGAGGGACAGTGAGAAATTTCATCATGCTGCTCAGAATGGCATGCAATTTAAAAGGTGTGAATTGTTTATTTCTGGAATTTTCCATTTAATATTTTTGGACCTAGGTTGACCGCAAGTAACTGAAACCGCAGAAAGTAAAAGCACAGATAAAAGGGCAGTACTGCAGTGCTTTTACCCTCTGCTTGAAAGTCATTCAATTTTAAGAAAACTAATAACAACAACTTATATGTGTCAATTGCAAAGACTCTTAAACCAGACAAGGCATCGGAATCAACTAGAGAAAAAAACGTGTGTCGAGCCCTGTCCCAGACTTTCCTAATCAGATTTTGGAGACGGAGCTCTTGCCAGTTTGTTTTTTATTTTTGTCCGTTTATTTTTAAAAGCTCTCAAGGGGATGCTTCTGATGCACAACTAGGACTGATAACCAATGTGCATTTTTTAACTGCTGCTGGACCCTGGAATTTGGGAGGTGGTTCGGAAGGCCCTAATCAACTGAAGGGATCCTGTTTTCCTGCACATTGAGGGATGCTTTGTGTTCCCAAATTAAGCTCTGTGTGACAGAAGACATTCATATTATTTCTAATGAAATCGTACAGGGGGATTTCCAGTCTTTGAGGCTTGCTGCAGGAGGGGGCCCAGCTGTGTGTGTGCAAGCCCCTGGATGAAGGAATTCAGGTATGCACTAGATACGATGTTACAGAATTTAGGTAGACTGTCTAATTCAGGTCTCCCAACACCCTGGCAGTTCGACAGATGTGTATTGAACATGTATTGGGTGCCATGCCAGTGCTGGCAACACACAGGTTATAAGGATGGTATCTTAGCTTTCTAGGAGCTCATGGTCTGGTGGGGAAACAAAAAAATTAATATCTCCATTTTTCCAGAGAAGAGGAGTGGAGTTCCGAAGGGTTGGGAACTTATTTAAGGTCATACAAATAGTAAATGTGAGAACTGGAATATTTAATCACGTCTCATCCCAAAGCCACTATGATGTGGCTTCCCAAAGTGACAGGCAAATGTGACGCAGAGGTGATGGGGTGCCATCGTCTCACCATTTAGCTGCATGCACTGCTGAAGGAGTCCTGATGCTAGTAGGAGGTAAAGCATTTAGGGAGGGGTTTAGAGGGCCCCAGAGCCTTTTATTTAGGACCACTTTCCATTTAACAGATGCCTTCGGAGAAACCACTTAACCTTTTTGAACCTTTGTTTCTCCACCTGCAGGTGTGAGTGTCAAGATCTACTCTTGCCATAGTAAGATAACATGTATAAGTGTTTGGATCTCTCTGGAGAAAGGCTTCAAATGTAAGATTATATTTTTTGACATCTACAACAGACAAAGCGCTTTGACCACAATGTACTTGAGAGAATGGCTCATGTATCTTATTCTTTAGGGGAATTATTTAATTTTTACGGATATTTTATTAGTTCCTCAATCACCTTCAAGGATTTAATACTTCAGAGAGTAGCAGCTTTGGGGAAGAAAAAACAACATATTAAATTACTGGCAACAATTTCAAAGGTGTTAGGAAAGACATATAACATATGATACTTAGGAGCAGATGGGCTGAAATCAGAATTGAATCCTTCTTGAGACATCTTTTGGTAGAAATTACTAGAGTATAGGAAAGAGCATTGGATTAAACGTCAAGATACTCTTCTTTTTGATCTCTGCCACTAACAAAGTAACTTAGGGTAAGCTTCTTTGTTCCTGGGCCTCAGTTTCTTTTTCAGAAAAAGAAGGATTTTGACTGGATTTGGCCTCAGGGCCTTTCTAGTAGTAATGTTCTAATATCTCCAAGGACTATGACTTCCAGAGGAAGTGGGCCTACTGCACAGGGAGAATCAACGAATCCATGAGAGCAAGAACAGGGAATAGCCAACAGCTAATACATCATCCCTTACCCCCTGCCATGTCAAAGAAGCTGTGCCCCTGACTTGGTCAAACCACTGTTCTTTCAGGATGGGCCCTGTTTTGGTTGTCACTGACCTGCATGAGAGCCCTTTTTCTTCAGAGAGTGGAGTCTGTGGAAGTATAATTGCTATGGTAGGGGATCCATAAGATATGTGAATAGAATTCATGAATACCAAGAGGTGGGGACCATCAGGGGCATTATAGAGGCTGCCTACCACAGAAGGTGAAAAATTTGCATCATTATTTTCATTAACCTCTAACCAGATTTAGCATCACATTTAGTTATAAACCAGGGCAAAAGATCACTCTACTTTGTAGCTAACAGAAATCACAGCTATTTTCATATTATTTTACAGTTGTTGCACATACCTCTGCTTACCACTACTCCATAATATGGAAGTTTATGGAGCCACTGTGCTAGATCATATATTTAATATTGAGAGCAGAAATTCATATTACTACATAACAACTTTAAAAGAATATTTAGACACATCTATTTCATTTGTAACCTTTTGTATTTTATTTTATGAATTGTAAAATATCACCCCGAAAAGCGATTTGTAGGTGTCCCCAAACTGTCAAAACATTCCTGGCACAAAAAAGATTAAGAATCGCTAAGCAAGACCTAGGAAGGCAGCATTAATATCCCCTGGGAATTATTCTGAAATGCAAATGGTCAGGTCTCCTCCCAGATCCAATGAATCAGAATCCAGTTTGTAGCTCAGGGCATGTTAATCCCTCAGAGTTTATTCATATGTTAAATAGAACAGCAACCAAAATACATGCCAACTTGAAGGGTTGTTGTGAGGAGTTGAAGTAAGGGATCTGCAGCACTTGGCACAGTACGTGGTATGTAGTAGAAGCTCAAGAAGTAAACACTATTATCCATATTACGATGATTATCATTTAAAATGCTTATTCAGTACCAGTCTTGCAGTGGAGGGTTTAAGGGCAGTGGGGGAGACATGCACGCATTTCCATGAAAAGATTATCTTGAAGTGCCGGGGGAGCTAAGAGCAGGGAGACCTAATTGCAGGGAGGGCAAATGTGGCCTCATGTGGTTCTTTCCATTCACTTTTGGGTGAGCCTCACAATGGACCTTTGAGGTTGGCAAAGCAAGCGTTACTACTGTCACTCTAACATTATAGAAGGGGAAACAGTCTGAGGAAGGCCAGTGACTAGCCCAAGGTCACACAGCTTGCACATGGCACAGGGCACTAATCATCCAGGACTTGCTTGCCCCATGCCCACATGGCCTCTTGATTAATCTGGTTACTAGGAGATGTGTCCCCCAGGGACATATGGGGATGTCCCCATGGTCTGATCATCAGGGTCCAAAGGAGGCCAGGGGTATTGGCTTAGCTAGGGTATGGAATTGTCTACTTGGGAAGTCCTAAAAGGGAAAAAAGGCAGGCCCTCTGCATGCCTGCATTGTGTGATACATGGATATAGCCAACTTCTTCCTGATTCCACAGGCTGTCCATCCTCCTCACCCCACGTACCCAAGGATGCTTCAGAATTCACCTCCTCTGTCAGCTGTGCTTTTTTTCTTTTGGTTATGGGGCCAGTGCATAGGTAACATATTCAGCTAAGTCCTTCAAAGGGTACATGTTGAACATATATTTGTTTTCCTCCATGAGACTAGAAGGTGATGATGAAAGATTTAAAATCAAACACCATCACATGAACCTCTATGAGACCAGAAGGGTGATGAGGAAAGATTGAAAACCTAACATCATCACAGGAGTTGGAACTTTGTTTTGGCCATCAAATTTGAAGTTAAATGGGAGCTCCAGGTGTAGATGAATGTTTCTGATTTTTTTTTTTTCTTCTTGTTTCTGATTCTTATCGATTGGTGTGAACGACATTTTCTCAGACTTCATCCCAGGGAAGATGTAGAAAATAGCATGCTAACCCACAGCATCTAGCCTTTGCTGTGGCCTTATCCCATCTCTTAGCTCTTCTTCCCAAGTCTCTCTACATGGCTCTAAATAAGTGGCAGACACAGAGGCCAGGACGAGTCAGAAGAGGCAAGAAACAATTGGATAGATTCATTTAAAGTGGTTTGGTCAGAAAGACCTCCATTTAACAACCTTCAGAGGTTTTTTCATGAACATTCCTTTCAGATAAATAATTTCCTGCTCCTTCATATGGAGCTACACTCCCAGAGCAAATGACATTCAAAAATATTGGGCCAGCACTTCACTTCCTCCGACAAGATCTGTGGTTTGGAAAACCGAGTTCATTTCAGCTTCTGCTCCATGAGAGGACAGCACAGGGGGCATGACACCATCTCCCTCATGAAATATGCAGAAAACAAATCCCCAACATGGACAGAGAGCGTATGTTATTACAGTGAATGATTGCTAAATTAAGGATCCTGATGCTGCTGAAAAACAAACACTTGGGTTAAAAAAAAAGGAAGTTTCATCAAGAGAGCAGTTTTCTGTCTCTTTCTTGTTCTCTGTTAATGTGAAGATTTAACTATTGACTTTAGAGAGAAAGGCATCATTTTGGAAGACTGAGAGAGAACTTCTTACATTTCCTGTTAACGTAACTCGCTCTGTAGATTGGGTCCGCTCTTTTATGTAAGCCAGCACCAACAGAGCCCTTGGTGGATGACGCATTTCCCGCCCTCATTTCTTGGTGATGCTCTCTCACAATCCCCCTAGCCTCCGAAACAGACTCCCAGTACTCTCCTCAGAGTGCTTGGCCCAGCTGCTGCCATGCTAGTCTTCTGAGATGAAAGAACCTCTTACCATATGGAAGTGTCTGAGGGCAGATATGTGTCTTTCACTGGGCTGTCCTCAGCATCTCCTTCTTAGTTCTTCAAACTCTGAGTTCAGGTTTTTTCTTCCTGTTCCTCTTGTTTTCATTTCTAAGGTCAAGTGGTCTCTCCATATCACTGAGGCAAATCCTCTTTATCCATATTAGTAATTCACCCTTTCCTGCCTCTTTAGGACCTGCTGAGCCAGTTGCCCTTTCTTGCTTTCATCATTGTGGCAGAGACAATGAGCACTTAGCAAATATCCCATGGCCTCCTCTGTATTTCCTAGCCTCCTCTACTAGTTCTGGCCAATGGATAGTGACAGAATTAACATGGGTCTCTCTCAGGCTGAAGCAGCTAAGAGTGGGTATGCCTCCTTTATCCCTCTCTTTCCTGCAGCGGTGACCTTGGGAGCTAAAGGTCAAGAAGATGGTGTTAATAGGATGGAGGGGCCAGATCTCTCTGTCACTGGATCGGCTCATGCCAACCTGTACTTCACATGAGAATGAATTAGACTTGCTGTGCTAAGATACTGAGACTTTCATAAAGTCACCCAAGCCTAGCCAAGCCTACCTTGGCTAATACAATCCTCTTCTCTCTCTCTATCTCTCTCTTCCCTCCCCTTCTCCTCACTGGCTACTAGATATTTTCCTTCTTCTTGCCTATCCAAATCCCAAGAGCCCCAACTCTTAAGACCCAACTTAAATGTTAATGCCGCTTTGTGGATCGTTCTTGAATTGCCCTAGTTGGAAACTCAATGCTCACATTTTAACGTTCTCACAGGGCTCTGCGCTAGCATTTTACATGTACTATCTGGTTAGTACTTACAAAATCCCTACTTTTACAGATGCAACTCTACTATAACACTTATTACATTATTCTTTGAATGTTCATTTGTACATGCTGGTTTCCTACTATGACTGTTAACTGCTTGGTGGCAAGACTGCCCCGTTTTGCCATGAGTAGCAAACTTGTTACCTTATTCTGACATTTTTTTCTGAAGGACTGTACTTTAATTCTCAATAAAGCTCCAATTTTTCATCTTTCTCTCTACACCAAATCCTTCTTTAGGCCACCTATGCTATTTCTGTTCATGGAGCACCAAGTCTGAAATCTTGCCTAGCCTGTCTATCTTGCCTTCAATCCAGTCATTTGCCAAAATTTAGGAAGTTCACATCTAAAATCTGTTTTTCATCTTCTCCTTCCTTTTAAATCTCAAAGTCACCACTATAATTTTGGTCCTTGTGTTCTTTTGCAATACTCTCCTAGGAGTTTTTCTCACCTGCATTTTAGAGGCTCCTATCAGATTTGCATTTCCAAAACTCAGAACTGATTTCTTTTCTCGAAGGTGCTCTGTGGTTCTTTTCTACCTGTTGGTTTAAGTACACAATTCCCTTTGTGAACCACTGCAATCAGGCCCCAGACTATTTTTCTTGTCACATTCACCTCTTAGTCCTGCACAACATGACGTTCTCTGAATTATTTAGTTGAGTCTGCCATTCCTAGCTTTATGTCTTTATTCTCACGGCTTCTGTCTTCCTGAGTGCTTTTTGTGCCTCTGCCTGTTAAAATCCCATTCAATTTGGGAGCTCTGCCTTTTAGTAAAGGTGCGTGTGTTCCCGACCCACGCCCTTCACTACTGCATATGACCTGATGCAGGTCACTGCACATTCCTCATCCATGAGAATCTTGCAGCTCCTTTCGTAGTGCCTGCTACTCAGCTACCCATTAAGTATTTGTTAAATCGAATGGAAAATAACTGTAATGTGTGTTATAAGACTCCAAGTTTCTCCGAAGCTCCTAAAAGAAGTCAAACCTTGCAGGAAATGTTACACAGGAAAGGAATAAGTGAGTTGCTCATTAGAACATTTCCTTGCATATGTCCCTCATCCATAAGAGGAAAAACATGTCCTCTCACATCTCAAATGTCTGGAAATTGGCCTCTTGATAAATCATGGGCTGTAGCATATTTCCAGTGCAAGTTTACACTTTATTTTCACATCACTTTGCCTAAAATGGTCACAAATTTTAGCTCTGAACTTTATCACTGTATATTCCCTTTGCTGGCTTAAAAAGCCTCTCAAAATTGGAAACCTGGACACAAATCATGCCTCCAAGAGGTACACTAAATAGTAAGATAATAACCCCCCAAAAGGTAAGTGCAAGCAAATGTTTCCTAATCTTTACTGAAAGGATTAAATTTTTATAAATGTTAGGTCATGTGATATTATTAGTTCATGAGATTGAGGATATTTCTATTTTGTGAGGAAATTAAGAATTTAACGCTAAAAGCTAAACAGTTGTCTGTGTTTTTATTTTATTTCTCACCTAGGCAGTTACTTTCAGATAAAGGAATAAACCAATGTCTTTTTTACTAGAATCAAAACCAACTGGACAACTTGGATGGATATCAAGGGAATAATGCTGAGTGAAAAAAGTTAATCTCCAAAGGTTGTAATGTATATGATTCCATTTAAATAACATTTTTGAAACAAGAAAATCATAGATATGGAGAACAGTAGATGCCAGGGGCTGAAGACTGGGAAGAAGTGAGAGGAGGAGGTCGGTGCGGCTGTGAACGGGTGGCAAGAAGGACCCTGGTGGTGGTGGTTACATAAAGCTGCACAGGTGATAAAACTACTCTCTCTCTTTCTCTCTCTCCAAAATCTAATTGTGTCATACAATTATGCAAGATGTTATCATTGGGCGAAAGGTTCATACAAACTCCTGTACATTTTTTTTTGTTTTGCAATTTCCTGTGAACCTATAATTATTTCAAAGTAAAAAAGTTTAAAAAAAAAAACCAGTACATTTCTTTGTCACTTTAGGGAACAGGCCTATGAGGTCAGGCGGTGACATAAGTAAGTGAAGGGGCTGAGAGCAGAGAGGCTGGAACTGGCCGATATCGAGGAGTCAGTTTTTACTTAGCTCCTACTGCTGTGGGACTGTGTGCCCAGAACTGCTGAGGCTTCTGAGTGCTGGTGATGTTTTCATAAAATGCCAGAAATTAAAATGTTGAATAAAAAAATCTCCTGACTTTTACTGACAACTAATTCAAACTTGTTCGAATACTGTACATAAGCCAAACTAAATATACTAGAGGGCTGGATTCAACCTAATGAATGCTTCCTGTGCAAACTTAGCTTCAGGCCAGAGGTTCAGTTTGGCCGTATGACAAACTGCCCATTTCACCACCTGGTAATCTCAGCGTGCAGTTCATGCTACTTTGTGGTCCCTTACGAAAGACTGAGAAATGGGTATTCCTAAGAAAGTAAGTGTTCTGACCAGGCCACTACAGAAAATGGCATAAGCCACCAGTCGCTGACACGTAGGGACTCTGGAGAATGTCGGTTTGATCACAGCTCAGACTGACACCGCTGCTGCTGAAATCCCCTGATAAGCTCTGACCCAGATCTTCACGCCCACTTCCTCAGCGTGGCGCCTGGGAGATGGCAGGTGCTCAGCTTGCGTCTTTAGAAGTGTTCATTTGTTTTTTTTCCAGCTACCTTAGTTCTTTTATTTCTTGAAAGCTAAATGAGTTTCACAAAAACTGAGAAAATGAACTAGAATCTGGTATCCTACGTTTTTCCGAGGATGATATGATAACTTGGTGATGTACTTCACATGCAGGTGTCAGCAGCACTCACGACCTCTGTGTCTGTTTGAAGCTTTGAAAGTGAGCCTTTTGCTAATGAGTGCGAATGACCAGAGGGAGCTTCTGATAAGGTCATTATTCTAGTTTTGGCCCTTTAAAGGCTTTATCATCTCTGTCCTGCTGAATGCCCAGTCTAGTCATTTCTTCCTCAACTCCTAACCTGGACAGCTGACTCAGAAAAAGAGAAACGGAGGACAGAGCTAATAGCGTATCCTTCACTACAACCACATCCGAGAGTCAATAACTAACCACCATTGTCTGAAACATTATGGGCCTTCATCACACTCCTGTCTTAATCTCTAGTAGATAGAGCATACCCAATTCCTCCATGAAGGAACTGAGTAGAAAAAATACAATTTCTCAAAATTGGAATTTTAATTTAGTTTTAATTAAAATAATTTTTAAATCTTAAAATCCCATCTATCATCCATTACACATTCTCAAACTCAAATTTAAATTATTAAAATATCCATTTGCATAATTTCTGTCCTTTCTTCCCCAAAAGTCTGCTTATAAGAGTCAGAGAATGTTTTCTAATCTTCCTTTATAAAAGAGCGTTTGTAGTTATTGCATAATAGTAAATCAATAAAAGAGTCTTTTTCTGTTTATAATTTTTTACCAAGCTTTATAATATACAGACTTTCAAAGAGTTGGTTCTCAGCCTAGAAAAGTATGCTAATAAGGTAAGAGTGGTAATTCAAAGTGTAGCGACTAATTTCTCTAAGGGGAAATATGCAGAGACCCTAGGCTCTATATTTGTTTTCAACTAATTATCATGGATTTACCTTTTCATTAGTCCAATAATTTTTCTTTCAATTCAGAATTAAGCAATAAGACACTGAATTATATAAAGACCTGTTTAGCAGAGCAGACACACCTTATCATTCCCTAGTCTTGATTTATGGCTCTTAAGATGCACAACCGAGAGGCTGTCTATATGCCCTTTGTATTTATACTCCATCATGCAGTCACCTCAATAACTTATGCATTCTCAGAAGGACTACCTAGCAATTAACTCCAGTCTTTTCTCTCACCATCTCATTATGTAAAGTGGTTTTGAACACAAACTTTATTAGCAACTTTCAATTCTAATTCCTGCTTATCTCGCCTACCTTCGCCCTGACTAGAAATGTCAGTTTATATGTGACCAAAATACACTGGAAAATGGCAGTTTAAAAAATTCACATTAGACTGGCAGCACATTTAGTAATTGGTCTTTGCACTCTGGGGCACTACCATAAATCGAGATTGTCATATTTCAGCTGAAGCATGTGATGCAATTCCTTATAGAAATGGAAATGAATTCTCTTTGCCACACAACCCAGCATTTTAACTATGTTCAGGAAGAATGGGCAAGTAAGGAAGCTATTATTCTTATTCTAAAGGTTAAGAAAAAAACCCAAACCCCAAATTCTTTGTTAGAAGGTAAAGGAATTCACAGTATTGGAAGAGCTGAAGTGTGGTTTAATGCACACATTCTTGGTAAGGAACTAAGGTGGGCCGATGAAACTAAAAGAAAGACAGCATAAGAAGATGTGTCAAATGCATGAACAGAGAGGCATCTCATCAATGGAACTGACTTACCAACGTCAGGATCCACGGCTTGAACTCTGGTCAACAGAGCCTTGGTGGCTGTGTTCTCATAGACACAGGTGTTATAGTGGTCAGAAGAGAACACAGGGGGATTATCGTTCACATCCTCCAGGATCAAGCGGACATCAGACTGGCAGAACCTGCCACCCCCATCGGTGGCCCTGGCGATCAGGCTGTACGTAGGGACCCTCTCCCGGTCCAACAGAGCCAGGGTTTTTAACTCGCCTGTGAAAATAAACAGCTTGACGTTTCAAAAACGTTCTTTCTTTGAAGAGTAGAGGATCAATTATACAAAGAATCCCCATTACGGGAAAGACCGATGACATTTGGCTCAAGTGCCTCATCCTTTGAAAAATAGAGCAAATTCGGTTTTAAGCACCAGGGGAATATTTATGAGATTCTGCATGCAACAACAAACCTTCAAATTAATTAATCCCATTGTGAAATGTCTGGCATCAGGGGTTCCTCATTTCAGCTACCTGGAGGAGCTCTGTACCTCTTTAAACCTCCCAAGATCTGCTCTAGAGATCAACTATGTCTCTGGATTTCTCCTATATCTCCAGAAAAGCATAGACAATGGACCAGTATCCTTGGTTCTCTGATGATCAATCAATCGTGTCAATAATCCATAGACTCAGAAGGGGCAAGCAATCTCTCTGCTTCCGGACACTCGATCTCTTTTTATGTCATCTTTTAGAGGAAAACAATCCGAACAAAGGCTGGCTTAGCAGAGAGGTCTTGGGAAAGTCCTACTGTGCCACGTGAGCCCTACTTGCTAGGCAGTGGAAGGGTCTGTGGTTGCTGGGGGGTCCCGGTAGGGAAATGGTGGAGGAGCCTGAAGCAGTAGCTCTTTAGCAGTGAACATGGAGGAAGGCCGTGACTGTGTTTTAACCACTGGACCAGCTGCACTGGTGCTGGGTGTCGGCCCATGTGGCGGTTTTGTTGCTGCTGTTGCAATTTCAACAGTTAAACAGCAAGTATAGTGACAGACTTGATTAAATGCTATTTGGTGAAAAGTATGACTCATGAAATATCATTACTCTAAAATAAAATTAGCGGATGTTATTTGGACTGTGCCATGTATCCTTATAAAGCAGTTCCTTCTATGGCTTCCTTGGTGCAGCCAGTTCTCAAACATAGGCTGAATCATTTCCCTCTCCTACTCAAAAACATCCAGCGGTTTTTCATTTGGGCATTCAAGACCACGATCTGGCCAAACGTCATTTTTCCTACCACTTTTCCCACAAGCCATGCCATCGCTGCTGTCACCAGGGACCACGTGCATGGTGTTCCCCCAATGTGCCGTGCTCTCTGCTCACGCTGCCCCCTGCAGTGTCCTGCTTTTGCTACTCGAATCTTGGGTCAGTTCAAATGCCAGCTCTTCTTTAAAACAGTTTTTTCTTCCCCCTCATCCAAAGATTAGCTACTTCTTCCTCTGTGCTCACATATAACTCCCCTGATATCTCTCCTGGGCACTCATTTCATTCTACCTTTTATTATTATTATTATTATTATTATTATTATTATTATTGCTGTTGATTATTATTATGATTACTGGCTTTCTAGTTTGTCTTTCCCACTGGGTTACAATATCCTTTGGGCATGGTTTATTTTGTTCATTTTGGAGTCTACCACAAACATCCCATAAAGTTCTTTAATATTGACTAGCTACTCAATAAATGTTATCTATTGAATAAATAATAGCCAGGCACATATAGCCACGTAGTATATTCCTATGTGGCTCAGTGCTTCCAAGTAGGATACAGATGGCATGGGAATGGGGCAGGGAGGAGCCACTACCTTTTGAAGATTCAATATTTTGTTGTTTACTAGGATCAAGACAACACTGGGAATATGCAAGTTATTCGATCTTTACACTTCACTTAAAAATTGCCATTGGATGAACCATCCAATACATAACACTGAAATAATTTACCTCCTTAGAAAATGTCTTTTCCATTAGCTCTGGCCTTCAATGCAGGCATTTGCCTTTGGCGTACATAACCTTTCACTTTATAAATTTCACCAGAATATGTAAGCAAATCTGAGGGCTCATAACTTTGGAGAAACTAAGCAGGAATGTTTAATAAAAACCAGACAAGTGTGTTAATAAGCCTCGGAAGAGACCCAAAAGGGATTTCAACAGGGAAAAACTCTCCTTACTAGCATTGCTGTATTGCTTGCATGGCAACCAGTGTTTGTGATGTAATTCTATTTATAGTCTTTATAGGGCAGATGTTTTAACTCATGGATATGAGAAACAGGAGAAGCAAGTAGACATGTCTGATTACTTGATGCTAATAAATGTAGGTAAGTCAGGGCAAGTTGCATAAGCCAAATAGTTTGTGTGCTCCAGAGGACCCATCTGCAGATACCATGTGCAACTACTATTTCTTGGAGTCCAAGACAGCCTGGCATTGTATCGTATCGAGGCTCTGTTACTCACTAGTGATGAGACCATATGAGAGCTTAAATTTTCTCATGGGTTAACAATAGCATTTACCCAAAGAATAAATTTCACCTTACCACTTTCTGGATCTAGAAAAAATTCACTGTGTCCAGATCCATAGAGTGAGTATCGTATATCTCCATTGGATCCGATATCGGCATCCTTGGCACTGATCTTCAGGATGATTTTATTTGATGGAATATCTTCGGGAAATAATGCTGTATATGCAACCTAGGCAAAGGTAAGAAAAAAGATAGGCAATTAAATCATTAGCATTTGTGAGGCAGTTGTCACAGTTAGCATGATAAATGATTTCTTTAAATATGCATTCATATAATTTAGTTTCGGTTATTTTTTCTTGAACCATAGAACCATCTTACAATATATGATGAAACATGGAATATCTCTTGCCTTGCCCCTCCCATGCTCACTCATTCAACAAATACTGATTGAGCACCTACTATGTGCTACTTAGATGCTAGGAGTACAATGGTGAAGAAAACAGACAAAAATGTCTGTCCCCATGGAAACATGACACGCATCACGTATTGATCACAGTCCTCTTTTCTGTTAAGCACCAGTGAGTCTTTGGGACCCTTCAATTCTTTAAAGAGGCAGTACTAACATTTGGCATTAGCATGAGAAATTAAAATCTATTTGCAACACTTTTATAAGCTTCAGAACACCGATATTGTCTGTTGGTCCACGTGGTGAGGAAAAGGTAAATTAACGGTGATTTAATTTCAGTACAAAAAAATGAAATCTAGTACTGGCACCTTGTACTGGCTCATGTTTTGTACTGTGGTGGAAGGACTACTTCATGAGGAGCCTGGAGATTTGGGTTCACTGCCAACATTGCTACTAACCAGCTGTGAAAACTTATACGAAAAAAGTAATTTATGCTTTCTAGTGGTCCATGTCTCTCTTATTAAATCAGGGATTTAGACAGAATAAGTCTTAAGGTCCTTTATGATTCCATAAAAGTTAGTTAAAGACTCATGGTTTTGTTTTTGTGGTTTTGGTGGGCAAAATTAGGTACCTGATCGTGTTACTTATTCTCTTTCCATGTTTATAATATTTCATTCACTAATGAAGGAGATAAGAGCAGAATTAGCCTGGCCATAAGCAGAAAAGGGAAATAGGTTTTGATTTAATTTTAGAGAAGCAGAGTAAAAGGCAGCAACATACCCGACTTATATGTACCACACATCTCACCTGATCACACACTGGGCTATTGTCATTCACATCACTGACAGTCACTTCCACCATGGCCTGTGTCACAAAGAGCCCATCAGTGGCAGTGATATTGAGGAAGTAAATGTCTTGTTCTTCTCTATCTAGAGGTCTCTTCACATAGACCTTCCATTCATTCTGCACCAGGCCCAGGGCAAACCTTCCTCGGGGGTTCCCTCCTGTCGTGAAAAAAGTTTTGAAGACATGCTATGAAAAGCTTTGGTCTCCAGCTACAGTGAGAGGCTTGTGTAGGGTCATCAGGTGTCCCTCAAACTGTATCATTTACGATATTGAACAAAAATTGGTTCTCACTTCCTTTTGATTCTTATGCAACAAAGCCTGATATTAAAGTGCTCAGTTTATGTAGAAAGTAAAACAGTAACTTTCCAAGTGAATAAAAAGCACTTAGAGAAGCTAGAGATGATCTCTTGTTTAGTTCCCCTTAAGGACAATCAAGCTCAAACTGTGAACAATCAGTCCTCTTCTCAGGATGATACAATTGTCTCTCCACTTTGTCTCAAGAGAGGATGTAATACACGGTAGCTCTTGTTACCAAGACAATTTCATTAGCTGTTGATTATGCAATCAAGGAAAGGCAGTCAATTCTATTAAGGAATCTTTTAATGAAGGCTTTATCATACAGCTGTGCTCTTCTTATAAGGACTGGGGTTTGGGGGAGAAAAGTTTGTGTCAGAGGAAGACCCATGAGCATCAAATAGCCCTAACGAGGGGTCATATAAAGAGTGGTTCAGAGATAAGCACTGCAATTAGATCAAATTTATCAGAGCGAAGCTGGTGAAAGTGGAAGAAAAGCAGAAGAGATGAAACGGAACGGCTTTTTATGATGCTGAAACACTGACAGTGATCCCAGCAATATTGCTTTCTCACATCATTGTATTACACGGTGACAAAAGTGGCTTGGAAAGATAGGAAGAGGATGTAAGAAAACTACCTTGACATTCTAATCCCGCAGAGAGAAATAATGTCACTTCAAACAAGGAGGAAGACTGGACCAGACAACTGGCAAGAAGCCTGGAATCCAGTTTGATCATCACTGTTTCATTTATTTAGCCATTCAACAAGAATTTATCACCTGCTCTGGGCCAGGCACTGTTCCAGGCAGTAGGACTACAGCAATGCACAAGCCTGACAAAATCCCTGCTCTCCTGGCGGAGCTCACATTCTAGTGAGGAAGACTGGCAAGAAACAAAGAATTAAGGAAACATACTGCATGCTGGCTGCTATTTCATTAAAAAAGTGGAGCCAGTTCATCTTCTTACAGTGAATCTTTAAAAGACCAGAGGGCAAAGATCTTGGTCCTGCTGAAAGGATGGAATGGGAAGTAGTGGAATTCTGAGTCCAGACTGCACTCTCGATTATAAGGCATGTGGGGGAGGGAACGGAACGGAGTCCAGAAGCCTCAGCAGTGTAGAGCAAACACGGGGTAAATGGACCATGATGGACAGACAGTGCAGAAAAGATGAAGGCCACACTCTTTTCTAGAACAGCGGTTCTCAGTTTGGGTGACTGTGCCTCTCCCCAACCTCTGGGGGACATTGTCAATGTCTGGAGACATTTTGAATGTCACCTTAGGGGTCATGATGGTGGTGCTACTGGAATCCATTGAGTAGAGGCCAGAGATGCTGCTAATCATCCTATAAGGCATAGAAGGGCCACCTACAACAAAGACTTATCTACCCAGAATGTCAATAGTATCGAGGTTGAGAAACCTGCTCTGGTGAGGCTTGGAGTCTTCCCTGGGAGATCATTTTCTTCCATCACTGGCTAGGATTTGATTAGGTTGCAGTTGAATATTATTTAAGCATGTACAAGTTTAACCTACTGAGTGCTTTTGGTGCAGGCCCACACTGTTCTTTTGTTAAATAAAATGATTAATGGTCTTTTGTTAATCTGTGGCAGCACAGCCAAGTTGTGTTACATCAAGAGCAAAAATTAAATCCCATTAAAAGTGTCCGGTTGGCACTGCTAATAGTAACAGTAGCTTTAAGCTACCCTGTTCTCATCACTTTGGTATAGTTGATGGGATGGTCCCTTTAAATCATCCATTAAGAATTCAGAGACAATATGTATGTATATACTTAAAGCTGAGTATTTAACAATTCTTCCAATCAGAAAAGTATCCCTCAGAATGACTAACAAGTTTTTTGTCTGAAACTAAATGCAAATAAATCAAAATGATACTTTATTCACCTTTCTTTCTTTACCACTCTCTCTCATGTCTTTACTGCAGAAACATACATTTTAATAAAAAAAGGAAGGTATCATCATATAAAGCATAAAATGCATAAAGAGCTTTAAGCAGAACACATCATGAAAACAGTTCCATGAAGGAGAAAGAGAATGAGAAGACAGAGAAGAAGAAAAAGAGGAGTAATACAGAAAAGAAGCGTGGCAATCCGGAGTGGTGACGCATATGCTCTCCTGTTGATCTTATTCTGCAGTGATTAATTAACTTTCCCACTAACGTACTTAAGCAGATTCTGTGTCCTGAGGGCATTGTAATTAATTCATTTTTCACATTGAATAATGTAGTTTTTTTAAAGGGAAGCCACCTGACTACAAGTATTGATGGATTCTTTAAAATCTTTTGGCACTTTGCTTATGTTCTGCCTTCGAATGTCACAACATCAAAATATTAGATTTAAAACCCCAAAATAGTTTTTAGGAAGACTGCTCCCATACCACCCACCTTCTCTTCTTTGCAGTTTAAAGCATCATCCTCGGAAAGCTACCCATGATCAAGACACCCTTTCTTCACTCTGACATGAAATCCTCAGGCCCTCAGAGCAATGGTGACATATTTTGTGCCCTCTGGGTGACCTCATTCATATATCTTGGCTTTCTCATTGAACTGCCACTTACTATTTAGGAAGACAGAAAAGGGATCAAAGAAAATCGAGTTGTCAGAAGAAATCTCTTTGGCTTAGAGTTATAACTTAAGATTTTTCAACAAAAGTTCAAACCAGGCTCTCTAGCGTGTATTATGTGTGTGCATGTGTGAGTTTTTACTATCAAAAGAAACTTGTAAATGAAGCTTACTGGAGTCAAGCTATTTGAATTTTTTTTTTTTTTTTACCTTTTCAAAGAGTAGGAAAAAGGAATATGGTTTAAAATTATCTCCCTATCAAAAAGAGCTGTTATTTTCATTTCTTCGACTGAGATACTTGGCTGGACTTCTTGTTGAATGATAAAAAGTGACACAAGGATTGGGTACCGATCTGGGTAATCTGTCACAGGGAAAGCAATGAACTCCAAACTAAGGCTGAGTTAGCAACAACCAACAACCGAAAAACTGCATCTACTCAGAGATCTTTTACACATCCTCAGAGAGAAGTTATCACTCTCAATCCCTCATCTCATCTTCCTTGTTCTCTCCTACTCTTACTCTCTGTGACCCTCCATCTTTAGAAAGCAGAGCACATAGCAAAAACCAAGGGTGGTAGACTGACCTGTAATATGGTAGCTCACTTGGCGATTAATGTCGGAAGTGTCTCTGTCCCACGTGCTGAGGACGGCTACTACCTCTCCCGGAGGGTCACTCTCTTTCACATTCCCTTGGTATACCTCGTGGGCAAAGACTGGAGCGTTGTCATTTATATCTGTCACCCTGACAGAGACCAAAGCCGTGGAAGAAAGAGAGAAGGCCTCTCCAAGGTCAGAGGCCACCACGGAGAAGGTGAATGAGGGGTCTGTCTCGTGATCCAGGTCCTTCAAGGTACTGATCCAGCCTGTGTTGCTGTCAATATTGAATGCTTCCATTACCTTTTCGGGCTGGGAATCTGAGTGGAGGGAGTAAGTGACCTGCCCATTGGCTCCCCAATCCATATCGATGGCTCTCACCTGTGTGAGTTTGGTGCCAACAGGCATCCCTTCCATTATGATGGTCTCGTAGCTCGAAGTTTCAAAGACTGGCTTGTTGTCATTCAAATCCAACACCTTGATATCTACATCCACAGTAAACACAATGTCTACCTTGTCCACGGGTATAGTGGCTGCTACTTTAAAGTGGAAGGCCGGGTTGATTTCATGATCAAGGCGTTTGTCAAGCTTGATCATGCCTGTTTCCTGTTCTATGATAAAGACGCTTCCTTTGTTATTTTCTGGCCTTTCCCCATTAACTGTGCTGAACCTGACATTCTGATTGGGCAGAATCCTCAGGGTGTCCACTGTGCTCCCAATGGCTGTATCTTCTGAAATGGTAAAAGAATACTGAGACTGGGTAAATGAAGGCAAAAATGTTTCAGGGGGCAAGACGTGGATATAGACAGGAATGAGGGAGTGCTTTACTGGAATTCCTCCATCTACTGCTTTGACAAAGAATGACAGCACCGTGTTTTTCAGCTGGTTAAAATTGCCCTTCGTGACCATCCAGCCATTGTCAGGATCGATTTCCAGGAGGTCAGCCACCGAGACGGAGGCCTCACTATACAGAGAATAAGTAATCCTTGAATTTGCTCCATCATCTGGATCCATGGCTTGAACCTGAGTGACTAAGTGGCCCCTTCCAACATCTGCCCTGACGCTGGCTCGGTATTCCACTGTCATGAACTGGGGAGCATTGTCATTTTCATCCACAACAATCACCCTCACGGTGCAGAACGTCGTTCTCCCTCCACCATCAAGGGCCCTCAAGAAAATACTAATGTCTCCTTCTAGTGGGTGTTCCCGGTCAAGCCTTTCTGTTGTGATAATCTGTCCATTGCTATCTATGAGGAATCGATCTTTAGCAAAATCATTGATGATGGCATAGCTGATCTGACCATACGTCCCTGGATCCCCATCTGTGGCTCGAACATGGATTACCTTCGTCCCGGCAGCCGCATTCTCTCTAACCTCAGCTACATAGGTGTTTTGTGAAAAGGCAGGGCTATACAGGTTAGCCCCGAGTACCCTAATATGCACCTGTGCAGTGCTAGTGAACAACCCATCAGAGACTGACACATTGAGACTGTACAGAGGCTCCATCCGCTGCTTCCGGTGGTTGGACAGTGTGATGACGCCACTCCTGCTGTCCATCAGAAAACTCGTCCGGTCATTCCCAGATAAAATGTTATATTCCAACCGGTCAAAATCAGAGCTGTCTGCATCAGAGGCTTGCACACAGGTTACGAAATGGCCCCGGGGGGCTAATTCACTCACATATGACTCATAAATGAGCTGATTAAAAACGGGAGGGTTGTCATTTATGTCTGAGATATAGATATGAACCAGGACTTCACTGCTCAGTGATGGGAAGCCATTATCTGTCGCTCTGACTTTCAAAGTGCAGTGTTGCACTAACTCATAGTCTAGCATCCTTGCTGTCAAGATTAAGCCACTTGCGCTGTCAATGTGAAAATAATCTGTGCTGTTGTAAGTATCCTGGACAATCTGATAATGTACCATTTTATTGTTTTCTGAGTCCGCGTCAGTAGAGATAACTTGCAAAACTGGTGTCCCAATGAGAGATGCTTCTGATAAGGTTGTATTGTATGTGGGTTGATCGAAAATAGGGGGATTGTCATTTACATCATTAACTAACAAGTCAACGGTGACTTCAGCCCTAGCACCAGTAAGGGCATCACTGGCTCTCACTGTCAACTTGTAAACAGATGTAATTTCATAATCCAAAGGGCTAATGACTTTCAGGACCCCGGTGTCAAAGTCAATGTTAAATTGTTTATAAAGATCCCCATCAATAATGATATATATGATGCCTTGGCCTTCTGGACTGGTGGCATTGATGCTTAGAATGGAGGTGTCCATTCTTATGTCTTCGTTGATGGATGCTGTATAAAAGGGTTTATCAAACACAGGCATTGCTTTGTTGACAATAGTAATGGGAAGTTCCACAGATGTGGACAAAGAAGGTTTTCCGCCATCTTTGGCTAGGATGGTGACTCCATACTCAATGTTGGACAAGTCAGAGTTGAATGCTTCTTTTAAAATGACATTCCCTGAATCTGGGTTAATTTCGAAGTGGCCATAGTCATCCTGTAGGACATAGGTCACTTCTCCATTTGCACCTTTATCTTTGTCAATAGCTGTCACCTGGTAAATGAGAGTCCCAGGCTCAGCATCGACTTGCACAGCAGCATAGTAAGGGAGGCCCACAAAGACTGGAGAATTGTCGTTTATGTCTTCGATGTTAACTCTGACTACCACCCTAGCCACACGCAGATGGTCCATCTCACGGCTAGCTTCCACCACCAGGTCATATAATTCCTGTTCTTCGCGGTCAAAGGGGACTCCGGTGGTCTGAATGACCCCTGAGGTAGACTTTATCTTGAACTTATTTCCTGGGTTTAAGATGCTATATTTTAAGGGCTCATTAAGGCGATTTCCAACTGCATTGACGATAGCAACTTTGGTTATATTAGTATTGTTCTCTGAGATTGAGGTGGAATAAAAGCTTTGTGTAAAGTGGAGGCCACTGTCCATGGCTTCTTTAACCAAGACGGTGACCATAGATGTACTGTAGAACTTTCCATCAGATACTTTAACTATCAGCATGTAGTGATCTTTGGAGAGGTTGTTGTTTTTTATGGTGAGCACTCCACTGTTTGCATCAATTAAAAAATGATCCAAGCTGCCTTCCATCAAGCTGTATGTCAGCTCAGGGGGCACCTCGGCATCAGGATCTGTGGCACTAACTTTCAGAACCTCCACTCCAACATAGGTAGGTAGAAGTAAGACAGTCTCAAACACAGCCTGAGTGAAAACAGGAGGGTTATCATTCACATCTGTCACCTCTATGTTGACTTCAACAGGACTCTCTGCAGTCAGTTGGGGGCTACCACTGTCTCTCACATGCACATGAAAATGGAAATGGGAGATAGTTTCATGGTCCAGAGTGGCAATTGTTCTGATTGCACCTGTACTGGAGTCCACTGTGAAGAACTTCTTGGCCGTGGACTCCACAATCTGATACACAAGCAGAGCATTCCGGTTGCTGTCAGCATCGGTGGCTCGAATCACCAGTGGGGTGTTATCCAAACTTCTGACAATGCTATTAACTGGGGCAGCCTCACTCAGGCTGCCCGAATATTGAGAGAAGAGAAAAACTGGGGCGTTATCATTTTCATCAACAATTTGGATACTGACTGTGACATTGGAAGCCATTCCTGCCATGTTAGTGGCCTGTACGATGAGCTGATAAATGGAAGTACGCTCGTAATCCAATGCCTTCCGAGTGGTGATGACTCCAGAATATGGATTTATAGTAAAGATCCCATCAATGTTTCCATCTTTGACTTCATAGATGAGGGTAGATTGACTAATGGCAGAAATTAGAATGACCGATGTTCCAATATCAACATTTTCATTTACTTCTGCTTGGTAGTCTTTATGAGTGAACTTGGGGTGAGAATTATCAGACATGGTGACAGAAATGCGCACAATTGCAGTGGCAGACATCGATGGGGAACCCTGATCCGTGACTTTGACTGACAGGACAAACTGACCCATCGTTGTCATGTCTGGTTCTTTGGAAACAGTGATGATGCCCAGGACTGGTTCGATTTTAAATGTATTCCCAGTATTCCCTACAATATAGAAATTAACAGGGAAATTAATTGCAGTTGGGTCAGTTTTTGAAGATTAACTTTTCATCTAAAGGCTACTTTACTGCAACATGGCAAGTAGAAAGCAATTATCTGTACTCATTTCATCTCATTCTGAAATAAAGCAAAAGACTTATGTTTTAGAAGTATTCAAAAGCAACTCAGAAATGAGTTTTCTGGTAAAATTGTGAATTTCAGGTCATTATCTTCTTAATCCAGATTAACGACCACTACCACATAGCAGTGTGTACATTAAAATTGGGAAATAAGAGTTTGTAGGAGAGACTTTTCCATTAAGAAGGTTTAGGACTTTCTTATTCCCAGCCTTGTGAGAAGAGGAACAGATCAAGATGGCATATGCCAATACCACTGGTAAAAAGCTATTTTCATTTAAACCATATTCTGTGTTCTATGTTATGAAAAAGAGAGTTATAGAAATCATTTCAGAATACTGTCATGTAGTGATCTGGTTTCAGATTATCCTACAGGTAAGTTTTGCTACATGAAATTAGTGTTGTCTCACTCTATCAAAACTGACTTCATCCTAAACACTGCTTTGGTGAGGGGGTTTTGGTCAGACATGGAGAATTCTTCCCAAGTCATCGTTTGTTTTGTGAGTTGTGAGGATTTTTTCTGACTACCTTTCTATTCTTCACTCCCCCATACCCAAAAACATACACACGAACACAGAAACATAAAAGTAGAGAGAAAACATTATAAGGCAGTTGCTCCAACCTATAACCATTTCGTTTGCTAAATTCTTGAGAGGTTTCTGGTGAAGCAGGGGACTGTCAATAATCTGAACCAGCATCAAAACCAAGAACTTGAGGCTTAATCCTTATAAAAATGAGAAACTGGTGCCCACTTTGACATATCAGAAATAGGAAGGGCTGTGAACCATGAAACTGTAAGAAGTTTAGAGCTCTGCCTCTGAAACATGCAGTGGTGCGAAATCTGGAATTGTTGAGGATGAGAAAAATTAAAGAGGAGAAAAGAATGAGGAACACAAAACTTGAGGAATGTAAAAAATGTAGCTCATAAGTAGTGGACAGTATGGAGTAGAATCTTTTCCTTGAGTTGCTTTTTGCTTCTCTCATCAGCCTTTCTGATACTTCTCACAGGACACACATTTGTGTGTCTAGATTCTTTTAAATTGCAAGATTGAAATCTTGGTTATGCAATTATATCTGGATTTTTCTTCTTTTTTAAGTACTGTAGTATGGCAAACATATAGACAGTTTAAATGTCATTATCATTGAGAAAGACTTCAGGATTGAGAGGGCAGTTATGTAACATGTCTACTGAAACATAGCAAATATGGCTGCTACTTTTCCACATCTGAAAAGGAAAAAGTCAGATTAATGTAAAATGTTTCTATAAGATACTTGCTTATTTTTAAAGAGAAAGCAAATCTAACAAAGCAGTCAATAATTTGATTCTAGCCTCAAAATGTAAATATTAAACAATATTATCTTTGATGTCAGTATGATTTTTTACTTTGTCACCTAAACATCACCATTTTGTGCTGACAACAACAAGATGTTCACTGATTTCATAAACAGGCTTGCACATTTTCAATTAGCAGCACTGTGGAACTGAGTGGGAAGTCCAACATTTGATTCATAGATTGTCGCAAGGAGGCAGGAATTGTTTCACTACAGCATCTCAGAGGAGAAAAATACTGAGAAACAGTCAACTTCCAGCAATGGCACCAACATGCAACCCTGAATGCTGAACGCAAAAGAGCAGATGGTATCCTGCTGTAGCATTTCCAGGTAAGTCCTTCTTCACCCTCTGCATGGCAGATGTCTACGTACCCAGCAAGATACATATGACAGGGATGAAGAGGATCCAGCTTCTGACCTTGGGTAGAACTTCACAACCCCACTGTCCCATGGCGGCTGACTTGCTTGTTACACTTCTCCAGGACGTCGCGCTCATATGTCAGGTCCAAAGTGGGCTCTGACGCTTTCCCTCTTCAACGGACTATTCCATTTTCTTAGACTCCATTTCCTGTTTATTCTCTCCTGCTATACTTGAATCCTTAGAACTAATCTCTTCTTGTTTTCTCTGAATCTACAGTTTCTTGTAGACTTTGGCAACTGGGAAAAAGCTATGCTTATATTACTTACCATTTATTTAGCATGCAACAGAGTACCTGGCACGAAGAAGGTAGTTGATAAATATTGTTGAATGACTGAGAGGTAGATCTAAAGAAAAAGATTTAAAATCTTTATCTGTCTATATCTTGGGATCCAATATGCTTCCATCCTGACTCAACTCTTAGTCCTGGTCTCTCCCATAGTGCCCTGTCTCAGAGCCACCCATGAGACACTGCTGGCACCAAACTTAAAGCATGACCCAAATATGAGACCTGAAGCTCTGCATTTGTATGACACCTCAGTCCTTTGGGCCAAAATAAAAAGCTTCAGTAGTTACTTAGAGGCCAGGCCGGGGGTCAGAAATTTATGGCCCACCAGTAAACAGAGCAAAATCTTGCTTATCTAAGGTTTGTGAGAACTTTAAAATGTACACTTTACACAACCACCTGTCATTTGCTTTAAAATGCTGATGCCTCTGGGATCTCTCTCTCCTACCATGTTCTGGAAGAAGCTGGCTTGGCTACGTAGGACAAATTCAGGTTCAGTGTAGGTCTGTTTGTAAAGGGGCCAGTGACCACTTGAGATTTATTGTGTACTTTGTAATTCTCATTAGCCTTTTATATACACAATCAAAGCCTGTTTTTTGTTTGTTTTTTTGAGAGACTAATCATTCCTGTGGATTTCTGGAACTTCAAGTTTTCTCTGTAAAAGATGTTTTAAGAAAAAAAACTTTTCTCCCTAGTTTTAGTCAACTGTTAAAGAAATGACTAAGTTCTTAATGTGCAGCACCAGGCTGTAGTCTGTGGAGGATAAAAGATAAGGAAGGCAGTCTTTTCGGCTGGATGGTAAATCACTTTTAAATTACTTGTCAAGATCCTCTAAATTGGTTTAAAAATGATCTGGTGTAGAAATATACTCCTCTACTTAAGAGGAGTATAGTAGTAGCCTTAACGACAAATATAAAAAGCAAGTAGACACATAGACAAATGCTTAGAAAATGTTAAGAAAAGCAAAAATAAAACCCTATATCTAAGTGATTACGATGACATGAAGCAATGTATATGCATGAATGAATATGGGAAAAAGAACAAAAATACGTAAGATTGGGGGAAAACTATAGAAAGAATGTAAAAAGTTGTTGGATTAGGTAACATTTTCTGTAATGTTATTTAAAAATTTGTTTTCTAAAAAGAAGTTTCCCTATATTATTTGTAGAACAGAAGAATAAGGATTATACAATGAAATAATAAAAATGTCGTTTGGTAAACAGAGATGCAAAATAGCATTTAGAAAAATATTGGTTAGGCATTAGCTTGAAAGGAAACTCTGTGGAAATCTGGAAAATAAATGGACGAATTTGCTTGGGGCACCTAAGCGAAGACCTCTCTTTTTTGTGCAGAATTTAGCACAGATTCATGAAAAATGTGGATGCCTAATATAGGAAATAGTTTTAGATTATTATTCAATGCAGGTTTTTTTTTAGATGGGTGTTGGCTTTTCTTTTCTAATCTTTTTTAGTCCAAAACTGTCATTCTAGTATTCATATTTTAATTCAACCACTCACAAAAATGCCCCACATTTTAAATCAAGGGAAAGAAGCCTTTCCAGTGCTGGCATGAAAGGAGACGGCATTTGGCATGATGCATGACAGACAGAATGTTGCAGAACATTTTGGAAATATGTGGCTTGAATATTCAAAAAAGTCAGAACAGGGGAAGGGAAAATAGAGTTGATAAAAGATATTTGTAATTTCTAGGTTCACAGTCTTATCCCTTGAGTCGACATTTATCTCTTCTGTCATAAATGTTTTCTAGCTGTCTATCTTCGAACCATCAGTAAACTATGGTCTTGCCTTAGAGATGTCAAAATAGATTTTTAAAATAAATTCAAATTTAACAAAATGAGAAGCTGTATTTATTTATCTGTCAGGTTAAGTAGGCAGTTTAGTAACCACCAACTCAACTACTCTGCTACTCAGATCACCTCCAACGAAATGAATTTGTGTCAACTATGGGCACAGGAATTTCTGAATCCCACAGCCCACCTACTGACAAGTAAACAAAGACATGTAAGATTCAATTCACAGAACTGTCTGGCAGCCCTCAAATGATGGAAGGCTTTGGTTCTTTTAGTCTGAGGCCATGGCTCGTTGACCCATAAGTAAATGACACTGAGTTTACTACATATTTCTTCTTTTTTCTCCATTCTGGAAAAATCTGAGATTGCACACAATAAAAGGAGACTCTTTCTTTGCTGTCAATGATGGAAAACATATTACTGAAATGCCAAGAACTTTATACACCGTCATCACGCAAATAGGGCAGCTGCTTGGCCAAAAACTTCATTTGGAGACATTCCAGAAGTAACTCTGAATTTTATAAGGTGATAAATGCTACTGAGAGTCGAATGCCATGCATTACACTGCAATCAGTGCAACAGCTCTCACCTGCTTCTATGGTATATATGAGTTCTGCATTTTCCCCTTTGTCTTTGTCCAGAGCCGTCACTTGCAGAACAGCTGATCCCAGAGCAGCCGATTCAAACACAGATGCTTCATACAATGGGTTGGTAAAATAAGGGCTGTGATCATTAGCATCTTCCACATTCACAATGACTCGGGCCAAGTTTCTTCGATAAGGAAACTCCTGATCTCTGACCTTTAGGCAAAATACAAGAAGCAGGAGGTCTAAAACTTAAGTTGAAAAGAACTCACATGGCTATGCCTGTAGTGAAAACAAAATGACATAATGCACACAGAGTGCTTGACCCAGTCCCAGGTACTTAGAAGGCACTCAATAAACGGTAATATTATCAAGTCAGGACACCGACAGTGAACAAGCTGAGAGCAGGGACCACATCGTCTTTCTTACTCAGTATTATGCTTTGGCCTGTTGTCCGTACTCAGTCCATGTTTATGGCACTGATGCCTGGATATTATAAACACCGAACTTTCTTCTGGCTCCTCTCACACAGCCATTACCCCTTATTTTTATATACAACTGCTGGATGAAGACTTTTGTAAAGGGAAAACTAAAAAGTAGATTAATGAATGCAATGTAGGCATTGTCATCTATTACTTGTCAAGTCTCAGGATTGAGTCTGGTGGCTCAGCAGTGATTTGGATACAGTCCCTGCCCTCAAGAACTTTATAGTTTACTGGGAAATGCAAACAAGTAAATAGACACATATAAGGCCCAGTGGTAAGTGCCAGGATGGGAGTGAGTTGCAAGAAGAACCTCGCTTAGCATTCGGCTTCTTTGAAGAGGTAACAAAAATAAGTAGAAGTCGGAAATGGTGGCGGTGGTGGTATGGGCACTTATTTCGGGCAAGAAGACTCAACATTGAAGGTCCTGGACTGGGAGGGAATCCTGACTACCAAGAAGATGAACTGAATCTTAATTTCTAAAATGTAAGGCCCATTGTGACTTCCCCAAAGGACCTGCCTGACTGCTTTAAAGTTTCCCCCGGTTTGCATATAGCAAAGCTTGCAAATACTTAATTCTTTAACTCTAACCACATGATTTTGCTATAACTTTATATAGCACTAATCAAATGTACACTTTCCATTTGTTCAATTTTAGGCTCTATAACTTGAGAGATGTGAAAAAATTAGAAAATATACTGAGAAGAGCCATCGAAGGGAAAGGGGTTTTCAGAAATAGTACCTAGAAGAGATGAGCACACTGACTAAAATGGCTTAGGATGGAGGAAGGCAACATAAATGACTTGCTCGCTCATAACAGTCAGTTACATACATGATAAGTGGCACAGGCTGACCAAACTGAATTTTGAGTTTGTTAAGGAAAGAATGAACAGAAATGACTTGAAGAATTGTGAGAATGGAGTTAGTCATTGAATAAGGTTTCTGCCCCTGAAGAAATACATGCAAAAGAAACCCAGTGAGCATGCGGAATTTCCCTGTCTGTAGACTGGCCTATCACACCCAAGAGCCAAGCTGGACTCTGTATTTTGGGATTACTGAAATCTAGGTATTTTCAATGGAATGTCCAAGGGTGCAGGGACTTCGTCTCTTTTATATCTTTAGTGCCTAGAACAGTGTTTGGCACACAGGAAGTGCTGGAGAAATATCGCTGAATGAATAGATGATAGCAAAGGGATGGATGTGATGGTCCCTATGAATTCCTCTTCTGCTCCCTGGAGTCTCAGCTGGAAATCACAGCCAAGGGCACGACACTCAGGTTTCCTTTTGTTCAGGAAAGAAGAGGTAACAAAAATAAGTGGCGGAACACTACTTTCAGCTGCCTGGGAATTGGTAGTGTCTTGGTGTATTTTAAAGCCAATTAGTACACAAGATTAAGTCTCTGTTGTTCTGTAGGGTCTTAAGGGACTTGGGGAGGCTCTGTAGGCAGTGCAATTGCCCACAGGGTTCAGGGTTGTTGGAGGGACAGATTTTAGGTCACAAACTAATCGAGAATGTTTCTTATTAATCTCTACATCCCAGGTATGGGAACTAGGCAAACTCCACTTTAAAATTAAAGCAACTTCTATATAATTTGGAGACCCCATGAACCCAAATTCAGATATGACACTCTCTGTTGTCTTTGGTATGTTTTGAGTTCTCTTTCATGTGCCTGTATTTACTATTAGGTCCAATGCCAACGCAATAAATGATAAATCGGTTCTCTAAACGCTTCCAAGGACTGGGCATCAAATAGGTTGAGTAAATTATTACCCTTGTGATTAATTTCTCAAGGAACTTCTTTTAAACTTTCCCACAAAATCTCTGGATGTGAACCAAGACTACAGCCTGGGAGATTTATGGAAACATGGCCTGTTCCTCAGCTCTCAAGTCAGTCTGTCAGCAGCATTTACTGAGCAGCCACTGTCTGTAGAATTCATCTCATTATTCAATTTGGCAAAAATATGGAGTTGGTATCTAACTACAGTAATTCCTCACTGAAATTAAAAGGCAAAAATTAAGGCAATCCTATTGTGAAAAGACCAATTTACCACTACTTACAAAATTTAAGGGCCCTATACATCTGAAGACTAAGGCATATGCCTCGAATGGTTAGTGATTTGGCTAGGAATGCAAATTAAGCAGTTTGGTCCTACCATTATATTGAGAATGTGCTTGTCCTGAGCCTCATGGTCCAGCCTCTCGGCTGTGTAGAGCACGCCAGTGCTGGGGTCAATCCGGAATTTTCTCATGCTGATGGAGTCGATGCTGCTGTGGACAGTGTAGCTCAGCTTGTGCTTCTCGTCTCTATCCGTGGCTTCAATCTGCAATATCTCTGTATCCGGGAGCACATCCTCGGAAATTGTCACATCATAATTCGGCTGAGAGAATTCGGGGCCATTATCATTATTATCTAGCACTTTGATAAATACCTACAGTTAAAGAGAGACAAGAGTGATGTCTAATGCCAGTTCACTCATTGCTAGTAAGAGGCCCCAGCTTTTTTGTTCCCTTCTAGCTTCTAGCAGCTATCTCAATATGTAGGAAGAGCTTGGAGGAAAACCCTTTGTAATTAGAGGTTGACAATAAACCTGTAGCTCACATTAGCAGGAATGTAAACTACAAGCAGATCAATATCCTAGGTATTAATTGAACAGCTGAGACGGCCCCGGGGGGATAATAATTCCACAGAATTATTTGAGGCACAATGTAAGAGATCACGAAGTGACCTTAGTTTGTTCCTATTACCTTAAGTTCTTGTCATGTGACAGAATGGGAAGAGTGACAAAGAAGAGGCTGAGGAAGGGGGTAGTGAACACAGGGTGGCATTCTCCGAGGTGTCAGAGCCTTTCAACTGCAGTGTCCACACGCTGTGGCTCTCCTTCAGGTGGAAGGTGTTAAGCAAAGAACATGACTAATGATAGCTGAGCTTGTTTTTTTCATAAAGCATTTTGGTATAAAAAGTTTCAGGTAGATATAAAAGTAATAGCTTAATGAACCTTCATATATTCATCACTCAGCTTTGACAATGATCAATTCATAGCTAATCTTGTTTCATCTATATGCCCACTCATCACCACCTGCTCCCCCATATTATTCTGAAGCAAATCCCAGTCAACATATAATTTCAGTATGTATCTCTAAAAGATAGGGAGTCTTCAAATAAACACACACACACATACACAAGTACCATTATTACATCAAAACAGAGAAAACATCATCAATAAATATTTAGTTGGTGTTCATCTTCGTATAATTGTTTTTTTTAATGTGTTATGTATGTTTGTATACATATGTATATTTTTTTTCATAGTTTTTTTAAAAATCAGATTATGTCAACAAGGTCCGAAGATTGCATTTGGTTGATATATCTTTTAATTATCTTTCAATTTATAGGTTCTTCCTCGATCTCCCTCTATTTCCTTGCAATCTTTATGTTGTTATTGTTGGCACTGAATAAACTGAGCCATTTTATCTTTAGTTCCCACAGCCTGAATTCCACTCATCGGACCCCCATGATTTTGTTCTACATGTCCCTCTATTCCCTGTATTTCTTATTAATTGGTAGTTTGATGTAGGAGCCTTGATAAGATTCAGACTTAATTTCCTCCTTCTTCTGCTCCTTTTTCTTTTTTGATAAAAATCCTTCATGGGTGATACGGCATACTTCCAGGTGGAGATATGTAATACTTGGTTCTCTCTCATTATGTGAGATTAGCGGCCATTGGTGATCATAAATAGATAACATTAATTCATTAAAAATGCAAAAAGGTAATATTTTAATTCTATGAATTCTTTCTCACTTATTAACTAGAATAATTCTAAAAAGAAACTTGTTACAATCACTTGGTTACTCTTCCTACAGAAATAGCAGGATAAATAATTATTTTCCTCTATTTATCATTTCAAAATAATGAGTTAGTTCTCAAGCTCCTCCCAAAGTGAACAGTGAGGTATTTTTTTTTTTTGAAGCATCGTTGTGAGCTCATGAATTCAATCACATCTAATATGTTTCTGTCCATTGTAGTCACGATATTTATTGATGCACAAAAGGTCCTTCTTTGGCCAGTGAGAGCCTCTTCAAGTTGACTCTTGTAATCTTTTGACACAACCCTAGTATAGTCTTTGATCGCTTCCTTGCTTTCCAATAATTGCTATTGGTAAATTTTCCGGGGTGGTCTTGTACATTTTTAGACCTAGTCTTGAATTACCCATTTCTCCAGAAAGTGTTAGTTTTGTAGTTAGAAATGACATTTTAGGGATCATGACCTGGTGCTAGGAATGCTCATTGCTGCTAGATTTGCTACTGCGTTTAGCTTTTTTTCCAGTAGTGGACAGAGTCGGCAAAGTCTTTTTTTTGTTTTTAATGATTATTTCACTAATTTATATTGATATTTCCAATTTAAAATTAGACAGTCAAGGTTTTTACTTAATCTCATTCATTTTACATCTGTATCTCCTTTCTCCTATGCTGAAATTTCTAATGCTCGATGACATCATCATAACTATTCATTTGCTTTATCCAAAACACACGCGAAAAAGTCTCAGAATAATAACACCAGCATTGTTATTATAATTACATTACGAGTATGGTCATTCAAAATAATTTCATATTATTTTGCAGTTCTTTTTGTCCTTAGGATTTATCCTTAGGAATAGACAGTCAAATTAGTATGTTTAAGTCATTAAGAATAGCTCTTATCTGTGGAGATGTCCTACCAACTGAATATACATGTAAGTTCATTTGCTTCTATTTACTTTCAAATTTTAGTCTTGTTTTTTAACATTTAATTTTGTTTAATATTATATTAAAAAGCACCAAAGTCAAATTTACAAAAAAGGTCTAGTCAAAGAAGTTTAGCTTCTATATCTTTCCCTTTCACTTTATTTGATCCTCCTATAGCTAATCAGTTTCTAAAAATTAATGTTATGTTTTATCCATCTATTTTGTTAATATAAACATATTGTATACGCTGTTCCCCAATGTGCTATTTCATTTAACATTATATCACATTATATCAGTGGTTTTCCATTAGTATGACTTATCCCCCAGGGACATTTTGGAATTTCTGAAGGCATTTTTGATTGTCTCAGCTGAGAGGGACGGTGTTCCTAGAATTTGGTGGGAGAGGGGAGGGATCCTGCTAAACATCCTACAATGCACAGGACAGTCCTCTGCAACAAAGAACTATCCAACCCAAAATATCAATAGTGTAACTGCATTATATCCTGAAGACTAGTCCACAGCAGTATAGAAATATTCTTCCAGTGGGTAGATGTATCATAAGTTAATTAGTTCTTTGCTGATATTCATTTAAAAATTTTCCTATTTTTCCTCTTAGAAGTAGTGAGTAATGAAAAGATTTGTGCCTATGTCTCATTTTTGCTAACATATATTTGGGTCGCTAGAATTGGGATTGCTGGATCAAGGAAGTGCTTATAGTTTTGTTAGGTTATGTCCACACTCCCGCACCCAAAAGTTTTATCATTTTGCATTCCCATAGCAATATATAAGAAAGACTGTTTTCCTACAGCCTTGCCAACAGAGTATGTATGTAGTAGAACTATTGAAATTTTGGCCAAAGTGATGGATTGAAATGGCATCTCAGTGTAGTTTTAATTTGCCTTTCTCTAATTATAAGTGAGGTTGAGCATCTTTTTATACATTTAAGAGCCATTTGCATTTCTTTTTCTGTTATAACTATATCGGATCATTCTTCTGTGGGTGAAATGGCTCTTTCATTTATTTTTAGAAGTATGATGATATAAATTACAAATGTTTTCAATTTTGCCATTTACATTTATTTTACTCGTGGTAATTTTTTTCCATGCAAAGTTTTTATTTTTACATTTATGTAATTGAATACATCAATCTTTTCCATGTTATTTCTGGATGTTAAGTCCTAGTTTAGAATAGTCTCTACATTTCCAGGTTATAGGTGAACACACTCATTTTTTTTATAAATAGCATTTATATGTTTCCTTTACTTATATTTCCATCTCTAATCCATTTGGAATTTTTTCTGGTATATTATGTGAGGAATGCACCCAGTTTTAGTTTTTCCATATGGCTCTCCATTTATGCCACTTTTTAGATCACCACTTTTCCACTGATTTAAGAAGCCGCTTTTATTGTATACTAAATTTACATATGTGAATGGAATATTTCTGGTTTTTCTATTTTGTTCTATTGGTTTATCAAGTCTTCTGTGCATCAGTATCAAAATGTTTTAATTACGGTCTTATAGTATATTTTAAATGTTTGGAAAAACTAGAACATCTCTTGTTCAGGGTTTTCCTGCCTATTCTTCCAAACAAACTTTATAATCAACCTGTATAGCAGCTGATGAAACTCGATAGCATTTTAAATTGGGATTATGCTAAAAGTATAGGTTAACTAAGGGAGAACTGATTTCTTCATGATGGAGTCTTCCTATCAAAAAACATAGTTCGTCTATTTTTATTTGTTCATGATTTCTTCATGATGGAATCTTCCTATCAAAAAACATAGTTCGTCTATTTTTATTTGTTTTGTTTTTCAAGGGTGTTTTAATTTTCCTCAAATAGGTTTTGAACACTTTTTAAAATTTATATATATGCTATCCTCAGTGAGATCTTATTTCCATTATATCTTTCACTTGTTTTTAATTTTTTGGCTACATATATCAGCTATTGATTTTTGTAAGTTAAATTTATAACCTGTTACTTTATTAAATTTTCCTATCATTTGCAGTAGTTTTTCCATTCACTCTTTTGAGGTTTTTCAGGTACATAATTATTCTATATGCAAAAAGATAACGTTTTACCTTTTTCTTTAAAATTTCTATAATGCAATTGCTCTAATGGCATTGGCTAATATTTACAACACAATGTTAAATAATAATGGAAATAGTGATATTCTTGCTTTATTCCTAATAGGAAAGCCTTTAGTAATTCTCTATTAAATTATATACAAACATTTGGCTTCATTATAGAAAATTATTTACTTTTTGAAATAAATTTAGTCAGACCATGGTTATTCTTATAAATAGCTAAACTATCTTTCACTTTGGTACTGATGTGCTTTTCCAAGTGACAGAAAAAGGTTGATGCTATGACCTCTGCGCCAGCACAGCTTACTCATGGGAGTGAGCCTGACATGGGAAAAAGCTTTGCCTGCAGTTTAAGGAAGAAAAAGGGTTGAGAAGTGTGCCTGTACAGTTGTGGGTATTTTTTTTTTTTTAATCTCCACTGTACTTAGAAAGTCTACTAGATTCTTTGATTGTCAATTCCTTTTAAAAGTTCAAGTTAACTTAGTCAAGATGCTAAAATATTTGTGTTCACAGAATAGCTATATTAATGGGGTAAAAAAGCCGTTCCAACCAGTTAGGCTGCCCTGACCTTCATGAAGTTTCAAAGTTGATGTGCTCTTGAAAAGCTTGCCTCTTTCTGCTGGTTTTGTCCTAAGCCTAATCTATAGTCAGAACAAGTGTTTCTCTGTAAAAGACTTCCTTCTCCTCATTTGCTTTTTATTTCCCACAGTTGGGGCCATTTGTGAGCTCCTGAACTAACAAACAAAGCAAAGTAACTCTCAAAGATGTTGTGCTCAAAATCGTAATTGAAAGGCCTAAAGAAGTACAATGGAATCAAAGCAGGAGGAAACCTGAATGTAGGAAGTTTCTTCAGAGTTGGTTTCAATGCTGCCCACCACAAACACTTTGGGTTTTGCAGGCTCCTCTAAACTAGTCTGGGTAGATGCCAAACCCGGCTTTACAAAGGCTCATGGCGGGAAGTGTCCAGTGGAGAGTTGCAGGGAAAGACCTCTGTCTTTTATTAAAACCAATTAAGTCCTAAAGTACTGAAATTCTGTTCTGCCTCTGTTGGCATTTCAAAACCATAGTTAAAACATTCTATAGTAGTGATTTTGAGGATGATGCCCCTGGTATTCTCCCCAAGCTTATAAGTTTTGTTTTTGAACATGCAACTAGAAAAATCATGTCAGTTTGTGCTTGTTTTATAGTTTATATATTTGCTTCTTAAACTTTATTATCTCTAGTTTACCAGTGTTGTGAGAATCAGAGAAGTTAAGGGATGTGCCCAAAGTCGCAAGGCCAGACTCAGACCTAGGTCTTATGGAACCAAATTCTAAATTCATTCCATCATATCATTTCCATGTGCACTTAAATTATACACACATTAATTATAAATGTAGATAATATACATGTGGACAAATATGTGTGCAAATGTTATGTACCTTGCTATACAGAAATCCTAATTTACAAAATACATAACTGACACGAACATTCTCATTTCAGGAATATCAATCATGGAATTATTTTAAATAGGAAGTTCACCATTGCCTTTAAAATTGGAATCCATTTTCAAAAACTGATTTACTCATAAGTTGTCAGGCACAGATCTATTATATAGTGAAATTTTGTCACTTTTTTTTAATATTAGAGTTGGATTACTGCCTTATTTTTCTCTATACATTGCACTTGTTTTAGCATTTTTATAACCTAAATATACAAGGAAGTTTTGGGCCACTGCCCTTTTAACCTACTAAAAGTGAGATGATGCTAAAGGAGAGAGAATAAAACCCTTGATGAGGGTAGTGTCCCTTGAGAGTCTTTTGATCTAAGGAATCATGGAGGAGCTTTAGTGAAAGTGATTTGTTTTTCCTTCTCCACCACCCTCACCTTTCAAGTAGGTGCAAGGTGGAGAGAAAGGATAAAACAAAGTCCAAATCTTCAAGGTAGAGTCTGCTTTTAAAGAAAGGAGGCTTGGTAAGGAATTCTTAACACATCACTTAGAGACAAAAGAGGAATGAAATCCTCATGGTTGTGCAGGGAAATGCTAACTTTATGAATGCAAGTTACAGACCTCCTGGCCCCACTGAATACAGACTCTTTGGCAGAAAGCCTTTGTGGTCAATCTGAATTAACTGCCTTTGTGGGGCTTAAAAATTTTGAAGATTACCTGAAAGAGACTTTTAATCTCTTTGGCCGTGGAGTATATAAATACAAGCTGATTTTCATATCTTGAATAAGAAAAGTATATTAAAATCACAAAAGCACACATCACGAGTTCCCGAATCAAATCGATGTAATTTTTAGATTATTATTTGGGCATGACTATCTCTACTGTCTTTCATGAATAACAATAAAAGCCACACACATAATATTTTATAGTTATAAGGTATATTATTTCAATTTTAGGTTGAAAATGAGACTGCAAAAATAAAACCCGAACGTGTCCAACACATCACAGATCTCAAGGATCTTCTCATAACATTTTATTCTTATAACAACCCATGAGGCGCGGAAGGTCTCATCCCCATTTTACAGAAGAAACTGAGTCTCGCAGAGATGGAGCTACCTTCTTTAGCAACACAGATAGCAACTGGTGAAGTGCTGAGTCACCTGATTCAGGGTCAGTGCTCCTTCCACTATACAAAATGCTTCCCCTAATGAATTGAATTGTATATTTTGTATATATAGGTAGGTAGAAGAAAGTTTCTGAGATAGTATCTGATTTTCAGAAAGAAGAAGTGGGTTTCTATCTTTTTACCTGTATACACCACAAGCAGCCAGCTAACTAGTCTGTGTCTCAGTTTCTCACTGGATAAATGAGTATAATAACACTTGATTTAACTACTCCCTCAGTGACAAGAAAGTGAAACTTAAGAGTGAGGCTTGTTAAGTCTTACTATGCAAATATCAAGTGTTTTATATTCCTATGTATTTCTATCCATTGATCCTTCAGAAGAGTCATGTTCTAGATTTGTTTAAATATGCTATAAAGATGCAATAGCTCAGATTGGTCTGACAGATGCTTGAGGAAAGCTGTTAAAATTCATAATTTCTTTTCCTTGGTAATGTGTGTTTTTGTGGCCCATAAGTTCAGTCGGTTGAAGTGAGGGCTACGAGGAGGGTGGGGTATTTTGCTTTCTTCCCAGCAAGTATGGCTGGCTATAAGACATTCTAATGGCCATAGGTGGTGTCACGTCCCCTGGGCAGCCATCTAAAAATGTGTCCCCCTCATAACAAGGAGGGTCAGGTGAGTTGTTCTTTATGCCTTAGCATTTAATCTTGCCTTTGAGAGGCAGCACAGTGCAGTGGCTGAGAAAGTAAGCTCTAAATCCAACTGCTTGTGTCTGAACCCTGATCTATTCAAGTTGCTTAACTTTGTTTTTGCCCCAATTTCCTTAACTATAAAATGGGTATGACTAAAGGGGGTTATTTTGGTGAATAAAATAATATTTTATATTATTTTGCTAGGCAATAAACCTGACAGTTCAGTGACCAAAAGTAATCACACAAGATGGTGTGATCACAAATTCCTAACTGGACAGGTCATAGTGAGCAGTCGGTTTCCAGGCCTATAGCTTTCTTAGCAAAGATCAACATTTCCCTTAAGTGAGCTCTATCCATTGTTCTGATGCATCTAGAATAACATACTTTTGAAATGTCAGAGCAGTTATCTTTTCCTACCCTTTGAAGCACAACCACCTGTATCAGAGCACAAGACCATAGAATCACTCATTATCTTGTGCTCATCTTTATGTAGTGTAAATGTTAATTATTAATTAGCCTGTACCGACCAATGTAAAAGAAGTATGTGTTAATCCATTTTGCCTTTTAACCAGTCCTAGAGATTTTCCCCCCATGCTCTCTCTCACCTTCTTAATCTACCACCCATAATTTCATGCATCTTCTTTATGTCTTCTCCTTTGATTCTAATTTATAAAATAAGCTGCAAAACTGCCATTCTCTGGAGCATTTGAAATCTTGCTCCCTGGCATGTCATCATTTTGGTCCAAATAAATTCATAAGAATTCTCTACAGGTTTAGACATTTCTTACATCGACATCTCCTATTTCTAACAGAACCAATTACCACGAACTTCGCAGTTTAAAACAACACCCATTTATTATCTCCTAGCTCTGTAGAGCAGAAGTTTCAGTATGGTGTGCTTCGACTGGGTTCTCTACTCAGAGTCTCAGAAAGCTGAACTCAGGGATTGGCAGGGATGAGTTCCCTTCTAGAAGCTTTGGGGATGAATCAGCTCCAAGCTCCAAGTTGGCTGAATCCAGGTACTTAATGTTATAGGCTTGCAGTCCCACTCCTTGCTGGCTGTCAGCAGGAGCCCCTCTCAGCTCCTAAGGGTGCCAGTGTTCCTTGTCATGTTGCCCCTTCCACATTCAAACTAGCAATGTTTCAAATCCTCTCCCATGTAGAATCTCTGACTTCCCCTTTTGCTGCATCTCTTCCTACTTCGGCTGGAGGAAGACATCTGCTCAGGGGCTCATATTCACAAATTCTGGAGACTTGGATTGGACATGGACATGTTTGGGGGCTCAGGGTGAGGCATTTTATCTACTGTAAATAGTACCTGCCTCATAAAGTAATTGAGAAAGTTAAATGAGTTTCTTTTTGAATATAAACAATTTTTAAAAATTGATTTCATGTATTTCAGTCAATTACAGTCATTATCTTTAATGTTCAAATTACCTCATCTTTGGCTAGTGGAAGGTAGTTTAAGTTGCCTCCAGTCACCTTTGAAGATGATTCCACTAGTCTTTTCTGGCAAGATAAGATGCCCAGGCTCCTGACCCAAACCTGGAATCAATTATTTTGAAAGGAATCCCGGTTCCTCTCCGTGTGAAATGGTACGTGGAGACCACAGTCTGGGCCCTAGGGTAGAATCCCTCTCACAAGAGATCTGTAGTGCTCCTCGGTGCTTGGACAGTAACCTCATCCTCCTGGTATCTCATTATCCCTGCGCTTTATGGGCCTCTGGTTCCACCTGGATATTTCCTTTCCACTCTGATAAGAGCCAGCGTTCCTATGATGCCTCACCTTTTCTCTACCCAGACTATACCCCCTCGCTCAAACCTTTCATCTTTCCCTTTTAAGCCAGACACTTATGCTCATTGCTGGGCTTCCACAACATCAAAGTGGGGAACACTTCCGTAATGTTGAAGAACAGCGGTGCCCTTCATTTTTCACAGATTATTTCTATTTTTTTTTTTTTTTTTTATTTCTTGAAGGGAGTTAACCTCCTCTTTCTTATCCATGACTCTGATAGATAAACTTAGCCTCTTTTTTTAACTCAGGACAACGGTGCTTTGAAATACCATGAAAATAGCCCAGTTATCACAGCAGGAAAGCTTTATAAAACTGACAGTCCCCCTCAGGTGTGTGTTTTCTAGGAAGCATGGGTGGTTGCATGTGGAAACTTTTAACTAGAGTTTCCGAGTAATAAAATAATGTTGAAGAGCTAGTTTATCTTACCTATTTTTAAGCCATACTCATTAGGACACCTGATGAATACTAAGGGTCTACTCGCTAAAAAAAAAAAACATACATACACACCAACATTTATAAGCAATTTCATGGGCTTCAAGCACCTTCCAGGATCTGAGACTATCTTGGGGAGTTTAATTTGATTGCACAACAGGGTCCTGACTTGTATTGGCTTAGTGGAGGCAGCAGGATCTGGAGAGCGGGAAGGGGTCTGGACAGGAAGGAACATAACCGGAACCAGGGTGCCAGTTTGAAATCTCTCCACTCGACATTTTTCATTTTTTGGTCTAGAGTAATGCTATTCCTGGTGCAGCCATAAACTATTTGCTACCATTCCATGACATTATACACATAAAAATTGGGAGTAAGTTTTTAAAACTTTGAGATAATTCTTGGAACGCAGAAAGCACTTAACAATGTTGGGTGGTTTTAAGCAAAGAGAAGACTGTCAAAGAGCCATCAAAGATAACCGTCCTGGGAGGGAGCATCAGGAACTAGGAAAAGCCCACTAATATACCCAGGGTCTAGGGTGCTCAGGGCCCTTGAAAAATTCTACCTGGTTTGATCTGCATCGAGGGTACTTTCATCGAGGATGCGTTGCATTAAGGGATCATTTTATACTTTCCTCCCCATGGCGAGTCAAAAAGTTACAAAAACAGTCTTTCATTTAAAGCCTGGGATGCAGCACTGGATCAACCCCTTTATCCGAGTGCTGTCTCAGACACTCATTTATTTCTCACAACAACCTCTAAGGCAGTCCCTGTGATACAAATGCTCAGAGAGGCTATGTGATGACAGTAATAATAATTGCAGCCCTAGCTAATATTTCTTGAGACCTTACTATATTTAGACCTCATGCCAATACTCTATATAAACTCATGTAATCCACACAGCTCTAATGATGTAAGTCTTGCTAAGTCCAGGTTATAGATGAAGAGTCTAGAGTGCAGAGAGGTGAAGTGACCTGCACCTGCCGGAGGAGATGCAGCTAGTAAGCAGCAGAGTTGGGATTGGGACACAGGTGTATCGCTACAAAGTCCATGCTGACAAATACGATGTTATAACGTATAATAATAGCCTTCATAAAATCAACAACTATTTTATGCAGAGGTCCTTGTCCATCTTGCCAGGAGATTTCTGTATATGTTGAGATGCTTTGTTTTTCCATTTAGTACATCTGCATCTTTATAACTTGAACTCCACAGAACCTTTGTACTCACACTAGGGAGTCTCGGTGAGGAAAAGGATGTTTACTCATCACCTGACATTGTAGCTTTGCAGTGTAAGAATCCTATGAGTTGGGAGAAAAGGCTAAAGTGAAGATGAAGGGTTTTCAGGCAGACACAGAGATCCCTGAGGCTTGGATTTATTTGACACTTGTGAAGTAAAATTCCACGTGTTGTTTATGGCTGATTGGAAACTCGTGTCATACCATGTTTTATGATTACAAATGAACAAAGCAGAGTAAAGTTCTCAAAGGAAAAGTGAGCAGGTGTTTTGGGGCTATAAGACATTTATTTAGTTATATGGTGAGGAGTATCTGTTTGATGGTAGAATCATTAAGCTGCCTAGGTTCATGGTTTGGAGTATGCTTTAGTGGTTTCTAAAAGAAATCTAGAATGCCTTTTCTTTTCTAAAACACCTTTTTGTAAAAATGTCCTTGACAATGAGGGCTTTGACTATTTCAGAGAACTGCTGCTGCCACTACTGCCAGAGCTGCCGTGGCAAACGTGAGCAGAGGCCTGGACCGGCAGAGATTGGTGGCGTATTCTGGCCCAACACAGCCTGATCGAGCAATGGTTTTCTGATGATAGTAACGATTGCATACAAGTTTATACTCTGGAAACTGTTAGTGCATACTTCTTGAGAAAGTCATTTTGTTGGGGACACAAAGTGGAAGCTTTTGAGAAAAAAATCTCTTGATACTCTTTATTAATCCGCTTAGCTTTTCCTTGCCAAGGGGAAGCTCCAAGTTCACCCCAAGTCTCTAACTCCTCCCCAACAACTTTGGAGATAACTCTAACTATACATTAGTCTGAAATAAAATCAGTGAAAGTGGGACTGAAACAATGTATACATTAAAGGTATTGTAATAGATGCTTCCATATTAATTTTTTAAAAGTGGGCGTATCTTGTCACTCGGTTTTAAAATTCTGAATCACTGTGACTCAGGCACCTAGTACAGTGCTTAGTATAGCCATGAACTAAAGAAATACTTGTGAAATAAGTGCTGTTAAATGATTTCTCATTGGGTCTTAATGAAATTCTAACATAAAAGTTTCACTGATAGTTTTTATTTTCAATTAATATGAATGAGCTGTGTGCTTTGGAGATCCAGCATGACTTCCGTATAGGCCCAGTTGAATATGTAGTTATCCACTAATCATTCACTCATTCTAAAAATATTTAATGTGCCTCTATAACATTCTGGGCATGGTGGATTACTATTTAATTCAATTGTTCTAAAATCCTGGAGAAAAGAAGGAAACTGAATATGGTTCCATGCTTTATTTGTATTTTATTCAGACATGTCTTATATTTCTAAGTAGTGCTAAAAAGTTGGGTTTGGATATGCTAAGACATAGCTAATTTAAAAAGTCTCTTAGGGTGAGGCCCAGGCTTCAGCGGTTTTAACAACCAGGGGATTCTACTGTGCAGTCAGGATAAAGAACCATTGGCATGCAGGCTATAAAACAGGAGACGGGAATTAGGGCACATAGATCACACTCCTTGTTCTTTATTAAGGCTACGTGACCTTGGCTGTATCACTCATCTGATCTTAGTTTGTAAAACTAATTTGGACTCTTAGGTATTCTCTAGCTTTAACTTTCTGTGACAGATGAGGTGAAGGATATTATGGTGTATTAACTCAGACAATATAATGTACTCCTCTTTCTAAATTCAAGGAAAGCTGACTTTGCTGTCAAAAAGATAGACCTACAGTAAATGAACAGGAAACAAACACATCTTACTCTTCCCTACATGAACAAACACAATTTCTTGAAAGAGGTAGCTACGTTATATAATACTGTTGACAGAATCCTTTCTCTAAGTTGTTCTCTCAAATGATTTTTTTTATACACTAGAAATCCATGGACATAATTTACTACTTCCAATACATTTTTCAATTGTTTGAAACTCTGACTTTAGCAGACCTTTTGGCATTCCCACTATTTAGTAATTTGACATCTTACCTGAGTGACAGCAACATTTGTTCCATCGGTGACTTCCACACTCATATTATAAATGGACCTCTGCTCTGCGTCCAAAGGTTTTGCAATGACAATTGTCCCAACACCCTTCTCTGCGTCAAAAGAGCTGTCAAAATTCCCCCCTGATGATTTCACAAAAACAACATAAAATTAGCATATCTGAGAAGTTATTACATGTATTAAAGCATATAGCTTTAAAGACAGCTCTTAAATAGAAATATTTTTGACAAGTATCCTTATGACTCAATTTTGTACACATTAAACGGGACCTCTTCATTTCTAACTTAATTCTAATTTCAAAACACAGCCTCTGCAATGCATAACAAATGACACCCAAAAATAATGTATTGCAAAGAAAACCTCAGCACTGTTAGAGCAGTGAAGCATAAACTGACTCCATAAAATATTTAAAAAGTTAAAGGCTCTTCAGCCTCTTGCGGCTTCTGTGCTAGGAATTTGTAGATCTTTTTGCTTTTCCAAAGTAGATTAAATTCTTAGTAAACAGCCCAATTATTATTAACAAAAATGAGTAGACACTCAAATTGCAGGATTGATGGCAAACATTTGGTGGATAGAGCTCATGTCCCTAATTTGCTGTCAGAAATAAAATTATAAACATTAGAAAATAAGAAAAAGCAAAAACAAACAAAAAAACCAATTCCATATTAAAAATTCTATGTCTGAAAGTTGGGATATTTATAGAAAAGTTTTTATGCCATTTCGTCAGTGTGAATTATTTTTCTCCCCCAAAATAGAAAGACTTTGTGAAATTCACAAAATAAAATCTGGAAAGAATTAGAGGAAAACATTGACGTATGTAACATCAACTTAACAATTAATACAAAAGTTTAGAAAACTTTACTTTTTCCCTCTTGGACCAGGTATAATCCACAATCTGTGAATCATGTGCTTAAGACAACATAAGCCTTGTTGAAATTACTGTAGATTGTTTCCATTTCTGTGAACCAAAGTGGTTTATGATCGTTCCAAAAGAGAGGATAATGGTATAAATGCTAGGGCAATTTTAATAAATATCAGTATATGTTTATAAGTTCTATTTGTTTTGATCTGAAATTTCATGATGTCAATTAATTTTATTATTGGGTAGTAATTTTATTTAACTGCAACACATAGGCTGATACATTTATTGAATTTCTTATTTTTTGAAAAGAAATCTTGGCTTCTCTAACAGTCAACATTCTCCGCATTTTATTTTGCTGATCAATGAAATGAATAATACCATATATAATTTCTATGATATTACTATTACAAATGGGCAGATGAGTTAAGGGAAAGAAAAATTTTACTTGAATTACTAGAATTTGATGTACAGTGACACTGAATAAATACAGTCGTCCCCCCCTTATTCACAGGGCATATATTCTGAGACTCCCAGTGAACACCTGAAACCAAGGATAGTATTGAACCCTGTACATGTGGTCTTTTCCTTTACATACATACCTATACTAAATTTTAATTTATATATTAGAGCATGAGATAAACAATAACTAATAATAAAATAGTAATTAAACAATACATATACTGTAATAAAGTTATGTGAATATGGTCTCTCAAAATATCTTATTGTATTGTACACACCCTTCTTCTTGTGAGATGACACAATGCCTAAGTGAGGTGAATGACATAGATATTTTTGGACCGAGGTCAACTGTAACTGAAACCGCAGAAAGTAGAACCATAGATAAGGGTGTGACTCCTGTAATATGGTTTACTTAAAAAAAAAAATCTGGTCATATATATTTCAAATACTCATTGCTTCCAGTGGTCATATACACTCAAGATCATTTAATTACTAGAGAGAACATAATTGCCCTTGACATTTAATTAAAGTTATGGAGATACAGGGGTACCAGAGAATTGCTTGGAGATAATATATTTTTCAAAAATTTCATCTAAAAAGAGACTCGTCTCCTAATTAATATCGCTAACTGATTTACTGAGGAGAACTAAATGTTAATTCTAAAAACAACAACAAAAAAATCTTTTGAAGAACAGGAAAAGGAGACAGGAGAAGAAATCTAGGCTGAAAAGAGAAGTAAGCCTTAGGTCACCATGTCTGTTTCAAAGGGAATGTTTCATGTTGATACCCACATGAGATAAAATGTAAGGCTGATTCAAGTGCCTTGAATAACCATCTTAATGAGCAAAGAAAAATCATTTGCTATCAAGTGGTACCTTCTGAAAGAAATTTTGTCATGAAAACTTTCAAAGGAAGGGCATAAAAATCACCCCAGATCTGTGCAAAAAAAAAAAAAAAAAATGAGGATGCAACATCTAAAGACATTTCTGGTGGGTATGAAATCATTTTTTAAATCACATTTAAAATAATTTTTAGAATTTTTTTTTTTTAACCAAGATGTTTATAGTAGTCTCCCCATCCCTGATTTCATTTTCAATTGCAGTCTGAAAATAGTAGATGGAAAATTTCAGAAATAAACAAATCATAAGTTTTAATTTGTCATTCTGAGTAGGATGATTAAATCATGAGCTGTCCTGCTCCTTCCCGCCCAGTTACGAATCATCCCTTTGTCCAGCATACCCATTCTGTATACGCACCCCACCTGTCAGTCAGTAGCCATTTTGGTTAACAAATAAACTGTTATGGTATCACAGTGCTTGTATTCAAGTAACCCTGTTTTACTTAATAATGATCCAAAGCACAAGACTAGTGATGCTGGCAATTTGGATAGGCCAAAGAGAAGCCTTTAAGTGAAAAGGTAAAAGTTCTTGGTTTAAGGAAAGAAATAAAAATTCTAATACTGAGGTTGCTAAGGTCTATGATAAGAACAAATCTTCTATCTGTGAAATTGTGAAGAAGGCAAAAGAAGTTTGTGCTAGTTTTGTGGCTGCACCTCAAACTGTGAAAGTTACAGCCACAATGCATGATAAATGCTTAGTTAATATGAAAAAAACATTAAATTTCTGGGTTGAAGACATGAATAGAAAACGTGTTTGACTGACTGCAATATGTTGCACCAGGAAGCATTGAACCTCTACAGAGATGTCAGCAAGGGACCCTCTGAAATGAGTCATTGATTGCAAGTAAGGAAGTAAGTTTGGACTGAAAAATATAAAAATTACTGGAGAGAAAGACCACATTCAGATTACTTTTATTACAGTATATTATTGTAATTGCTCTATTTTAGTAGTTATTGTTGTGAATCTCTTACTGTGCTTAATTTATAAATTAAACTTTCTCATAGGAATGTATATATAGGAAAAAAACAATACATCTAGGTTATGGTACTATCCATGCTTTCAGCCATCCATTGGAGGTCTTGGAACATATCCTTTGATGATAAGGGGAAACTAATGTACTTTCTTAAAATGAGTACCCTGATTGTTTTTTGGGGGCTTAGGGTCGGAGAAGAGATAATCTTTTAACACCAATCATTTTAATAGATGAAAATTTGTAGATTAAGGCAAAACAGAAATTATACAAATTATAAAACCTTGTTTTGCTCCAATTTAAAGATGAATGAACATGAAATTAGAGAACATGCAAGCAAAGATTTCTGGTTTCAGTTACTGTTTAAATGAGGCAGTCCTATATATTTTCCTTCAACTGCCTGAGACTCGAATTTTCCTTGGGGCCCTATGCAGAAATACATAATCATTACATGTGCTTAGCGGCATAAAATTGACATATTTTACATAACAAGATTGTGTGCTTTCTTATGAGTTATTTTTCATATCAAGTAACATTTTTGGCTACTTTTAGAGTTATAATTTTTTATAGTTCTCTTTTCCTGTGTGTGTGTGTGTGTGTGTGTGTGTGTGTGCGTGTGTGTGTGTGTGGTGTGTATCTCCTTCTTTCACTTTTACTGCCTCAAATACTCCAAAACAGAAACTTCTAAAGGAGTCAGGGAGATAGATAATAGAAAGCCGATTAAGGAACACTTGAGAGAGCCTGTGAAGTATCTCTCAGTCTGAAATCCGAAAACAAGATTTCATGTAAAACAAGGTTTCCAAAATCTTCCCTGAGTTTTAAAATGAATTTCTGACCAGGGACACAGAATCCAGACCAGCAGTTCACCATCAACCCTTATGCAATTTAATAACCTACCACTTAAGCATCCCATTTCATAAATGACTCCATATCTCTCCCCCAGGGCTCATTTTTCAGGCTCCCTTTTAGCCTGAAAGGTGATTTCATTTCATAGGAAACCATGTCAAATTCATCTGGGGTGAGACTATCAAATGGAAGGAGTCCATTTTCACTAGCAGCATTCTGTTTAAACAAGATGTGCTTCCTCAGAGCCAGTAACACAACATGCAAAGCCAGAGTATGCTAGCACAGTAGCGTTAGGCTAAACAAAAGGTGGGAGAAGGGAAGACGCCACAGAGCTGGTCTGAGTTTCAACAAAGTGGGAAATTTGAAAAGTCACAGCCTGAGCGTTGCTGCAGGGGTGTGCGGCAGAGATGGTTAAAAGCGAGGTTGTGAACAGCCCACATAACAGATAATTCATGTTGGGGACATTTCGCTAGGACTATTTTTGGTCAAGGTGGGAGTAATAGAGTAAACAAAGAATAGAAGAGGCATCTTGGGTTTCTATTGGATTCTAAAGTTAAACATATCAAGTTGGAATGCCCTCGAAAGCTTTTAGAAATAGGACAAGAATGAAAATATTTTCAGCTGGCAGCTACTATTTGAATGTGCTGGGCAGCAGGGTGTCAGGCCACAATCTAATCGAGCTTTTCTCTAAAAAAGGGCACAAAGCATCACCATCTCTCCACGATGAGTTCCAATAGTGAATATCACACTCTTCCCTAGCATATTATTCCATTCTATTCTACATGTAATTGTAATAATACCACCCAAAAACTAGTAGTCACTAAGGGGGAAGTGTTACGTGAGAAGCTTCCAAAACACTGAGCTGCTGAATCTCAGTGAATTAAGGGAGTTGTTCACAAGCTGCTCATTCAAGTTCTGCTTGTACACTGAACTTAGGAAAAATGCTAAATATCAGTTATGGTTTGATCATGAATAATTTTTTTTTGCCTTGGAATGAAGCAAGCACAGTACGGGGCTGAAAAAGATATTTTACATGGAAGGCAGGAGACATGGAGTAGAGGTCAGGAAACAGTGGTAGGAAGGAAAATATCTTCTAGAATCTGATTTAAAATCCATTTTCTTAAAACAATGAATATGTAAAGTGCTATTTAGCTTTTTTACTATTTTCTTAAAATCTCTTCAGGTGTCCTACTATGGCCTGTATTGTTGCTATGGAGAATAGAAATGGTTGTTTGGGATCAAATTAGGGGCAGACTGTAGAGTAGAAGAAATGAAGTATTTGATGTCAATTGAATGACAATGAACAAGTGTCATCCTGATGGAGAAAGAGTTGTATTAGAAATGGCCACAGACATGGCTTCTCTCAGGAGGGGTGGGTAAGAGTTTTGTGACTAAGAAATATGGCCAGTTTGTTAGGAAAGATCCAGAGATGTCCAGGCTCTAGTCAGAGAACAAGGATGCTGCTAGTGTGAGCGGAGTTTAACTTGCCCATTTGATCCAAGCCTAATAAGGGAGGGATCCACTGGTGACAGGCTCAAGAAGGGCAGGTGGTAGCTTATGGGACAGAAGCATCCGAGAACCCAAAGTCTGCAGGAACCTATGACAAACTAAGGGTCGAGGTAGACTTTATTTACCTGCAACACAGAAAAGTATTTCAGCTAGAGTTGGACCTCTGGGATAGCTCACACCATCAGAGAATTATTTTCAAAGAAAAGTCTTTCTCCTCTTTATACATTGGGTGAGGTAAATAAACAATGACATACTAATTGCTTATCTACAAGAAAAACTTTCTCTAGTCTAGGTCAAGCATAAAGCTATAAAATTGGGTGGCAACATTCCCCATCAAGCTGTGGGTAAAGAGGAATTATTTGAAGTGTGTAATAATGGTAGTATGCAAATCAAGGAGCTGCTGAGTTGAAATCATATTCTCCTGAAAAGTGTGAAGATATGTGATAAAGCCACAAAGATTAGGGGTTAACTTTGTTCCCTTGATTTTTTTCCCCTTTTAACACGGAGAAGGAACATGCTGTGAGTTGGGCTGTTTAAACACAGAACAGCTGAACTTTATTATGTTTCCTTTTAATAACAGCTTTCTTAACTAGGTTAGAAGTTGGGCTTCTGTTTCTGTTAAGGAGGGTCTAGCGATATAACTTCTTATAAGCAGTGGTCTCTTTGGAGACACAAGAAAGTGATTGGCAGATCCCTGCTGCAGGATTTCAGGCTTGGGAACAAAATCTTGCTTACCACACAGTTTTCGTGAATTTATATTATGGTAAGAGGGAAGAAATGCAGTTAAATAAGAACTGAATAGATTTGTAAATATGGAAATGAGGAGAGAATACCCCCAAGGGAAAAAGCATACTGAAATACTATTTCTGCTCACTTAATGAGAATTCAGCAGTTACAGAATTTGTAAGCTGTGTTAGGCCAGGATGTTGTATTCTCTATAACTCCAAGTGTCAGTACAGGTGTTTGTCCGAATATACTAGGTCTATAATGGAATACTTCATGACTCTTCCAAGGGCTTTGACTTCCCTTGGAAGAGTCATAGAGTATTTACCTAGATAAGACCTACACATAAATCTGAGACCTCATTTCATATCCATGATAACACGGTATACCTCGTGTCAATTCTTAGCATGCAACTACAGCACACTGCTAAATGTCTTAAGCATTGAGAAGCATTGTTCCTTCTCTTAATTCCTCTGTTAGCTTGGCCAGAAAAGATGCTTACATAAGGAGGAAGGGAAGAAAGAGGAACTTTTCAATGGCCAAAGATAAATTAGCAAGAAATCTTAAAATGAAACATCTTGCATATGACAAAGAAAACGAAAGGTTTTTAGAGATGGGAAAGATGTCAGCAGATTGAAAAAAAATGACTTTGTTAGATTAGAAAGGATTTTCAAAAGGGAGATTTGGTGGAAGAGGGACCATGTCAATACTGAAAGCAATCAGCATATGAGGAAAAGGTTTTACTTTTGTAGTGAAACAGAGAGTTGGTCTTTGGCTAGATGTTGTTGTCTAGATGTGGGAATGGAAATAAAATCATGTTCTGTTTGGGTATCCAGCCAAGTAAGTTTGATTTGTTGGAGAAGCTTGGCTAGATGTTACCAGATCTAGAGTGAAATCTCGGTGATGCAAGCATCACAGACCAGAGGGAAAACCCTTTAGGTCTTCATTAAAAGAACTACAGGTGCTCTGATACTGAGAGGATTCTATAGGAAGAGTATAGCATTTAGAAAAACAAAGATGGAGAAACATGAAAACTGATATCATGTTTTTGATAATGATTCCCAGATATATATTTGGAGCAGCTTAAAGGTATTCTTTCTAAGTAGGGCTCTCATCTGTAAAATGACCTTCTTTTCTTGGACAATTCTCATTTTGTTAAATGTGCAGTGGTTGACATGGCTGGAAATACAGTGGAGGGTCACAATGATCATGAGTTTGTCTCAGAGTGCATCACTAGGGTTAATGCATTGGCTACCTGGGCCATCTCCATTGGTCACCATCGTTTATTCCACTCCCCCTGGGTGGGCTGCAACAGAAGCATGGCAGGAGGAAGGAATGAGGAGACAAAAGCCTTGATCTTAAGGGTTAAGAATGGAGATAGGATAAACACGATGAAAATATACAATAGCACTAAAAATGCCGACATGAAAACATTCAAATAAGGTTACATGCGGCACTACTAGGCATGCTGCTTACCTATACACAATCATATACAGACACATATGCAGGAATGCTGAGGAACTGCAGAATTGACTTGGCTAACTGGAGTCAGATGGCTGGTCAGACTGAGTGTCAGAGAAAGGCATGCTTGCAGAGCTTTTGAAGAGGAGTACAAGCCAGGGTATCCTGGGGTAGGCGAGGAACGCAGTGGGATATGCTGCGGGTCAGGAGGTTGCATATAGATCATGCAAGATTGAGAAGCAGTGCTGTCAGGCTGTCGAGGTGCTTGCAAACTGGAGTGTCAAGAAAGGAGGGAGATAAACTGGTGGATGAGAGCAGGTCACTCCTCCCACAGCTCAGGACACCACACCAGGGGCCCTGTTCCTGATGGGTTTTGACTGTTCTCTCTTTAGGGCTATTTAAAAGAAGTCACTATCACACATGTCCCTGGAGGCCCTGCATGGAGGACACATCATGTTGACACTGAAATACAGTTTTTGTGACTGACTGGGGTGGTAGTGGTGAAGGAATCACCAAAAATAATGACAGCACAGGCGACCAGGCAATGGATGCATGTATGCGACCCTTTGTTTCACCAAGAAAAGAGCTGCGTCAGTTACTAACTTAATGAACTGAAAATTACGGAGAAGATACAGAAGCAGAGATATCTTTCATGGATCAGAGAAGGTTTTATTGCAAATGCATTAAGTGGAGATGAAGAAGGAGTTGAAAGCATGGGATGAAGATGGTCGTGTACAGGGAAGGGTGACTAACACCAATTAAGTAAAACAAATAAGTTCCATCATCATTCTATAATATGAAATATGGAGAAAACAAGCCTTTTCTTTCTGGGAGTTCAGAGGCCCCTCTACTGAGGTTTGATTGGGGGCCATGGAACATTCTTTTTCTGTGCCTAATTAAAACAGATGTCGAATGTTCTAAATGCTTTCCCCAGGTCCAGCCACTCCTGGGAAGAGAGGCAGGTTCCTGCCCATCCTCTCCAGGCAGAGACACATAGAAGGAAATGATTCCCCCAGACCAGCAATCTGGATTCCCCGCCTCCCACAGAGAACCGAGAGAACCGTGGGAAGTCAGCTCAAGCTCAACCAGTGTCTGATCCACTCTCCCCTCTCTTTTCTTAGCAACGGCCTGTTTTGTTTCCTGGTCCTCGGCACTTATTTCCTTTCCACTGTCCCTCCGTGCCGGTTCGTTGAGGGCAGTGGTGCTGTTCTGCCCTCTCTTTTTGCAGCCCGGCGTGCTTGCTTGCTTTCTTTCAAGGAATCCAAAGGTTGGCTCCCAAGGTCTAGTCTGCACGCTTCCATCTGCTTTCTCTATTCAGCTCTTGAGGGAAGCTCTCACTGGCTATATATCTAGGTTCCATTTCCTTTTATGGACAAGAGCCAGGGAACTCTTCCTGGTGGGTTTTTTTTGGCCTAGGAATGGGACTACTATTGCAAAACAGGAGTTGGGATTTATTTTAATTTATTTTTCAATTGGAAAAGGCCCAGTTAAATAAACCAACCTACAAAAAGATGAAAACAAAACAACAAAAAGCCCACACACCTCAAAAGCAAAGAAAAAAATTAAATCAAAACAAACCCCCAAATCCAAACCCCATCAAACCTCAAACAAAAGAGTAACTTTATATGAGTAATGCAATAGCTGTTAGAGGCATGTATGAAATCTGTGGGCTGCACTTCAGCCTGTCACAGGCAGTTATGAAAGATGTAATTTAATTTGCTTAAAAAAAACTGTAAAAGGCAGATTGGATAGCTGTATTTTAGCAAATGTGTTTGCACTAAGGGTACCTTCTGTTGAACAGTTCTGCCCACAAGCTGTCTGTAGAATATAGAACATCTCTCGAGCATGCTTGCCACCTTGAAGCAGGGCAGTCGGGAGCAGAAAAAAAAAAAAGAACAGAATGCAGAAAAAAGGTGAAGAAAAAGAGAGAAATGAAGGACAGCAAGTCTAGTACCATCAATACATTTAGAAATGAGATTAGCCAAGTGTGACAATAGAATTTAAATGACACACAGAAAGACATTAAGATTGCAGTAAATAACATACTATGGAAAATCCAGCCAGAGAGCACTTTCTGTTCAGCTTAGCTACAGAGTTGGAACGAAAGCACAGGTCTATTATTTATTTTACTGGCTCTTTTGCATTCCAGCACTATATATCTTTTAATTTTAGCACTAATTAGTTGGTTTTGTTGTTGTTGTTGTTGTTTTGTTTGTTCGTTTTTTGCTAGCTGCTCCAAACAGTTAATGATTACATTGCCAGAAACAGCTCTGGAGGACTCACACTTACCGACGATGTCAAACCACAGAGGGGTGTTAGCTGGCTGCACAGATACCACCCCCACAATCTCGGTGACTCTGTCACTTTCCATAACTGTGAAGTTATAAAATGGCTCATCGAAGGTCAGTGGTATAGGTGAAGGGGGTGGTTTTTTAATCCATTCAATGTGGAGGCGGGCCGTGGAGGATTTCTGCGGGCGCCCATTGTCTACTGCCTTTATCTACTCATACACAGAGAGAACACAGAAAGATGTCTTAGGGCTAGGATCCTTGTGGAAGTTGGATTCTGTCACTCATATGTTGTTAGGCTGAGAGTCCATCCACATCACAGCATCAGCAAAGAGAACAGAGTGAAGATCTAGGAAGAATGAGCCCAGGAACTGGGGAGGAGACAACTTAGTCAAAAGGGGGCTCCATGCCACATTTGCCAGAAGGTGATTTTGACCACCGCCGACTTTACGAATGTGTAAAAATTTGAAAAACAAATGTTGCACTTATAATTTCTAGTGTTTTATGGTCATGAATGATAGTTGCATGAGTAGAAATAGCTAATTTGATTCCTTATCCCTCTGAAGGTAAAAGGGAACAGAGTGCAATGTGAATCTCTACTTAAGTGTGAATAAAGTGTGTATGCACAGAAATGTGTGTGTGTGTGTGTGTGTGTGTGTGTGTGTGTGTGTGTGTGTGTATGGTCATGTTTTGCTGCTCCTTCCTTCTGCTTTATTCTGGAGAAGCATTCCACTCACACAATCTCAGAAGAGTGCTGGGACTGGCGTGGGAAAGGCAGCAGCCTTGCACATTTCAGTTATGCCTACTGGAGAGGTAAAGGAGAACTCTCTTGGTGGAAGCATGGGATCCTGAAGGCAGCAAGGTAGGGAAAAGGGTGTTAATAATTCCTCTGTATGGTCTGGTATAAGAGCTGAGAAAAGCATGTCTCCTTGCCCAGATGTACACAATTAACTGCTATGGTATCCTGGACTTAAATGGGAGAGGGGAGCAGTTAAGTCCAATAAACAGACATGACTGATAGAAAATTTAAAAAATTAAATAAAAATAAAGGTTTTTAAAATATTACATTAAAAATTAACATTTATAGGTGCATGGCTAGTAGTTAACAGCCTTTAAAAACAGTGACAACTCAAAGCTCCCTGGACAATCACTTTGCCCTAGAAAATTCCTGTGAGATGGCGGACCCTTGAAGATAGATGTCTGAGACAGGGATGTGAGTACAAATGATCTTGAGGGGGCAGGAAGTGTTCTCAGGAGAAAGGAAGTGAAGAAAGACAGACAGGGGAAGATGCTAAGCAAGGATGTGGTATCACCTGAAGTCTAACCTCAGCTTGATCCCGTGGGGAGCTAGGAATCGCTAAGCGCGCTACAGTGTTGGGTCCACCTGGAGGCAAGGGGGTTGGACTTTTTTGGGTCTCATGTCAGTCATTGGCTATAGGCTGCTGGGCTGGGGTGGGAATGTGGGACCTCTTAGGCTAAGAAGTTAAGTCAAGGATGATACTCTGGAGAAGAGGGCAGCTATGATCCCTTAGCAGCCAACACTCACAGCAGTTAGGAGATAGCTCCACCAACCTGGTAAAGGGGATTTGGGCAGGGCACGGACAGTATCCACTATAGTCCATCCATTCCTCAAAGAGTCCCATTGGCAAATCTCACACAGCTACAATGGCAGATATTATATCAGAGCTTTTAATGGTAAAAACAGGGCTGGATTTTTATTCTTTTCTTTGCCTACTGTTCTAGATACATTGCTGAGTAGGGAAAGGAACCCAAGTCCAGACTATAGGGAAGAAAAGATAAATCAATAGTCTCAGACCATCTTTTAAAATAATAAAGGGCTGACTGTATACAGCAGAGAAAGCTGAGGACAAAGGGAAGAGTGGCAGAAGGTGCTAACTCTTGACATTTGACGGGACCCTGGAAATTGCCCATCACTTTTAAGGATGAACAGTCCTTTTTCTGGCATAGGTGCTACATTTAATATGGTTGGGGGTGGAGGGGAGCAGGCTGGCACATTAGATATGGGAGTTTAAGTCTCTCTTTGAGGTGGTGCTCATGTTTGCTTTAATTTTTAATTTTCTAACAATGAAAAATTTGGTCACTTTTTACTTGTTCTTCTGCCCCCCCCACACACACTTTTTACACAATTCACACAGTTAAATTCACGTTCTATCACATTGCTAACAATTACAAGAGCTGCTTTCTTTGAGAAGTCTAGAGTCATGTTGAGTGATGCTGAGTGGTAAGATATGTCCACTCTGCTGTGCCCTCACCCTCAGTTTACATCTATGTGTAGTACCTTTAAGTGATTTAGGGTCATAGGAAATGTGGTTGAGTATGTGACGGAGCAGGCTATAGGGGCAGTTTGCTGATAGAACACAACCAAAAGAAATGGTATCATTATTTAAGAATGTCACCAAAACAGAAGGTAGCCTTCTACTGCTGTGTGGCTGAACTTTTTACTCTATAAAGATTTATTGTTCAAAGGAGTATATATGAATAAGAAAGTAACTCCGTCCCTTGATTAATGTTATTGAGGTTCAGAAAAATCTTACCGTTAGGATGTCATAACTCCCTGCTGTAAATTGCTTTCTAGAAGAAACCATGCCAGTTTTAGGGTCGATAAAGAACTTTCCATCATCATTCCCATCCACGATACTGTAGGAGATTTCTGCATTAGGGCCCTCATCTCTATCAAACGCAAAAGCCCTGTAAATGGGTTCTCCTCTCTTTTTCCGGTCCCGTTCTGGCAGCTTTATCTGGTAGACTTTCTCTGGGAACTGGGGCTTGTTGTCATTTTCATCCAGAACCTGAACCACCACCCAAATGGTCGACTGTTTTGGAGAGGAACCGCCATCTGTCACAGTCACCTGAGATTTGAAAGAGAAAATTTTTTACATTCGGAAAGGAAAAAAAACTCTTCTTGCCACTCCTCCCCAATACCCCACAAAAGGTCTGTTCTGTGCCTTAGAACAACATCTCAACTTTTCTTATTCCTGCAGTTCATGTCAAATGCATAATTTTTCATAGTTCATAGCAAGGGAATGCTGGAAATCCAGTAAAGGATATCACTGCTGAAAAGCCAGGAGGGAGGCAAGACTCTCCCCGTGGTGTGGAGTGGAGAGAGAGAGGAAACAGAACTGACTTTAGTAAATGTGCCAACTTCTATAGACTTAGTGAACCTAAAATATAACCTCCTTTACTGACACACAAAAAAACCAATATAACCATTACTATATGTTCACCTATAGGTGTTTCTTCTAATCTTTGGACAACCCTTTCAACATCCAAATTGTTTCAATATTCATTTCCTTTTCTTCCTTTTCCATCTGCATGTAAAGTTTATGATTTATACATTGTTAATGAACAAAAGGAAAACTGTGATACACATGTCACAAATTCGATGGCTGATTGAAACTACATTTGACAGTTAAAATATGTTTTTAACAGTCACAAAATAACTTTCTTTTCCTCTGGAAAATGGAATGGGACTGACACCCCTTTCCACATCTCTGAGATACTATACTTATATATGTCTGTGAAAAATGAGACAGGAGAGATTTGAAGAGCACTCATAAAAAATTTGCATGGCAGATATAAAAAGTCAGTGTGAATAATTTTCTTGTTGGTCATAGTGATGATAGTAACTATCATGTTAACATTTAGCATGTGGATGGTGACACAGTATATAAAGCACTCTTTCATGCATTATTTAATTCATTTCCCAAATATCCTATTCAGTAAGTGGAGTGAGTTTATTTATTTCCATTCTACAGGTGAGAAAACGAAGGCACAGAGGTCTCACTGTTACTAAGTGCTAAAAGCATGTGTTGAACTTTTGGCAATTCTGCTTAACCTAGAGGAAACTATATTTAATCTTTAAATCATATTCTTGGATAATACAGCTTATTACCTCAAAATGTATTTTTGGACTTTGGAAGGAACATGAAGATGCACTCAGTATCAATAGGAGAAAAACAGCAGTGAATTACAGCACCTGGTCATCCAGCTTTTTCATCTAACAAAGCAATTTGACAGGACTGACAGTAAAAAAGGCCAAAAATTTGGGAAAACAAATTAAAGACTTTTGCAAAACAGAACTGCAATCTAATTTAGGTTCTCTTACGAGCTGCCTAGGAGGATGCCTTTAATAGATTTAACGGAAATTTTCAGAGGCGTTCTTGCTTTCTTTGAAAAATCAATCAAGTTTCCTTCCAAGGTTATTTTCCCAATTGGTTTGTTATGTTTCACAAAAGAAACACGTCAGGGCCAACATGTGCCAAAGCTGCATTTTGACTCTTGAGCTAATTCCTGGACACACTAAGTTCTAAAGAGGCACGTTCTGCTGCTGCTGAACTAAAATGTTATACACCCAGGTGAGCTGTGTTGACCAAAACACATTGATTTCTTGGCTGCTCAACTTCTCTGCCTCTCTTTTCTGCTTGAACAACCTCTTTCCAAATCCAGACAACTCTCATAGTCTTCACCATGCACCAAATCACCTTCTCGTTGCTTGTCAATAAATGCCCTGAAGTGAGTTATGAGATGGAGCTCTGGTGCTGATTCAGGGCAGGTGGGCTGCCAAGGAGTAGAGAGAGCCTCTTGGCTGTGGTTCACTGCTCACTTGAGGGTCCTGCTATTGTAAAAGTGCCTTCCTCTGGAGTGAACCTGGATTTATAAACCCAAGTCCTTGAGGTGTCTGCAAGCAGGGAAGGGTAGCAGCTGCACAGGCTCATGAAACTGCTCCCAGGTGTGCTGTGGGGAGCGGGGTCACCTAGGTCACCACCTCACCTCAAGCACCCAGCTCTCTTGCTCCTTCTGGTCCTTGAACACACTCTCTTCCATCTCAGGGCTTTTGCACATGCCATGCTCTCTGTCTGGAGTGCTCTCCCCATCCCTTCACCTGGATCTTGCCTACTCATTCTTTGGCCGAAATGTCACTTCCTCAGGGATGCCTCCTGTGACACTACAGGCCAAGTGCCAGCCCCCACCTCTATTTTTTCCTCCTGAATATGTACTGTTAAGTTGCCTTATACTTTTCTTTTGCAGTACTTAATGTTGTGGAAATTATCTACATACATGATTCTCCAACCTAAGCTGAGATGCTGCATAAGTACGAAACAGATTTTGCCTTTTTTTGTTTACTGCTCTCACCAGTGTCGAGCCACAAGCAACACACTCCATAGATGCTTATTTAATGAATTAGACTTCAATTCAGTTCCTACTTGGAAAACCTCTTTAGTCAAAGCAGTCTCACCTTGTAAAACCTTCATAGATCATTCAAGGGCTTTTGCGACATAACCCCAAGCTGCCTTTCCTGCGTTTTTGCCCATAAGTCTTCCACCTCCCTACCCATGGCTTTGATCACCACATATATGCTGATAATTCCCTAATGTGTACTCTTATGCTTAAGCCTCCTTTCCCATCTCCAAACCAACATGTTCAACTATATCCTAGGAATCTACTCTCTGGTCCTCTCACATTCACCCCAACACCCCAACAATCACAGACCAAAATTATTACCCTCAAACTTCCTCCTCCTTCTATTTTCATTATCTCAATGAATGACACCATCTCCTCACAAACCGATCCACACCAGAATCCTGGGCCTCCATCTAGAGTCCCTGCTGTAACTATCCACATTCAATCAAACTTGAAGGCCTGCAGGAATCTTTCATGTGTACCCTCTATGCCAATCTCCTTCACCACACTGTCCTATGGACAGGCTTTATTTGCATCTTGCTTGGACTATCACATTAGCCTCCTGGTCTCCCTGCCTCTAGCCTTCATCTTCGTTGTAAAGTGTTATTTCTTCCTCAAAAATCTGACCTGCATAACATTCTTCAGGGGCTCCTTAATGACAAGGCTATAGTCGGCCTTGTTTATCACCAGATTATCACTATCTGCTTCTTTCCCTCTCTCTACGCTCATTTTCTCTGTGAGCCTGGGAGATCCTCAGTATGCCATGCTCTCACACCTCCATTTCATTGCATAGCTGTTTGTCTCCATGAAACACCCTCTGTTGGGACTACACCTGACTCATTCGAGAAGCTCCAATTCAAACACTACTTCTGCAATGCCATTCCTGCCTCCTGCAGATTGAGGTAGGTGCCATGACCATGTTCCCACTCCAGGATACTAATTATCATCTTGCATTTTTAAATGTTTGCTTGTTGGTCTGCACTCAATCATTTCAGACATTGAGCAACTTGAGATGAGAGACTGTCTCCTATTCATTGTTATGTTTTGGCACCTGGTACAGCTTTAAGTGCCAAGTAAATGTTATTGAATAAAATTAAGAATTAATTTACCCCAAACTCTTCCCTATGATAATAAATGCAGAGCACATTCAGAGACTGAAAGGTCTCTGTTTCTTCATCTGTGATAAATAAAGAGACCAATAATATATTATCTTGCAAGTGCTTCTCACTCAATGATTCCATGAGTAGGGGTCGGGTAGAGATAGACAAAGTGTTAACCATGCATTATAGGGTTCATACCCAACTTACATCACTGAGAACACTACTAATCCCATGATTACACATAATGATTTCTAGCCATTTCCAAAACTGTGCTAGCCAGTTATCTACATTCTCCTGAAACCATTTATTCATGTGCCTGGCTCCGTTAGTTCACTGTGAACTCAAAGGCAAGAACTTCGTCTTTCTCGTTTCTTTCTTGAAATCTGGTATACTCAATAAATGTTTGCTGAACTGAGTTTGTCGTCACTAACCTCAAAGTCTTAATTTCCATTATTATTCCTGTGAAAATAAATATTAACCTCATTTGAAATGAAGTTAGGAAGCTAGAAAGAACTCTCATGCATGCATCACTCAATGCATACTACTACCGATCCCAATAGAAGGTGTACCTTGCATCTCTGACAGGAAGTGATACCACATTACTACCTTAGCAGGGGGCATAAAAGATTCCTCTTTGCCCAGTGACAGCTCAGCCAATGGAAGACTGCTATTACTCAGCCAACTAAAAAGTCACTATCCTTGGAGCTTTTGGTTTCCTCCAATGGACTCTTTGTTCATCACAGCACCACACAAGTCCATAAAAGAGCATGCCTCTCCTTTGTTTCTCTGGATATGTGCGTGGTTCACTTTTTGACTGCATGCCTCAAATTACAGCTTTTTATTGTTTCTGAATAAACTCAGTTTACTAGAGAAATATCTTGGTGTCTGTTTAAGGTCAACATTTCTCTAGATCCATTTATGTGTCCAGTCATGTTTGTATCTGGAATATTAATCACTGATATTTCCATTAGATTCTCAGACTTCATATTTAATGCTACCTTAGGCCTCAGTCCATCATGAGGAATTAGCCTTTATGGAAGAGTAGCAGCACTGGAGATCGAAGCAAAACTATCTGAGATAAATCCCCATTATCTCCTCCTCTGCATCATTTTTCATTAATGATGCAGGGAATTATCCATTGTTTAGAAGCTATCCATGTGTCTTTTTGCTCTGCTACAGCCTGACAAGAAAATACTGAGCCATTCTAACTTAGATTTTCTCCTTTCACCATCGATCAATAATCAGTGGTTTGGCAATTAATCAAAATCCTGGAATATTAATTTCTCTACTTGTGTACAGCTAACAAAAGGAACCACAAACAGTTGAGCACCACTGAAAGGACAGCGTGGCCCATGTCAATTTTCTATGATACCTGGTCTATGAATACCAGGCAGGGCCAGAGGTAATCAGCATGGCCCAATGGATTATGATGCTAAAATTACGAAGAGGAACATATTTTTAAGTCTATCCCTGGAAAATCAAGAGCTTTATAGGACCAAAAATGAATGGTCATTGAGAATTCTGGAGTTATGGCAGCTGGAGGAAGGCTACACTTCTCACTCACTGAAATTGCCTAATGTATTTATTTGTGTTGTCCTTCTCCTTGCAGTAGAATATAATATGTAAGCTGTCTGTAAACTGAGACTTTGTGTCTTACCCACTGCCTTGTCCCCAGTGATTACAAGAGTGTCTGAGAATATATTCAACTATTTCTAAGATTGAGAGTTCAATTCTGTCATTCTCCTCAACCATTAATTCATCAAAAGTGGCTCTTTCCAGGTCACTATATTTAAAGTTGTAAACTTCTCCTCGGGGACTACATATTTCCTTCCACTGCTTACATTTGTCTTTAACCTTTTATTTTTATGTGACATATTATATATATTTCACTTACATGCTTATGTATTGCATGTCTGCCTCTATTAGAATATGAGCGCCATAAAGCATAGATTTTCATCTGTTTTGTTCACAGATGTGTCCCTGTCATCTATAACAGTTCATGTAGTAAGCATTCAATGAATATTTGTTAAATTAATTAATAAAATACCAATCACGTGCTTTCTAGTTACAAATCTCTTTTTGAGGCAAATTGGGAAATAAACAAACCAACAAATGTACATGGATTCCTATCAAATTCACCCCTCCCCCTTTGCCTCAAATTATAATATTCCAGACCTGCAATTATCTGGCCACAATGTAGATAATTTCAGTAGAAAGAACTCAAAGCAGCAAATTTATTGTTTGATAGGTTTAGTTTTCACAAAGTTCTTAATATTGAGCCTGAATTTGCCAGCCTATATTTAGCCTTGACTGTAGCTTCATAAACTACTTTTACTCTTCGTAACTACATAGAAAAAGTCAAGTTCCTCTTCCATGTTGTCTCAGTTATCTACTGCTGCGTAACCCAAAACTAGGTGGCTTAAAATAACCATAACCCTTTTATTGCCTCTCCTGGTTCTAGGGGCTGAATGCGGCAGTTGTTACTTGGAGTCTCTCATGCAGTCACAGTCACAGGTAGCTGGGCCTGGAGTCATTGAACATGTCTGTTGGTTGCTAGTGGCCACTGGCTGGGACCTCAGGTGGGGCTGGGGTCAATGGCCTTGATACTTACAAGTAGTCTTTTTATGTGGCCTTGCTTCCTCACAGCATTGTGGTTTGGTTCTAAGAGCAAAAGTCTAAAGGACAGAAAGCAGCTGGTGCCAATTTCTTAAGGCTGAATCCAGAAACCGACAGAGCACCATGTGATCTACATTCTGCTCACTAAGTTCAGGTTCAAGGAGAGGGGTCATAAATCGCACGTCTGTTAGAGGTGGGTAAGTGATTTGGGGGGCTATATTTTAAAATTACCATACTCATAAAATACTTCAATACATTTGAGAATTCTCACTCCAGACTGAAAAACTCTAATTTATGTAATCAACTCTTAGGTCATTTATTATATATAATCAATTACTATTCATTATACTGGTTACCTCTTTAATTCCTTTATTTGTTAAAACAATCTTATGATATAGGTACTATTGTTACACCTACTTGATAAAGAAACTGAATTTATAAACTTGTCCAAGGTCACACTGCTCACAATGGCGGAGTCTTATTTAAATCTGGCAGTTTGGCTCTGAATCAAAGATCAGCAAACTACAGCTAAATCTGGTCACTTGTTTTTGTAAATAAAGTTTTATTGGGGTATAGCCACACCCATTCATATGATCTATGAACATATTATTTATGGCTGCTCTGCTGCTATAAAGGTGTAGTTGAGTAGTTGAAGCAGAGATTATATGGGCCACAAAACATAAAATATTTATTATTTGGCCCTTTATGAAAAAAGTCAGCTGTTCTTTGTTCCAAACCTTATGTTTGGCTGCCCCTTTTCTTCTACCAAGATCACTTATTGCATATGTGTTTTGCTCAGTCCCCTGCATGATCATTTACATTGCCACTATTTTTTCACGGGAACCATGTAGGCATTGCCATTTTTATTCTTCAGCTGAAGACAATGAGCCTCTGAGGTGAAGTAAGTTTTGTAAGGCCACTTATTCCAGTAAGTGACAAAATGTGGGTATGCACCCAAATCAGTTTGGCGTCACAGCTCATGCTCTTTTCCTTACCCTGCACAGCCTGTTGTAGAAGCATCTGTTAACCATCTGCTTAAAATTCCCTCCCCAAGTGTGGCTTTGGATCAAAATCAAACTCATAGTTGGGCTTCTAGAATCAAACTTTTCCCTCCTTTGATAATTGGGACCATCTTGACTGTCTCCAGTCTTTAGACATCTTTCCTGTTTTCTTCAGTTGCTTAAAAACTGCCACCAGGTGTGGGTCATGACTGCAACTTCTTTCAGCTCTCCAAGACTTGAGATCCAAGTTTATTTAGTGCAGCTCCATCTTCTTCTTCTATCTTGTTATACTTCTACATCTTCAGCTTCCTCTCACAAAATCTGCTCTATCCTTCTCCACAGTAAAGGAGATGGGCATAAGTAAGTGTTGAGTGGTCCCCAGTTTCTGTTATCTCTTCCTTATCATTCACTTAATGTTTACTCTGTATGTGCAGGCACTCTTTTAAGTGCTTAAATATTAACTCAATTATCCTCTGGTCAGGCCCAGAAGAAGGGGGACTGATTGTTTCCATACTACAGATTAGAAACAAGTACTGAAAACTGAAGTAAAGTGGATTCAACCTGATTGGTCCAGGGACTGTGCCCATAACCGCTACCCTTTGCTGCCTCTCACCTATACGCTTGCCCCAATTTGCAAGTGTGGCCACATTCTCCTTCCTTTAAACATAGTCCAACATGCCCTTTCATTGGCCTCAGCACCACAGTTTTAGTGAAAATGGCAAGTATATGGCATGTGGGCTGTGGCTGCTCCTTTCTGCCAGTTGCATCCTGAAGTCACAGTAGACAAACAGTTTACTCTTCACACTGTAGATGAGGTGCAGTCTCAGCATATCCAAGATGGAGCTCTCCACAGCACTGTTACTGCTAATCCATCTGCCACTGTCTAGGCTGAACACACCCCAAATACCAAGTATCTCTGCATTCAGACTTGGCTGCTGCATCCCTTCTCTCTATCCTGGCAAAACTCCTTCTTCTTAAGTACTTTGTGCCCTTATTCTGAGTCTCCTGATTGCTATGAGCTTTTTTAGCTCTTGATAATCTTCTGAAGCAGAAAACAAAAACCAAAAAGATTTATTTTTTCCCCTCCTCCTTCTCATTATTAAGAGTCTCAGGGCCCAGCTAACAGATTTTGTGCAAGGAAGAAATCTAAAGATAAAGCCATTTCAATTAAGGCAGAACTTCCAACTACCTGTGACAAAGAGGTTACAGATATGCAGCAACACTGATCCTCCAACTCTTGAGGAGATGAGTGCAACCTCATACAACTGGACTCCAGGGCTAGTCACCTCTGGCTAGGGTTAACCTTTCTCTTTATTTAAAGACATTATACAAATGTTATCATATTCTATGTGTCCTATAATGGGAAAAAGATTAGTAAGCCCTGTAATAAATTACTAGTAATGTAAGTATGTTGCCCTTCTCTTGGATTTGATTGCATTTTAAAACACTATACCTACAGAGATCACTAGCTCCAAAGGATACACTCTCTACGGGTAAGATTTTAGATGCTGTGGCTGTTGAAAACTGATTCTGGTGAAAAAGCCTATCTATTTTTACTACTTTCTTACAAGACTAGTTGTGGATAGCACAGCTTTCACCATTTATGTATACTTGGGTGTCTCAATTCTTGGTCACTACACACGTAAGCCAAAAGATGAAGGGACCCGCTATTGAGCTTTTTCTTATACCTATCATGTTCTTATCTGTACTGAAGAACTTCGGAGTAAGGGGAAACTGCCTTTCCTTATCTCTATCATATTCAGGAAAGCACAGACTCACTAGGTGTTAAGAAAACTCAAGAGTAAGTGGGAGTTTAGACATCATTCTGGTTCAGTTTTACAGATGAGAAAATAGGTCCAGACACATGAGCTTCATAGCCCAACACTCTATTACTAGCAATAACCTCAGTCTTTCTAAGACATTGGTTCCACAACTCCAAACTGCCCTTACAGCACGACATTCATAATGAAATCTGCATTCCTAAATTCTCACCTATGTAATTTTAATATCGTGGAGGTTTTAATTTAGGTCTTCTTCAGCATGCTAAACTCTTTAAAGAAAGGAGAAATGTGTTTAGAGTAGATGTTATATTTACTTTTTATCTTGAAAATGCTTCACAAACGTTAAATACTTAATCCTTCCAAGAGAGCAGAGAGGTGGAAAACAACTTTATCTCCTCTTCACAAGTGGAGAAACAGATAAATGACCTTCTCAAAGAATGCTCCGGGGCTGATATCAAGGTGGGAGCTGGAACTCAGATCTGTCTGCCTATGGGCTCAGACTACTGCATTGCCGGGAGGACAAATGCTTCCTGCCTTTTCTGAAAAGGAAACGATGAGCAACCAGTAAATTAAAGGGTAGGTCTCTAAGGAGGAGAAACTCTTGAAGATAAACTTTGTCAAAGTGAAATCATTGAATTAAAATTAATCTGTACTACCATCCATAGTTTCCCTAGAGGAAAAGAAACAACCCAATCCTAAACCATCTGCTCTAGATTTTATTACATGCGATGTCTTCTATTTGGCCTATAATTTGGTATTAAGAAATTCATTGGAGATGGGTAGGTGTTCCAGTCACTTACCATCTTGCTTCCCCACCTTGTGCTGCTATCTATTATGTACAGTTGAAGGACATATTCTCTGGATTGTGAAATACTCGTATCCCTGCTATTTCTAGTTCCGGTAAGTCGGGTATTTCAGGAGATGCAGACTTACTAGGTTGAATACATGTATGAAATGGTTTATTTTATAAGGAGAAAGTCTTCATCTGAAATGAGAAAAAGAACTAGGAATTAAAGAAAGGAGGTAAAGAAGGAAAAGACAAGTGGAAGGAAAAAGGAAAGGAGGAAGAAATTAAAGTATGAAGTGAAGTAGGCAAGAAAAGAAGGAAGGAAACAAGAAAAGCAGGCAGGTAGGTAACCTTTTGGGAAGAGGTGAATCTAGAAGGCACAGGGAAGCTTTCTCAAGAGACAGGCGTGTATTTCCTTTGTACAGGGAAGGCCATTTACAAAGGCACGGAAACAAGAAAATCCATTTACTAAATGTTTGAATTGCCAATCTTTGTGAGAATGGATTAGATAAGTTTGATGAAAGTTCACTCTGAATTCTCTTTCAGAAAGTTCATTTTTCCTAGAAAGTTATTTGTTAAAAGGCACAAACTAAAGGTGTTCCACAATCCATGAAATATGAAATCTAATCTTGGGGCCATAGCATTCATCTTTTGTAATCCCTTTGCCCACAGATGCCATATCACTAAGGAGCCCCAGGATAAAACCTACTTACAACCTACCCAGAGAACCCTTCTGGGCATCTGTGGTGGGTCTCCTGCAGGGTACCAATTGCTATGAGTCTGTCTGTGAGCCACCCCAGGAGCTAGCATAGCACTGGCACATAGTTGGTCTTCAATAAATATTTGTTAGTTGAATGTGCGAACCTTGCATCTCAGGACATCTTTTGAAAGCATCTTTCCCTCGCCATGTTTAGACCCAGCAACTGCTAAAAGGCAGCTTTTTAGAAAGATCACTGACCAATTCACTTTTGCAGTGGCTGCTAAAATTACAGCTTTGCACAAATCTCTTCTTTGCACTTCAGAAAATAAAGTATTTCCCAGCCTGACATCCCTTAAAGTGCTTTTTTCCCTGTAGAGAGGTATACATCAGCTACTAATCTCATCACATTTCCATTTCCTTCCAGGCTCATATGCTCATCATTTTCTATTCATAAAACTTACTTGATTCTAATCTTCCCTATCAGCAGGAACTAAACACCTCCTCAAAGTTTCTTCAGAATTATGGTGATTACCGTACATGTGTTAACTGCCCTTTTCAAACAGATGGGTCCAATCTATGTGCTCACATGTGAGCCATTAAGAAAGTTCTGCCATGAACCAAGATGTGACATCATATTAGCCCCAGGGCTAAATCCCCTTGCACTATTTCCCAATTCTCCTGACATTAAGGCCTTAGTCAGTGTACTATTCTACATTCTCCTCTCTATGAAACAGAATCCACCAGATATGAATTTCAATGGGAAGTGTATATTTGTAGCCTTCCTCTATGTCACAATGCCAGATCTCACATCTGATGTTACTTTTTTTATTCCGGCAGACTCTCATGCCTTACCTCTACTGATGATGCTATGTGGATTTGAGCACTACGCCAGGCACACCAGGTTTTTTTTTTTTTTGGTCTTTCTTCCCACAGTAAAGACTTATTATAAAAATAAAGATACTTCTAATTATTAGCTTGGGAAACATGGTTTCTCTCCTCTCACTCAGCAATTCAGCATGGATTTGCAGGGCATTTAACACCTCGTCTTCCTAAAAAATAGGAATTTTAAATCAACTTAAAAAAAATTAGGCCCCTGTGTTTGTAGGATTGCACATACGGACTAATGTAGAAAAGGTAGAAATCATGAACTGGTGGCCCAGATATACTATTTTTCTTTATTGCCCATATAGTGTATTGTAAAGTTTTCTGCCAACATTTAAAACTAGAGAAATTTCACATAAAAATTCAAATTCCCCGCCTGTCTTAAAAAATCAGAATAACTGATTTTTATTCTCTATCATGTTCTCAACATTGCAGCCATGTCAATTGTCATTCTCCACTAATACTGTCCAGAAAATTTTCTTGGAATAGAGAAATAGTTCTCACTCTCATATTCCTATCAGAAGTGATTATAAAAAATAGATGGAGAATACTGCATATTCAAAAGACAAATGGAAAAAAGCACATTTTTGTTTTGTAAGTACATTTCTGTAAGTTTAATATGTGAACACTCAGCCTGCTATACACTTCATTCATTTATGGTGCCTCTGGTTTCTAGACATTTCAGTTTGTAACCGTTGGTTCAAGATCTTGGTAAAATCTCTCTGTAATGATAGGATATATATTTTAATGTGTGATAGAGATAACGCATAGTTCTTGGCAGAAACTGTTCAGAGCAGCAGAGCTGTACATTCATTATTTTTTCTCCAGGTATTATGATTTCGGGTATTATGGTTTTAGAAGAATGAAAAGAAATTTGAAAAAAATTAAGGAATCTTTAGCCATACGGTCATCCAAACAAGGAATATGGGTCATCTTAAATGCTTCTCTTGCTTTCTTCCCACATCTCATCAGTTATTAACTAGGTATATTGCTAGCTATCAATTAGAAATAGGTGGTCTTCTTCAGGATGGATGCTGTCCTGAAACCTACTTGGCCAGGGCACAAAATATATAACTCTAATAACAGTCCTGACAAGTTCTACCTCTGAAATGTCAGTTGTATTTCTTGGTTTTTTCTTCTCTATTCCGGGGGTCATCATTATATTTAGCTTAAACTGTTGCACCTGTCTTTAATTTGGTCTCCCTGCCTCTGGTCTTCTCTCACCGCAGTTCATTCTTTAAAAGACCAGAGAATCTTCTAAAATGAAATTCAGATGATGTTAACCCCCTTCTGAAAGGACTTTAATGGCTCCCCATTGCTTTGAGCAGATTTCATAAAATGTGCCACAGAGAACACCAGTCTTGCAAGGTGCTTGCCTTAAAAGAGAGGGTCCAGAATCCTAGGAGTTTGAAGAACACTATAGACCTTTTTTGGAGCTTTAAGATGCACATAATCAGAGTAAAGGCTTGCAGAAAGTCTAAGCAAAGAAGCTTTTTAAACTTTGTTTGAATGAGTATTTCCCAAGCTTATCTGACAACAGAACCCTTTTGCTGAGTGATGTCTATTGATATCCTTCAGATTTAATATATCAAGAAATATACTTTGAGAAGTGCTAAATTATAAGATAAAGTTTACACACTCAGTATTAATCTACAAGATTCCTCAGTATTGATATGGCCTGTTTACTGGGTTATTCTCAGCCTTGAGTTTCTATCCATTCTCTACCTAAAGTTTTAATCATACAACCAGATCACTAGTTCAACACGCACATACCAGTTCTTACAACGTGAAGTGTGACAGACACCGGATATACAGTGGTGAGCAAGATGGGCTTCCTTCCCTCAGAGAACTCACAGTCCACTTGTTCTTCCAACACGGAAAACATACTTCAACACCTCTGCAGCTTTGGTCAGAGTTATCACTGCATGCAGTCCCTTTACTTCCTTATTCCTGTAGTTAAATCCTCCAAGGCCTGATGCAAATGTCTGTTCCTTACAATGTCTTCTCAGGGACCACACTCAGGGACCACTTCTCATGATTCCCTTGACTTTACTCATATACTAACACATCACTGATCACATATCTAATTATTACATGTCTATCTTCTTTAACACCTTTGCATCAAACTAGCTTGTAAGCTCCCTGGGGTGAAGACAATGCCACATCAATCACTATGTTGGCACGATGTTTGGATACATAATAAATCATAAACTAATATTGGTTCCCTTTTGGTTTTCATAAGAGGCATCAGGAATAAGGCCTTGTATTGGTGAAACTATTTATCCTGCTTTGTTTCCTACTTCTAAGGGCATGTTATTTTAATTTTGAGTCATAGCAAGGATCTTAGACTGCTAATAAGCTTGTATAAATTAGGTAGATCTCCTGTTGGTTAGAAACAAACATTATTCATTATTCCATTAACAGAGCTATTAAAAATCCTGTGTACTCTTGTATTCATCACACTGTAGGGTTTGTTCTCTACACATAATAAAATTAAAGTCCTGGAGGAAATATGTCTCAGGATGTGTCTCAGCTACTAAAAGAGAAAGACAGCTCATCTTAGATATTTAAAGTATCTGAATTACTTTCACAAGACGAAAGGGAGTATATGTAAGTTTTAAATAAAGATCAATTCAGTAGACTTAATAGATTCAGAACGATAAATTTGAGGATGAACATTAACTAAATGCAATATTTAGGAAGTATTTATTATGTATCTGTATTCAGCAAATTTATTAGAGTTGTATTTATATTCATCCAGTTCTCTCCTTATAGGAAAATATAAGATACACAAACAGAATTCCAGTCTAAACTATGTTTTGCTCTGGGTTCTTTGAGAATTTATATTCATTTCTATCAAACCACCTATAAGCATGCACTACCGTGAGGGCAGAAACTGTGTCTTTCATCTTTCCATTCTCAGTACCTAGAACAGGATGAATGAAAGCAATGCATGGAAAAGTAAATTGCCAAAGATATGAAAACTCAGGCATGAAAAATATTTGCAATGAAATAATTCCAAACTGCATCCAGAAAATGAAACCAAACATAAACATAAAATATAAAACCCATCCATAAATAAAAAACCTGGAAATGCTAATATTGTAGTAAAGAATATAAAATAAGAAAACACATGGGTATTCTAGAACCTCTTTTGTCATAAATTCTTAAAAGTTTGAATGACTGCTGTAAAATAAAAAAATGCAGCAGTTTTCTTTTCAAGTATTTGTGCATATATATATGTGTGTATATATATACACATATATGTATATATATATATACATACATATATATACATATAGATATATATGTGTATATATATATATTTATATTTTTTAAATCTCTTCTCCCAGAGATAAGGGGTAAAAAAAAAGCCAATTAAGTTTTGGCCATGAAATAAAATAGATTCAGAAATCCAATAACTTAAGAGAATGAATAAGCACCTGAAAGAATAATTTTTTTAAAAGCCTAAAACTTCAACTCTGTTCCAAGTAAACACTCTCTCTGTTTAAATTCCATTTAAAGCCTCAAATGATTCTTTGCTTTTCACTTTTTCAACTGGGAGGCAGAGGGCTCAATAAGAACATTCTCAGCATTATGCCCTAGGCAGCCCTTATCACCAGGCCTAAGTAACGTAAAAACAGTGGCTGGTGAACTTTCTGCCCCTGTCAAAAGCAAAATAGATTAAATGTGTTAAATCATGGAAGATAAATGAGAGTCACACTGCCCCAAGAGTCAATTAAAAATGTATAACTCAGTCGTGCATCTGCAAACTCTAGAAACAATCTTTTCGGCCAGCCAAAAATACTGAAAAAGCATTTGAAATAAAAGACCTCCGATATGTACTCAGTTTCTCTGCTGGATGGAAATATTTTACAGTATTTTTCAAAGATGATGCTTTACAATTTTAAATTTTATTCTCAGAGTGATACTATGACAATTATTATATGTGACTCCCTACTATGTGTCATATTCACACGTCCAGAGTCATCCCTGTGCTTAATAGATACATATTTCCTCCCCACTCGTTTTGCAAATCAGGGCATGACATTGCCAGGAAAGTCCTACTTCTCTATTATCTCCCAAAACTTTCTTCTCAGAAGATTAGGCCTACAAGTACCTATGTGTGAAATTTCTGAGATCCCTCGTGGGTAGTATGGGAGAAAAGTGAGTATGAATAATGAATGTCTCTTTAGAGGGCAGCTAAAATTATTTTTACTTTATGGCAAAAGCACTCTGGGAGAAATATTCCCAAACCACGTTTCAGAATGTGTGAGAGGCAGTGCAGACTGCCAAGCATTTGGCGATATTTAACACCAGAGTGCACACTCACGGTAGGTTGAGTTATTTGCTCCAGTAATCCTGAAAAATCTCATTCTCGACTTAAACGTGTAACTTTGTAAATGAGCATTTTTCTTTTTTCTTCTGGCTTTGTCAAAAGGAGTATGTCAGAGACTCCAGTATTCAACCAATATTAGAAAAAATCATTCACTAAAATATAGGGAGAATGTCCTAGGAAGCACTGTACTATGACAGAGAAACTAGCTTGTAAAGCTCCCAAACTGATCAGATTTTTACTAGAATAAAAAGTCGGCAGAAAGCTCATGTTAAAAATGATCCTTGAACAGACTTAAAGGAAGGAGATGGGGATATCTATTGATCATAAAGAGTTCTCAGTTTCTAGGCTCCAAGAATAGGCCTATTACCATAATATATAGGCTCACAGCCTTCCCTGGAAATCTCCAGAAATTATACAAACAGAAAGATCACAGTATCAGGACAGTGTGTCAACAGCAGCTGAAGGCTACCCGGCAATGATGTATGGCTGTTATCCAGATGCTGGTCCTTTTGGTTTTGAAATGTGATGGCCAGGGGCCCAGGATACATCACAGCAATCCCAGGCAGGCTGAGTGTGAGATGGCCCGTCCTCTCACACGGCTGCTCTCCTGACACACTTCAGATGCTCAAGCTCAAGTCTCAGCACTCTTTCTTGATGTTTTTGAGATTGGTGGGTCTGCCCCGAGTGATTTATTATTGAAAACCCCAGAGTGACAGGGACCCTTCATGTTCTGGGTCCCTAACCCATTACAATAATAATACCGAGGCCACCTCATTCATGCTTTTCCTTCAGAGAACTTTCATATATATGATCTCATTTGATTCTCCCAAGAAATTGATTAGAGAAGTTGGTTAAGCAATATTAACCCCATTAGATACCCAGCAAGGTCAAAAGCTTTGCCTAAAGTCGCTCAGCTTGTGGGTGACAGCATGGTCTCACAAGACATAGCACTTTGTAAAATCCAGACTGATGCTACAACACTTTCACAGACTCATAGGACACCAGCTCAAATTCATACACACTCCTAGGAAAAACAACTAAAAGTGGGGAAGTATCATATGAAAGTATTATATTGTTTGTATCAGAATACCTTGAATTTACTATTCTCCATCTGCAATATGTAGTGCATGTTCAGTAATTACTTCTTGGGGATCTGCAATGTGGAAGCACTGTTGGGGAGAGAGATATGAAGATGAACAAAACATGGTCTCTGCCCCTACATGAGTTTGTCATCTGGAAGAGACAATGAGCATGTTTACAAATAATGAAGGGATGATGGAAGTGAGAAAAAACTCTGTATGTGGCTCTATATGAAAGCAGTCAGTCTAAAAAGTCCTAATGGTGTCATTGATATTATGATGCTACTTAAAATGCAACCCTAGTGTCCTGGGGAACCTGGTGTTTTAAAAGAATACCCTTTACTCTTGGAAAATCAAAGTCCCGGAAAAGAAATCTGTATTATTTATTTCTCTTTTTATAAGGTGATTATAGAATTCTCCCTCATAAAATGTGATGTTTTTAGATCTGTGTGGAGTGATACATTCGTGCTGTTTTGGAGGGCTGCCAAGAGGATTTCTCAAGGTTCTGCTTATCCATAAAACCCATACTTCTCGCAAAATGCTATAGAATAAAAGATTATAGGTTTTACACATCTTTTTTATGAGTTTATGGAACATCAAGTTTATTTACCACTGACTCTTGGCAAAATTCTTCTCCCTCCCATCCCTGTGTCAGTGTGAACAAGGAAGTAAATAGTTCCAGTTTTTTTCTGGTGGCCTTCTGAGAACCAAGGCGGCTTCCGTCTTCTGGATGACCTGACACCTAGGACAGCAGGGCAAAAGAACCAGGCTTCTTGGCATTGTTACACAGCTGAGCAATTCCTATACTGCATGCCTCTGCACTCCTGTTACGTGAGTAATGCATTTTCTAATTTAAAACAAAGTTTATTCTTCCCAAATTTCAGGAACTAATTCCACTGAATTGAAAAAAGCTGGCTGAACCATACTGAGAATTTTGACTGCTTATTTTTGGTAATCCTATATAAACATTAAACTAACCAAGTAAATTCTTATCTAATGTCTGGGTCATCAACTTTTATTATTTGCATGCCTTTATCATGTGTTCCTTTATGAATAAACTTTCACACTTACACACTGTGATGTAGACATACACACACAACCTTTAATTGTGGTTTAGGAAGATGCTCTAGGTGAGGTCCTTAACCTGCCTTTGGATGGCTGTAGGTAGGGATTAGGATCCAATTACCTGCATCTGACATCTTCATATTATAATAAAACAAAATTTTCTTTGCTATTCTTTAGACCACAAGTACCATGGCTACCCAGAGAGAAACCTTGTCATAATGAAAGGACCCCAGATGAATGGAAATCAGAGACTAAAATCAAGGGCTGGAATATCCTTTGTTACAGAGTGTAATCAGCAGACCAGGAAGATTACTCGAATGAAATTCCAATTTCTTCCCCCTCTGCTGACAGTATACTTCATCTTCTCCTTTTCCAAACATTTTGAATTGTGACCAAGGATTTTATGAGGTATTACTGTTTCAGTCCTCTGAAAGTTGCAATTAAATACACTCTAAGTAGATGTCATCCCGCCACCTTTTTGAAAAGGTATAAGAGAAAAAAATTAGCCATCAGAGTAAAAGAATTCATAGTTAAGGCTCTTTCTTCTTCCTTAACCACAATCTGTTGTCTCTTTATGGCAACAAAGGTCTGTAATCAGAGTCTGGTTCCAGCTTTCTAAAGACATCAGTGAGAAGGGAACAGGGAGGGAAGATCTTACCTCTTTTTTACACATATGAAAGGAGAAAAAATAAAAGACCACTCTAGAAGTGACTGAAATTGCATCTGAGTGACAGATCTTTTAAATAAATGGATCGGATTCTGACTTTATAGCTCAACTAGTAGGAATCTTTCACTTTCAAAATGGTATAGGTGATGCTATATTTATGACTTTCTTCATAAAGATAAAAATTTCTGCAGTATCAGCAGCTCAAAGAGGCCTGGAGACTTTATGGAGAGTTTGAGTAGGGCAATGCTAATGGCCTCTGGTAGAAATTCAGAGAGAAGGTGTAGGTCTCAAAATGTGTCTCTTGTTTTAGTAGTCCTATGTTAGACCAAACACCGAAAGAGTCAATTGGCATTATTTTCTATTACTTAACTATCCTACCTCCAAATGCTATTCTTCCGCCCCATTTTCACTCTTTTTCAATGTAACTGGGTTCTGCTGAATCAAAGGTAATCATTTTCATGGTTATCTGAATGCAGACTGGTGGCCTGTGGGTGAGGAATTACAGTGTGTTCTGCGGAGGGTGCACATCTGGGCCTGGGGAGCATCTTGCAAGCCTGGGGTCATGAAAGTCATTATCTTGTTCATTTCAGGAAGCTGATGGGCTGGGGCCACCTCAGGTCAGGTTCTTTGCTGGTGTTTCTTGAATGGCAGCTTCAAATGGAGATGTGATATGTCTGAGTCAGCACAAATAAGTAGGCTACTGATACTGGAGAGACTTTTCTATCACCTGAAAGAGTAACTGGGAAACTGTACAGAGCTCCTGCAGGATTACACAATGCCTTCACATAGCCGTCTCCATGACAGCAGAGCCGAAGAGAAAAACAACACTTCTGGATCACAAAGACTTGTGTTTGATTGCTAGTTTTTTCCCACTGCCTCCGAGCTGTACCAACCTTGAGCAACTTATTTAAATTATGCCTCAATGTCCATGTGTGTTATGTGAAAATAGTGATATCTACCTCACAGAGATTTTAGTAGAATTAAGTAAAACGTTATGTTAATTATTTAACAAACATTTTTGGAGCACTAACTACCTGCTGGGTAGGCACTGGAGCTACGAAGGTAGAGGATCCTGAGTTTCTGTCTTCCAAGGGCTTTTATTTCTCCCATTGCAAAATGATTACATCATAGCTTAATACCTCCACCATGTCACATAATTACCATTTCTCTTTTTGTGGTGAGAAGTTTTAAGATTTACTCTCTTAGCACCTTTCAAGTATATAATACAGTATTTCCAAAAAAGATATACAAATGGCCAACAGATATATGAAAAGGTGCTCACTAATCATCAGGGAAATGCATATCAAAACCACATGAGCTATCACCTCCCATGTATTAAAATGGTTCCTACCAAAAAGACAAAGATAAAAAGTATTGGCAAGGATGTGGACACCCTTGTGCATTGTTGGTGGGACTGTAAACTGGTACAGCCAAGAACTTTGAATCTAATAGTATTTATAAGGGTCCAAAACAGTGCCTTGAATGTATCTGATGTTTAATAAATATCAGTTAACTTTTTACTAAATCATTTTCCTTGAACATTTAACACATTTAAAATTTGTTTTTAATTTTATTATTTTTATAATTCTTTTTTTAAAAAATTCAAAAATCTATTTACTTAAATTAGTTTCAAGTATACAGTACAATGGTTAGACGTCTATATAGTTCATAAAACAATCCCCAATTGCTCACTCCCTCTCCTCGCCCTCCACCTAGCCATTGTATTAATAATGCTAACTGCATTCCCTCTGCCGTGCTCCCCATTTCTCTGAAAATTGTTAACATGTTCATGGAAACAGAGCATTAACTGATATTATTAATTTCTACTTGTCTGTCTATTTATGTCCACCCATCCATCTATCCTTTTAGTCATTCATTCACGTACAGTTTGTGTCCATCAGTATAACACGCACACATCTAGAATGAACAAAGGATTTGGTATTTAGTGGGTCTCTGGGGGTAGCTTAAGGTTTTAAGAGCTAAAGCTGTTTAAATAATGATTTTCATCACACTAGTCTCATGGAATGGTCTTAAGGTGAATGTCTTTGTCCTAAGATAGTGAAATCTTCCAGAAAAGACGCTGTGTGAACTGCAATGATTATTCTCTCAGAACAGCAATTCAGTTATACAGTTCTGAAAATGGCTATGATTAGCCCCCTAGTGACCTGAAAGTGTTAATGCTACTTCCCAGAGCATCAAACACTCAAGAAGAGCGTTGGTGCTGGAAAAATCAGGTTCATCATTCAGCACTAGGTGGGGGCAGATATGCATGCTCCTAGTCAGACATGACTTGTTCAGACTCCACAAGGAGTCACTAAATGGTGACATACTAGAAGATGTGTCTTTTTATTCACACATTTGATCAGCTACCAAGTTTCGTTAATTCTGCCATCCAAATTTATCAAAATCTATCTTCTCTTCTTCCTCTCTACCTTAGTTCAAATCCCATTCATTCTTCTCTAGACCAAGACAATAGCCTCCTGCCTTGTCTCTTTTAACCTAGTCTTGTTCTGGCTGTAATCCATGCTCCCCATTGCAGGGTCATGGATCATTTTGTAAAGCAATTATTATCATTTGCTCATCAACATTTTTAAAAATTAAGTTTATTGGGGCAACATTGGTGAATACAAGTATATAATTTTCAAGTGTCCATTATAATTTGACATCTGTATATATTATTGTGTGTTTACCACCCAAAGTCTAGTTTCCTTCAGCTACCATATATTTGACCCCCTTTAACCATCTACCTACTCCCTCCTCCCCCACCCCCTACTCTCTAGTAATCACTAGTCTATAGTTCATGTCCATGAGTCTCTGTTTGTTTGTCCTGTTCATTTGTTGTTTTTAGGTTTAATCCCACATATAAGTGATTTCATGTAATTTTCAACTTTTCTGTCTGGTTTATTTCACTTAGCATGATTATCTTGAGGTCTATCCAAGTTGTCGCAAATGGCAGTATTTCATCTCTTCATATGGCTGAGTAATATTTCTTGTATATATGTACTACAGCTTCTTTAGCCAATTGACTACTGTAGGTCACTTCAGTTGCTTCCATGTCCTTGCCACTGTGAATAGTGCTGCTATGAACATCGTTGTGCAAATTTCTTTTCAGATATGGGTTTTCAAGTCTTTGGGGTAAATACCCAGTATCGGGATTGCTGGATCATATGGTAGATCAATTTTTAGTTTTTTTTGAGGAACTTCCATTCTGTTTTCCATAGCAGCTGTACCAATTTGCAGTTCCACTAGCAGTGTATGAGGGTTCCTTTTTCTCTGCATCCTCTCCAACATTTGTTATTACTTGTCCTGTTGATTATAGCTATTCTAACAGGTGTGAGATGTTATCTCATTGTGGTTTTGATTTGCATTTCTCTAATAACTAGCGGTGTTGAGTATCTTTTCAAATATTTCTTGGCCATTTGTATGTACTCTAGGGAGAAGTGTCTGCTAAGGTCCTCTGCCCATTTTTGGTTGGACCATTTTTTTTTTTTTGTTATGGTTATTGAGTTGTATGAGTTCTTTGTATATTTTGGATAGTAGGCCCTTATCAGAGGTGTTGCTTGCAAATATATTTTCTCATTCGGATTGTTGTCTCTTTACCTTGTTAACAATTTCTTTTGCTGAGCAGAAGCTTTTTAGTTTGATGTAGTCCCATTCATTTATTTTAGCTTTTACTTCCTTTGCTTTTGAGGTCAAATTCATAAAATCCTCCTTAAGTCCAAGGTCCTTGAGTTTATTTCCTATGTTTTCTTCTATGCATTTTATTGTTTCGAGTCTTATATTCAGGTCCTGAATTCATTTTGAGTTAATTTTGGTGTGTGGTGAAAGACAACAGTCTAATTTCATTCTTTTGCAGGTGACTTTCAAGTTTTCCCAGCACTATTTATTGAAGAGGCTTTTGTTTCTCCACTGTATGTTTTTGGCATTTCTGTTGAAAATTCTTTGCCCATATAAATATGGGTTTACTTGTGGACTCTCGATTCTGTTATACTGGTTCGTGTGTCTGTTTTGCTGCCAATACTATGCTGTTTTGATTACTGTCACTTTGCAGTATAATTTGAAGTTGGGCAGAGTGATGTCTCCAGCCTCATTCTTTTTCCTCAGGATGGCTTTGGGAATTCAGGGTCTTTTGTGCTTCCATACAAATCTAATGATTTTTTGTTCTATTTCTTTAAAAAATGCCGATGGGATTTTGATGGGGATTGCGTTAAATCTGTATAATGTTTTAGGTAATATGGTCATTTTAACTATGTGGATTCTTCCAATTCAAGAGCACAGAATATCTTTCCATTTCTTTATATCTTTTTCAATTTCTTTTAATAGAGTCTTGTAGTTTTCATTATACGAGTCCTTCAGATGTTTCGTTAAATTTATTCCTAGGTATTTTATTCTTTTTGTTGAAATTGCAAAAGGAATTATTTTTTTCTACTTCTTTTTCTGACACTTCATTATTAGAGTATAGGAACACTATAGGTTTTCAAACATTGATTTTGTATCGAGACCTTACTGCATTTGCTTATTGTTTCTAGTAATGTTCTTGTGGAGTCTTTAGGGTTTTCTATATAGAGAATTATGTCATCCACAAATAGTGACAGTTTGATTTCCTCGTTTCCTATTCGGATGTCATCTGATATCTTTCTCTTGCCAGACTGCACTCACTAGGATCTCTAACGTTATACTGACTAACAGTGGTGTAAGCGGACAGCCTTGCCTTGTTCCTGATTGTAGAGGGAAGGTTTTTAGTTTTTCACTATTAAGTATAATGTTGGCTGAGGGTTTGTTGTAGATGGCCTTTGTTATGTTAAGGTAGTTTCTTCTATACTGGTTTTGTTAAGTGTTTTGATCATAAATGGATGCAGTATCTTGTGAAAGGCTTTTTCTGCATCTATAGATATGATCATATGATTCTTATTTTTAAATTTGTTAATGTAGAGTATCACATTAATCGATTTGCATATGTTGAATCATCCCTGTGCCTCTGGGATGAAGCCCAGTTGATCTTGGTGTATATAATCTTTTTAATGTGTTGCTGTATTCAGTTCACTATCATCTTATTTAGGATTTTTGCATCTGTGTTCATGAGACATATTGGTCTGTAGTTTTCTTTTTTTGTGTTATCTTTACCAGGTTTTGGTATCAGAGTAATATTGGCCTCATAAAATTAGTTGGGAAATATTGACTCTTCTTCGATTTTTTGGAAGAGTTTGAGGAGAATAGGTATTAAATCTTCTTTGAATGTTTGATAGAATTCACTGGTGAGACCATCTGGTTCTGGACTTTTACTTTTTGATGATTGTTTCTATTTCCATACTGCTGATTGGTCTATTTAGATTTTCTAGTTCTTCTTGACTCAATCTAGGAAAGTTGTATTTTTCTAAGTACTGGTCCATTTCTTTTAGGTTATTAAATTTGGTGTTATATACTTTTTCATAGTATTCCTGTATGATCCTTTGTATTTCCACAATGTCACTCATAATTTCCCATCTTTCATCGCTGATTTTTTTATTTGTTCCTTTCTCTTTTTTCTTTAGTGAGTCTAGCCAAGGGTTTGTCAACTTTATTAACCTTTTCAAAGAACCAGCTCTTTGTTGCATTTATTATTTTCTTTTTTGTTTTGTTTTCAATTTCATTTATTTCTGCTCTAATTTTGATGATTTCTTTCCTTCTGCTGACTTTAGGCTTCATGTGTTCTTCCTTTTCTAGTTTTTTAAGATGAAGCATTTGGTTGTTTATTTGGGCTTGTTCTTGTTTTTGGAGATAGGCTTATAATAATATGAATTTTCCTCTTAAGACCGCTTTTGCTGTGTCCCAAAAGTGTTATGTTGTATTATCATTATCATTCATTTCTATGTATCTCTTCATCCCTTTTTATTTCTTCTCTGACTCAGTTTTTCTTCAGTAGCATCTTGTTTCAATCACCATGTATTCGTCTTTCTTCCTGATTTCTTTTTGAAGTTGATCTCTAGTTTCAAAGCATTATGATCAGAGAATATGGTTGGTATGATTTCAACCCTCTTATATTTGTTGAGGCTATCTCTGTGTTCCAGTATGTGGTTGGTTCTTGAGAATGTTCCATGTGCACTAGAGAAGAATGCATAAGCAGCTGTTTTAGGATGGAAGGCTCCGTAAATGTCAATTATATCCGGTTGGTCTAATGTGTCATTTAAGGATGTTATTTCCTTATTGAATTTCTGTTTGGATGATCTGTCCATATCTGACAGTGGGGTATTTTGGTCACCTACTATTATAGTGTTTGGTCTTTTTCCCCCTTTAGTTCTGTTAGTAATTGCTTTACAAATTTTGGGGCTCCCTGATTGGGAGCATAGATGTTAGTAAGTGAGTAAGTGTTATGTCTTCTTGGTGTATGATTCCCTTTATCATTATGATGTGTTCCTTGGTATCTTTTTTTTTTTTTTTTTTTTTTTTAGGTGAGGCAGCCCTTGGTTGACCTCATAGATTGCACAGATCTTGTCAGCTTACAATACTTATTTTTTATTTTTTATGTCTATAGCACCTGGTTTTTCTAGGTGCTCTTCCATCCAAGTATTAATCAGGCTAGACTCTGCTTAGCTTCTGAGATCAGACAGGTTCGGGCTTGTTCAGGATGACATGGTTGTAGACCCTTCAATATCTTTCTTTACCTTTTCTTATTTCTAAGTCTATTTAGTCTGATATTAGTATTGCTACTCCCGCTTTTCTCTGAATGACATTTGCTTGAACACCATTTTCCACCCTTTCATTTTGAGTCTATATTTGTGTTTGGAGCTGAGATGTGTCTCCTGGAAGCAGCATATTGTTGGGTTTTGTTTTTTGATCCATTCTGTAACTCTGTGCCTATTTATTGGTGAGTTCAGTCCATTTACATTTAGAGTGATTATTGAAATATGAGGCCTTCTTATAGCCATTTTATCTTTTGCTTTCTGGTAGCTCAGTGATTCCATTGCTTTCTTGTCCTTGTGCTTCCGTTTTCTTTATTTTGGTTGGCTTTTGTGGGGTTTCCCTCTGGTTCTTCTTGTTTTATGTTATATACTTTAGTTCTGAATCTTCTGTTTCTGGTTACCGTTATGAATATGAAAGGATAGTTGGATAGTTTATATATTGTGTGTGTGTGTGTATACATATATACACACACACACACACACACACACACACACAGTCGTCCATTTTCATTTGTGCGTGTCCTATCTCCATTCCGCTTTGTCAATTTAGATCTTTGAATTCTCCCCTTTTCAGTCATTGCTATCTTGATTTGTCCCTATGTATGCTGAATGTTCATTACTACCTTGTTATAACAATTCTCTTCTTCCTATTTAAGTTTATAATGCCTTGCTCTTAGTAAGGGTTGCATTCCTCTGCTCTATTTGCCTAAAAGTCATTTTGTTTTAGGTGAGCTGACCCCTTTCAGTATTTCCTGTAGCGCAGGCCTCGTTGTGGAGAATTCCCTCGATTTTTGTATGTCTGGAAAGGTCTTAATTTCTCCGTCATATCTAAAGGAAAGCTTAGCTGGATATATTATTCGAGGCTAGTAGTTCCTTTCACTTAACAGTTTAAATATCTGACTGCATTCCTTTCTGGGTTGTAAAGTTTGTGCTGAGAAGTCCAAGGATCATCTAATGGGTTTTCCTTTATACGTTACTTTTTTCTTCTCTCTGGCTGCCCTGACAATTCTGTCTTTGTCATTGATTTTTGATAATTTTAATACAATGAGTCTTGGTGAAGGCCTTTTTGGGTTGAGATAATTAGGTGTTCTGTTGACTTCTTGAATTCCAAGCTTCAGCTCATTCCTTAAATTTAGGAAATTCTCGTCAACTATTTGTCTGAAAATGCTTTCTAGTCCCTGTTCCTTTTCCTTGCCTTTGATAATGCCCATTATTCTTATCTTTCCTCTCCTGATAGTATCACTTAGTTCTTGAATTTCTTCAGTTTCTCTCTTCTTCCTTCTGATTTATTTCTAGATTTCTGTCTTCGATATCACTGATCCTTTCCTCCATTTGGTCAACTCTATTTCCCAAGCTTGCTATTTCATTTTTCAACTCTTGCAATGTGTTCTTCATCTTAAGAAATTCTATTTTTTTTTCTTTTGCCTACAGCACTTGGAATTCCAAGGTGATCTCTCATACAAGTACTAACCAGGCCTGATCCTGCTTTGCTTCCAAGATCAAATGTTGGACGTGTTCAGGGTGGCATGGCCATAGACAACTAATTGGTTCTTTCGAGGGTTTCAAACTCCTTGCTCTGCTCATCTAGGTGTTTTTTCAATTCCTGAGATTGTTGATTTGACTTGTTTCAGAATTCATTGAGTTTCTTCAGAAGTACCAGCCTGAATCTGTCATCTAAATTGCACATTTCTATGTCTGTAAGCTTATTTTCTGGAGATTTTTCTTTTTCCTTCTGAGATGCCTTGTCACCTTGGTTGTTCATGGTGTTTAATGCACTATTTCTCTGTTTGGGCATTAACAGAAATGTATTCTGCTTTTTTTCCAGAAAGAAGATTTATTACATAAAGATCTCTCTTTAGCCTGCTGCAAAGAAGGCACTTTTCTTTTGGTTTCCAGTAGGTGGCATCTAAGCCTCTTGGATCCCTGCTTTATATAAAGACTTAAAAATACCTTTTTATTTTCTGATAGATATTTAATCACAGTCACTACTATCCTCAGTTTTAGTCCCTGTCGGTGTTAGCAACAGTTTCAGTAGCATTTGCTCAGATTCCCCTGGGGCTCTGTGGTGTTTAGTCTCTGAGGGTATGGGAGGAGGGCCCCTCTGGGTTGGGGGATGGGGGCTGCGGCTCAGCCTCTGTTTTGAAACCATGGTCGGTAAAAATCAACTGTTATTTTTCTGCTGTCCTGCTTCTCTGCTCTCTCCCCTGATGACTGAGCACTGCTGCAGGCCGGCTGCGGGGAGCTCACAGCTTTCCCAGGCAGGGATGATCAGGGAAGTCGCCACATCTTCTCCCCTCCCCATCCCCCTACAAGGATCTCCTGCAGCTGCAAGAGGCAGCTTCTTTATTTCTCCCAGACCACTGCCGGACACCTGGGGTTCTGACCTGTGGTAGCTCTTATGTACAGATCCCACACTCAGACGTGCTGGTATGCAGTTTGGGTGTTTTTTGTTGAGTTTTATATGTTCAGCTTATTGTTGTTTCAAGGGGAGAGATCTGGGGACATTTCTCATTCTGCCATGTTTCCAAAGATCCACTCATCAACATTTTAAGCATGATCTCCCAACAAACCAGCACATCACACCTACTCTTCCTTTTTCTATGTTGTTTTGTACACATATTTTATCTCTTATTTCTGGAATAAACATACCTTATTCTTTAGTCTTATGTACCTGACATTTATTTTTTTTTCATTTTTGGATACTTTGCCAAGTAAACAAATGTGTTGCATTTAAAAAAAAATTAAGAGACTTATTTTTTTTTAGAGTAGTGTTATATTTATAGAAAAGTCGATTGAAAAGTATAGTTTCACTTACCCTCTCTTCCCCTCCTCCCAATTTTCCCTATTACTTGTATCTTGTATTAGTGTGGTGCCTTTGTTACAATTGATGTACTGATATTGGTATATTAACTGAAATCCCTTATTTACTTTAGAGTTCACTGTGTTGTAGTCTCTGGGCTGACAAATGAATAATAACATGTATCCACCATTTGAGTATCATATATATTAGTTTTATTGCCCTAAAAGTCCCCTGTGCTCTACATATTCATCCCTCTCTCCTTCTCTAAAAGATTCTGGTAACCACTGAACTTTTTACTGTTTCCAAAGTTTTCCCTCTTCTGGAATGTCATATAGATGAAATCATACAGTATATAAACTTTTCAGATTAGCTTTTTTCACTAAGCAATGTGCTTTCAAGTGTCCATTATTATTTAATAATATTCCATTGTCTGGATTCAGCACAGCTTATCCATTCACCTACTGAAGGACACATTGCTTCAAAATTTTGACAATTACAAATAAAGCTGCTATAAACACCTGTGTTCAGGTTTATGTGTGGACATAAATTGTCAACTCATTAGGATAAATTCTAATAAGTATGACTGTTGGATCCTATGTTTAATTTTGTAAGAATTTTCCAAACTGCCTTCCAATGTAGCTGTACCATTCTGCATACCCACCAGCAATGAATGAAGTTCCTGTTGCTTCACATCCTCACCAGCAAACACTGTTAATTGTGTTTTGGATTTCAGTCATTCTGATAGGTGTGTAGCGTGTATCTCATTATTGTTTACCTTCTCTCTTTTTCAAGCTTAAGTATTCTACATTTGTAATACCCTCAGAACTCTCTTATACCAAGTGCTGATGATCTAGAATTAGAGAACCTCTATGATTTTCAGAAATCTGCATGCAATACAATGACCATTAAGTGCTTAATCGATATTTTGTTAATCATAATATTATTCGTCAACCAAGTTAAACAAGTTTATGACATAAACTTAACATAGCTTAGACATTATTTATAATTGGTATTTCTTAGATTTGATTGTTAATAACTGCAACATATCTGACTCTCAGTTTCAAACATAACCGTCTGTGATCATCATTTCCTACCCTTCTTGACTACTTCCTCTAGTATTCCTGCTCGAAACAGCATGGTTACAAGATCCCACATCCACTGGATTTTCCACATGTTCACTATCCACCACAATCCTCATTCATCTTCCTCCTTACTCAGCTTGGATTCCCTTCTAGAGTATTCAAGGACATCGTTCTTGCAATTTTACTTCTTTCTTCTGGATAACCATTTTTTATTCCTTCAGTACTGGATCATTCACTTAGGAACAAAAATATGCCTTCAAAATAGTCACCTTAAAAATAAAAGTAAAAAACTTCCTTAATTTGAACCCTTTTGTTGTTGTTATTGCCTCATTTCTTCACTCTCTGCACAGCAAAACCTCTCAAAAGAGTTGGCGCTCCTTGCTATCTCCACTTCCTAACTCCTCTCTCCTATTCAACTGAGCTTTTGCCTCCACAATTCCATTGAAACAGATCAATGTCACCAATGCCATGCACTAGCCAAAGCCAATGTTCCGTTCTGTCTTCATCTTACTGACTTCTCACTACTCCTGACACCTTCAACCACAGCCATCTTGAAACACTGTCTTCTCTGAATTTCCAAGGCACCATTGCTTATACATTTTCCTGTTGGCCTTTGCTACCTCTCCTTTTGCAGCCTTATGGCGATGTTGGACTGCCCAAAGCTTTGAGCCCTTTCTTCTGTTCTATCTATATTTTCTGTCTTATGGCTTCAAAAATTATCCATATGGTGATGACTCCCAAATTCAGATCTCCATCCTGGGAATCTTTACCTAGAGCCCCAATTCCTAGTATAAAATCCCTTAATGCTTTCCCATTACAGCTGGAGTAAAAGAAAGTTTTCTTTTTTTAAATACAGAGTTTTTCTTAACTGTGTCTTGTAAGGCCCCTACATAAACTGACTGCCTTCTAACTACTTCTCCAACTCCATCACTTTCTGCTATCTTACCCATTGGTTCCAGCTACTTACAGTGGCCTTCCTTCTGCCTCTGAAGCATACCAAGTTCATTCCCATTTAGGGCCTTTGTACTTGCTATTGCTTCAGCATGTAAATCTTATCCTCCACCTGCCATCTTCCTTTCATTTAGGTCTTAATTCAAATAGAACCTCTCCTCGGAGGCCATTTACTGACTACATTCGTTGAAGCAACTGCCCTAGTCACTCCACTATATTTTTATACTTCTTAACATGCTTCTTGTCCACCTAATTCCACTTTAATACAAGTTATAAGAAGACAAGCACTGTGACTGTCTCGTCTCTGCTACATCCTCAGTGCCCACACAGTACATGGCACAGACTAGATGCTCATTATATATGTTTGGTGCCAGCTGACATTATTTCATTTTAACTGCTAAAAACAAGTGTTACATACCCTTTAATGTTTAGTTCAAGTGACCGATTTTTCTACCCTCATACCCAGGGCGATGTCAGGCTCTGTTTCCTCTAGTGCTTTTGTAGCTTTTGGTACAGACCTCTTTCTGAATCCTTACCTGTGCTCATTGTTATTGTTCATATAATTTGCTGTAGTAGGAACTTGTTGTATCCCTAGCATATAATCCAGTGCCTGATACATATTAGGCACTCAACTATGTGGGGGTCCCACTGATGTAAGTGATACAACTGAACCTCAACTTGCTTCTCTCTTCCAATCAGAGACTATCTTTTTTCTTTTATTCTCCCATAAGTAGCAGGTAGATTCCCATACACAAGGTCCAGCTGTTATGAACTTTCACCATAATTAAACTAGTGATGTTCCTCTATGTATTAAAATATCAGACATTCATAGAATGCTTTGGAGGCTAGAAATTTTTGCACTGCTTCCAAAGGTTAAATTTATTGCAAGGAAGTTACAGAAAATTTGGGAGTTAGAGAACAACCTTGTTAGGTAGTAGCACCTGTTAAAGAGACGCTTTCCAGAAAAGAGAGTGGTATATTTACAAGAGCCGCTCTCTTAATCAAATGTTATACTAAAGCAACAATTTAACAACAGAAAAGATTTAAAAAACTGACTTAAAGAACATGAAGAAGCATGTATTTACTCTTAAAGCAATCATCAAATACATTCAGTTTCAACTTCTTGCACATGTTTTTATCAAATATATCCAAGATCCAAATGAAGAGGTTCACTATATGGGCTCCCTTGCAGTTAAAACATAATGTAACAAACTCGACTCCGCATCTTCTCTCTCAAATCACATCTGCTTATTTCATCCAAGAACCATGCTCTCATTTACCTAAGTTTATAATTGGTTGTTTGCTCTCCCCTCTCCTTTTCATATTGTCACTTTTTCCTTCCAAAGGCTGACATTCATCCCTTCATTTGTTACTATTGCTCTCCCCTATACTGGTCTATAGTCTATAGTTTGGTAACTAAAAAAAAAAAATCACATTAACTGGTATTCAAGTCTCAAGTCTTTTCTTCATCTAGGACATATGGTACTAAGACTCTATGACTTTGCAGATAAGAGATCACCAAGACTACCAAATTCCATCATAATTTTGCCTCATCCTACTTATGCAAATTGGATTCCTAAACCTTAAAACATGATCCTTGGGCTAGTAACTCCAGAATATGGCAAGTTCATTTGAGTCTTCACCTTAAACGTTCAAGAATAGAGAATTATCTTACTAACCCATTAGTGGTTACCAAGCACTCTGTTTCTTCTAGTGGCTCCTAGTTGTATCCTACTTCTAATACGGCATACAAAGCCAGCTGACATCCAGCTTTGCTCCTCCATCTTCATTACTCTTGTGTTCCCATTGTCCCTATCCCTTTCTACACTCCATGTCTCACCTTCCTCTAGGTTCCAGCCAACCACCTACCCCTCAACCACCAGTTTTTTATGTCTGTAACACTCTGCTCAGTTTCTACCTGCGACTAAAGGCCAATCATTTCTAACATTAAATTCAGTGGTTTCTCCTCCTCAGGGAAGCTGTCTTTCTGTACCTCTCCACCCTGTAAGTCAAGTAAACCTGTGATCCCATGGATGGAATATATCAAACTATCCTGGAAGGTGTGTTTACTGTCAATTTTTTCCTCACTGAATCATGAGTTAAATCTTTGAGGGAAGAAACAATATTCATTTTTGTGTCTCTAGACACATAGCAGGTACTCAAAATATGCTTACTCAATGAGTGAGTGAGTGAGTGATGGACAAAAAAAATACACATTCAAATCGTCTCTTACTTTCAGGAGCACAGATTGAGTCATTTCACTTCCGCAAGTCCTTCTTTATGATTTAAATTCTATTTCAATCTTTCAATGAATAGATTCCTATGGCATCTGGCTATTATCTGGTTATAATTAAATTATATATTGCCTTTATCTAAGTCTTGCTTCTTCATTCCTGAAAGACAGGTCCCTCACACCTTTCTAGAAATTCTGCACCTATTACAAAAAACAATTCATAAATCGACGAGTTAACTGGATGGAAAATACATCTCCAGATGACAAAAGTAAAGCCAATGGAAAAAGCAACTGAACCCAGAAGGCAGAATGATTCTGAGGAAGGTGATGGGGAACTACGAGCAACTGAAATTTATGATCTAACACTTGAATGTGAAACTGTGAACAATACGATTAAAGTCATTTATTCCACAAACACTTATGTGATTTTTATATGCTGCCATTATGCTAGGTACTGGCATTATGTCCTAATTTAATTTACTGGAGACCAAAATAACATCCTCAAAAACAAATCTTCTACGAGAGACATAAAGAGAGGATGCAGACGAAGGAGCAACCAGTTGTACTCTTGAAGTTCTTCTCTTGTACTAAATGCTTTTCTTCCTCCAAAATCATGAAGCTAAGGCTTCACAGAAATCCTTAAGCCACCAAAGAGCAAGTCACTTTCATTACCCTAGATTTGAGATGATATGAAAGCCCTTTGTTCTGCATGATTACTAAGAAGTAAGAGGAAATCTGGATTACTGGAATGATGCTGGACCTCCTGGTTTAAATACATGTTTTGTAAAGCCTGCACCTGTGTGCTCTCCAGTGGGAAGAGCTGAGGACATCTGTGCGATGGAGAGGAAAGCTGGGTGCTATTGATCTGTGCCAGCATTTCTTAATATGAGCAGGGCTGACATTTGGGGTCACTGAATTCCTCATTGTGTGAGTATATCCTGTGCATTTGGGGATGTCCAGTAGCATTCTTGGCCACTGTCTACTAGATATCTGTCCTGTCTGGGCTCCCTCACTCCTCGCTATTGCGACAAACAAAAAGCGTCTCCAGACATTACCAAATGTCCCATGGGGGAAAGCTGCCCCTACTTGAGAACCAATGATCTATGTCATGCTTTGGAAATATTTCTGGTTTAAGAATAACTGGAAAGCGAACCATCAATTAGTTCTCTTGTATACATGTCCATATTCAATGGAAACATATTTCCTCTCTTAATGACCTTGACTAGAGGTTTTTTTTTGAAATAGTTATTTACAGATTATGTATGGATAGTTATGTTAATCGTATTATACATGCAGTTTCATCTCTGGTCTTTCCTTTATTTTTTTTTAATGAATTCTAAATATGTACAACTTCTCTTATTAATATGGATGACTTGCCTTCTATATTAGTTAGGATAAAACATTAGTGATCTCAAGTCTGGACTCTGATAATCCTTAGATTTCTAAAAAAGACTACCCAGGAATAAAAGCTCTGGAATACTGCAAGAACATAAAAACATTCCTGAAAATGTTAGAATCCCAAAGGCTACATCTAATGAATTCGGGGTGTTCAATCCTCCTGTATAGAGGCACAGGAATGTCATGACTGCCCAGCATGTTATCCCAAAGGCTGAGAACCCTGAGATGTGCAGCAGGTGACAGGAAAACTGCAAGAATAAACATAAAGAAGAGAAAAGAAAAGGGAACTGGGAAGAAGAGCCTCAGTGGAGGCCATGGTGAGCACTCACAGGGCAACAAGCAGTAAGTAGGTAGAGAGAGGCTAAGAGCCTACAGGTGAGACAAAAGACAGACATACGTGGAAAGTTTAGGATGTCACCTTAAGGACAAAGATCATCTCTAGCGTGTGAGAAAAACAGAAAGGCCCCTACACAAGATAAACAGTAGAGGCTCTTGCCCCTCCACCAGTGCCCATGTGGCCCTTGGTCTGCACCTGCTCCTGAAGTTCAGTCTTATCACCGGCAAAACCTACTGTGATGACGCTCAACTCTGTCTCTCCGTTTTGGCAGGCAGAGACTGTATTTTATTTAACAGAATTTTCTATTACAAACAACTTTAAAATAAAAAGTTCTAGCTACCACATCATCCTCTCAGATCATGCCTTTTTTTTTTAAGGACCATTACGACTCTAGCAAAATAATTATTTGTGTAATTTTTATTTAATGTTTGTCTTCCTTGACTGTAACTCCCATAAGTTTAGGGGCAATGTTTGTCTCAGTCACCGCCATATACTCAATTTTCTAGCCAGTAACTTTAGGCACTCAATATTTGTTTTTGTTTAAATGAGTCTTTCATTATCCAGGTTTTTTCTCTGAGGGCACCAGGTATCAGAAGGAAGCTAAATTGCTAAAGATCAATATGCTGAAATAAACAATGTTCAGAATGACCAGTTTGCCAAAGCCAATGTGCTAAAAATCAATGTGCTAAATTTACCCAAACATTTTTTCTTGTAACTGTTTACAGAGTTAATGAAAATTCATATTACATTCTGTGGTTTTAATAGTTTTTAAAGATTTTAGGGAAACATATGATGACTATTTTTCTATTTTGTTTTAAGAGCATCATTTTAGTGAATGTTACTTTATTGAGAGTTAAGAAACAGAGGGATTTGGACCTCTACTGAATAGATTTAACATTTGATAGTGCCTTGATCTTTTGAGTAATTTCATCTTATTTCCTTTCTATCTCAATGGACAGTTTTCACATTGCATGTTGGAGCTGTCTGGTTACTGCTACCAAATTGACAGCTCCCATTTATTATAAGTCCTAGTTGCTAGGTATTAACAGATGAGCTTATCATTTGAGAGGGAAAGATTTTAGACATTCTAGATTTCTTTAGTTGTTTTTGAATGGTGTTTACTATTATTTTAGAGTTTAACCATTCTTATGTTTTCAACCAGAGTGACTTATCAGCCTTAATCCTGTGCTTATGGCAACTCACTTGTTAAATTTATTGTCATGTGTGAAGAGGTTGTTTTGAGCATCTCAGTATTTCCATCTTCTATCATTAAAAATATTTCAAATTTTAGGCGTTTTATCACTCCTACCAATGACTCAAAGTGTAAATCAGTTTAACATTTGTATTTATAACAACGAGTAACCAAAATTTCACCATTTTCTATTGATATGGTTGCTCTAGATCTTTCCTTAACAAATTTAGATGTATAATGAATATGTGGGAAACTAATGTTATCCGGAATTGTGGTTTTGGACTATAAATGTTTATGAAGATTAAACATATTGATAAGACAATTAAACCACCTGTGACCCTTAGCTTTTGAGAAATTAAATATCCTTAAAATGTTGGCTATAGGAAAAAAGAAAAAGAAAAAGAAAAACCCTGAACTAGAACTTCTTAGAAATTGTCAAAGCTGTTAAAACAATTCCATCCAATGTGAAGTTCTATAAACTTTGTTGTTATTACTTTCATAAATTTGATGAAGTGACTTAAAGCTCTAGATAGCAGAATTAATTTGGTAACTGAATAATTTTTATTCAAGTGAATAATCTTTAAAAATTTCTAATTTTTACAGATTAAAAATAAAGTAAACAGTCTACTAGCCGAAGGATAGCAGAGAGATAGAAAGTCTCTCCAGGGTGCCACTCCAGCAAGGCTTTTGTCACAATTCCACACTTCACTCAAAAAATGTTGAAAAGAGTCTCTATGCATCTCTTTCTTGAAGAAAAAATAAAAGCTCTTTATAATCGTAAATGTATATGCCACTAAGAAACTTCCCTAGTACTTTAATCAGAAAAATCTCAGTGGTAGCTGAGGCAACAGATTATAGAAAGAAAATGGCCATTTAAGATACCTTTTAAGATGCTAGACTTCCATATCTATAGAATCAGTTAAAAAAAAAAAACTTCTAAAGTAAAAAAGGTCTTCTGTTTTTTCCTTCTATCAGGTAGCTTGGAAGCAGGCATTTAATTTGATACCATCACAGTGGGAGCTGTGTTTATAGAGAATGGATGCCTAAGAATAGGAAATCAAACTGAACACTACACTTTGAGTAGGTAGTTGTGGGGGATAGATTTTCTATTTGAGAGCCAAGCCTGAACCCAAAGAAGATTTTCAGAGTTGGATTGTAAAAATTTTTAATGGCTGTGGACACAGCTCTTTGGTTCTGGGTCAAATGTTGTGGAGTTTAGTGGTTTTTCTAGCTATACCTGGACATTCTGATCTCCATGTATAAGGAGGAGACCCCTCTCAGAGGGAAAATTTGCCAGTGGGATGATGATTTAACAAGGTTGTGAGATCACATTTGGCAATTTCTCACTACCTGCTGCTGATTTTCTTTCTGAAGGCTAGCTTAACTAAGAATGTATATTTTATCGACTTCTTTTTTACATTAGTCAATAGGTTTTAGGGTGTTACTTCCCACTTGGGTGTCATTGTGCTTCTTGTTGCAGTCATGTGAATGCTTTGGTTCACTCCCAAACTTTTCCCATCGTTGTGAGAAAAGTTCTAGCTGGCAAATGACCAGATATGGAACATAAGTCATAGTGTAGTTGATCCTCAATAACCCAATGTGTACTAACTGCAGCATAAATTAATACCATCTTGGGATACCCCTGCTCCACGAGCATTAGCGTCCTATTTAATGGTGTGTGATTTAGGATCACAAAAAAATATTTATGTTAAATAAATTCATGGAGAAACTCAACAGCAAAATTTAAACAATTTTAGCAATAGCTGCTGTTATTCCTGTAGGGTGATTAATCCAAAATTTAATACACACGTACTATTATGACTGTGTATTAAACAACACTCAGGGCCAAATCATCTTCATTATGAGACCTATTTAATTAAAATGGAAGCAACAAATTGGATTGCACTAAAGCAGATTCAGATAAATTATTCGTCATGGTGGATTGTAAAATTGCCCTGAAATTTTGTAGCTCCCCATATGAAGAGGTGAATTCTATCTCCCTACTGTTTGAAGCTGGGCTGCCTTGGTGTTCTGGACTGAATGTTTGCACCCACTCTCATTCATATGTTGAAATCTAATCGCCATTGTGATGATATTAGGAGGGGCCTTTGGAAAGTGATTAGGTCATGAGGGTGGCATTAGTGCCCTTCTAAGAAGAGACCAGAGAAATCGTTGGCTCCATGTCCTTTATGTGAAGATACAATGAAAAGTAGGCAATCTGTAACTCAGAAGAGGGCTCTTACTAGACCCCAACCATGCTGGCACCTTGATCTTGTGATCTTGAACTTTGCAACCAGTCTGCAGCACTTTGTCGTAGAAGCCCAAGCTGACCAAGACATTTGGTGACTTGTTTCGACCAATAAAATGAAGTGGAAGTAACACAGTGCAGGTTCTGACTCTGAGCCTCAAGAGACTTTTGTGGTTTCTGTTCTTTGTGGTTTCTGTTCTTTGTGGTACCCTTAAATCCTGAGATCACTAAGTCACCAAGCTAGAAAATGAGAGGCCACATGGAAGAAAACAAGCACCTCAGAAGCTAGTCTGCTGCCTGCCACACATAGGAATCTATCCTAGATCAGACAACCTTCTTGTCAGCTGACCACAACCTCGTGAAAAAGCCCAGCTGAGATTAGCCGAGCCAGCCCAGACAAGATGAACAACTCAGAAATTCACAACATTGTGAGCTAAATACCAATGGTTGTTGTTTAAGCCTCAAAGTTTTGTTACCTGGTAATAGGTAACTGATGCAATTGTATTTTATATTTTACACCTTTGGCTCTCCAGGAGCAGTTCCTTTCGCAATGGAACTCAACACACAGCGCCAAATGGCATGCACATCAACAATGCAGCATGTGTGTCATGAGATGGAGCCATAGCCACGGCCAATACACAATTTTCAGAAAACTCCTTAGGCAACTGATGTTACTCTTTAATGTTACGGTTACTATTTGCTTCAACTGAAGGTTTATTAGTATCACTGATGCCTTTAAAATATATGTAAATTAAATCATTTTGCAAGGACACACCTTTTTAAAAAGTCAGCTTTATTAAGATATAATTTATATGCCATAAAGTTCATCTGTTTGAACTATGCAATTAAATGGTTTTTAGTATATTTACAGAGTTGTGCGATCACTAAAACCTAATTTTTGAACATTTTCATCACCCCAAAAGACACAGCTTTTTCTTTCTTATTTTTCTTTTACTGATAGCTGATAAGACCCTTTACTATCCATTTAATTTGTAATAACATTTCTTGAATTTGTCCAATTAGCCCATATTGCAACATATGCACTGTGCCTTGTTACTAAAACTGTGCTATGGCATTCAGAATCCTGGACTATCACATAGAAATCCTAAGAGGATAATAAATGCTGACTTTGAGTACTATTTACATTAAAGGAGCTTATTCAGCATATTTTCAACTTGAATCCCTGGTATAGTTTAATAATTCATTTTTTAAAATGCAAAGAGGGAGAGAGAGAGAGAGAGAGAGAAAGAGACAGCAAATATAGATGGCCATTAAGACACTTCAAATTACTGTTAACAAGATGGAGAAGAGTTAAGTTCTAGAAGCTGAGTGTACAATCTAGAAATGGACATGAAGAAAATGGGATAAATGAATAGAGTTAGGAAACACTTTTACTATTCTCTCAACGAGTATGCAATACTATCAGATTAAAAGTCATTCCTCACCAAATGCTTCGCAGTTCGAGAGACATTTCCAAAACATATCTCTGACTATATGGTAAAATTTGGCAGGAAAATAGATTTATTTTATAGAAACTAACTCTGTAGCTTACTTTATGTATACCACCTATTTCTTAAAGAAAAAGTTAATTGGGTTACATTTTAAAATTATTATTTTTTAATCCATTTATCAAAAGAATATTTTATTTTTCAATTACAGTTGACATTCAATATTATTTTGTATTAGTTTCAGGTATACAGCACAATTTATATAATTTGTGAAGTGATTCTCCAGTAAGTTTAGTACCCACCTGGCATTATATGTAGTTATTACAAAATTATTGACTATGTTTCCTATGCTGTGCTTCACATCCTTGTGACTATTTTGTAGCTACCAATTTATACTTCTTAATCCCTTCAACTTTTTCACCCCGCCCCTTCACCACCCTCCCATCTGGCAACCATCAGTTTGTTCTCTGTATCTATGAGTCTATTTCTGTTTTGTTCTATTTTGTTAGTTAATTGCCACATGTAAGTGAAATCACATGTATTTCCCTGTCTAACTGAGTTCCCTTAGCATAACACCGTCTAGGCACATCTATGTTGTCACAGATGGACAACTTCTTTTTCTAGTCATCTGTTGATGGGCACTTAGGTTGCTTCCATCTCTTGGCTATTGTAAATAATGCTGCAGTGAACATAAGGGTGCATATATCTTTTTGAATTAGTTCTGGATTTCTTTGGCTAAATACCTAGAAGTAGAATTGCTGGGTCATAAGGTACTATTTTTAATTTTTTGAGGAAACTCCATACTGTTTTCCATAGTGGCTGCACCAATTTGCAATCCCACCAATAGCACACAAGGGTTGCCTTTCTTCCACATCCTCGCCAATTTTTGTTGTTTGTTGATTTATTGATGATAGCCATTCTGACGGGTGAGGTAATATCTTATTGTAGTTTAATTTGCATTTCTGATAATGACATCTTTCCATGTCTACTAGCCATCTGTACATTCTCTTTAGAGAAATGTCTATTCAGGTCCTCTGCCCATTATTAAACTGGATTTTTTTTTTCGGTGTTCAGTTGTATGAGGTTATTTATAAATTTTGAATATTAATCCATTATCAGATGTATCTTTGGTGAGTATATTCTCCCTTTCACTAGGTTGTAAATGGTTTCCTTTGCTGTGCAAAAAATTTGAGTTTGATGTAGTCCCATTTGTTTATTTCTTCTTTTGTGTCCCTTGCCTGAGGAGATATATCAGAAAAAATATTACTAAGAGCAATGTCAGAGAGTTTACTATCTTTTTTTTCTAGGAGTTTTATGGTTTTGGGTCTTGCATTTAAGTCTTTAACCCATTTTTACTTTATTTTCATATAAGGTGTAAGAAGGTGATCCAGTTTCATTTTTTGGTGTGTATCTGTCTAGTTTTCCAACAAGATTTATTGAACAGACTCTCTTTATCCCATTGTATATTCTTACCTCCATTTCTGGGCTCTCTATTATGTTTCATTGATGTGTGTGTGTGTGTGTGTGTGTGTATGTGTTTTGTCAGTACTATAGTTTGATATCTGGTAGCATGATACCTCCAACTTTGTTCTTTTTTTTTCTCAAGATTGGTGTGGTTAGAGTCTTTTATGGTTTTATATAAATTTTAGAATTATTTGTTCTACACCTGTGAAAAATGCATTGGTATTTTGATAAGGATCCCATTGAATCTATAAATTGCTTTGGGTATTATGGACATTTTAACGATGTTTATTCTTCCTATCCATGAACACACTATATGCTTCCATATATTTGTATCTTCTTCAATTTCTTTTCTCAATGACTTATATAATTTTCCAAGTACAGATCTTTTACCTCCTTCATTAAATTTATTCCTAGACATATTTTTATTGATGCAATCGTAAACAGGATTGCTTTCTTAATTTGTCTTTCTGATAATTCATCACTGATGTATAAAAATGCAACCAACTTCTGAATATTAATTTTGTATTCTGCTACTTTACTTAATTCATTATCAATTCTAATAGTTTTTTGGTGGAATCTTTTTAGGGTTCTCTATATATTGTATTATATTATCTGCAAAGAATGGCAGTTTTACTTCTTTCAATTCTGGATGCCTTTTATTTCTCTTTCTCGTCTGATTGCTATAGTTAGAACTTCCAATACAATGCCAATTCTTGCAGCAGTCTCCCCTAGAGCCTTTTCATCGGGTGCAAATGCTCAGTACTCCAGCAGGAAGGGTGCAAGGTTGGATTGCCATGGACCATCGCCAATGTCATCAGTCTGAACATTACTAATCTGTACAGCGTGAGAGAGACTGACTGATTTAAAGAAGTTACCATGTTCTTAATTAGTTTAGTTTCATTTTCATGTCCATTCTAAAAGAAGAACTGGATGTAAAGTGGGGTAAATTATTAAAGTTGGATAAACTACTAAGGTTAAGTTTCCTGTTGAAGAGCCTGGTGTTGGTCTTTTGGATACAAGTTGACGATTGATTTCCTGGTATTTTTCACCATTACTTGAACATTCCTGAAATTGCATCTTGTTTTCTGTTGAGTGTATCACTTCAAACAATCATAAACATATACCCCACCTATCCAAGGTCTTCATTTAAATAAGTATTGATTTGAGCTTACTGATCAGATCCTTCATGACAGAGATAGAGATCCAAGCCAATAAAAAAATGGTCCAAGAAATTTCTGTTTCAACTGTCATATAATGAAATTGGAATCATGAAATTGTAGAGTACCAGAAAGGAAATGGTAAGGAAATCTGAAATAAACCTCAGAATCTTACTACTATTTCTTTGATGTTGTTTTTTGGTTTTACCAAGGTTTGTCTCATTTTTTTTTCCCAATATGCCTTGTATATTTTAAGAAAGTATTGATGATGGCGTCAGAAATAAGCATTATTAGATAAATTATCTAATAATGTGTTCAATGACTTTTCCACTGCAGATCGTTTCTGTGACTTGCTCTTGTAATTTAATGCCATATTAGTTTCCACTCTGGCATATGTAGCAACACCAAAAATTCCATTTGTGTTTTAAAATCTGGCTCCATGGAAGCCAGAGACTCTCTGGCCCCAATTTCTTCCATTTGTTGCGTTATTATCCTTTATCCCATAAATCTGTACAAATCTGCTACGAGTTGCTGACATTCTATCACAGCTTCAAGAGTGTCCAAATTGGAAAATGTTTGTAATATTGTTGTTTCTGGAACTGCCACCTGTATTGTCAGGTTAGATTCTCCATCTGAACTAGTAGTTGTAATGTGACGAGAACCATCAAGTCAATCTGAGGACAAAAGCACCAAATCTGCAGAGAAAATCTCATCTTTGGATCTTCAAACAATATCACCCGCCCAAATGTTTTTTGATCTAGTTCTTACAAGGCCACCACTTCAAACAACATAAAAATGAGCTCCATTTACTTCATTATCTGAGTTATGTCAGAATCAATCTTCATATCCCTGCTTTATGGTGGTTACTGTTATCACAAAGAATAATGGATGTCCACTGGTAATTGAACTATTAGGTGTATCAATCGTAAACAGAACTAAAAATATAATAAGAAAATAAAAGCTTATGACTCTTTCTGAATTGTTCAAATAAGTTTTTTTAAAAAAATAAAATTCCATACAGTGTACTTAAATTAATGCCGTTATATATAAATCTCTGAGGTGTGTAAAGGCCAGACTGAGGAAACCTGTTGGCTATGTAAACATGTCACTTCGATGTGGTGAGTGAAAACCCAGCTGCTGCTAGACCCAGCGCCACGTGCCCCCACCATCCCTGTTCGCATTGCACAGGATTAGGGGGCCGAGGTGCTGCAGGTGGAGGCCCAGGAGCCGGAGGGGTAAGCAGAGGAAAGTTCTGCTTGCTGCTATCTCTGCCATTTCATTCTCTGTACTGGGTCCCCATCTTGTTGCACTGGCTCTGAGGTCCTACAGGCTCAAGCCCAGTGCCACTGGCCCGGAGGCAACCACCTTTATTATTGACCACTGTCACCCTAAGCACTGCCACAACTCTAACCCTGACCTGTCCTGCCTAGCCTCCCTGCCCCTCTCCTCCAACTCCACACTCTACCCTGATAAGTAAATGTTTTTAAAAAGATAATTCCAGGTGCTAAGTACTTGCAATGAAGGCACTTTCAATAAAAAGTAATAAAGAGTCTTACTCCATTTTTTTTGACTGCTGACAGCTTTCAGAACCCACTACGCTCTCTTCTGCCTTTGTCCCACATCTGGGCAAGCAGAGAGGAAAGTTCAGGTACTCCCACCTTTGATGTGGACAAGAAGTGCAAACTATGTCAGTACCAGCTTGACGGCAGGAGCCCTCACTCCAGCTGCAGCCCCAACTATTATATAACTCTTAGCCAGTCTCCTTTCCCCACATTCTCAAGCCATTTTTGGACCAGTGAGAGTTCACTCTGCTCTCCCTACAAAGTACATTATTCACGTAATAAACCTTTCATAACCTCTTGGTAAATGTGTGGCATCACGTCTTGACATTCGAACCAAAATTTGGATAGAGGGTCCATCTTGCCTCTGAGGAACAATCACATCATGAAAACAGGGCAAAGACTCTGGATGACAAGCACAATGAGAAGAGAAGCAAGGTCTCTGGGGGCCTAGACTCAGAACTTGTACAATGTTACTTTTGCTGGTTATAGCAAGTCACCAAGGCAAGTTTCCATCTCTTGATGGGAGAAGCTGCAAAATTGTGGCCATTTTTGTAAGCCATATTGATTATCCAGCTGAATCCAGTTTGACGTTATCCAGTTACCCATTTTATTTAATGTCCCTATCACACTGAGCATAGAACCTACAAAAGCTAGACACTGAAATAATGGTTGTAGAAGTGGACTAAAATCAATTTTGAGTTAAGAACAATGTAATAGCTAAAGCACAGGAGTAAAAAAATAGTCTGTCATAAAACATTTTGAAGAAAATCTTCCATATATGTTCATACATCATCTCATATGTCATTCACATTTTTCAGTCATTTTGAACACAGCAGTATCAAACTTAGGTCTCTTGTCAGGTGTGTGACAAAGCCATTCCAGATAATTCTGACAGTCTAATAACATAATTAGCCACCTGATCTGAGCCTCCTGACAGACCTGTGAGATGGGATAAAAAAGCTCACCTTTGAAAGTATAAGTGCAATGTACACACTTGCATGTTAGCATGGATGTACGTTAGCTGAAGCGCTGAACAGGTTCCCCCATTGAAAGGCAAACAGGTGTATTTGACTATGGATATTGCTGCTTTCCCTTGTCCTCAAAATGCCCTTTTGTTTTTGCATTCATTGAAAAAAACACACTTACTGACTGCGCTAGGTATTACAGACAATGAAACATGCACAGTTTTTGTCCTGAAGAAGGAAATTTTCAACAGTTGCCATATTGCTATATGCAAGGCATTCTGCTAGTCTGTCTACATATGCTTTCTATACAGCACTCATAAACACCCGATGAGGTAGTGTTATTATGTTTTATAGCTGAGGATAGTAAAGCTATCATAGATTATAAATTTGCTCTAGATCATTCAGTAAATATATGGCAGAATCTTGATTCAAACCCTGGTTAACTGGAACCTATACCCAGGCTCTTTGAGGTCTGTAACAATGGCTTTCTTCCAGTTATGCCAATGATCCATTGGTTTCTATTTTCTGTTAGAACATTAGAGTACTACTACAGTTATAAAAGAGAAACCTCCCTCCCATCCCTCAGTGAATCTCTCTCTGAGTCCATCTCTATATGACTGTGATCCAGTTAGGATGACAGGTTCATCCCAAGTACGCATGCAGTGAAGAAGAGGATTAAAATACATAGACTTTAGATCAAACTCACCTGTGTTAGAAACACTGCAGTTGCCAGAGTGGTAAAAACATGCAGAGTCAAGAACTTTATGGAAATGAGTAACACCAAAACACATGTAAATTTACAACAAAAAAGAAGAAAAAATATCTTTCTATACTTTTTTCAGAAAATGTTATGAAAGTCTTGTTTGTTTGTTTGTTTTTTTTTTTTTTTTGCACAAGACGAGAGTAGACCAATCCTGAGATCATACTCTGAAAGTGAATGAGAAGGGGCTAATTAAACAGGTAGGAGCTGGAATGATGGTCACATAACTATCTACAGGGGAGAAACACACGTGAAGCCAAGCACACTTATGAGGTCTATATAAGTCTGCTATTGAATACCAGCTTCTGACAACTGTGGGAAATAACTACTCTGTCCTTCCCTTAAGTCTCTCATTCAGTCCCCAAGTTTGCCCATTTTCCCAAGTCTCTTTTACTTTACTGATCTCTTCACCTGTGATTGGGTAGTAATCCCTTCATACCTGGATCTGCTCCCGCTTAACTGGCCGGCGTGCTCTTAGCACCTTTCTTACTCCAAAGTCCCCTTTTATCTGATAAATTATCTTTGTATACAACTTTCACCATGTCACCATTCTGATCAAAAACTTTCATTTCTCTGTATTTCCTAATGCTTCTAGTCAAAACTACCGCCTCGGATTCCCCTGTTCGCCACTCTTCAAATTCTACTTCCCTTGCTGGTTAGGTTACTCTTGTTACAGTCTCTCTAGAGTGTCATATCCATCTCTCTCTATGTCCATACTTGGACCATACATGTTCTCTTCTTTTATGGGGCTTCTCTTATCCAAGTCTTAGGTCAAGTTTCTCATTTTCTATAAAGTCCTCCCCGACAAGTCCAGCCCTTACCTCTTACAGGACACAAAAGTTGTTTCTTAGAGTTGAAAACATAATTTTATTATGTACTGTTCTACAGTTAATTATTATACCACTTGTGTTACTCTGGTTCCCCAACTATGTAAGGGTAACCTTGAGTGTAGTCACCATGTTTTATGTGCTGGAAGTATTCATGTGTGTGTATGTGTGTGTGCACACATACGTATATATATAGTTATTTATTTATTGTATTAACTATAAGCTGTTAACCAAATCCCACACCAAATATTTGTATATTCTCAAAAGTGATAATTTACACAGATTTCATGTCAATTTAAATATTCTCAGAGCATTTTATTACATTTATTGATAAAATAGGTTTTTAAAAAGTAGGCTCATTGCCCCATAAGCTACAAATGATATATGGGAAAAAGTTCAGAATTTTGTTAGATAACCACAGCAAGTTTCCTCCTTTTAAGTAAGCAATAAAGTAACCAAGACGGTGGTTTCTAGAACAGTTGGGAATAGTTGGGAATGTCCCCTCATGGATCATTCATTCATTCATTCATTCATAAATTCCTTCATTCAACAAAATAGGTCCAGAACGCCTCTCAGTTCCCAGGTACTGTGTCTGGTATCAGAAACTTTACTGGTATCAAAACTCTCTGAGAATAGTTTCTGTTGAGCCAAAAGGAAAATGAAATTTCATAGGAGAATTATATATGGAAACTGTCCGATATTCCAAAGTCTAGTGATAGCCAAATTAGGTTGAGGGACAGACTTGATTTTCCTGATTTAAAAAAGCTTGTTTCAGTTCCGTTTGATTTCCGTTTCAACCTCTACTGTTTAATTGTCATAGATCTCATTTTCTCTATTTCCTTTGTGTGTGTGTGTGTGTGCTGAGGGATTATGATGTGTATATAGCTTGGAGGGGGAAGTAAAGTTTCTCTGCTTTTTAAAGAATTCTTGGAGAACCCCATGGCTTTGCTCCAAAACTGTCCTGCTGTAATGGAGGATTACCTTACATGGGTCATTACCCTCCCAAGCTTTAAGCCTTAGAATGAGCATTAAATTAAAATTCCCTGCACCTAGTAGGCAGAACATCGTGACACTCAAAAGATGTGAAAGTGCTAAATGAATTCTGAGCAATAATATTATCACCATGCATATTTATTGAGTTCAACAGGGTGCTAAGTACTGTACAGACAGATTATACAAGCAGCCTGTATAAAAAAGCAACATCAACAGTCTTATAAGAACTCTCCCATTCATCTGGTTTGGGAGCAGACACTGTAACTAGACTTGTTAGAAATAGTCTCCTCTTTTCAAAAGTATCCTCAAGGCTCTCTATGCTTTTGTTTGATTTGAAAGTGGCCAATTTTCTATAGTTACCATTTAAGAATGTGGTCAAGTCTCCCAATTTCAAAATTACCATAAGAATGCTGCAGGCAATAAACTGAAGAAATCATCCCATTGCAACTGGAAATTATGAATGGAGTAGTCTGGGAAATCTTAAATTAGTTATAAAATATATACATACACGTTTTGTATTTCACTGGGGAAATATGTGTTTTCAAAATTGATAATATTGTTCTTTTTAAATAGCCTTCAATTTTCTGGAAAAAAACCCCATATTTGAATGCCAAAAGAACTTATCGTTCAGTTTAAAACTAAAGAGTGCAAATATTCAAAGTTAAAGCATGAAGCAAATTCCTATTTTTAACAAAGTAGACAAAAATAGAGGAAAAGTTAAAATACAGTATACCCAATATGTATGTGCAAGAACCATTATGCATGTGGATGAGCACAAAGAATAACTTTGCATATACAAAAACTAATTGAATTTCAGAATACTGACTGTCTTTATTTAAATGCCAGCCCATCAGGGTTATAAGAAAAAAAATTAAGCACTTTAGAGAAAATGGGTTATAAACTGTCATTGTTGAGTTTAGTGTCTGACAACTTTGAAAGTAACTATAATGTAATTTCCCAAGTTGGTAGCTAAAATAATGGAACATCTGGATGCCATTGAAATATATGACAATCAAGAAGAGAACAGAAAAGCAGTGGGAACAATGCTTTTCCTTTGCTTATACTTCTTTGTGGTTTTGAACTCTTGCTTCAAACCTCAGTTGCAGTAGTCAAGGGCAACTCCTGTCTCAAAGATTCACTTATCGTTTCTAGTCATATGAGTCCATTCCTGGGCCTACTTATCACTTCCAGCAGCTGGACTTTCTACTAGCTTGCCTTCTTAGTCTGCTGTCAGACCTCATCACTGAACACCTGTATGAAGTGGTAAGCGGTGTGCAGTGCCATATGCAAACTGATCAGAGTGCTGGATTTCAACCTCATATGGTAGGTCTGGCCTTTGGACATGTAAATATCTCTAGAAAACACCATTTATTTATTAAGCAAGCAATGAGTTCAGTGCATTCTATCCTTCTGGAGACAAGTGACTCTATCGTGGATGACATAATGAAGTTGAATTGCAGAGATAAATGATTCTGATACATTTGTCTTAACCAACTGGCAACCTCATAGATGGTGCTTCCTTTTAGTTTCTGGACTGGCCTTGCTTTTGCCAGATGTCTAAAGTTACATATTACGTTGTTAGAAATATCTGGGCACTGGCCTATATAGCTAAAGTTCCTTTTAGATAACTAATTGTAACTAAATTGAGATTCTTTTCACCCTTCCTCTGTCTAATCGCCATAGGGAGAAAAGAGAAACATTGTTCAATCGAATTCAGCCAATACTTACTTTGAGTCTAATAAGTATATATTCAGTGCCAGGAGGAAAACAAAAATAGTCATTAAGGATCTTGTAATCTATGGTCTCACAACAGATGCTTATTCATGAATTATATATTTAAGTCTTCACCCTTGAAAAAGGATAATTCATAGAAGCATATTATTTTCCTTGCCCTCCCTTACTAAAAACCATGTTTCAAGGCTGTCTGAGAGCGGAGTCTCTCTGAGTACAGAGATGACTTATTCTTGGCATGTGTGCTAGAATCTTTCCAGAGTCCCTTTTACTTAACAGCTCCAAAGAGGAACTGATGTGGCATATGTAAGGGCTGCCCTTCCTTCTACTAGTTCTACTCACATCAACTGATGAGTTTTTGCTTTCAAGCACGGGCAGGCATATGTACCCTTTCAGAGACATGTCAAGCCTCAGCCACAATTTGGTTTGGATCCTTTCCCTCTTTTTACACCACAAATTGTCACCAGTAAAGAATGCAGACGGCAATGTCAAATATGAATGCTGCAGGCATGCATACATTTGGCAAATATTTACCCAGATCTTTAATTTGGGATGTAATAGTCTATCATGTTGTAGATGATTTCTAAGGTACTGTTTAATGCTGAAATTTTATGATTCTGTGAGATTTTTTTTGTACTTTTGTGAAAAGATACTTAATAATATATTATTTCTGCATTCAATGATATAAAGTGAAGTATTACATAGTATAAATGTTATAAGGTGAGATATTAATATTCCACAGTATATTTAAGATATTAATATTCTACAGTGGGAGAAAAGAGAGTAGTTCATACTTGTAGGTAAAATTTTCAGATGTTTAAGTTTACATATTTAGGTTACACATTCAGGTTTCTGATATAATATTCCAAATGATATGACTTAATATACAGTAGTTTTTTTTGAGTGTTTCAGAGATATTTATGTAAAAATTTTCTTACACTGTGTATTTTTCTTTTAGTAAGTGAATGCCATAAGGTAGAGAATCACAACTTCAAATCAAGGGAAGGACTTTTGCTCATATTTGTGCACAGTCTGGTCAAGTGCCTGAAACGATCTGCTAAATGACATTAGATCATGTGCAGGGTCTTTCTTTCAGCAGATCCATAGGCACAAGAGAGGGTAAGTAAACACCTGCCTGAAAGTAGGCACAAAACCATCACTACAGCAGTGTGAACAGAGGAGCTAGGAGACTGGGCCGTATCCACGCAGTCTTCCAGAAGGAGTGGCAGACAGTCCATTACTTAAGGTCATTGAAAACCCTACCACGCGTAATCTCACGCAAGTGAAAAAAATAACAAATCGAATGCAAGTTTGTTAATACAGAAAAATGCCATAAAATAAACTGATAAATGCGAAAAGGGGTTTAAAAATAACATGTATAGTATTATTTTAATCTTTTTGACAGATTTTACGCAGGATTATATGTTATATGTGAGCTTATATACATAAATGCAAAAAGAAGCTCTGAAAGTTTTTATTCGAAAAGGTAAAAAGCGATCATTGCGTGGGAAAATTATGTGTTAAATTTTTCTTCCTTTTTGCTTCTCTCTCTCTCTTTTTTTTCTTTAATGGACATGTATGCCATATTACATGTTTCTGATACACCATAGTTTCATGTTTCTAATTATTCTACAATTAGAAATAACTATTTTTAAAAATCCTACCACAGGCACTATGTAATTTCTAAAAGAAGAGTTTTGAAAAAGACTCTAATTTTCTCTTTCACTGAGGTGTGTATACACATGCTTTAAACTGTTAGAAATTGAGTTCACTCTTCCTTACATATTGATGTCCTTGTGATATGACAGAAAAATTTTAAGAGTTGTTCCTGGAAGCATCATTTTTGAAGATGGGTAAATGGTTTTGTGCATGTATCAAAGCACACATCATGGGTCTGTCATGGCCTTGCACGGAGAGATTCGTAATTCTTCATCCCAAGGTGGAGCAAGCACATCCTGGCTATCGCTGATAGAGACAGAACAATATCTCCTGTTGTAAAGTGTTAAATAGAAATTCCATCATATTCTGTAGCTGAAACCAAACAAACACATTTCTAATTCCTGCATTCTACAAGAGTCTGTCTCTTGCAGCCCTGTCTTCCTGCTGGAGAGGCTATAAAGTTGCTTTAAATTTACCCACACACATTCTGACGTCTCCTTTACCTATTGAAAAGAGGTCTGAGGCCTTCAAAGGTAATGATGGAACATGTAAAGATAAGACTGCTAAACTTATTCTCAAGTGGCAAAGAAAAGAGTCTGTCCCCATACCATAAAGAGAAAAATTCAGTGATTTGATAACATATGGGATACTAAAAGTTGCTTTCACAGCATTTGATTTAGAAACAAGACAAGAGTAAATTGAGTCCCTCTATATGGAGAAAGTTCAAAGACATTCTACTTTTTCAGAACAGGGGGCTTGATTGGTCAGATGTCCCTTGCTCCATGGGTACTAGTTGCCTAATTTAAAGCGTTTGTATGAGTCTGCAGCCATGCCACCCTGAACGAGCCCGATCCTGTCTGATCTTGGAAGCTAAATAGGGTCGGGCCTGGTTTAGTACTTGGTTGGGAGACCACCTAGGAAGACCAGGTGCTGTAGGCATAAAAAAATAAAAAATAAGGGATTGTGAGCTGACAAGTCCTTGCAATCTGTGAGTTCAACCAAGGGTTGCCTCGTCTAAAAAAATTAAATCAAAATAAAAAAATAAAAGGTTTGCATGAAGCTTCTTAAGAGGGCTATTAATGAGTACTCATACCTTTTTAAAAAAAAATATTGAGCTTTTTATCTTTTATTTGAAAGTAGTATTCTAAAAGTAAATTTATCTCAATTACGTAACAGCAAAGTATACATTAGCACAGAGCTTGGCCCCATATCCAATTGTAAGATTTATCAGCATCTTTAGAAGTGTACTGTGACATGCCAGGAATTAGAACGGGCACCTCATGAAAAATCTACGATCTTCCTTTTGAATTATATATTTATTACCTCCTGAGGATGATACGTTTCAGGTAAGTACATGTGATTTAGGAACTGCTTTTAGGCTCCAAATTCACACCGGGGTTGGCAAGCGGCTTCTGCATAAATGGGATGCAGTAGAGAGAAGCCTTTCCCCTTCCTGCATGTCAGCTGGCACCATGGGAGACCTGCAAACCTTTTGCCTAGGCATCTACTTTCTGTGGATTTCTAGGCAGTATGGATCACTGGGAAGCATGGTTTATCTGGCTTGTGGATTACCTGGAAACCTAAACTGCAAGCTCACCCAATGTTCATTGTGTTCCAATGACATCTTAGGTATTGTCCTAGCTGCTGGGAGTATAAAGAGGAGTACTCCTCAGTTCTGGCCTTCAGTGCTACTGTTGACCTTCACCAAGGTAGGGCCAGGAGGGAGAGGGTGCAGAATCTCTGAGGAGCTCATCCTGCAGCTTGCTAAGAGAGCTGAGAATGGTCTGAAGGAAAGGCAGAGTTTGAAACTACTAAAGGTAATGAATATTGGATTATGGTATCTGTCGCTGGATACTTACCCATGCGTGGATTACCTCTGCAAGGAATCCCCTGACTACTCATGACTGGTTTATTATTTCCACACAATTGAGGTGTTGACATTTGAATGAAACAGAAAAAAAAAATCCCATTATGTGTTTAAATATTAAACACACTTACTGCATTAAAAACTAAACACAATTTAAAGCCCCGAAGTGGTTATAATTCAGAGGAAAGCTTGGGAGTTAGTGACAAGACTGGGTAGGCCTGAAGACAGCTAACCTGGGAAGACTAGGTATCTGTCTCATGCTAGTCTCAAGAATAATTACTTCCTTGAGTCCTTCGATTCTTGGGAATGCTCAAATAGTGCTGCCATTTGAGCTTGGATGCCTTAGTCTTCATCTCAGCATCTGACTTAGAAAGCCAGAGGACTACAGATCCTCGAAGAGAGACCCAGTGACCTTCTTCATAGCCTGGCCAGACCCCTAATAAACTCCTACCTCCTATTCAGCCTATCTTAGAAGAATGAGCTGTTCCAATTTACATGGTCAAAATCCATTTAAATGAATGTTGGTAAATGGAAGATGATAAATCTCTGAAACTTTGGGCTCTTCTTCAGAAAAGAAAAGAAGGAACTGATACTTTCTTGAGTGCATACCATGTGCCAGGACTACTCTAGGTACCTTCATAGATGCTGTCACTCTAAAGTACTATATGTACATTCAACAACTATGAGCCAAACTATAAATACAATGCATAGTACAATGCACTAAGTGTTCTAAATTCTGCCACAAAAAGACTGCTTCAGGAATCACAAGGGAATAATTTTAAGCTTCCAATCATAATACGTAACCTATATTAAACACTTAAGATGTTCAGTGTACATGTGACATGCAAATCCTAAAATTCTGTGAAGAAGGTATTCTTCTTGTCCTAATTTTACAAGTGAGGAAACTGAGGCTAGATAAATGAAGGTTATATAGCTAGTGAGTTGCTAGGTCCATCTCCAAATCCTATGCTTTAACTGTCTATAATTGTAGTACAAAATCTTAGATATAAATTTTAAAAGGATGACTATAATTAGAACATTGTTTTATGAGATATTTTATTTTTCACTAAGTTTGATTGAATAATTGTGTAAAATACAGTGCCACATCCAAATATATAAAATAACCAAATTTATTACAGGTTTTTTCAATTTTAAACTGGTAGTATTTGCCCAAACAGACTAACCTATTTTCCTTGGCTCTGACATTGGGAATCTCTTGACTTATTTTCCTTGTGGTAATCTGCATCCTGCTGACAACCCTCTTAACATGTCACTAAACCAGTCTTGCCACAGAATAGATGAGGTTGGTAGCCCCTGATTTGCCACAAAAGCAAGTCACTTGAAAGGTCTCGAAACAACAGCTTATGTGAACAAAGCTGTTTGTAGCAAGCAGGAAGCAAGCCAAAGTAGTTTTTCCTTTTCATTAACAGGGGCACTTGAGTTGGAATCTCATGTTCTGATCCTGTTTCCATCACATCTTTTATTTTCCCATAGACAGACTTATAATGCTTATGTGGGTCGTACACCTCTGGTATTAGGTATGGGCTTGGCTATTTTCTGAAGCGCCCAGATGAAATCAGACTGGACAGGTCATTCCATAGCTCAGAAAGAATGCTGCTCAAAATAAACTAGGCAAGCAACACACCAGAAAAAGAAGGAAAAGGACCTTCAGAAGCACAGGACAGAGGGTCAGCTTAGCATCGCTGCACCAGGGGGAGAAGCAAGCCCAGATTCCAGAATGTGTAATTCACAGTGAGGAGTTCTCATGATTGTTCAGGGAAATTTGAATCTCTTCTCTGAGAAGGCATAAGGCATTTATCCCTGGGGAGGGGGGGGGGTAAGACGTTCTCCTCCCCACAGGACCAACCAGCACTTGCCCAGGAAGGCCTGAAGGAAGCAGCAGCATAGCACCACATTTGGAAACCAGTCAGTCACAAGTGAAAACAAAAGCAGAGCCTCAGCTGCTACAGCCTGTGTGCCCAGCTCAACAAGCTGTGACCTGCCTGGAGCAATTAACTGCCTAGGCAGCACCCATGAGCAGAGTGCAAAAGCTGGTTCATTTCCACTCCACTCTGAGCCACTGGATAGAAGGACCATTCCAGGTCCAAGGGAACAGGTTTCATTTACTATTGCTCTCCTCATTAGTGTTCGGATTTAAGGGGGAGCAAAACAAAGGCAACCTTTCACAAACAGGTAAAGTAGAGGTGGTTATTTATGGAATCAAGGATTTATTCCAGACAACTGTCCTACCGTATGTGTTTGCCTGCATATTATTAACTTGGAGGCTAACCAGGGATACAGACAAGCAAAACTGTGAAGCAAAGAACTGCCAGAGGGAGACAAAGTAGATATGACACCCAGGAAATTCTGTGTAATCCAAGGACCTAAAGCACCACCTCCCTTCCTCGGTTTAGATGAAGATGGGATGGGAAGATGACCCAGAAAGATGGTCTTCTGCTGAGATCCTAACCAAGTCCTTATCCACTGTCATTTCCAACCTCAACAGGGTCTCTTAAGACAGTCCTGGGCTAATTTCTTATATTTTTATAGGTCCAAAGGGGGCACAATGTGAAAAAATGTAGGGCTAAATGATGACGAGAAGCTAATTATATTCTACAATACATGTGAATTATTTTATTGTAAAAGGATTACAACAATGGGGCAAGTAAGAAAAGAAATCTTCCTTTATATCAAGGGTTGCAAAACAGGGGCTCACTGGTATATAAGGCATGAAAAAATGAAGGTGTCAATATTTAATATAGAGCAATTTAGCATACAAATCCAAATTTGCTTTTTTGGACAAACTAAGACTTTCTGATAAACCTGGTCCCACCTGCTTCCACACCTGCCACTGGCTGAGCCTCTTCAGAATGGGCAGGAGAGACCCGCCATACTTTCCCCTTCTACCCGCTCTGGCACAGCACACATGCTGCTCCTCTGAATTACCTGTCTAGCTTTGTGGGCATCTCGCAATCTCTGTTTTGAACAAACTATCTCTGAGAATTAATATTTAAATCGAAAAATTCATTCATGCGTCTGATTCAGTATTTACTCTTCAGCCAATTGGGAAAATAAATCAGTATATCTGCAATTCACACTGCTGGGAAGATCTCACAAAGGATCACTCTTGGGACCCGCTCTGACCCGAACTGTTTTGCAGGAATTAGAACGGCAACCCTTGCTCCTACCTCATACCAATGCGCATGCATAAAATTATAAGAAACAAGCCCAAGGCTGACTCTTAAGAGATCCACCACCACCACCATCAACATTCCTTATTTAATTGGACTTGGAGTGACAAAGGCCACCCCCCACTGGACTGCTGAGACCCTTTTAAGGGAATTACTTGAGATTTAAGAATGACACTAATTTGGAATAGTCTACTGCTGGGGAGGTTTTTTATTTTTTTCCTGAGCAAGAAACATTCCAGTGGCTAAAACCATAGGATTTCTGGGAAAGATGTGCTGAAAACCCTCATTAAGGAATGTGTAAGAGGCAGGCACTCCGAAAAGGAGGGAACAGTTAGGAACCAATGTGTGCCATGAGGGGGCCTTCTGTGAAGATTTTAACTTGGGCAGTAAAAATCTTGTAGCATGGAGCATGGAACATGGAAATAATCATATTTAGATAGATGTTTTATCTTCATAGATTATAGTTGCAGTTGCCCCAGGCCCTTGGTGAAGTCTGAGGCATTCAGATAGCCTTGTGAGATGGTGGTAGAGGAGACAGGGACAAGGACAGGCCAGTAAATGAAGGAGGGCTGTTGTATTAGTTTGCTGGGGCTGACAAAACAAAGGATAAGGACCGGGTGGCTTACACAATAGAAATTTATTTTCTCACAATTCTGGAGACTAGAAAAGCCTGAGTTCAAGGTGCTGACACCTTATAAGGCTTCTCTTCCTAGTTTGAGGTTGGCTGTCTTCTCTCTGTATCTTCACATGGCCTTCCTTCTATATGTGTCTGCGTCTAAATTTCCTTTTTTTTTTTTTTTTTTTGTGAGGACACCGGTCATAATGGATTAAAGCCCACCCTAATGACATCATTTAACTTAATTAATTATCTCTTTAAAATTCCAAATAACAGGCACGTTCTGAGGTACTGGGGGTTAGGACTTCAACATATGACCTTTGGACGAGGGGTGGGGGTGATACCATTCAGCTTCTAAAACCTGGCTCACGGTCACTTTTCTGCTGGAGCCCAAGCTGGTACTCATAGTGTGGGCATAGCATCCTCGCAGGTGGACTTTGTCCTGGAGCTTGAGGCAGGCCCAGTAGCAAAGAAAGACCCTGTCCAGAGCTAGGCCCCATTTAAGGGCACAACAGCAGGCACTGAGGAGCAGCTGAGGGAGGGGTGAATGGACAATCAAAAAGTTTAAGAGAAAATCTCCTCTTCTCATACCTGTATCAACTGATTCTTGAGGGCTGGCTGAACTGACACCTGGAAAATGTGTTATATGGGAAAAGATGATTCAGTTTCCCACATTTTACTATTTTGATGGACGTGTAGGGCCATATCTGCTCTATAAATGGAGGAAGATATATACAGGACACTACTATGAAGTAATTGTATGACTCTCGCTCTCGGTCTTCTCTTTTCTCAGTCTCAGTGTCTGCATCTATATATTGGGAGACAAGCAGTTTAGCTAATATAAATGAAAAATAGCTCCTTGATTCCAGGATGGCAGCTAACTGTAGTAGTTCATGAATAATCAACAGTTTAGTTTTTGATAGACCTCAGTGTAAAAGGAAAAGAAAGAAAACACTAACTCCAATAACATAACCTTGGAGTCTAGTTTGATGTCAGGCCCAGAATAAGCATTTAATAAAGTTTTTAAAATAGGAGGAAAAAGGAGTGAGCGTCCATTAACTTTACTGAAATTGATACAACATGAATGTGAAAAACAAACGCTTGAAAAGGCGTGGTCCTAGAAGTAGAACTCTGGGAGAGAGGGTGACATCCTCTTTCAGAGCTCTGGAAAACAGAAGTCTTGACCAACTCCTCTGAGGCCAAAGCCTGCAATAGGTGCTATTTATGTGCACGAATACACCATCTTTTTTGAGAACCTACTGATATTTCCTGCAAAGTTTTTTGAAGGCGACAGAAAGCGGAACCTAATGAGAGAAAGTTCCATTTCTCTTGGAGTTAAATTTATCAAAATATGGACTGCTTAATGGGTTGAAACAGGCCTACAATTCCTCACCTTCAGAAACTACCATCATTTCCAAAGCAGGTACTTGTCAAAACACTAAGGGTGTAGACTCATTGAAGAAATCAATTTGCATCTTAAGGCAACAGGAAATGTTACAAAAACTTACCAAAGAGCAGTATTTCTTCCTTCAGAAAATAGAACTATAAAAAGGGATAAGAAATTCACACAGGAAGAAAAAATAGTTACATGAGGGGCTCCTCAGAGGATGATGGATATGGATGAGTATGCTATAAAGGGACAGATACTAAATAACTGACATTCCTATAGATCTAATGTATTCTTCTGTAATATGTTCTGCTATTTATACCAGCTGTGCTATAAAACATCACCACATTCTCTTGGCTACTTCAAGTTATACGCATACACACAACATTATGTCTCGTTCCCTGTCTTTATATTGGTTACTAGGCCTTGTCATCTTTTTTGATTTGCAAATAAAATACTCTCTTTGTTCTCTTTGGGAGACTTTTATCAGAACCATCCAGCCCTGAATAGAGAAACATTTCCAGATCAAAAGAGAGGCAAACTAATACTCTTTCAGCAAGCAAGATAAAAATTCACACATAATTAAGCCTGGACTATAGAATTATCTAAGTGGATATATCTTTTAAGAATAATCAGACTGCTATAAGCTATTTGAACTACTGGGGCCAGTACTGAAAAAGAAAGGGAATTAACAAGGTGTTTCTTGAGGACAAGGGGAGAAGGGAGGTGACAGGAAAGAGGGAGGGACACACACTGGTTTAGTAGTGTCTCTGTGTGCCAGGTCCTTTGTGTAGTTTATCCATGAGGCAGGGATTATTAACTTCGTTCTACAGATGAGGAAATAAAGGATCAAAGGTAAGTTAACTTGGCAAAGCAGATGGAAAGAGGCAGTCTGTTTCATTCTTTCCATCTCCTAGTTCATATATTTTACAGTGCCCTAATACTCTACCCCCCATGACTGCATCCCGACCTTCTAAAATAAGGGTCTTTTAGACTAATCATTCATTTACAGGACATTTATTGAGTGTCCCCCATTCTCCAGGTATGGGGCTAGATGCTCTGAATATAGAGATGAGTAAGACAGTCAGTGCTAACAACAGTCATGAGCACTTTTTACCTGTCAGTTCATATACTCTTATATTAACCCTATGCTCGAAACTGTTACCCCCACTTTACAGATGAGGGCAAGCAGGGTTCAGAGAGATTCTGTGAGCAGTTCCAAAATATCATCTCAGGCATGCCTGAATTTAATATCCAAGCTTTCCCATAGCACTTCCATTCACTAGCTTGATAAATCAAGTTTCATGCCCACAAGGAGATTAAACCTAGAAGGTGAGGAAACAATCTGTACAAGTGATTATAATATAAGAAAGAATTAGTGCCTTTATTCCCTTATTTCACAGCTGCCTTCTCTGATAATAAGGTAATCAGGGCTGAAGTCACAACCACTAAGCTAAAACGTTAACTCACTATTTGGTTTAGGGATCCATCATCCACATTCTGTTATCTATTTGCTGGAATTAGGTTTCTACCTCTACTACGATTATAATTGGCTGTCAAGGAATGTATATGACTTTGAATAAGTGAGCTGAAAATTCTGCATTTTTGCATTTTATGATAGGGACAGAAGATTGGGCCAATATTTTCACATAACAGGCTTCCAAATTAGGCAAGAATTTAATACTTAGAATTCACCAAAGAAACATAAGCTGTACTTGTGAATTTTTTTACAGTTCTTTGCTGCTCTTGTCTCTTTAGCAAGTCTCTTTCATTCTGTTAATAACTCTCCTCTTCTAGTCAGAGATTTAAGGTGAATGCTTAAAGACTCAAAAACCCTTACAGCCCACACATAGTCAAGCTAAATATCTTAAATCAATGCACAGGCAGAGTACCAGCAGAGTGTACAATTAAAGTGCCTTCATGGGGATAGCAAACTAATAAATCATTAATGCCCTCCTCATTACCTCTTTATAAGTGTACCGGCCAGGTCAGCTTTAAATGGGTCCTTTCGAAAGGAGAAATTTTATTTTATTGGGAAGAAGACGTATCAAATAGAGCCAGATGGTTAATATGAGTTTATGAGGAGCATAAGGTTATCTTAGCAATTAAAGGCTCTCTAGGAGGTTAATCACACACACCCAGCACTTACGAATGACACAGGTATCAGCAGTTACAAAAATTTGTCTACAGCAGAGAACTCTATTCTGTACTCTGAATGATATTATTTTACTTATTATCATTTTCTTGGTGTTAAGTTAAAGTAATATTCTTTCCATGATCCATTCAGAAAAATATAATGCCATTCAAACTGTCACAGTGATGATACATGGAAAAAAAAAAGACAATGTGGGCAAGAATTGTACAATAGAGAGAGAAAGAGAGAGAGAGAGAGAGAGAGAGAGAGAGAGAGAGAGAGAGATACAGGCAGGCAGACACAGAGATTCAATAGATTTTGGAAAACCATAACAGGAGAGTTTACTAAATGAAAGACTGCATATGATGAAGGATCCCTGGAGGCGAGCAAAGGGTAAGCATGGTTCAAATTATCCTCGGTTTTAAAAATCTCCACTCTGAAAACTCAGAAAAGCCATTTTGTTGCTTCTTGTTCCACTTGGCCAGAAATGCAGTATATCTAGTCAGCCAGTCCTCAAACACCAAGCCAGCTCTGGGTCTTCTCACTCCAAATGAGGTTGACCACGTGGGCCCCGCCAATCAGATATTTTCTATTTTTCTCATCCTTGTTTTTGTTCTTTATTCTAAAAGAGCTCCTGCTTTCCACCAATTTTTCAGTTCTCTGAATGGAGATAGTCTGCTTCATGAAGTGTTACATAAAGTTCGTTTCTATTGCCTAAATTGTTTTTGTTTAATCATTTTTTTTAACAACTCTCAAGTGAACTGCCGTCCTCTCACACCTGGATCCCTCTAAAAGCCCCCCATAGTCTCCCCATTACTTGTACCTTGCCCCACCCATCTCTGCCCAGCAGATTGGCCAGCAAGCTCTTACACCAGCAATTATATCCTGTCACTCTGCCTAACGGCTTTCCACTGTACTCGGAATAAAAATCAGAAACATTACCACAGCCCTGTTTGCGGTATCCAGCTTGACATCCTACCATGTTTACCCGCTCCACCTTTCTACCCTTAATCACACTGACTTTGGTTTTCACACTGGCCTTGAAAAGGATCTTGGCTTCATGTCACCAAATGTTACTTCAAAGAGGCCCTCCCCACCAGTATATTGAATGTTGCCCACCCCCTCACCTCCACTTTCAGGCACTATCACGGGACCTTCTTGGAGTGGCCTCAGAGAACTTATATCTAAAGTCATGGCACTTATTTGTTCATCACATACCTCCCCATCCTTCCTGTTCACTTTGTATCCCCAGTCTCTGGGACATGGGTGGAGTCCAGTGGTTCCTGCCTGTGGTTCCTTCTCCATGTCAGTTGCCTGGAGCTACTATCATCTTGGAGTGTAGAGATGAAGTTGAATCTTTAGGATGGTTCAGGTATTCTGACACCACAGTGATTTTAACTATACTTAACTGAGCACCTAGTTAGAACCAGCTATTGGACTGAATGTGTTATACATATTTCATATTTTAATCTCCCAACAGCCCATGAGGTTGTTAACTGCTATGCTACACCACCTCCCTTGACAGATTATACCAGGTACTAAGAAATGATGTTACAGACTCATCTGTGTCAGCCTGAAGAAACGAAGTGTTTGGTCAGTATTGATGTAAGTCTGCACAGCACGTGAAACCCGTAAAGATTCTTTTGGGAAGTGAATTCACATTCCTGGAAAACACTCCTTCAGTTTTTTCCCCTAGCCACTCCACACCACACACCCCCTGAGGGAGCCACCTTTCCAGGGACAAGCCAGTAAGTGTTCTCAGGCAGATTCCTTAACTAATGAGATACCTCCCTTTTTGCTGCTGGGGGGGGGGGAGGGCGGGGAAACGGGTTTAACTATCTAAGAACACAGCCTTTCTAGGAGGCCTGGACTCTCTGTTGCAAAGGAAAAGAGCACATCAATGTAATATTATGTTATTATTCCTGCAAACGTACTCTAATTCTGGACTAGGCAGGTCCCGTGGCCCATTAGTATGATTTTGAAAAAAGAATTATAATAATTATTTTTTGGCAGCCTGGGGTCTTTCATCTTTATGAGATGATAGCAATATTTTAAAAGGGTTATCATAGTGCTGCATGATAATAATAATAATGGTCCTTTATTATGTGTAATGCCATAAGAGTTTTTAAAACACTTTGATATAAAAATATAAGGTTTGATCCTAATAGTGATCCTTTGAGGTATATGGAGTAGTAATTATTTGCCACATCTCACAGTAGGGGAAACTGAGGTCCAGAGCATTTAAACAGCTTCCAAGGGTTCATGTCATTCATGGCAGGGCTGCTCCGGGAGCTGAAGGCATGAAATCCTAGTCTATTGTTCTTTATATAAATAATTACTGGTAAATTGATTTACAGGAGAAGACCAGAAGAGATTTGAGGGGTGTGTGTGTGTGTGTGGGTGTGTGTGTGCGTGCGCGCGTGTACACATGCACGCACGCATGTGCATGCCAAAAGGACCTTTGAATTTCAATAAGTAGTTCTTAGGGACTAACAGATAATTTTAGAAGCAGGAACACATTGTAAAACATTAACAAAGCCCTAACTTCCAAAAATTGTCATCCGTTACATATAAGACCATACACTTAAATCATAGTGTCATACGTACTTCCCAGACTTAAAGCTTCCCAATAAAGATACTCCATATGTATAGAAAGAATGTTCCACAAAGCTCTTTCATATCTATTTTCTCATCTCGTGCCTTATGGTGTTGTTTCTCCATAACAGAAATAATGCTCTTATAGTTTATATTGCTGCTGTTTCTGTCTTAATGAATTATAGGAGCACATTTTATGGTTTCAGAAGCAGTCACCTCGGGCAGTGAATCAACTAGCAGACTTTTCGTCCTCAACCTTCTCCTAGAAAAAAATGAGAAATGAAGCAGCACGCTTCTTCACAAATGATGTACTTTACTTTAACCACAGCATTTTTTTTGCTCTTTCTCATTCTACATCTGAGGCCCCAGTCGTTCTGAGGGCTCTACTCCTGAACTTTCTTTTCCTAACCCTCATGAAGGAACCTGAAGTCAAGGCAGAGATGTACAGGCATCTGCATGTTTGCAGTGAAAGGCAAAGACTGCTCTGCATCCCTTGCTCAGGAAGGACACAGGAATGCATTCAGAGGAACACACCAGAAATCTCCAGATTCAGCACTGGTCAGCCCAAGAGAAGTATCTCCATTTCGGAAGCCAGTGTTCACATGTTAAAGTTCTAGCTCATGCCGAAGGGTAGAGAAGTTTAGTGAAGGTGAGTTTTAATGAATGCACTGCCACCTATGCGCTTACCTCCAGAAAGTGTTCTGCCTGCTGTTCTCGATCCAGTTTCCTTGAAGTTGTTGTAATCAGACCTGTGTAGAAACGAGAATATTTGACTTTAAAATATCTGGGGCAAGTAGATTACTGAGTGCGGAGAAAAAGTCCAGTTAAAGGAAAAACTAAAGCAATGGGGAACAGTAACTCTCCACCCCCCAGTGGCAATCAGATAGTTTTGAAATTACTCTTAGAACAAAATTTACAAAGAAAACTTGAAAAATTTGTTCTGGTTCTGCTACCTCAGATATTATAATCACTTAGGGATGTAAAGACTCACTAAAAAACCATTGTTTTTCTGATAATGAAGGATTTCAATGCTTCATTTGCATATGACTAAAATTCTATAGTAGGAATCTCATTAAAAATTTCACAGTTCTTGAACAATTAATAGGTTGTTGATAACGATTAGATTCTGACTATGAAACAGCAATTTCTTATTTAACATTTTTATGCTTATAATTTTTTGTTATACTTAACAAAGAAGGTTATTTCTGTAATAGCTATTGTACACAAAATTATTTCAATTTTAATAACTTATACACCTAAGATCTCATACTTTAATTTTATCATTTTGTTATATGTGTTTAAATTTTTACAAAAAATCAGTCCCACATGGGAAATATCTATCTTTCCTTAGAATGGCGTTTCTCATAAATGAATCACTCCTTTGAGTATAAAGACAAAGAAAAGGAAATGAGAAGACAAAACCTTCAAGGCCACCCAGCTTATTGCACCAATTTGTCTTTCACAGGTTTTATTATTATTATTGTCAAATGGCAATTAGGAGGTCAAATTTCCATTCCATTTCTTGATTTCACATGTCCCTAAAGACAAGAGACTATGGATCAGGCCGTTTTTGTGACATATGCTGATTGACAGCAAAGAACGGAGAGAAAAATCACATGAATAGCTCACTCCCAGTGCTGGTGAGGTATATGAAATAAGGAAAAGGTATTCTATCAAGGTTAGCTGAGGATCTCATGACCTCCAGTTTTTATTTTACACAGAAGTGGTGGGTGGGAGTAAGTGGATTTTAGAGAAAGCCAAGCAGAGCCACAGGAGGTTAAAAGGCCTTCATAATAAAGTCCCAGTGGGAGTAGTAGCAAGGCTCTTTATAAACAGGCCCCATTTCCCTCCTCTCTCATCTGTCTGTATTCCTATGGAAGGGAAATCTATGTCCCCATTGAACAAATGAACTGCCTTTCTATGAATTCTTTCTGAAATATGCCCTCACCCCATTGCCTCACCCATAGGTTTTTCAAATTTAGGTCAGGTTTTAGGTCAGCTGTTACATAGGTGACCTATCGGGGTAGGTGCCCATCTGATGTGTCCGAACAGAAACCGTATATGTCACCTCATCTTTGTTCTTTGCCCTACATGATAATCCTTTTCTCATATGTCTGTATTTTCCCACTAGACAAGTTCACAGAGGTCCTTCATGGAAAGAGCCTGTCTTCCCATTCTGAAGCCCGGGTACCCACCTAGCCCTTGGCCTAAAACAAAGAATAGACACTTCATTAATGTTCAGTTGATGAAAACTGCTGTAGAAAGAAATAGATTATTTATACTCTTCAGTTTCGCTACAGACTTAGAATGTGTTTATTTAGGAGGGCACTGCTTTGTGTGTAGGGAGAGTATTTGATGGTGAACAGAGGTTGTGTGCCTTCAGGTCTCATTAGAAACCACTGATGGAGGTCCTCTATGTGAATAGCACAGCACTCTGCAGTCGGGATACAAAGAGGAGCTACTGTTGGAAGTGATGGAGAGAAGCTGCTATCAGTGGCTTCGAGCAAGAGAATCTGTAACTTCTCTTCTCTAGCTGCACATTACAATCTTCGAAGAAACTAAAAAAACAGATTCTGTTCTCTACTCCGTCCCTCATTTACTGTATCTGAATCTCTTGGGACAATACCTGAGATGGCCCCTTGATTCTAAAAGAAGATCCTAGGTAATTCCACTATGCTTTGTTGAATCTCACTATGACTTTTTATTGACAGTAATTTTTCTGCTCAGCCACATCCAAGAGTGAAATACACAGATCCGCTTTAGTGTCTGGATCAGATCAATTGGGTCAGTGTGTGTGTGTTGGGGGGGTGAGCAAAGGGGAGACAGAGATGATGTGTGAGTGCAATGGTGGGTGGAGTGATGGAGGAGGAATAAAGAGGAGCACAGCTCTGTGTTTCACATTGACTTCTGGTCGGTTTGGTCACACCAATGGGTGTCTAACACACAAATCTTTTGCTTTCATTTTCAGGTCATTTTATTCAGCAAGGTCATATGTCACAGAGGCTCCTTCCAAGTGAGAAGTAACTGTCTTCTCGAAAGGGAGCAGGAGGCTTTCACCTCTTCAGGGGGCATCCTCTGCGAGAGGTCACAGTGGGAATGGGAAATACTTGTTATATTGAGGCTATAAATGGGTGACAGGGCTGTCAGTTTCCACTCTGTTGTCCGCCTGCTGCTCTTCTAGGCTTGAAAGACTGGGAGCCCTTTGCCCTCTGTTCCCCTGAGGGCTTGTATCATTTCAGGTTCTACTTGCCTGGGTCATGCAGCCACAGCCCATTGTGGTATAACTGTGCCCAGGGAAAAGGTCATTTTCCTCTCCTGATTATTCTTTGGTAATTTTTTAAGGAAAGTTACATATTTGCACAATACACATGTGTAACTGGGAGAGCAATGTGGCTCTTTTTCATCTGTATACCTTCACCAGGATGTGTTTCTCACATATTTATCAGAAAACAGAGGAAGAAACAGGCTTCCTAAAGTCTGAAACAACATATACAACAGAGAGTTGTGAGAAAGGCAGGCAGTTTCTGTTCCTGAAAGAAAGGCAGGAAAACTTCTGTAGGTTTCAGTTCTCTGGGTTTCTGTTGCATTTATTTTCACAGATATAAGGTAAAAGGTGGGTAAAAAAAAAATCTAATTTAAAAGTGAAAATCGGTAGGAAGTTAGATGAGATGGAGTTAGGGATAGGGAGTGACTGCTAATGGGTACAATGTTTCTTCTGGGGGTGATGAGAAAGCTCTAAAATTACAGATTATGGTGATGGTTGCACAGTTCCATAAGTATTCAAAAACCGTTGAATTGTGTACTTTAAATGGGTGAATGATATTTTATGTAAATTATACATTGGTAAAACTGTATGAAAATCAGTAGGGGACCATAACTCTGCCTTTTAGATTTTAATAAGACTTTCATGTTTAGAGAAGACAGACCTTTAAAAATATTTGAATGAATAAGTTAGTTTAGGAATCATGCATTAGAGGCGTTGGCATGAATAGAGAGATCAGGTTTGTCCATGGGGGCCTGGAACATAAAAATCGTTAATGAACAGAACATTTAGGGTTAAAGCCACAACTGAAAAATAAACCTTGTCGAGCAGGACCAGCTCAACCAAAAAGGAGCAAAAGCTGTCCTTCTGAAGGAACATACTTAGGATGAGCTGTGGCGCTTCGCCAGCACTGTAGTTTTTACAGTCAGGAAGGAATGCAGTGAGCCGTCCCTCACAGTCCGTCCCTCACAGTCCAGAGGAATTAGTCGGAATTGCCAAAGCTGCATCCTCATTTTTAACAACTTCTTTGTAGCGGAATGCAGTTGGGCTTTAGAATAGGAAAGAGAATAGAAAAGAGCAACCTCCCTCTTCAACCACTGTGACTCGCCCCTGTGGAAGGCAACCTCATTGTAATCTCTGCAGGAGAGAGGCGTGCACATCGCACATGTAACTGTAGACCCATTGGTCACAGTAAATTGGGGACTGACATGATGAAATTGAATTTCAAAGATAAATCATAGGCAAGTTTTTGAAAGTGGTTCGGAGATATAAACAAACACATCATTTGATATAATTGCATATGCAAACCTCCAATTTAGGAGGGGAATTATGCCAGTCCTAGTGAATGATACTCAGTAAAGAAGGAGGGAGGGCACATGGCTGGAACCGTGCAATTACTTTAAAAATGGCTACTTTTGATTTTTTGTTGTGGAGACAGAGAAGTCTAACAATCTCCGTGAGAAACAGCCTGAGCATGAAAATGTGGCTGCCTGTTCAAAAGAAAACTCAAAATGTTCTACGTAGTTATGGCCAGAGAAGTGATCCTTGCAAGGATGACACCTCTTCCCTGCTCTTTTTCCCTGCGGGTATCCTGGGTCGCAGCTGTGTAATCTAGTGCGATGAAATTCACATTTTCTTTAAGTGCTACTTGAAGTAGTATAGGTCTTGGCTGTTTCAGCATAATTTTCCAAGACTCTTGGAAGCTGGGCTTGTTCTTAAGAAATACAGCTTGAATTATCAGCCCTGTAAGCCAAAATCTGTCTTTTTCATATTCCACTTCTCCATGCCTACTACCCCAGCTACCCGATATACTCTTCACCATCCTTCTAGACAGTTCAAATGTCACCTTTTCTGTGAACCCTTCTCTGACTTTTCCTCCTCTAGTATTTTGCATATAACTTATCTATTGCCTGGATCCCCCTCTAGGCCACAGTTTCAGGAAGGCAGAGACTTTGGGTACTTCCAGTTGAGCTTAGGAATCTAGATCAGTACCTGTCACATTTGTTGAATATATAAATACTGCTATTTATAAAAGCATTCACTATTTGGCTCTAATTATTTGTTAACAAATCAATTATTCCTTATAAGATACAAACAAAAGAGTAGTAAATAGATTTATCTTGTGTTTTTGGCATTTAACATAGACCCTGACACATAGTAGGTACCAAGCAAGACTTGTTTGAATGATAGTGACATGGAATTCTTCCACTCTCAAAATCGTTTCAGACAATGGCCAAAATGTTCCCAGTGCATGGGATTTAAAATTATCTGAATGCTCTCTTCCATTCTTTGAATGATTTTAATGTTTTATCATTTTTAGGGGACCCTGTTCCATGCCGATAGTTGGCAGTCAATAGAACAATTCCTGATAGCCTTTTTGAAAAATATTTCCCAGCTGCTGATTAAAATTTTTAATCTTTACTGTCATGCCCCAGGGCTTTGTGGCTTTTTCACCATTCTCCCATATCCTGGTTTCCATCTCATTTATGGAGAAAGGTGGGCAAATAATAACAAAGGGGCGTCCAACATTTGAGTACTATGTGCCAGGCACTATACTAAATGGTTCACATGTATGATTGCATATAATTTCACAATAGTTTAGAGAAATAGGAACTATTTTGACTGTTTATAGGAGGAAACTGAGTTAAATAACTTGCCCAAGGTCAGCAATGACTAAGCAAGGATTCAAACCCAGGGCACCTGAAGCTTCTTCTCTGTCTCCCTAGCAGATGAGGATGAGGTAGTGGCAAAGCCACCCTTCTAGGAGCCAGGAGACCTGGGACCCAGTCTCAAATGTGTTAATAACTGGTTATGAGATTACAGCAATCAAATCTTTTCTCAGGCCCCTGCTTCCTCATCTAGGAATATCCTAAATTCCATTTTCACTGTGAAAAATCTACAATATAAAAACATTAAAAGGAGATAATTTTGTTCCCCTTCCTTGCTCTCTCACCCGACCCCACTTTCCTCTTGATGGACCCGAGTCCAGCTGTGCACGACCTGGGCTGATCACCCAGGCAGGAACAAGAGGGGCTGTGTTCTGGTTTTTATTTATCCACAAAATCAACTCTTAAATACTCATACACATACATCTTAAAAGGGTAAAAGTAAAAATAACACTTTACTATGAGCGTGTGTTTTTAGCTAGGGAAAAAAAAACAACAAAAAAAAAACAAAACAAAAAACCTTAGTTATGCCTATGTTTTTTGTCTCATTCCCAAGATTCTAACTTCTAGAACTACTGTTTCTACCTCTGACTGGAGCCCATTAGGAAGCCTTAAAATGTTCCCTGCAGGGCTTACACAGGGACATAGGCTATGCACTGAATTGAGAGAGAGTTAAAGAGACACAGTAAATGCGAATTTCAGGATCGTAGGAAAAATTAAAGTTGAAGTGAAGATGTGTATTATGTTTGTTTAAAAGTAACTAAGTAAAGTGTAGCCTTAAACCATATGATATTTGTTTGAAAAGAAAGGAATAACCAGAAATAAAAACTATATAAGACTTACAACATCAGTTATGAGGGGGTTAAAAAAAGGATTCTGGAAAATGGCCCTATCAGTCATGCTTCCTAAGTAAAGGCTGTTTCATCAGATGTAAGATTTAGAGTTGCTCAATTGAGCATGCAGTACTGCTATTAAATTTTCTTAAGAAAATCTGACAGGAAATCACCTGATGGAGCTTAAGCCTGCCACTTAAACTTTTCCTTATAAATAGTGATTTCCAAGATGCAACTAGAAGCCTGTGTAAGTGAATGAGCGTGCGTCTTCAGCCGAATTATGACCCTGTGGGTGAAACATGGTTCATAGCTGTTGGTTTTCTGTAACAGGACAAGTGCTGATGCTGGCGCACGCCCTGCACCTTCCCTTCAGCCCTGGCTGATAGGTGAGGTTGCCCAGAGCCTGGAGAGAGAGTTATGAGGTTCAGGCAAGCACTGCTCCCTTGTTGTACCACCCATTATAGATGACATTGATCAGGGAGGGACATCTGGGTCAAGGCAACTTGTCATCAGGGTGAAAGATAAGATAGTGGCCAACAAGGGAAGAGAAGGGAGAAGTAATGAAGAAGATATATGGTGGAGAATATTTTCAAAGTCCTTCTTCTCTGAATAATCCTCTCATGTACCAGGTGGTTCTGCCATACACACCCACATATGCACACATGTACACACATATACAGTTAAGACCAGAGATGCTGTGTATGAATCTAATAAGTACTCCAGAATACCGGGATACTTACCAGTCCCATATGTTCTTCCCTCAATTCCTTTCCTTATCACCGATCCTCATGGCTCTCCTCCCAATCTCACATAGCCCTCTGGCTCTGCCTTCTGATCTGGCCTATATGAAGAAGTATTTATGCACCTGAAAGTCTCCAGGCGATTTAGCTAAACCTTGAAAGCCATATTGAATTTCTTCAGAGAAACTGAGCTGCAGATGGCGAACCAATATTAAGGATGTCATATGAAATGATGCCATTTTTAAGTGCCATTAACATACCACTGATGTGTGTGCTCAGATGTGCAATATGGCACACATCTCCCCCTTTCTCTTTCTGCCAAGATTTTTTTTTGGCATAATTCTAGGTATTGGTTGATTAAAATAAGGAAGAATATGTGGCTGGCAATCTAAATTATATTATATGGATGGGTCTCAGATTATCTAGTCTGAGAAGCATAGTGGTCTACTGGTTAGCAGTATAGTGACCTGTACTCAGGCTCTGGAATCACATTGCCTGGTTTTGCATATCCGTCCCACCCCTAGGCAACTGCCTGTCTTCAGCAAGTTATTTAACTTCTTTAAATATCAGCTTCCTCCTCTGTAAAATTAGGCTTATTCAATTAAATAACCAATTTAAAATGCCTATTAGCTTGGTTCCTGGAGGATATAAAATACTGTGACTGTTACTCTGACTATGAGCTCTAAGAATGATTCCTGGATTATCATATGGGCAGTAAAAAAATGGTAAAATGTCTACTATGTACCCTGTCATCTGAACAAGTTTAAGTAACTTGTTCAAAGATTTATTCTAAGAAGTCCATTCATGCATTGTTAAAGGTTACTGAGAAAATAGTATAGTATATACACCTGCTCCTCAAAGTATAGCAAGAATTAGCAGCAGCATCACTTGAGGGCAGGTTAGAAATGCAGAACTGCAGGCCCCTCCCAGACCTAGGTGATTTGTGTGTACAGTAAATTCTGAGAAGCCCGACTCTACTCCAGTGCTGATTTTCAAACTTGGCTGTGCATTGGAAACACCAGGGAGCTTTAAAAGACACTGATGCCAAGCTTCCACATCCAGAGGTTCCAAATTCTTTGGTATGGGTGGATTTTTAAAAAGCTCCATGTGGTTCTAGCCGAGGGAGGGAATCACTGTTCATACAATTGTTATCTCTGGCTGGTGGGGTTATGGTTATTAATATTTTTGGCTTTAAATGGTCTAGTTTTCCTACAAGAAACAATACCCGATTTTATAAACCAAAAGAATTTAAAGAACAGTAAAATGGGGCACCTGGCACATAGTCTCCTGCATGCTTTCACTGAATTCTACAAAGTTCTATTCCTAATCCTCCCAGCAAAGGACTAAACTATGAGGTTGCCAGATTTCTTCTTACTTTAGACCTGACACTTGCTGTCTGTCTTCCCCTAATACTGGCTTGTCTCACCAAGAGTTTGTCGTCTTCATTCTGGCATGCTTTCTTGTATGGCCTATAGGGTTACACCTCTTCCAGCTCCATGCGGCCACCAGGATCCTCGTAGCAGAGGTAAAATACCACCTCGGTAGGGATGCTGCATCTTCTCCACAAACTGTACACAAGGCACATTAATTGAGAAGAGCCAAGAGGATATAACAATAAGCTCCTATATTTGTCTTCATGGAACAAAAAATCCAGTGAGGCAGACAGACTCATAAGCAAAAAACTGTGATACAAGGTGTGATCTAATACACACCCCAGCCAACTACGGGTTCCTGAAAAAGGAAAGATAATGCTGAATTGCGCAACTGGAAAAGATAAGGGAATAAACTGATTTTCTACTGGGCCTTTAGTAATGAATAAATTCCAATAGATAAAGAAGTTAGAAAAAGTTACAATATCTAATTTGTAGGTGAAAATAATGAGAAAGAAGATTAACAAAAAAGGTAAGTCTGGGTTTAAATTTTGGCTCTATTTCTTAGCTTTGTGAATGAGGACAAGTTACACAACTTCTCTGATCTCAGTCTTGTCATCTCTAAGTTGGAGATAGTAATAATTTCCTCAAAGGCTTTTGGTAATAAACAATACAGATAAAGTGTTTGTGCTTTGTACTTAGCAGGTGCTATTTAAAAACGGAAAGAGCACCTGTAAAAAGCAATGATTATCTTTTATTTCTCTTAAAAACTTTAAGAGCACTGGGGTGTTATTTCTAATTACATTTGACAGGGGAACCTTATTGTCTCCACATTGGTCACCTCTGACAATGTCTGAAAATTTAATAACCAAGTAATTGAAAGTTTAGGTTTTCTTCGGCTTACTCGAATGAATGTTATTACGTTCTTTAAATCCTACACACTCCAGAGGTGTGAAAACAACCACTGCACTCCCCTTAGAAATGATTTCACTGCAAATAATTAGTTTCTACAGCTGTTTTCACATGACAGATAAAATCAGGAGGATGGATGAAGTGCAAATGACTCAGAGGAAGATGGGCAAAGTCTTGAAAACACATGCGTGCTTTGCAGGCGTGTAGCTCTTTAAAGATCACCTCTGCTCTATGATTGATACAACATCTTAGGTAGGAACAATATTTTAAATCTAATTTTAAAAATTCTTAGAAAATGTCACTTATTATGGAGAGCTTTGAATGTTATCAGAAGGCTGATGACACTTCTTTTTTAATATCACACATTTTCAAGTTAATTTTCACATAATTCAGTACTTTCCTTTTGTCCTAAATATGTATAGTGTAAAACCTAATTTTTCATTTCACTTATCTGGAAATGTGTAACAGTTATGTGGCTGGTTGAAGTTTACCTTTGTACTACATAGGTAAATTAATAGGGTGAAAAGGTCTCAGGGGAATATTTAATGTACTGAAACAAACCATTTGCAAAGCACTTTAATTTGCACAACCACCATTTTGAAGTTCTAATTGCAAACAGTGTATGTAACTATTCATTAGAGACTGTCCAAGCAGGTCTTTTGCTTGGTGACACATTGTTAATAGTAGCATTGACCTTATATGTTTATTTGAAAGTAGTACATATGTGTTTCCTGGAATATTCCAGAACTCATATTTTCAACTGGTATAAAATTCTCCTCAGTTAGAATCTGATTTAATAGAATTTCATGGTTTTCCTGTTTATTCTATTTTTTATTTTATTTTTTATTTTAGGAAGAAGGACCATTTATTTCAAGAATGGTGAAATTTGTGCTTAATCACATCAACTCAACGACTTCGTGCAAGTCTTTAAAACTGTCGTGTGCCTCAGTTTCTTCCTCCAAAATAGCAATGATTTAATGGGAGAGCATTTAATCTCCTTACTAGGAGTGACATTCAATTTTTTTCTTTATAAATGTAAGTGGAAGTAAAAGAAGAGTTAAAATCTTTTCTACATCTTTGTTATTAAATTTAAAAATGCTGTATCAATTCAGGGAACAGCTGCATAGTCTTTCTGCTATTTTGTAGAGAACTTTATAAACAATTCTCTTATAGCTTTATCATTTCGTATCTATTTGTATGTTGGTTTCCTTCACTAGCTTGTGGCCTCTCTAGGGCAACCACGTTTTTATTTATTTAATATTCCTTACATAAATACTCTTTAAGACTTGAGCCTAGGCTAATCTTTATATCTTTAATGCTTTGGCCAGTGTCTGGCAGATGGATGGTGATCATTACACGTTAGTTTATTGGATGAATAAGCTATACTATTGAAAATGTGTATGGAAGAATGTGTGAATGCATGTACCTGTACCATCATCTGAAGCAGGTAATGGTCCACATACGTGGGAATAATCACTCAGCATTCATGTTATGATTTACGAAAGCTTCCATGTCTTTTGGGAAAGCTTCTAAATAAATTCCAAATGAAATTATATGCTGTGATAATTATTATTTTAGGTTTTCAACATAAAACGTTACAAGTTCATAAAGCCATGTTTTTTTTGTATTGTATGTCAGAGTCTGCTGTCTGTGTGGTTAATTGAGGTTAATGGGGGGAAATGGCAAATTGCCAATGCTAATGAGTTTTTCTTGACTCTCTCTAATATGTATTTTATTTCTCTTTTGCCTTTACTTTTTGTTTAACTAAATTATGTTATTTATCCAAGAATCTGTCACATATAAGTAGGGACTGCTAACCTGTCAGGCAGGGTTCAGCCCATGTTTCATATCCCAAAGAACAGTAAGTAAAACAGTGATTTGTGGGGAGTGAAAGACAAAGGGAAGAGTTGCAAAAAGCATCCAACCACCGATTTCTCTAGGTCCACCAAGCACTCCACAGTGAATATCAAAACAGAAGGTGAGTCAAAGGGCCTCGTAAGATCATACTCCCACCTGGAGTCTAATGAATTAACCTATCCAAAATGCAACCAATAAGGGGTACCTCAGCCATGTATTATCAAAAGTGTCACATAAGTGGCATTTTAATTTCTTGTTCAGAAATGAAAACAAAAAAACTGACGAGAAAGTGAGAGAATCATTGAAAGAGTTAAGTAAAACCGAGGAAATATTTGAGAACAGAAAATGCTGGCTGTGAGATAGATAGGAGCTGGTGTGCAGGGTTGGAGGGAGGTGGGCAGGAAAGCTGACATTTTCTTTCAACAAAGACCACCATAGCATCTGTCTAAATTTTGTTTATCCACATATTTATTCACAAAATCAACATAAATACATATCATTTATTGAGTATCACATTACTAAGTAGCTAGCTCTGTGTGACTCCTAAATTGGTACCCTTGGCTAGCCACCTTGTAATTTTTTGCTCGGTTTTCCTTTACTGGTTCCCTTGGTAGAGGTGGAAGAAGTTCTTTAGGGTATTCTCCTATTTCAGGGATGAGAGCAGTGATGGCAGACCTGAAATGGGGGCACGCAGCCTGGCAAAGTGCAGATGAAGGGCAGCAGCTGACAGTGGGTCTGCAAGGCACTCATGTTCAGGTTTTTGTCTCTCTTACTCCTTTTCTTTTTTTCATCCCAAGGTTGACCCCCATCTTCTCCCATGCAGTCCCCAAAGGGGTCAGAGCAGAGTTGAAAAATGTTTTTTCTTCCCCCTACATTCAGCTATTTAGCATTCCCTCTTAGGGGCCAACAGTTTACACAAGAGATACCCATTTGAAAAAACCAACTAGCCAAATAAACACGCTACCCATGTGGAAAGAAAATGTCATCTTTGTTGGCTCTGAGAAACAAATGGCTGTGCATACAGTGTCTCAAAGAAGATTTTTAAACCATTCACGACACTGTGTCAGTCCTTCTTTCTCAGTGAAAATGAGCTCAATTCTACTGTGGTCGAAATTAGTGGATGATTAGTACTTGTACATGTCGATGCTGCATGTCACGGAACTGACATCCGGTTTAGAATCCATTCAACAAGATTATTTTATTGTGCTGCAATTTTAATTCTTTTGAGTTACACTAGTACCCTGGCATGAGAAAACCTGAGACTCAAGCTAGAGAGACTAAGATCTAAAATTATATTAATGGGTTTAATTTTTCCCATGGAAAAAAAATTGTTGGAAAGTTTTGCATTAATAAACCAAAGCAGCAGACAGGACGAAGGGCAGGATGCATTCCACTTCAGCCATTCTGGGCTCTGAGTTTTTAAAATGACATAAACTATATTTCTAGCTCCACTGCTGGTTTGGCACCAGTGTACTTCCCTTCAGAGAACAGTGAGAGTAATAAGGAACATGCAGCGGATACATCATTACAGCCAAACTGTTTAACAGCTCAGTTGGAATTGTGTAAAAAGGTAACATGGAGGTACAGAGTGGTTAGCCTTGAACTCCACCTGGGGATGCAAGGAAATACTTTTCAGGATAGGGTCACTTGGTTGGAATGAGTAGAAGTTTGTTAGGTAGAGAAGTAGCAGAGGATTGTTCGCCATATTCTGATAGGACAGGAGAAGCACACAGGCAAAAAAGAACCCCAGCTCTGTCCCAAAGTTACTTCAGGAGACCTTAAGGGAAACCTTGGAATTTTATTATTTAGTATTGGGAGTGGAAAGAAAACAATACTTTTCTCCTTATGAGCATTCTGTCAATCAGCTCTGGAAGGTGCTTCTTAACTTCTAACATGGAGGCATTTTTACATTTTTACATGTCATGAAACAGAACTGTAGGTGACAATGGGAAAAGTTCTCTTTCCATTCCTGTCAGGTTCAGAATAAAGGGACCAAGACCACATTATAAGCAAGTACCTGACTTTAACAAAGCATCAAGCAGGAGATGCTAGGAGAATGCCAGTCACATACCATTTAAATAGAGTTTCCTGCAACTCCTTTTCCCTCTTCATGAAAGCAACACTTTTGTAGGGTGAGAAAACATCCCTGTTTGCCCAAGACTGTCCTGGTTTTAGCATTCAAGGTTCCAGTTCTATATCCCAAGAAACCCCTTGGCCTTGGGTAAACCAGGGCAGTGAGTCACCCTAGTTCTAGATCAACACGGAATGCCAGGTCTCTATGATTTCAATTCTGGATGCATGTGAGAGTGTTTACTGTCTTGCCCTAGCAACTACTCTGTTTGCAGATGGAGAAGCTAAGGCCCAGAGAGGAGCAGCACCTTGTCAGATTCCATAATACTTAACTCCAATTAGGCAATGCCCCATACGCTGAGCACATTACATTTAATTCTCATAACAATTATAAATTGCTATTACTACACTGCTAAATACTATTATCATCCCACTTTACAGATTAGGAGATTGAGTCTTAGTAAAATCAAATAATTTGCCAGAGGTTACAATTAGTGAGAGAGATTTGAAACCTGATCACGCAGTCTGACTCTAGAATCCTCAACTAGGAAGTCTCCTTTTCTTATTCAATTTTATCTTCCACAATTTCATGAAGAATTATTCTATCATTTAATCAAAATATGTGAAAAAGAACAGAAATGTTTTTCTCATCTCCACATTTAATTCTCTCTCCCATTCATTATTTCGTTCACTGGCAAAGCATCTTCAGATAAGAATCTACACTTGCTTTTCCATTCCCAGTATGCCTGGGGCCAAATCAAACTTTCCCACTGTAATATTGCTTCAGAAAAGTACAAATTTGGTATATGGACAGTTTTTTTTTGGTCTTAAGCTATTGACCTGTTGTAGGATCGATCCACTTAAACGTCATTGGAGCCCCCTATTCACCAAAGTAGACCTTAAAGGGATCCAAACACCACACTTCTTTTAAGAACTCTGCCAAGACCATTGCCATTTGAATTTTCGCTAGATCGTCTCTGAAGTTTTCTCTCTTTTGGTTATGTCCTACTTCAGCATTCCTTCTCGCTAAAATCTCTTTCTTTTGAAAGCAAAGTTTTCATACTTAACACATTCAACTCAATTGACCAAAGTATTGATAATGTATCACCAGGTTCCAGCTACTCTGCAATTCTTCCTGCATTTTGAACATGTAACACTTACTTCTGCTCTGAGCCTTTGTCCTTGCCTTTCCCTTGACCAGCATTCTTCTTTTCTCATCCCCTCCAACCCCATATCTGCATGGTTGTTTCCTTCTTTATCACACAGACCTCAGTTCAAAGTATCACCTCTAGAGAACCCACTTCCCTTCTGTGATCACCCAGTCGAAAGTCTCCCCCTCCTTGTTTTATTTCCTTTTGACCCTATCTGCCTGAAATTATCCTTTTTGCATACTTGTTCACTTATCCATGGTCTATCTTCTCAAGACCGTAAGCCTTACAAAAGCAGGAACTTCATCTGTCTTACGTACTGCCATATCTGCAGCACCTAGAAGAATGCCTGGCACACAGTAGGCCTTCAATAAATGACTGTTGAATGTAAGAAGAAATGACTATATGCAAAATGCTTATAAATATTGCTGAAGGCTTCCTGTTCTTCATTTAAATATTTTACACATTTTTCTTTGTTTTATTTTAATTTTCACAGTGAACATTTTCAGTATTAGTTTTGACTCTCGGATCAAAAGTTTCTGCATGTTCTCTTATCTGAGAACTAGCGTGAAGGGCAGATGATGGGAATCAAGAAAGATCCAGGTTCAGTTCCAAGCCTTTCTGGTTCCCACCTAAATGATTTTGAGCAAGTGGCTCCAACTTTTTGAGCTTCAGTGTCTTCACCCATAAAACGGGAAAGTTCATGTCTACCTCATGGGACCACTGTAAATACGAAATAAGATGAGATGAGCAAAAGCACCTGCAATGCAACAAGAACTTGGTGCCTTCTTTATTGTCTCCCTAAGTAGTTACTGAGAGTATTTAACTTCTATAATTTTACTGAACTATATATAAATACTGAGGAATAAAATTATTAATTTGAAAATAGAGAGCCTGAAATATATGGAAGTTCAGGAAAGTCTTGGAATTCTCTTTTCTCTTTCAAAAACCCAGGAGCCTTAAGGGTCAACTGTCAGGAAAGGTCAGTTAGAAGTCTGGTTCCATAGCAATGCCTAGAGGTCAGCGTCCACCTGGCAGGAAATTCCAGGAAGATGGATGTAACTTCCACCATAAGACCAAAGAGGTCAGTATGAAGGTTAAGAGATATAACCTCATCTGAGTCAACAGAATGAATTCAAATCTCAGAGCTGATTTTAATCTGCAAATGAGATCATCAGACCAGCTCTCTGCTCCTCTGGGTAAGCATCTCTTAATTCTATATCCCTTTTGCTCATTTGTATTCTTCTACTGGTATAAATGACACTCTTCCGTGGCAAGTCCTTAGGTAAAAGTTTCCAGCTATCTCTTTTCTTCTTTCACCCTGCCCCTGTTTCTTTGGTAAGAGCGCTTGTGGTCTTTGTAAGAAAAATTGCAGCAAAAGATAGTGGAAGAAGCTCCAGAGTCCAGAGAACAAGCCTATATATGACTTTCCCAACTTAGATACTCTATGATTTGATGCAAATCATGTAACCACTCTGTGACTCAGTGTCTGCACCTATAATAGGGATACGAAAAACTATTCTAAGCACATAGTTCATCCTCATCACCCATGACTTCCCTACCACCACAACGTAGTAGCCTATTGAGTAAAGTCCCAACTCAACTTGATGTTCAGGGCCTTTTATGATCAGATTCCAGCCTTTTTCCAGCTCTAAATCTCCTGTGCATTGTGTCTAGGCATAGTGCTTTAATAGATACCAGAGAGAATGACTAGAAATGAGGTGTTCCAAGTAAGACAACTTTAAAAGAGCTATTTCGAATAAAAAAGTATTGCTTTAACAAAAATAGGACAGTGATTAAAGTCTGTCATATTTCAGGCCTCAGTAAAGAGATATAAATAAAAAAAGAATGTGAAATGATAAACTAATTGTCATTCCACAAGTAAATAATCATGCTATAACTAAGGCCTACTTCTTCTCAACTACATCTACTTCAAAACCCAGTTTAAATTTCATCCCATTAGTTGATTCACTCAACAAAAGTGTATTGAACACTTTTAGGTTATGCAGCAGGGACCCTGACCTAGCTTCAGGAATTTTTCAGCTATGATTCTTTATGCACACTGCCTGCCATTTCACATGCCTGTGTGTAAAATGCCTTAGTAACCTCACCCATATCTCAGTTAATGACCAGATAAAACAGACTGGATTCCAGTCCAAGCTTTGCTATTTGCTTTTCCTGTGATATTTGGACCGACTCTTTTTCCTCATCTCTTAGGTAGAGAATAATATCAACCTTATGTGCTTATTGAAAATATAAATTATGGTCATACATATGAAAGCATGTAGCATGGGTGCTGGAGCATTGTAGGTGTTGAGCCCATGTAAATACCTGCCTTATCTTGGCCTCATCATCATCCATGGCTTCCTGACTACCATGTCTTAGTAGCATATTGAGTAAAGGCATGACTCAACCTGATGTTCAGGGCCTTTTCTGATTATATCCCAGTCTTATCCTGACCTTGATTGGACCAAAACTAAACCATTCCCATTTTTAGTAGACTCTTTATCTTGGTGATATGCATTGTATTAAAGTAAAGGTAACAATTATCAAAAGCCAGAACAGATATTTGCTGCTCACTGTTTTACAGGCATTCTGTTTCTTTTTTCTGGCCCTTGTGGCCTCAACCTCTACATTCATTGTCCCCCTCCCCTTTTATTATACCTTGAAAGAGATCTTACAAGGCTGCTCCTGTCAAGTGGTCTCGAGATGAAAACAGAAAAAATCGGAGCATCCAGACAGCAGCATCCTCTCTTTACAGCTTTCAAGCCTATGAAAGTGAGAGGCTGGAGGCATCACCCCAAATTACCCAATCAACCTAAAAGGAGAGACCATTTGTTTTTCTCCTGTGAAAACTTTAAACAAGGAATAATATGGGAGAAATGAATCTTGTGTTTCACTCCTCGAGGAATGGTTCTCAGAGGAGAATACAATCAAGTGAAATTTAAGGTCAATTTTACCCAAGTTCTTGTAAGAAAAACACACCTTAAATGGAGGGTGATTGGAACCTCATTACTTAGAATTGGACAAATAACCTAAGGCAGTATGATTATAACCTGGCAGCAGCAACGGTTTGCTCAAACCACTTGAGCCTCTACTGGGAACACTTAAAACTACTTGTATTTTGAAATCAGAGGCTACATCTACAGGCAGTAAAGACTGTTATCTCTCCAATTCATTGCAGTTGCACAAACACCCAGTTAATTCAGCTATAACACATCTGCCTGGAGAAATATTTACTTTTGGAGCCTCCCAGTCATGCTTTAAATTTCTCCTAATTGTTACCCATTGAGTTCTACCATTAAGTGCTGTTGAGATGGACTTAGGTCCTAGTTTTACGCTGAGAAGTTCATCACTATCAAACACAAAGAGCAGATTCTCAAATGACCTAGCAACACATTTAGGAACTGTTTCCTTCCTTGAATTGCACAGAAGAAATTCACTCTGAACCTAAGACAAGTTATTTTCACTGATCATTTGGCTTCTCAGTAGAGCAAATGGACAATAAATGTTTCCCAAGATTTAACAAAGAGAATAACGTTCAGTTCATGCTTCCTCCTTGAGAATTAAATTCTCGACTAGTCAAGCTTAAGAAATGAAGTCTCAGTACAACTCTTCAAATTGAGAGGATAACAAGGCTTCTTATCCCATTATGATGATAAGAAAATAAAGTCAGAGGAAAATTAATTGCATAGGAGGAATAAGAAATGAAACCTAGCAAATCTAATTCTCAGAGGAGGTGTTAATTATAAAAAACACCTTAATGAACTTTACTTATTTATCCTGCTCTCTCCAAATCCCTAATTATATATATTCTTCTAGATCATTTTGTGCCTTTAAGAAACAAAGTAAAGATTAAAAAGATTATACACCACGATCAAGTGGGCTTCATCCCAGGGGCACAGGGATGGTTCAACATACACAAATCAATTAATGTGATGCACCATATAAATAAATTAAAAAATAAGAAACATACAATCATATCAAAAGAAGCAGGAAAAAACCTTCAACAAGATACAGCATTCATTTATGATCAAATACTGAACAAAATCAGTATAGATGGAAAGTACCTTAACATGATAAAGGCTATCTATTACAAATCCTCAGCCAGCATTATACTTAATGGTGAAAAACTAAAAACCTTCCCTCTAAGATCAGGAACACGGCAAGGCTGTCTATTACTGCCACTATTATTGAATATAACATTGGAGGTCCTAGCGAGTGCAATCGGATATAGAAAGATATAAAAGACATCCAAATAGGAAATGAAGAAGTCAAACTGTCACCATTTATGGATGACAGGGTTCTCTATATAGAAAACCCTAAGACTCTACAAGAACACTACTATAAATAATAAGCAAATACAGTAAAGTCTCTAGATACAAAATCAAAAACCCATAGTATTTCTATACTCTAATGCTGAAGCATCAGAAAAGGAAGTGGAAAAAATAATTCCTTTTGCAACTGCAACAAAAAGAATAAAATACCTAGGAATAAATTTAACGAAACATGTGAAAGATCTATGTAATTAAAACTATAAGACCCTATTAAAAGAAATTGAAGACGATACAAAGAAATGGAAAGATACTCTGTGTTCTTGGATTGGAAGAATCAACATAGTTAAAATGATCATATTACCTAAAGCATTATACAGATTTAATGCAATCTCCGTCAAAATCCCATCGGCATTTTTTAAAGAAATAGAACAAAAAATCATCAGATTTGTATGGAAGCACAAGAAACCCTGAATTCCCAAAGCCATCCTGAGGAAAAAGAATGAGGCTGGAGGCATCACTCTGCCCAACTTCAAATTATACTACAAAGTGACAGTAATCAAAACAGCATGGTATTGGTAGCAAAACAGACACACGAACCAGTGGAACAGAATCCAGAGTCCAGAAGTGAACTCATATATATATATGGGCAAAGAATTTTCAACAGAAATGCCAAAAACATGCCGTGGAGAAATGAAAGCCTCTTCGATAAATGGTGCTGGGAAAACTTGAAAGCCACCTGCAAAAGAATGAAACCAGACTGTTGTCTATCACCACATACCGAAATTAATTTAAAATGGGTTATGGATCTGAATATAAAACTTGAAACAATGAAATGCATAGAAGAAAACCCAGGAACTAAACTCAAAGTCCTTGGACTTAAAAAGGATTTTATGAATTCGACGTCAAAAGCAAAGGAAGTAAAAGCTAAAATAAATGAATGGGACTATGTCAAACTAAAAAGCTTTTGCTCAGCAAAAGAAATCATCAACAAGGTAAAGAGACAACCATCCGAATGGGAAAATACATTTGCAAGCAACGCCTCTGATAAGGGCCTACTTTCCAAAATATACAAAGAACTCATACAACTCAATAACCATAACAAAAAAAAATGATCCAATCAAAAATGGGCAGAAGACCTTAACAGACACTTCTCCCTAGAGGACATACAAATGGCCAACAAATATATGAAAAGATGCTCAATATGGCTAGCTATTAGGGAAATGCAAATCAAAACCACAATGAGATACCATCTCACACCTGTTAGAATAGCTATAATCAAAAAGACAAGTAATAACAAATGTTGGAAAGGATGCAGAGAAAAAGAACCCCTCATACATTGCTGATGGAACTGCAAATTGGTATAGCCACTATGGAAAACAGTATGGACATTCCTCAAAAAACTTAGAATTGATCTACCACATGATCCAGCAATCCTTCTACTGGGTATTTACCCCAAAGATTGAAAACTCATATATGTAAAGAAATTTGCACAATGATGTTCATAGCAGTATCATTCACAGTGGCCAGGACACAGAAGCAACTGAAGTGTCCTACAATAGAGGATTGGCTAAAGAAGCTGTGGTACATAAATACAATGAAATATTACTTAGCTGAAAGAAGAGATGAAATATTGCCATGTGTGACAACATAGATGGACCTCGAGATAATCACGGTAAGTGAAATAAGCCAGACAGGAAAAGTTGAAAATCACATGATATCACTTATATGTGGGCTATAAACCTATAAGCAATAAATGAACAGGACAAACAGAGACTCATGGACATGGATAATGGACTAGTGGTTACCAGAAGGTAGGAGGTGGGGAAGCGGGGAGGTAAACAGGGTAAAGGGGGTCAAATATAGGGGGTAGGGGAAGGTAAAGGGGGCAAAGGGATCAAACATATGGTAGCTGAAGGAAACTTAACTTTGGGGTAAACACACAATAAAATATGCAGATGTCAAATTATAATGTACACCTGAAAATTATAATTGTATTAACCAATGTTACCCCAAAAAACTTTAAAAGAAAAAAAGCAAAGTAAAGTAACGCAATTAAGAACCAAAAATCAAGATTGGGGTAGGTAGGGGAGAGAGAGTCTTAACATATTGACCCCAGGTTCTCAATATTTTTGCACCAAGACCCACATTTCTTCATGTACCACAGGACACACTAGTAAATCTCTTCCTTTCTCTCCTTGTCCTAAACCTCAGGCAGTCACAGTCCTTGAAAGGACCAATGTCACAGTGATCTGTTCTCTATATCTCCGAATTTCTCATTGCTGCCCGCATCATATCCAGCATCTTGCCCGGACCACAAGTGTTTCTATTGGTAAATGCAGAAGAGGTCAGGAGAAGTCAAGGAGAACTCCTTACTTACCTGGTTTCATACCAGTCTTCAGATTTGAAACCATATCCATATCCAGACTCTTATGAATTTTTTTTGTTTTTGATGACAAGATTGGAGTCCAGACTAGTAATGTGCAGTGATCATGTCATAGCTAAGGAAATCAGATGACAGTCCAACATGTAAAGTAACACTGCACCCTGTAAACATTTAGGCATCTTCTGACACCAAAATACCATCTTAGAGGAGAGAAAACATATCTCACCCTTCTTTGCATTTCGGTGTAGAAGTTACCCTCTACTCAGAAGCCTCCCTAACCTCTTATTCTCACTGAGGATGACTTAAATAGTCTTCCTTACACTCATAGTGCCATATGCTAATTTCTATTATGGCACTGATGTACTTGTCTGAACTTGACCATGAATTCTCTAGTTATAAGGTCAGTGTTCTCAGTGTCTAATACAGTCTAGTCCATAGTAAATATGCAAGAAGGATTTGTTACATGAATACATATAACAAGTGTTCATTAGTGTTTATTGAATTGAACATAATTTGATACTTAACAGTCAAAAATATAAATAAAAATGACACTTGGAAAAAGCTTTTTAGTTTAGGACTTTGCAGAGCACTGAGTATGTGTTGGTCATGTAAAATTGAGAAAATAATTGAATTTCAATTTAATTACCTTTTAAAATCAATTTGGATAATCAGCCTGACCTTCAGATCCCAAGGCCTGAAGTAAAGTAGCCTAAATCCAAAGCCAAATCAAACTAATAAATGGTTTTTAATAATAACCCCAAACTGAATTAGAATTACTAATGCCTATAATGGAGAGAGCTTTATAGTTCATCTCAGAATCAATACATGAATGGTGTTTGCAATATCCCTACCAGATGGTCAACCAACCTCTACCTGAATTCCTCTCCCAGCTTCAGGACAAGTCATCCTTAATTTCTGAATCCAAAAGGAGATCATAAATTCCTTCTTGTAGCGACTGAAATGTATATCCCTATAATGTCCATCTAGTATAGTCCTCCAGCAAAACACAAGGAAATCTACTCCTGTTCTACATGGCAATTTTAATATTTCATGTATTTAATGACAAACAGGATTTCCCTTTTGTCTTTCAAGGATAACTTTTATGTCCCAGATTCCCACTCTGATTCAAGGATTTCAGGTCACGTCCCACCATGGTCATTCTCCTCTAAAGAAGCTCCCAATCTGTATATCTGGTTAGACCACAAAGTGAAAAAGAGGTAGGCTAATTTTGGGGGGCAATTCTCATTGGTACTGAGATGTTCTCATTCTGCCAGGTGTATGTATGTGTCACCAAGGAATAAATAGCAATATAATTGCCAGAGACTTTCCATTATAAATTATAACCATTTTGGACTTTACAAGGAAGGCCATTTTGAGCAAGGGATCTTACAGGTGAGTCCTGGAGGATGTGCACAACTTAGTCAGCTTGAGTAGAGGGGAACCATTCTAGGCAGTAACCAGCATGTAGTTACAATCAGGGTTGCCAAAGAGCTTAGGGAAAACAGCCAATGTGGCTTCAGAAGAGTGAGTTGGGGAGTAATGGGGTAGGATGAGGCAGAGGCTTTGTATGCTGGGTTTAGGAATTTTTTAAAACATTATTTTTACAGCAATGGAAAGCTAGTTTAGGGTTTTTGAGGAAGGGATTGACATGATTGATTATCAGCATGGGACCTAGAGGCTTCCTGAGTCTTCCTCTTGTCCTATGAGTAAGCTCTGGCTAGACACAGAGTGTTTTGTGTCCAGACAATCTGTCCACCTGTCTCACTTCCCTGCCACAGGTGTGACCCATTTATAAAATGCCTTTTCTCTTTTGAAATTCAAGCCATTTCTTCTGCAGATGTTATCACAGTGTAAATAATCTAGCACCCGCTTTGCTACAGAAAGTTTCAGGCAACAGAATTCAGGAAACTTGTGTCATGAAATGCTATCTGGCCCCAATTCCCAGGCACTCAGGCATGCTAGCTTCAAAAGGATACCTGATATGTCAACACAACTCATCCCTCTAAACAAAGCAGTTCAGCTTATTAACAAAGTACTTCCTCTCAGAGGTAATTTGAGTATCCTCTAAAAGGATGCATTTTGCTATGTTTCATTAATAAAGAAACATGTAATGCAGTTGCAGATCTGTATCCAGAAAAGGCTACACAGTGGTTTTGTCTAATTGGAAAGGGAGACATACTGGTGCTGATCTGCACTTAGTCGAGTCAACTGAAGTTTGTATATGGGAAGTCTGCTTTTTAAGGAATGCTCCAGAATGGAAAGCAGTTATTTCAACCAAAGGAATAAAACATCCCTATCACAAACATATTCATTGAAGATAAATTAGAGATTGCTCATGCCTCAAAACAAAGAATAATTAAATAATTAGAACATTAATAAAAATAATGCCATCACTTTTATGCTGTTTTTTTTTTTTTAAGCCAGAAAAACCACCATTGTGATATCCATATGAGGAGAATTATTATGCCTTTAGACAGCTAAGAAAGCAAACACGGGGATGGGGCGGTGGGTTAAATGGCTCCTCTGCAGTCATGCGGCTGGTTGGTAAAACTGGGTCTTTGGCTTCTGATCCATATTCTGTCTCTGGCTCTTGCTGCCTATTTTTATGACAAAAGTACCAGCTGCCTTGTGATTCATTTACATGCTCTCATGTAATCTCCACAATCACACTGTGAAGTTGGCATGATTATTCCCATTTTATGAATCAGAAACAGAGGCTCAGACATTAAGTGATTTGCCCAGGGCTTGTAGCCAGTAAGTGACTGAGCTGGAATTGAAAGCCAGGGTTGCCTTGTTCCTAAAGCTCATGCTCTTAATACTGTCATGTTGTCATTCAGCCTCTGGATAAGAAGGCTAATCATCTTATCTTAACCCAGAATAGACAAATTGACTGTGTGCTCATACAGGACATTACAAAGACAGACCAAGTTTTGAGGAGCTGGTAATTGATGTGTCCAAAGTGTAGATTCAGCATAGGACAGACCGGGTTGGGAGCAACAGGCACAAGGGCTATGGTCTAAATCTGTATATTCACAAAAACATGGACGTAATGAACAGGGGCTCGCCTGTGAAATTCGGAAGGGGACTCTCGTGTGTTGGCCCCCTCACACTCCCAACAATGTGCTTTCAGAGGTCAAGGCATGAATTATTTCATTTAATCTGCATGAGAGCTGTGCAGCAGTAATGATTTTTGGTCACCATTCTAGAAGCTCAGGTAAGTCATGACTGTAGGTACCGTAAAGGTGTCTTGGGAAGCCATGCATGTTTTACAGGGCCCACTGTAATCTTGTAAATTAGAATCATTGAAGAGAGCTATGTCCTCACACAAGCAGCCTTTATTTCTGCTTTTGGTGTCCTGCTTGGCTCATGATTTCCACATTTTACCCCATCGAGGAATTTCTCCAGCTGAAGAATTTTTCATGCTGCTTAGACACAACCCACTCTGAAAGTTGACCAGAGTAGCACCGAGGAATGTTAAAACTTAGAAGGTGCTTGGAGTCATCTGGTCCAACCCCCCTGTTGTACATAAGAGACTGAACAAACAGGACTAATGTAAAAACGGACCCCTTTACTAAACAATTTATACAATGTCAGGCATGGTGCAGTGGCATGACACATTTTATTCTAAACCTCACAATAATCCTATAGGAAGGTGTTTTCCTTGTGTCATAAGTATTGGAAAGCCACATTTAGGAAAGTTAAATGACTTGATCAAGGTGACACTTCTTGAAGGCAGTAGAATCCAGTTTCAAACCTACACGGTGTGAATCTAAAGCTCAGGTTATTTCTCCATCCCTATTGCAATTTCTGTTTCAACACTGGAGGCCCCAGTCACTGCCTGGATCACTATAAATATATAAATTCTCATGCCCACCCTGACATACCAAATCTCCCATGGGCAAGGGTCATATCTTCTTTTTTGTATTTTATGTGCTTCTTCCATTTTATGTGCTAAGTACATGGAAAGTACTGAGGATGAGCATTTGTAAAAGGCTCCCTCGCTGATATAACAGAATTGAGAGCTATTGATTTAGGTCACGTTTAGTCAACCTCAATCCTGATACAGGTTACTAGGGGAGATTCCATTTTGCAACTTTCTGTAAGAACTCCTAGTGAGTCCTTTTAACTTCATTGCCCTATTATCCAGTCATGACGACATGCTGTGCTCCCAAACCAAAGGAGACAAAAAAGCAAAATATCAAGCCAACAGTCAATGCCGGTTTCATGCTGCTCTGATGATCTTTCCTAATGAGGAGCCCAAGGCAGGCTCACGTCCCACTACCCTTCCCTAAAGCAGGTCACTTCTATTTGCACAAGGAAAGCATATACATCGCTATACTGTTATTGAAAAGGCCTCAGTGGCAAAAGTTGCTCATGATTCACTTTTATATAAGAGTCTGACATTTGGGCAGCAGGAAAAAAGAAATCATTTCAAGCCAATGACATTTCTATGGGAAAGCCCCCAGCTCCACAAAAGAGTGACGGAAAGTGGCAGTTAACCCTGTGGTAGCCTTTTTGTTTCTCATTCATGACTGGGAACGCTAGGACCTCCAAGAGGAGGGCTCAGAGAAAGAGGCTGCCACCTGTTGCTAGGGATGACATCACCACCCCAGCAAGAGCAGCTTGTGTGTATGTCGTTAGCCAGCACTGGCTTCTCTGTAGGCCCATTCACTAAGGTCTCAACTGTCAGCACTCTGGCTTCAAAATTCCAAAGGGATCTGCCAAAATGCCTGGCCTCCATCCTAAAGGGAGTTGGCCTTTATTCAAAATTACCTTGGAGGGGAGGGTGGCGGTAGTGTGGTAATGTCCTCTTGGTTTTTTGTTTTTGTTCTGTTTGTTTATAAGCCTGCTGGGGTTAAGTAAGAGAGGGGAAAGAGCAGAAGTGGCTGGGGAGAGGATCAAGAAAAGCCCACCTCATCCCATGTGGTGGGAACAGGAAAGAGGGCAGACAGAATACTTCCTTTTCACATAAGCGCTATTGCACACTCCTCATTCTTTGTTGTTGTTTTTGGAAAGTTTCTCCAAGGATTTTAACTGTATAAAGTGCAGTGGAATCAGATCTGCTGCCGAGTTGGAATCACGGATGTTATAGTAAAATCTTAGGCATCATCCCTTCATCTGACTGGTGAGTAAACTGAGGCCCAGAGATAGAGTATCTTACAAGCCTCAGTCTTGTATTGGTAATAGCTAGCTGCTCACCGTAGCTGGTTCCTCTTCTTCCTGGGCACACAACTGAACTAGAATTTCCAGCTTCCCTTGCAGTTGGGTATAGATATGTGACTGACTCCAGCCAATGAAATGTGAGGAGATGGGATATGTGTCACTTTTAGGCTGGCACAGGATAACCTTCTGGGCTCCACTATTATGTTCTTTCTCCTCTGCTCTCTTACTGCAGTCAATGATAAGGCTAGCCTTTACTTAGCTCAGCTCACCTACCTTCTCCCTCTTCCCCTCAGTGCCTTGTAATGCTGTTATCTCTTACCTTAGAATAAAAATTTACACCAGCATCTTGGTTCTTAAGGATATATTTTAAATGCCTTTCAAATTCATCCTTAACTATGAATTAGAAATGAAATCTGGTTAAATTCCTCTATCAAGTGTTATCTGTTCCCTTGCCCAAGCAACATCTTTATCAAATAAATCATCAAACAAAAATGTTTTACTTAGACTCCTCTCAACCTTGATGTTCTTAGCTCACTATTTTTACTATTTTCATAACTCAACCCTTTCTTGAGCCTCTTTTTAGCAGCAAGTTGCCAACAGGCAATATCATAAAATTTACAGCAAATGAGGTAGAGAAGGAGTTTCAGAATAGAGTATGTGGACCCCAAGAAGAAATATATCTGCTAAGAAAGATTCCTCGTGGTTAACTGGACCCGAATTCATAACCAGAGTCCAGCAACCAATGCTGAAAAAGGCCTTTCACACAATGCATTTCAGGGGAAAGCCACAGATTGAGCTGCCAGCCTTCTGTACCATATTCCTGCCATCTGAGCTGACCCTTATAAAAGAATTCCCGGTATCATCTTTCATTCAATGAGCTGAGACTTGCCTTACCCAATCGAAACTACACAACTTTAACCTCACTGGCATATTCAGTGATCAGTGAGAGCTGCTCCATTTGACCAATCAGAATACGTGATTCCAACTGTCAATGAAGTCAGTGCTATTTTAACCAATCTGACTGTGCAAAGTTGGATCCCTCATTTGCATAAAAGTGGACTGATTAGGGACCAGGGAGGAGACTTTCTCTACAAAAAGTGGCCTGTCCTTTGTCTACACAGAGTGAACTTTTGGTTTCCATGAGGGGTTATGTTTCCCCTGTTTGCACACAGTTTACCTGAAAAATTTCTGCATTTACCACACCTCAGACTGGGGACTCCTGTAGACATTAGATTGATGGCAGCAAACTTTTGTTAATAATTAGTAAATGGAAAAAGCCTGGAATGCAAGCAGTTTGGAAGTAGAAGAAAAGTAAGACTCAATTAGAGCAACCTGCATCTCTTAAACAAATGTCTTAGACAAATGTCAGAACGCTGTGAGAGCAACAGTATGAATGGAATGGTTCTTAAGGGAGCCTGATGGAGAAAAACAGGGAAGGGGAGAACCATAACAAGTAAGAAAGGAGACCATGTGTCATAACCCGTTTTTCCCCTAGAGTTTGGAGCTGAGACCAAGAAGTCAGGAACACTGAGTTTACATATGAATGATTTCTGCTCATTCTTTTAATTCTTAAGGTTTCAATGATCAGCAACTGAGGTAGCCCAACTTCTTTTACAATTCATTTCAGAGAAGTTACAGAAACCTTAGAAGAACTCTCTCTGGGGCTCGTTGAGAAATGTATCTTTTGTAATGACTAGTCTTTCCTATTTTGAGTATTTTATTTCTTCTCTTTTTTATTAATTAGAATGAGAAACCTTGCTGTTAGTAGAACCAGATGAACCTAACTGCAGTTGGTACTTGTTAAATTTTCAAAAATCTGTTATTTTTACTAGAGTCATTTTTCCATGTTTAACAATATCATGTTGTGAGATGCATCTGGCCAACCATTCGTTTCTGGCAAGAGTACAACCGAGATGATGTGAGGTCAGGTATCATGGGGTCATGGTATTTAAACTAAGTGCCAACATGCATTTATGGAAGGTTCCTGAGGAATCATAACTTATTTTTTAGGCAAACAGAGACTCTTATAACCTTTCTGTCTCACAGTATTTAAATGATTTTGACTGTAGAAAATAATTGGATAAAAATGACCTAACAAGTTCTTGGAGGACTTTGAACACAAATCGGCATAGTAACTGTCATAAATGACAGATGAGACAAATGCGACTCCTTGCTGAGGATTTTTAGAGTAGAAATTTCAGACCAAACATATGACCAAACTGAAACTGTTTCTTCTTCATTAAATTTAATCTCGCAGACAAATTCTAAAACAAATAACCAATCCGCCCTTGTTAGAAGTAAAGGTTGCAGGAGGAGTGGGGATGGGGTGGACAGACTAAATAGAGAAGTTCATAAAAGCACCCACTTCAAATGGCAAACAAAGAGACAATCTAATATCTGAATAATTTATATTAGGAAGATATTTCCTCACAGAATCAGAAGTTAATCTAACATTTGAAATTCTGAATTGATGGCTTCACTGATGAATTTTACCAATTTAAAAAAGAATCAATATCGACCATTTTCAAACTCTTTCAAAAAATTAAAGAGGAGAGAACACTCCCAAACTTATTGTATGAAGCCAATATCACCCTAATACCCAAAGCATAAGAGGACACTACTAGAAAAAAAATCATAAGCCAATATCCCTAATGAATATAGATACATTCTCAATAAAATACAACAAAACCAATCCAGCAGCTGAAAAAATCATTCACCATAGTCAAGTGAGATTTATCCCTGGGATGCGAGGATGGTTCAACATATGCAAATCAATTGATATGATACACCTCATTAATAGAATGAAAGAAAATAATCTTATTATCATTACAATAGATACAGAAAGCATTTAACAAAATTCAATATACATTCATGATAAAAACTATTAACAAATTAAGTATAGAAGAAATATACCTCAACATAATAAAACCAAATATGGGAAGCCCACAGCTATCATCATACTAGATGGTAAAAGTTTGAAAGCTTTTCCTCTAAGGTCAGGAACAAGACTAGGGTACTTAGTCTCATCACTCCTATTCAACATAGTACTTGAAATCCTAGCTAGAGTAATCAGACAAGAAAAAAATGAGAATGTATCAGAACTGGAAAGAAAGAAGTAAAACTGTCTTTATTTGCAAGAAGACATGATTTTTACATATAAAAAATCCTAAAGATTCAACCAAAAAAATATTAGATTTAATCAATGATCAGTAAAGTTTCAGAATACAAAATTTACAAAAATCTGTAATATTTTTACATATAATGATGAATTTTATGAGAAAGAAGGAAATCACTCTTATTTTCGACAGCATAAAATAAAGTATACAATAAAATATTTAGAAATATTTTATTGTATACTCTAAAACTATAAGACATTGATGAAAGAAATCAAAGAAGATACAAATAAATGTAAAGGTATCCCACGTTCATGAATTGAAAAAATTAATATTGTTAAAATAGCGATACTACCAAAATTAATTTATAGATTTAATGCAATCCCTATTAAGAGTCCAATGTTGGTTTTTACAGAAGTAAAAAAAATACACCTAAAATTTGTAGAAAACCATAACAGACCCTGAATAGTCAAAGAAATCCTAAGAAAAACAAAGCAAAAGGGATCACACTTCCTGATTTCAAGATCTACTATAAAGTTATAGTCATTTAAAACAATATAGCACTGCCATAAAAATAGTCAAATAGGCCAGTGGAACAGAATCAGGAGCCCCAAATAATCCAATCATGCACATTCAACTAATCTTTGGCAAGGGATCTAAGAATACTCAATGAAGAAAAGGCAGTGTCTTTAATAAATGATGCTGAAATAATTGAATATTAACATTTAAACAACTGAAACTAGACCCATATCACACTCCAACAACAAAAATTAACTCAAAGCCTTTTTGTTTAATACTTAAATTTAAGACCTGAAACCATGAAATTCCTAGAACTAAACACAGGACTAAAGCTTTTTGACGTGGGTCTTGATAATGAATTTTTGGATATGACACCTAAAATACAAGTGATGAAATAAAAATAAACTAGTGGGACTACATCATATTAAAAAGATTTTGTATAGCAAAAGAATAACAAAGATTGAAAAGGAAACCAACGAAATGGGAAAAAATACTTGCATACCATGTATCTGATAAGGGGTTAATATCCAAAATGTATAAAGAACTCATACAACTCAATAGCTACACACACACACACACACACACACACACGACTTGAACTGACATTTCTTCAAAGAAGATATATGAAAAGCCAACGGGTACATGAAAAGATGCTCAGCATCACTAGTCATTAGGAAATGAAGAGTAAAACCACAATTACATATTATTTTAGGCCTGTTAGACTAGTGATAACAAATGCTGACATGAATGTGGAAAAAAGGGAAGCCCTGTACACAGTGAGTAAGATTATAAATTGGTGGAGGCACTTTAATAAACAGTATGGATATTCCACAAAAAGTTAGAAATAAAACTACCATATGATCCAGCCATTCCATTTCTGGGAATATATTCGGTGGAAATGAAAACACTAACTTGAAAATAAATATGCACCCCCAAACTAAGGGACCATTGATAGATAAATGGATAAAAAAAGTTGTGTGTATACATACATACATACATACATATATATGTGTGTATATATGTGTGTATATACATATGTGTATATGAATATATATACACACATATATATTCTAGTTATATATATCATGGAATATTATTCAGCCATAAAAATGAGAAAATCCTATCATTTCGACAACATGGCTGAAACCTGAAGGCATGCTAAATGACATAAGTCAGACAAAGAGAGACAAATATTATGATCTCTTTATATATGGAATGTAAACAAAAGAGAACAAAGTCAGAACAAACACATAGAAAAATAGATCAGACTTGTGGCTACTGTAGGCAGAGGATGGGGAAAGGGAATTAGAGGAAGGTGCTCAAAAGGTATAAACTTCCAGTCATTAGATAAATAAATACTAGGGATGTAATGTACAACATGATGGCTATAGCTAACACTACTGTATGCTACACAGTTGTTAAGAGAGTTAATCCTAAGAGTTCTGATTACAAAGAATTTTTTCCCCTTCTTTTTGGATGTTAGCTGAACCTATTATAATAATTTCTCAATATATGTAAATCTAAACATCATGCAATATACCCTAAACTTATACAGTGATGTATATCAATTATTTCTCAATAAAACTGAAAAAAATTCTGGGACTAAAGTACATATCGAATTCATTATGTATTTCATATTCGTTTTCATAAGCTACATTGGTAATTATTATTCTTTAAAGAGCTATAAATTATCTCCTAAAAAGTGTGTATGTGTGTTTATGCTAGTAAGATGACACATTTGTCAAGTGCAAATAATGTGTTAGATGTTTTATCTCTATTAATTCATTTTATAGAAGTATAAAAAAGTAAATTTAAAGGATATTTGACAGCCTGGTTAAGAAATGGGACATCAACTCTTGGGAAGTTCCAACCAATGCAATGCAAGGAGAAAAAGATATGAGGCCTAAGTATTGAAAAGTCTACTCTTCATCGTCTGAAGATGATGTCTTGTCTGTAGAAAATGAGACGGCAGTTGAAAACCTCTTTTAACTGTGTATGATTTTACTAAGGCAGTTAATACGAATAAGAAAAAAAGTAGCCATTTCCCCCCCCTCTTTAATTTGTCCCACCCGACTTCCACCCCTGACGTACCAATGCTGCCGTCTCCCCTTAAGAACTGGATCTCTGAAGGCAGGGCATCATCTCCTCCCACATGCTCGCAGCATTCACATGGGGCCTGGTGCCCCCGGTGCACCAGAGGGGCCCGGCACACCCAGGGTATGATCCATGGCTCCACTTGGGGGTGTGAACCCAGGATCTTCTGCGTGTAAAGTAGATGTGCTAACCACTACGCTATGGAGCTGCCCCAACAAGTAGTCATTTTTAAGTGGCATTCAATGGCATATAGTATTTTCAGAATGCTTTGTAGCCATTGCTTCCATATATTCCCAAAACCTTTTCATCACTGTGGGAACTCCCTGTACTATCTTTGTAACTTTTATTTAAATAAAAAATTATTTCAAAATGAGAAAGAAATAATTTTTTTTATGAGAAAGAGAAGAAAAGAGAAAGAGAAGAAAAGAAATGGGACATCAATAATCAGTTAATCACCAACATTCTGACTAGTCATCTTTGGCCTTCATTCATTCCAGACACTGTATCACCTATATATCAGGTGACAGAAGGAGAATTAATATCAATCAAACCAAGTCACTATCTTTAAGCGTTTTACAGCCCAGTATGAGAGGCAGATACAGGAAAATAGCTTGTTAAAATACAATAGATTAAAAATGCTACACTATTCATTTTATGCATTATGTACTACTGGAGCATAGAGTAGTGAATTGATCATTGTGAAGAGGGAACAAAGGAAATACTCCAGTTGGGGTTTGAAGGATGAGTAGGAGTTCGTCAAGCAAGGAAAAGACATGCCATGTTGGATATGCATTATGTGCAAAGCCATGGAGATAAGAACAAGGATGCGCACTGGGAAAAAACAAGCCCAGATATGGTGTGTGTGTGTTGGCAGCGGAGGTGGCGGGCAGGTTAGGGAAGGTCAAGTAAAGATGTCAAGATTGAAAGGAGAAAAGGTAGAGGAGGCAAAATTGTGACAGTTCCTTTGTTATATTCTAAGAAGCATGGTTTTATTTTTTTTTATAATGGAGAGCCAATGGTGATTTTATAATCTCCAAATTACATAAGTTTGTTTTCAAATGAAAAGGTTGTACTGGGGTGGAAAAAAATATAGAACTGAATTAGTTGATGTGGACCTGCTTTAAGGTGGTGGATGACCATGAGTAACAGGAAATAAACAGATTCATGAAGTAGGAGTGAGAATCTATTAGATGCGATAACTGGTTTGATGTGAGAAGTGGGAGATGGGGCACTTAAGAATAATAATTTTTTTTTTTCAACCAACCGACTGGTTTCTCAAAAGGAAAGAGTAAGTTTAGATTGGTAGAACTTTTGGACACTTCTGGATACAAGATTGTACATGAGAAATGTACAATCAAGAGGCCCTTAGATATTTAGGTCTGAAGCTCAGGAGAAAAGGCAGTGGTGGTGGTATATCTAGGAGTCAGTCAACAATATCCCTGTTCCTGAACTGCAGGTCTGTCACTCTTATGCAGTAATTGCCTTTAGCTCCTCTATTGTCATACATAAAATCAAGTTGAGACTCATTATCCAGACTCTCAAAGACCTACATGAGCTAGTCTCGACGTTTCTTTCCAGCCTTATCTCTCTTGACCTGGATACTCAAGCCAAATAAACCACTTGTCACTTCTGAACATGTCCTTGGGTATTTGCTGCTATTCCTCAGCTTAGAATTCCCATTCTGCCCACATTTACTCCACTGGTTGAAATCTGACTCATTCAGGTTTCATCATAAATTCCATCTTGGCCTTCAGGTGTTTCCCCAATGGTACCTCTTAATGATAAACAATCTCCTCTTCCTCTGGGCTCCCAGAACACGCAGTTCACACCTCTGATGCATAGTTTTACCTCCTCCAGCCTGGCCCATCACTTCCTCCATAAATCTCTCTCCGCATTGGACTGGGAGTTTATTGGGAGCAGGGCCATTCCCATAGGATGATCTAAATAAAGAACTGTTGAGCTGAAATGGCTCCTTTGGCTTAAAGCATATAACATCCTTTGCTTTGCTCCTGGGAACACAAAGTCTTGCTATCACACTGGAAGCTAAAAGCTTCAAGACCGATCGCTTGGGCCACTGTAGGGAATAGAGAACTCAGGATGATGTGATGAAACATGACAAATGGCTTAGTGAACTGACAAAATTGCAAAGATTAGACCTTCCTTCTCTTCTGGTGTTCATCTGGCTTCTCTACTTGTTGTGACCCTTCCTGCCAAGCCCGAGCATCACAACTTCCATTTGCAAAGCACAAGAGAAGGAGAAGTGTGAATTCTTTGGCAACTTAATTGTGAAGTTTTCATGTTTATGTACTCATTAGATTTTTTAAAATAATTATTGTTACTTAATATGAAAACAGAAGCATCTGTGACCCTGACTGTGGATGAATTTAGGCTGTAACCTCAGCTGTCAACAATTAATATCTTTCCAGGAAAAAAAAATAATTCAACATATAATTATAAAGGAATTAATCTAGAGAGAAATTAGGTTAATGAGGGATGAACCTTAGAATAAAGGGGACCTCTTTTTCCTTGTAAACGCTCTTATCACCCAAGAGTTAAGTGTGTAGAAATGAGTAGAAAGATGCTCCCCACCTCACAATTGCTGCCTTTAGTTTCTGCTCTTTGTAAGGCTGATACCACACTTGTGCCTGCTTTTGATAATGGCTCCTGGCATCTGATGCCCTGTTCTCACTCCACATTAGCTGACACGACACAAGCAACCTGGATTCTGAGTGTCAACATGAATGGATCTATCCTTAGATTCTGCTTATAAAATATAGCTCTTTCTATATTTATACTGGTCAGGCATGTTAATGTCATTCTACCAATTACAGTAAGAGCAGTAATAATATTAATATAGAGGCAGAAGAAACACACATCATCTTCTTGGCTACCAAGAGAACCACTTTTCTGTATAATAATCACTCACATTCACAGATGTGTAAGGCATGCATCTTACATCTGCTTGAAGATCCTCTGGCTGTCAAACAAAATACAAAGATTCTTTGTATTGCTCCATCTTATAATTCCTTTCTCACAATCTCTGCTTGGACTATATACATAGCCAGTGCTTATTTTAGGAAAAAAATTAGATGCTCATTAATTGATGAATTGTAAAACGCCTCTCCCCTCTCCAGTTCTTTCTGAAATGTTCGCTTTTCCAATTTCTAAAGACAAATCAGTTTTTCCCCCACATGAATTTCTTGATGCTTCCAAACAGATCAGCAGAGATGGAAACATTTATATATTTGAGTGGACGTGTGTCAACATACCAAAAAAAAAAAAAAAAGACGTCAGTGTATCATAGGAGCACTACCAACCACACACATTAATACCCATCCATTATGCTTTGGAATCCATGTGTGAAACTGTCTTCATGACTCTAGGGGGTCCTTGGAGGCAGGATGTGGATCTTGGAATTGAATTAATTTCAAGACTTCACCACATATGGTAACAACATCTTCCCTCAGAGCTATGGGGCAGTTCTGGACCACGGCAGAGTTCAAAAGACCACACACTTTTCTGCCTGCGTAATGTGACCACATTTTATCAACTGTATTCCATCAATATTTCTGTGTACCCTTAACTCAGATGAAATTATGTATCAAATGTGCACTCAGACAATCCTGTCTGAATAGCTTACCACATGGGCACTCCCTGGAGAGCCATCCTCTTTCCCCTTACTCACCCCTGACTCCTGTCCTAACTCCATGGGCTTCTCCTGCATTCTGAGCTATTTCCAATAGTACTCAACACATTTCTTTGCCTCTATCCCATGACTATTTCTGCTTTATTATAAGGTACTTATATAGCGATATACTCAGATTAAAATATATATGTGTAGATAGATACAGAAGTAGAATTATATTTTTTAAAAGATTAATTTACTAGGTCTGTTATTACTACTCTTATTGCCATTGGACCTAAATGTTGAAGAATCCTCACTGTGGTACAGCTATTGCTGTTTAAGACATAATCTAGAACAAGAAATATTTTCTGTGCTTATGATTTTGGAGAACTTTACATGAAAAGTATGTGATGAAAGCCTTGCAGTCCATAAGGTCAGTTATAGTCTGACTCAGTTATTTGCCTTTGTTTCAAAGCCTTGAAATTCAGAGCAAGAAAAATGCTAAGTCCACAGTGTAAAGCCACAATATAAAATCACAAGAGACCCAGACTTCTTATTCTCTGTTCTCTTAGCATAACATTAATTCTCACAATAATTACTCTCACTCTCAAAAAGTGACCATGGTGACCAGATACCTCTCTGTCATGCTGAAAATGAGATTTCATTAGTAAGGTGGGATAAAGTCTGAGGTAGCATGACGGTTCTCTGGTTAGGAATGGTTATCACTTTTGGACACCTCAGTGGGCAGAGCTCTGCTATAAACCTCAGAAGAGTAATGCCTGCTTATCTTATTGCCCAGCCCCTGCTGGCTACTGACACCCCCGTGCCAGCCCCTGCCACTTGGTAAGATGTCAAAGAAAATGAAATGTGCTTCATTTTTCTCTTCACTTGGGACTCTAATGTTAATTTAGGAAATTATCTCTTTCATGGATTTAACAACATCTTTATAAACTCTGTCCCCCACAACCCCAGCACAAATGTTCATGTATTTCAAATCAGCAATTCACTCTTAGCTTAGATGCTAAAACACTTTGCGAAAACCAAATAAATAGTAGTAGAAATCCAAAGCGTTGTTTAGATCTTTATTATTATTCTCATACTCATACGGGGCACTCTACAGTTAATCAGATAGAGGAAAAAACCCTAAGTGGCACATATCGTTGCTATGCTAGGTCTTCTCTAATTTTCCTCTGTTTTTCTTCTATATGCTACCTGGAAAGCATAACCCTGTTCTTAACATGCGGCTAAGTGAGGGCCCCAAGAAAGAACTCTAAATCTTGGCTACTGCTTCTGTTTTGTTTTTTGTTTTTGTTTTTGTTTTTCTCTCTAGTACCTTTTCAATGTTTCTCAAAGAGTTACTGTGTAAAGCAGCATATGCATAGGGTTGGTGTCCCAATGCACAGGAGGTCCAGTCTGAGTTCCTTGAGACGCACTTGGCAGGTTCTCCGTTATCTCTCTCGCTTGGCTAATCCCTGCGATGTGTCTTCATCTCTGTCAGTCATCACTCATCACTCACGTTTTGGGAATAATGCCATCTCCTACCATCAACTTCACACTCTTTCATTCTGTTATGCTGCCGACTTTACAATAGGAGTCTGAATGTAGGCAGCAGCTCTCCTGAGATATTATTTCTCCAGAAACCAATGTTCCTTTACTAACACATGACTATTTTTCCTCTCAGAAACTTCCTGAAATTTTCATTGACAAAATCAGGAGGAAATTGTGAGAAAATTCATTATGATAATATTTGTGAGCATTCTTAGAAAGAGAAGGTGAAAGTAGAATCCTCGTTTGATGTTCAGCGGCATAACTTTCCAACAAAAGGGTAGGAAGGCAGTTTGCCCATCAGCTTTCTAGTCTAATGACTGTACCTTCTTTTAGAGTATAAACTCCAAGTACAACACACTTGTGTGTCAATGAGGACTTGCTGTATTATTACATTCCCTGAGTCCTATTCTCCAATAAGGATGAATAGCAGAAATAGCAGAGATTTGGCAGTCAGGTTCTACCTAGATTTATATCTGACCTTGGGCAGGATGGTTAACCTCTGTGAATGTTAGTATTCTCAACTGCTATATAAGAGAAAGGGAAGAGCTAACCAGCTTTCTCTCTCTCTCTCTCTCTCTCTCTCTCTCTCTCTCTCTCTCTCTCTCTCTCTCTCCCTCTCTTTCTGTGATGGTTATATATGAATGCCTAGCACATTTTAGTTCCTTTTTTTCTTTTCCATAAACTCCATACTTTGATACATGGTATGAGAATCTAGTTTCTCCTATTCCCAAACAGAAACTTCAGTTGGATAGTGAGGGTTTCAAGGACTAAAAGGGGGAAAGGGGAAAGGGAAGATGACAACACTAATGATGATGATGATGACAATGACAACAATGGCCAGGATGACAAGGAGAACTACTTTTTAGACCCTTTATCCAAAAGGCACTTGCAACCCATATAAGTAGGCTAAGCCGATGAAGCAGACTGAGCAGCTTATCTCTCCAAAAGAGAGGTTATCTATTCAGAAAATGTAATGGGTTCTTGAGGAGCTATAAGCATGTCTACTTTTAGAGAAGAACTTGAGAAAATAGGTGACATAGTAATTATACAAAGACTTAAAATGCTCAGGCCTTGTTTTCTTAAGTCAGCACTGAGTCAATAGCCTCTGAAAAAACAGGAAGGCAAAGCCGATCACTGGATTGGGGTTCAGCAATACTAGATGAACTAAGATCAAACCAGAGGTCATTCAGTTTGGCTTCTTTCCACTGTGACTCTGATGGATGCCAAACATTTCGTTCTGTTTTGCTCCTCTTCCTAGTGGAGACACTGCTTCTTCCTGATGCCCACACTGGGAATGATTCTGAATCTAGCCATACACTGTCCATTATGCTAGCCACCACCCTCACACTCGTGGCTACTGAGCACGTGAAATGTGGCCGGCCAGTGCAACCAAGGAGCTGACTTTAAAATTGCATTTAACTTTAAAGAGTTCAATTTTAAATTTAAAAACTGATATTTGATTTCGTTTTTGGAAAACTTTTAAACATGCTTGGAACAATTTGGCTATGTGCATCTATTTTTTCGACTGTAAATTTTGGGAAATCTAAATACTGATGAGGTATTTCTGATGAAAACAGCATTCAAATAGAGGTGTGCCACTGGTATAAAATGTGTATTGCATTTTGAAGACTTAGTAGAAATAAGAATGTAAATATTCCATTAATATTTTTATATTCATCACATACCAAAAGTATGTTTTGTGCATTTTAAGTTAAATAAAATCTATTACTAAAATTAATTTGTCTGTTTATTTTTTAAGCTTTTAAATGTGACTAGTAGAAAATTTTAAATTACAATGTGACTAATATCATATTTCTATTGGATAGCACTGGTCTACCCACTCCAAAAGGGGGGAAAATTTCAGTTCTTGTCTGACCGCTAAAAATGTGCAGGGAATATCATATCCTTTGCAATGGATTTGTCAGGTCTTACAGGGCATGGACTTTGCCACAGCTGAATTTGAATCTAGCTTCTACTAGTTTGGATATCATCAGCCTGCTATTGCTGTCTGAGTCTCCCTGAACCCTGATGCAATATTCAAAAGTATTTGCTTTCCCTTTTATCTTTACGTCCTCTGGAAATTTGATAAATATGCCTTCTATTTGGTCAAATGACAAAATGCTGTGGAATTCATCTGGGAGGGCTTCAAAGATGTGTGAATTCCACAGTACACTCCAACTTCCTGACTTCATTTGTAACAGTGAAGACGTCTCCTTTCACAGTCCCAGCAAAGGGGCTCTTCCATACTCTATGTGTGGATTTCACAGCACTCACCATCAACTCGGTTACCTCAAAGTCTGGGGCTACAACCACTACTTCCTTTCTGCGTGCCCACAGTGCAAATAATAATCAAATGCTGCCTATGGAACTTCTGCCATCAAAATGATTACCCAAGAAACATGAAATGAATATATTTATTCTTTTGTGATTATTTTTATTCAGCAACATTTGCTCACTCTAAAATTATTGGACACATTATTGGATGTACTACAGTAGATGTATTTGGGGGATGGCCAACCACTAAGTGAAATAGGGGATCAGCTCAATCCCTGCTCTGGGGACAGGGTGGGTTTTGGTGATGCCATTGAAAAATAATTCATGCTCTATACAAAGAAATCTGAAAAATGCTTACCAATGTGACTTCCTTGCAGTAATACAAGCTTCTGTTTCAACCAAACCCTTTCCTCTCCTAGGGCAGGGTGTTCTTGAGCTTAATTCTTGATGGTGGCCACCATTTTCTTTTGTGCTATAACTCTCCCCCACCTCTCCATCTCCCTCTATCCCACTTCTCTCTCTCTCTCTCTCTCTCTCTCTCTCTCTCTCTCTCTCCTCCTCCTCTCTCTCTCTCTCTCTCTCTCTCTCTCTCTCTCTCTCTCTCTCTCTCTCACACACACACACACACACACACACACCCCACTGCAATCTGTAAGCCAGGTGTCTGAGGTTCTGAGGAAACATGTGGTAAAATGAGCGGTGGAGGAGGGGGTGGAAAAATAAATGGAAAAGACAGAGCTCCAAGGGGCAAGCCTGAGTCAATCTGTTTCTGTTCCTCCATCTATAAAATGGAATACAGACTGACAAAGTCTTCTACCCAGGAATGCTATATTAATTGGATAATTAATGACTGTAACTCACTCTTAAAAATCCAAAGAATGCCATTAACGTGAAGTATTTTTTTTACACAGAAATCATTTAAGTTATTAGCAAAAAAAAGTTTGCTCTGAATTAGAAAGTAAATTTCAACTTGAGAATCCCTTCTTAGGATGGTAAAAAAAAAACAAAAACAAAAACAAAAAACAAAGCAGAACTAATTGTGGTCTCAGCTGTCATAGTGGGAATTTTATGTGGTGTCTGGTGGTTTGGTTGAGTCATTACGTCAAGAAGATGAGCTATATGCAATGAACAGGTGTCTTGGGTTGTAAAAACAAATATGTAAAATAAAAATGCATGCATGCAGGCACAAAGAATGAAGTAGAAAAGAAGACATCTATATGTTGGAGGCTGATAGACCTAGCCCCGGGCAAGGAATCACTTCTGAACCCCCACGTGACTAGAGAAGCAATAGGTACCAAACAAATGGCGCAAAGCAAATTCGGTTAGCTATCTGTTTCCATAGTGGAGACAAAGGGAAATTTAACAACTGAGCCCCATTTTCATACCATCGAACATTACATAATTTTGTTTATATTCCCAAGATGACCTGGTGATCATAGCTCCTAGTAGAAACATTTGTGAAATTTGTGGCTTGCATCAAATGTGGTGTTAAGCAACCTGATTCCAGGGACTCATAAACCCCCGTTTCAGAAGTCTTTGCCAGTGTGCGGGTGAAGATTTCAAACATCTCACAGACCAGTCTCTCTACCAAGAAATGCAGAAATAGACAAGATGGAATGAACCTAATGCATCTAGTACCTTACGATTTACTTAGGGTGATTTACTCAATCATTCATTCATTCATTCATTCATGTATTCATTCAATATATATGAAATAAGGACTAAATGAAATGTGTAATTCTGGCTGGACGACATGAGGTTAAAAAGCTGAATCAGACACAGCTAATCTTAAGAAGCTTCTAGTCAAGCTTACAAAATAAACCAGTAATAACTGACAAAAATAAATACGTTTGTACCCAGCACAGTGCTTGGTACTTTGTGGGCACTAAAAACATGCTAAATAGCTGAACACAAGGCAGAGAGGGGTAAATGCCATGTTCGAGGCGAATGCTCTGGGAGGTGATTCAGGACAGGGTATGTGTCCCACCAAGGAAGGCTGACGGAGCACCTTAGGTGACAGCTGAGCCTGAAGGATCTAAAGCAGATAGATGAAACAACGAGATATAACAACAGTGATAAACATTTATTATTACTTGTTTTCTAAGAGGTTGTATAACTATTATACTCTGTCCTGATGACAAATCTCATTTACAGATAAAGAAAAAGTGTATAAGAATTAAGCAGTATGTCCACAGAAATGAAGTGATAGAGCCAATATTCATTCCTTCCTTCCTTCCTTCCTTCCTTCCTTCCTTCCTTCCTTCCTTCCTTCCTTCCTTCCTTCCTTCCTTCCTTCCTTCATCCACTATTTACCAAGTGCTTAAGAAGTACCAGAAATTGTTCTAGGTGCTGGGGATACAGAGTTTTACAAAACTGGTACGGTTGCTACCCTCTAAGTGGGTTGTGATTCTGAATGAAATGTATAATAAATTTGTCTTGTCAATTTATCTCCTGAATGCTGCAGAGGATGTGATATCTAAAGTCCCTTAAGTAAGTGGATTTCTGCCATCACTGGCAAAGAAAGATATTCAAAGTAATTTAAAAATATGCCACAGGAAAAGAAAGGAACAATGGCTTAAAATGAAGTGACTTAGTAATTTATAAGCAAATTTTAAAAAACAAAATGTCTAAGGCTTAGAAATATTGCAATATGTTCACAAGATTTATAGAGAGCTTTGAGAAGTGGTGAGTAATATGTGTACGAGTCATTTTTCTAGAACCATGGAGAGATCTTGTTTTAGAGGCAGCACAAACAATCTATTTTAGTGAAAAATAAAAGTAAATTTATTTAAAATTCATAGAAGAATTAATGCTAATTAGGTCCATAATTTGGCAGCCAAGATGAGAAGATGTGATGTGTTAGGTACAGTAGGAAGGAACAAGAAACTGGACTTTCCAACTGCAATTTATGAAAACAGTGAACGGCGTAATGATTTAAGATATAGTAAACCAGACCTCATTGTTTTTTAATACTGTCAGAGCAACCAATTGCTTTGGGAAAGGGAGTTCTAGACATTCCCCAACACTTTCATATTTTAATACATTTTTGGAAAGCAGAAATCACATTTGATAGCCTTTACCAAGTACTAATATATAAAAAACATCATATTGGTGGGAAGGTGGGCTGCATAGATGATTCAGGGCTGCTGTCTCCAAAGAGCTTATCAATCAGCTTAGAGTGAGTTCAGGATGTCAGTTACATCTCCATTTTGTAGTATAGTGAGGCAGCAAATCAGGGCCACTGGAATGGGAGAAAGGGCCATAGGGACACAGAAGCAGTTTCAATGAATTCAGGCTTGGGGATTAAAATAGACTCCATGGAGGAGAATTATTTTACTTGGATACTAAAGGATGCATGCATGGGCACGTGTGCACACTTCAGACAAGCAGAGTAGACAATTTTAAGCAGCATGTGAGCCCAAAATCAGGACATAAGCAAAGGAAGTGAGGCAGAAGCCAGGGCCAGAAAACGTGGTAGCAGTTCAGGGAGTATCTTCTCAACTTCTATATTTAAAACAGAAGATATGAAATTGTTATACTAATATACACACATACAAAAGAAGGCTTTTGTTTCCCAGTCCAGCACCTTCAGACTCATTTTTTTCCCCCTTATCTATTTCTGAGGAGTGGGCTCTTAGGGAACTGGGAGAGAATAGGAGAAGCATGGGATTCAGAGGTTCTTTACCCTGGGTAAGCTAATGGTTTCTAAGTTTTAATTAAAGCTTGTTCATGGCTCTAAGGAACACAGGACTAGTTTTATTGGAAAATGTGGGCCAGAGTTTTGCATAAATTTATCTCTTCAAAGTGGCTTAGTAAATTCTTGAAAGCAAAATCAGTTTGATGGCCTTAAAAGCACAGTGAAATTAAATATTTAAAAATTATGTTAATTTGAGTATCTGACCTCCTTAACTAGACAGGCAAATGTCTGCAGTGCAGCAGAGTCGGGGTGGTGTGAGCACAGGTCCTGGGAAGGGGCTTTGGAGTGAGGTTGCCCTGGCTTCACCCCTGACAGACTGCCTAGTGCTGAGGAGGTTAGAAACCCTGTTTTAATACATATATAAAAGGCATCCTAACAGAACTGCCCTCACAGCATTGCTAGGATGGTTACAGTGAGTCTATGTGTTCAATAATGTCAACTCTCCTTGGGGGCTGAGCATACGAGAGTGAGTCCCTTACTTTCAAAGTGTTTACAGTCCAGACTGGATGACAGACAATTAAGGTGAATATATTATGCAAATTATCAAAGCAATTTCCATGTCTCTAAACCAAACCATCCCCTAGATGCCAGATACAATGTTTAAACTCTCAGCAATTCAAGATGAGGATAGGAACAACCTGACAAGGACAGCTTTGGCATTGTCTGAGAGAAGTATTGACCTGATGGATATTCATTGCCCACACAATCCAGAAGAGGTAAATAGATCAGACAGAAAACTGGAAAACCTCAAAGTGTGCAGTGAGCCACCTACTCTTTTAGCAGAGGCACCTGCTCTCACCATTAGCTTCATTTCAAAGCACTGAGTATGTACCTCTTGTCTCTGATTGGCTGAGATGGAACTCTGTGGAATAGAAGGCATGTAGTTTTATTCCGAGAATTAAAAAATTATTTCTTAACTCACATTGAAAGACCCAGATCCCCGCCCCTCCCCCCTGCCCTGCCACTGAGACTCCAGTTTAAAGCAACACATAGTCCCAGAGGGACTGGAAGAGTGATGGGTCTTTCGTCTCCATCCTGAGGTAGGTTTCTGTGCCAGCAAAGCATATTCCACATTTTTCCTGTCTCTGAAGCTGGGTACACTGACCAAGGCCAGCAGTCCTCCTGGAACAACTCAGCCTGCGGTACCAACAGTGTGGCCCTGACTTACCTCAGCCCTGCTGGCTTCGCAATTCTGTGTTACTTACACACGTCTGTCTCTCTCTACTAGACTGTAAACTGCTTGAGTGAGGTCTAGACCTGCTCAGGTACTTCTCACAATATCTAGCACAGCATACTCTTTTGTGAATAGCAGCTACTTAAAAACCAGCAAATGGTTATTGAGTAAATAGGATAATGGGGTTATAGAAGATGAATAGGGCTGCCAGCCTCACTTGGCTTGTTAACTGTATCTCCTAAGCCAAAGGAGGCCAGTCCCTTTCACAATTGAAACCAAAAGCATGAGCTGGGTCGGTTTATACTAGAAACTGTGCAAGGAATGCCTGCTGCAAAGAGAGATCTAGAGTACTGATGAGATGAAGGAGTCCAGTATAACTGCCTAATTAGGCATCCTTCACTGACATAGGTTACTATGTTCCTCCTGCTAAGTTCTATACAGGAAATATCATTGAATCCCCACAATAACTCTCTACAGCAATTATTTTCTTATTGACCTCATTTTACACGTGAGGAAGCTGAGACTTAGAATAAGTAATGTTCCCCAGAGCTAGCAAGGGATGAATCCTGTGTTCAGCCCTAGGGCCGATGGTGTCTGGTACCAACTTATGAGAACTAATAGTGCTCTCATCTTTTTCCAGCTTTCTGGTTCAGTGATTTCACTTTGGTAGCATGAACTGGGCCATTGTGGGAATATTTATACCATGGAAATAAGTACTACAAATCAGGACACTGTGTGTGTGTGTGTGTGTGTGTGTGTGTGTGTGTGTGTGTATGCGCGTGCACGCACCAGTTCTCACCAGCACATTCACTGCTTAGGGCTGTTTGATCCAAAAGTCTCTATGATAATGAACCACTATTCCATATGTAATCAATAAGTAATTGTACATGATTGTACATGGACTGGGCAATGGCTGCATGTTGAAATAAGAAGGGCAATGTGTAATGATGACTGCAAACAGAAGGACAGAGGTATGCAGGGAGACTAGGAAAAGAAAACCACTGAGTATTAAACTTGTCAGGAAGTCTTCAGCACACGGCAGACAAACACTGCATCAGGAAGACCTGAGCCACTGGAAAGCTACATTTTTGTAAAACAGAAGAAAAAGAACATTAGTTTCCATCACAGGCTGGAACAAATCGAGATCATCTAGCGCCCCATCTCTGACTCCTAGCAGCCTCCTGCTACCTGGGAGGAAGAGCAGACACCAGTATTCGGCTCATTAGAAAGGTATGCACTCAACCAAAATGACAGAAAGTGACACTTTTATCAGCTCCTTGTAAACCTGGTCAGTAGTTCTCTAATGTTTGAATGCTCCTAGGTGGATTGATGAAACTGACCTTCACAATACACAAAGAACCCAGGAGTCTCCTTGGAAAGGCTGGATTTTCTCTTCATTTATTTGTTGCAGAAATAAAGTAAAAAGGGAGAAAGAAAAGATATATATAATATATATAATGGTACAAAGTGGATGTTCAATAAATGCTTACTGAATGAATGAGAAAAGATAATGAAGAAAAGAAAATTCACTTATGATTTTAATTCGATCTCTAACCATTTAATACCTAGATTACTGACATTAAGACTCATCCAAGAGAGACCTACCTGACTTCATTGGAACACCAGGCCTATTTTCCTTTATTTTATATCCCTTGCATTACATGGCAATCTGTGTAGTGCTCTGAGACAAAGGTCTGATGAACAAAGCACTCAGCCAAGATGTCAATGCCTGCTCTGTGGCTTTTTCTTTCTTTTTTTTTTGGAAAAACATGGGTGATAGATATCCAGAATCAGCAACTACTGGCAATATGACAGGGAATAAGTCCTCAAAATAGGTAAAAGAAGAGTGAGGGAAGAAAACAGCCAATTTTAGGAGAGTTCGAGAGCTCTGCACTCAATTCAATAGTCTGTCTCAATCATGCCAGTATTACAAAGGATGGCAGGGAGACATCAGCAGATAAAACACACGTGATTTTTTAAGTCATAAACCCTCAGGTGAGCATTGAAAGCTGATTTTTATGGTACTCTATGGAGTCTTGCTTGCTATAAAATGCTATGCTAAGGTAACTATAGCTATAGACTTCCATTTTAAGATTCATAACTCCAAACAAGCTAATGAAAATCAATAGATCCAGTGATCCCACATTCTTTATAATTAGTGAGAAATGCTAGTCTTCATCATAATTCAGGGTAAGACCTGTTTCATCATGTTCCCAGACACCTTTCTACACACTAGGTATGAAAGACTAATATCACCATTTATGCCTCACTGGGCAGGTACATGAAGCTGAGTTATAAAGACAAATAGAGATAGAGGGACTTGGAACAGGACTGCAGAGAATAGAGATGGGAGACAGAAGGAAAGGAGAGTCACTCCTCAGTTCTGGAGGAAGTTATCCGGAGATATTTGCAGCATTTCTAGGTAATCCTTGTTGTTTCTCGATGGCTTCAGACTGAGGGTTCGCCACAGGCCTTATTGAAATGTGTATCTTTATGCCTGTTATGAGTCCCTGGAAAAAAATATGAGCTTCATAATTTTCTGTTGGATCCTGGTCCTGGGACACAATTTTGGAACAGTCCACATTCTAGGCTCGCACACCCCAGGAAGCAGACAGAATCAAAGAACAGTGTGTAGGAAGTTTGCTGGGGAGCATCATGGGATCGACAGGCCTGGGCCTGTGACAGATAGGATTAGGCACACAGAGAAACCAAATTGCAAGAAAGGCCTTAGCTGATCCAGGGAGAGTCCTGGAGCAAGGATGACCCTGCAGAGTTGTTCTGCCTTCAAGAAAGAAGCTTCTATATAGTCCTCGATGTGGATTATTCCTAGAGGGGAAAAGGCGGCTCTCTTCAACCTCCTGAAATCCAGGTCTACCAATTAAATAAGATTAGATATACTTTTCCATAGGGCAAATGTATATCACAGGAAATAGGCATATTGTCATTTTATTTAGTCATTTATTATTTCTGAACATTTAACATTTATTAAGAAACCCTGCTCATGTGGAATAGTCGATTTCCCCTATCAAAAATGAGACAAATGTCTACTATTTCCTGTGTCCTTTGTTCAGAAAGCCAGAGGTATGCAGAGCCAGAAACACAATAGGAGAATTACAGCTTATTTGATAGGGTGCTAGTTGCTAATAAGACAAAGTGTTGTCTCCCCAACTCTACTATAAGTTTGCTAGAAGTACAAAATATATTTTACTTGTCCTGATATCTCCCAGACCCCCTAGCAGAGGTTGCCGCTCACTTGGGCCCTCAATGCTAATGAACTGGAAAATGTTACAGGAATTCTGACCAAGTCTCTGAACGAGGAAACAATTTAAAGAAAATATCCATTAAAATTAAACTCCTTGAGAAAATTACATTTGTCATATTGAAGTTGAGCTTTCCTATTTTTCTAATTAAGACAGGCTCTTTATTCCAGCATTCAAGGGTTCAATCAGGTGACTACAACTCACCTCGTTCATCTCATCTCTTGTAATTACCTCATTTGAAGTTTATTCCTCATATTTCCTGTTGTTAACACTCTACTGTACAGGGACCCTAAGTTAAACTATATATTCTTTTAAAATAAGGATCTATGTTATTTGTTCACAATTATTATATATCTTTTTTTTTTTTAACTTTAAGGATTAGCATAATCAGTACATGCTTGCTTACTTAATTTTGTGGACAGTTTTTGAGGTCCATTAAAGCAAAAAGTTCATATAATAAACTAGCAAAACAGAAACAGAATTATAACATTAGACTCAAAGAAAAGGAGATGGGGCTAAAATGCCAAATGAAAGTCTCAACATAATTGCCTGAGTCTCAATTTTGGGTCTGAGTCTCCCAGAAGCCAACAGGAAAAAGAAAATAGGAATTGTCCCAGTTCTTATCAGAAAGAAGAAAGCTGAACAAGTTTAACAAAGTCTATTCTTAGCTTGATTTTGAACGATAACTCTCAGCAAGATGCTCTGTATAGAATAATGCAATCAGCATTTCACAGAAAATGCAGTTGAAAAGTCTATGTGTTGTTTCCTACAGTGCCTTTCCAAAAATGGTGATGGTCATGTACTTGTGTCTCCAATTTACTGCAAACCAACAACTGCCAGATAATGAGATGGTGTCAATGCTGACAATGCTGGTTCTTTACCTATACTTAAGCAAAAAGTTCCTTCTTTGGGAATGTCACCCTCCATTATCTATAGGTTTTAAAATCTTATGCTTTCTTCCAGGGTAAGCTCAAAACTCATGTATGCCCTCCAAAAAGCTTTCCTTTATCATGCTGACTTTCTTACTCTGCATTCATGTGATAGTTACACATATAGAACTTACCTTTCTTGTCTAAATATTGCTTTAAGGTTGTTCAGTAAGCATGCCTTTCCCTTCAGTTAGATATTGTGGTAGATTAAAGATCCCATTGAATCTAGGCTGACCTCAGTGACTTGCTTAAATAAAAAAAAAAAAATATGGTGGAGGTGATGTTATGCCTATTCTAGGCCTATCCTCTCAAACAACTGGCAATTTCTCTCCTGTCTTCTTTGAATCCAGTGTTGCCATGCTGTGGGAAGTCTAAGCTACTTGGAAAGGCTACTTAAATGCTCTGATCAATAGGCCCAGTTCAGCCCATCCTTCTATCCGACCCCATACTGGAGGGATCCCCAACCCCTGGGCCATGGACTGGTCCATGGTCTGTTAGGAACTGGGCCACACAGGTGAGCAGCAGGCCAGCAAGCAAAGCTTCATCTGTATTTGCAGTTGTTCCCAGCTCTAGCATCACTGCCTCAGCTCCACCTCAGATGGTCAGGCACTAGATTCTCATAGGAACAGCAGTTCCTGGCACCAGAAATGTTGGGGACCACTGCCATAAAGTACTAGGCATGTGATGAAGCTGACTTAGACCTTTTAGATCAGTTCATCTGCCAGCTGAACATCACCAAATTGCCATCAACACCAAGCAGAACAAAAGAATTCCCAGTTGAATCCTGCCCAAATTCCTAGACAACAAACTCTTGAGATCTAATGAAATGCTGTTTTAAGCCACTTAATTTTGGGAATGGATTAGTATGTAACAATTGACAGCAAATGAAAAGCACCCTGAGGCTGAAATCACGTATTCTAATTCATTTATTTATTCACTTCAACAAATAGCCATGGACTATCCACTATGTACTAGGAACTATTGTAGAAGCTGGACATATCATAAATGAGTAAGGCAAATCCTTTCCTTTTATAAGGTGACATTTCAGTGGGGGAGGCAATAAATTTGAAAACAAGTAATGCTACTTTTGCAATATCCAAATTGCTAGGCACAGTGCTAACTACATGAAAGCGAATAATGAATGCTGCACTTCTGTGCATGTACAACACAGCTAAATACGTCATTCTCAATTTAACTTAAAAAAAAAAAAATTAACTGAATCCAAGTATTTGGAAGACTAAGTTACTAACAAGATAAGTCAGATAAGCCAGAGAAGTTTATAAACAACACATTTCTGGAACAATGGGTATAATGAAAGGATGTTTACCTGTTTCTCAAAAGCAGTATCTCTTCTGCCTCTAGAATCCTAAAACTTTTATTAGGAAAAAGGGGGTAAAACCTCAGGTTTTCAGAAATGTAGGTTATTACCTAACCAGGGTAGAACGTAATACTCCATAAAATGTCAACATCAAAACAATATAGAAAAAAATAATTACAGATAGTGTTAGTGTCTTAAGCTGATAAGGACCAGATGGTCTTTTGTATTTATGGTTTTTCTTGTGCATACAAATGCTTTGGGGATCTAATTAGCCTTCTACAAAACTCAAACTGGGTAATTACTATCATTATCTCCTTTTCAAATAAATCTGAAGTCTAAACTGCAATTATGTTTTTTATCTTACATTCTGTATTCACACATTTTAAAAATTGTTCTTTGCCATCTACTCAGAAAACTTCTTAACATGACTGAAGTAAATAAAGTGCAGGAGAATTATGAAAAAAAAATTAAAAAATAAACCACTCTGTTAGAGGAAAGTGCTGACAATGGCTGAAACACTTTCTCAATGAGAGTCCTGTTCCTGTCACATTTTCACTCCAATCAAGAATACTGTCCCTCTTCTCTGAGACTTTATCTTTCCACTTATGCTTTGTACAGAAAAAGAGAAGACTTGTGCATGGAGACATAACCAGTCACACATGTTAGAGAAAGGATTCTCTGAGAGATGCACTGTGCCAGCCATTTCAATTAACTCCTGATTTCGCCCCAAAATGTAATACCTGGGTTAGCAATGAGCTATTGAAAAGTAGCAGTACACATAACAAAGCTGGTATGTCATCTTTATTGGATATTTGGCCTCAGGACAGTCAAGTCACATGGTAACAATATCTTTGTACTGCCAGGCGAAGGAGACATAATCATGTGCGCTAGTGAATCATGATAGAGAATTCATCAAAATCTATCTTCCGTGAGAAATACGTGAGAAGGGGTGTTAGGAAGCAATCATTTTATTTCTGGTGCAAGGACAAGGTCTAGAGGTTATCAGAAGGTTCAAATGTTTTCTCTGACAGGAAAAACATGGACAGCGACATGTATCAGGAACCACCTCTTCTGCAACAGCTCCCAGTGAGAAGGATCAAGAAATTTCAGAATGCCTGGCCAAAATGTCAAGATGTAGCATCATGATTATTGGTCCAGAGGGAAAAATCTAAAAACAGTTGACAGAGGGAAAATGCTGATGATGAACTAAAACTGAGGTACATGCTTGGCAGGGAAGGAATTTCTACTAAAGAGAGATATTATATGTCAATGCAGCTTCAGAGGTGGTCCTCCTGGCCTGCCTGACAAAAGGATGGCTCTTGGGCTGCCATCTTGGCCCTCCGTCCCAGAGATGGCCCTGGGCTGTCCTAGCAGGCAGCCTCTCAGGCGCCCAGACATTGACGAAGATGGTTGCAAGGTCAGCACTTCATCCTCCCTGATTGGACGGCAGTAATCTCGCAGCTTACTGAAAAGAATCTTGAAGGCATGCGTTAAATTCTTCCATCCACTCAACAAATATTTATTAGGTATCCACTTAGTGCTATGCATGGTGTGAGGCAATTTACACAAGTTCAAGTCTCAATAAAATTACTGGCCTTACAAGTATTGTCATCAGGTTCCTATCATAAAAGGGGATAGAGAAACTACCCAACATTGTGCCAGAGTTGAAGTGCATAGGATAGTGATGATGGCCTGTAGGGTGTATGCACAAGCAGTGGTATAGTCTTTATGTCTTAGGCTTCTGTGTCATCCTGGCATGTTCATGGCCATAATCATGGTTGGGAGATTTTTAATGCAAGATAGTGTGTGTCTATCTATGAGTTCATGCATCTCTTTGGAATAGCACTCTAACATTTGTACAGCTATTTTTACAGTTTTTCTTTACTTATCATCATCCTTCTTGTTGGAAATATGACGTAACAGGTGATATTATTCCAATTTTATAGATGCACAAGACAGATTAGAGGCACTGGAGACTTCCCCAAAGCTATATAGCAAGTAAGAAGCCTAAACAGGACTCAGACTCAGGTCTTCTCATACAAACTCAGACTTTCCAGACACTATACTGTCTGAGGGGGTCTTTTCCTGAAGTCTCTGAACAGAAGTTTGGGTGCCAGGGTAGCTCACTGCAAGGCTGCTCAGAATACCATGTTTGGCTGACATAGGCTATTGACATCTCGAATGCCCTTCATGCTTATAAAGTTACAGGTCCAGAGCCCAGAGGAATTTGAGTCAGGACAGGACCAAGGCATCTGCATTAATTAACCTGCAACATGATATAGCAGAAAGAGCAAAAATTTTCACTTGGCAGGTATAGGATCAAGTACCAGCCTGGCCTGAATGAGCTTCATCAAGTAACACCTCTTTGGGACCTGGCTTCCTCACAGGTATGGGTGAGCTGTGAGTATGTAGTAATTGATAGTAAATCACAGCATCCTGAGGCTGACATCATGTATTCTACCACATTTACTCATTCATACCACTTCTCAGGGTCACTATGAGGATGGAATGAGATGATGTTGCTAATGCACCAGTGCAAAGCACGGCACAGAGTAAGAGTTAACTCTGTTCTTCTCTCCATCATCCTCCTGTGAGTTTTGTTCTACTCTGTAAAGGGGAGGAACATATTCTTAAGAGTTTCTACTATGGGGATGCCCAAGAACTCTAGGTATCTGGAGAAAGCCTTGTTGTAGCTAAATGTCAAAGAAGAGTGAACTGCCAGGTGTGACAAAGTCTGCTGTCTCCCAAGGAGTAAGGGAGGGAAGCCATGCTACACTGCCATCCAGATATATGCTCAGGCAATCCTCCTTTACTTTGTGCCCTTGTTTAAGGGTGCAAATTAAAGGGAAAAAATAATAGCCACTGTCTCTGCAATATTATAAGCATTTCTTGCTGATTTAAAAATAGTCTCAATTCTCTGGTTAGGATGAAATCCAAACAACCTTCTAACGTTCGATTCACAAAGTGGGCTTCCTGCCAGTCAAATGGTTGTGTGGGGCCGGGGCAATAATCAAAATGACAGTCCAGTTTTGCACTGGAGGTTAAAATAACAAATTATATCAGTTCTCTGTCCTGATGGTGATTCACCCTGTCACCTCTGCTGATGACAACTACAGGGTCAGACCGGCCATGCTCCTGCATGTGGGCATCTTTGAGTCACTACTCAGGAACCCGTAGGCAATCATGGCACAGGATGAAGAGGGGGAAGAGGATTAGGCTTAAGGCTAAGGCAGAAGTGCCAAGAACTTTTCCTCTACCTGCATCTGTGGCTGTCGTGGACCAGTTCCTCAGGTTACACAAAGGCAAACCACAAAGGAAGATTCACAGCTCCCTGTTTCTGATACATGCATCTCATGACTCACCACACCTTCTCCCAGTTGGGGGGATAGACGAGTGGTACAGGTTGGACCAGTGCATTTTATAAGACTTCAGTCTTCCCCAAAGGACCCCTATGGTGTGCTTTTTCATCTTCCACAATCCATATTCTTTAGATTTCAATATCTTACTGGCAGTGAGTGTGTTAAAATAATTTTTCAGCTAACTTAACAGCTATTATTTTAGTTAGTGTTTTAAAGTTATAGTCAGACAATTCACTTCTAAACTTAACATAAATGAGAGTAACAGAATCGTTATAACGTGTGCAGTGGGGTTTCCCAAAAGATGAGTATATTTCAAACCCTCGGAACTTGTCCATGTGACCTTATTTGGGGAAAAAAGAATCTTTACTGATCTTGAGATGAGACCATCCTAAATTACCTGGGTGGAGCCTAAATCTAATAATAAGTGTCCTTATAAGAAAAGGCAGAAGGAGATTTGAGGGGGAAGCCGTGTGAAGATGGAGGTAGAAACTGGAGTTATGCAGTTGTAAGCCAAGAACGCCTGGAGCAACCAGAAGCTGAGGAAGGAAGGATTCTCCCTTAGAGTCTTCAAAGAGAACACGGTCCTGCCATACCTTGATTTTGAACTTCTAGCCTCTTATAACGGTGAGAGAATAAATTTCTGTTATTTTAAGCCATCAAGTTTGTGGTAATTTGTTACATCAACATTTGGAAACTGATATACTATATTTATAATGTATATATTGGATATACATCTATGTCTTTATTATCTGTCCGCCACCCATCCATCCATCCATCCATCCATCCAGTGTGTGTGGATTATATGGTGAATATGTTGTTTCATCACATAAGATATAAATTCCTTCTTCATCTTGGGTTTGCATGATGGGACAAAAAACAAAAGCGGTTGTGACCCATTGATCAACCACATTCAATAACTGTGGCTTATGTGGGAGAAAGAAATAATAACACTGGGGTAAATAAAATGGGAACTGAGTAGAAAGAAAACAATACAGGGCTATTGTTTACCCAGAAAGAATCATGAAATACTAGGTAAAGTTAGGCTACTTGAAAGAAGTTGAATTAATTGTATTAATTAAGTAGGTATATTCAAATGCAAAGGTATAGCATGCTTAATATTAAAAGGAATATATGTAATAAAACAGAGTAATGGTTCCTATAATTTATTTTATAATTCTATCTCTTTATTTTTATGTGTATGCATTTAGAATAAAACTTTCTTATATGTTTCTAACTTGCTCTATAATAACAATAAAATAATAGTCATGATGGTTAAAATGAATAATTATCGGGCACTTAATATGATTCAGGCACCAGGCTAAACTGTTAATGTACATAATCTTGTTTAACAAGTCCAGATAGAATTGCCTTGAAAGATGCAACATTAGATCTGTTTTTCAGATAAAGAAGCAAAGGTCATATTCAGCGAAATGAAGTGACTCGTCCAAGCTGGCAGTTGGTATAACAAGCAGGAGTGACAGGCCTATACCCTTCAGCTGTTGGGCTCCAGAGCTCCTGACCTTAAGAAGTACAGAGCAGGTCTGAGAGCAGGCACGACCTAAAACTGTTGTGGGATTCTCTCATGTATGCATAATCAGTGACAGGATTCCGATGCAGTCTCTCCAAATGCCCTGCCCCGATCAATTTGAAGACAGAAAAGGAGAAAAAAATCATAATACTCAAATGAAGACTTCAAGGATCTGGGAGGTATTAAAAAAGGTAAGTAGCATTTGCACAGGGAGAGCTAGGGAAATGGGCTCTCCAAGTAGGAGAGGTATGAAGGGAAAATCTGCAAGCACATTTGGAAACCCATCCTGGCACAAACCATGGAAGCTTTCAATGCCAAGCTCATGAGTCTGAGTGTAGCCTATGCCCTTTCTTGTAAGGTGATTAAATACATTTTCACTCCAGAAAACATACTTGTAAACCGATTAAGTGTGAATAAAACCCATGTAGTTCATAAGACAAAGTGGCAAGTCTCATCATCAGCAGAGTCAACCTGTAAATGAACACCATGGCTGGCTGGTAAAGGACTGGAGAGTACAATACATTCCGAAGTGGAGGCCCCCAGAGACCCTCAAACTCATAATCCTCACTGGTTGAGAAGGTTCATACAACTCAGACATGTCTGCTGCAGGAGTATTTCTATACCCAGGTATATTACCAAGAACCATATTCAGACATTAAATGGCTCCCCCAAAAAAGAGCAGGTCATGTGGGTTAAGGAAGAGAGAGAGAGAGAGAGGTTTCATAACCACACTGCAGGGCTATTGGTTGAGAACTACGGGATGTTGTGGTGCTCCTTGAACTCTAGGGAGAGGCATCGGGACCTCTGAATATTCTTGAGCCTTAGAACATAATTTATTAGACTAGAGAAATCAGGCTCGTTTGCTCCCCAACATGAGGGGGGTGGGGATCATTAGAGACAGTGTCAGGGAATCTTGCTCTTGAGTGGCAGATACTAAATCTGAAGCCCCTGAGATCCTACCATGGTTTCCTACCGTGGCTGCTCTTATTTCTTCCCCCTCACATGCATATGCCAGCTCACATATTAGGGAAGGCCTAGAGGGTTTATTCCAGTACAAAAGGAGATTTGGTCTGGGAGGCATCTTAGCTTAACTATCTGTGTGCCTCTGGCATTAACATTGGTATACTTACCATATTATAATCACTAATTAAAGTATTAATCTGGAGAAATGTGATTACATGGGGAATGAACTATGCTGGTTATGCTTGGGGGTATGTGATCTGCACCTTCTCAGACATGGCATACGTCGGAGTAGTAGGAGATCTAAGAAGGTAGTAATGAATCAATGAACAAGTATGTTTATAGCCTGAAACATAACTAATATTACTACCAGGCCAATCATCATCAAGTTTCTTTATTGTATCAAGTTGGACTTTTGGAAGAAAGGATTAATGAGTATTGGAAGCCAGTTATGCTGCATACAGTTGGTCAAGTTTCACTTCTTCATATATATAATTTAGAAGAGAAAAATTCGTGTCAGATGTCTTCATGACATCTGAAAACTATATCGATACTGACATTTGCTATGAAGCATGTTAATAAGTTTCCAATTCAATTGTAAAATTCACAGTGGGGCCAAATGTGTGGAAAGAAGTGGAAGAATCGACATTTCAGAACTCATTTCATTTAGATTTAAATACTACTGTGCCAAACATTTCTTTTGCCATTTATAAAGTCTGGACTCCATAAAGTTTAAATTTACGATACAAGATAGCTTGTTCAACTCACTTAGAGGTAAAGGGAGAAAAAGAGAGATGCTATCAGGGCTGACAACCATGATGGGATACACTTGAGATCTTAGCTAAGGCAAACTGACATGGAAGCAAGAAGGAAAATGCCCAAGAAAAAAATTCCTAAAGTAGAGCTCTGACTACTTTATAGTATTTGGGTCAAGATCACATTCAATAGATCATGAATAAACACAGGAGTTCAGGGTTATGCATATACTCACAATGCATGACTATTTGCTCTCCATATTATTTAAAATAGCTGAAATCTAATATGCAAAGTCACCCTATCACCAGTCCAGTGAATGAGTCCCTCTGAACCTTTTTAAAAGAAATTTTAGTGAGCTTTTTTTTATTATTATTGAAAATTGAAGTCACTATAATCTATGTGATAAGATTCACATTTCCACATGACTGTGATCCATGCCAGTGGATACATCAAACATAACATGAAGTATGTTGGCTTACTGAACCTCATAGTACCTGTGAAGCAAAGGAAGGATGTGTAATATATTAAAGTAAAAAAGGTAATATTCATACAATATGTAGCTTTTGCTGAGAGTCTATTTTAATTCCAGGAGCTTCATAAGTCTAACATGTTAGCTCATTTATTTTAAAAACAAAAGCCCTATGTATAAAGAGGAAATATCATTATCCAGACACATGATAGAATCAGAATTATTTCCACAGTACAGACAATATGCAGAAACTTGGCAAGGTAAGACAAACTCCATTATTCACAGTAACTTTGCTCTTGTTTTCTTGGGAGATTTTCATAACCATATAGAGATGCACACTCACAAAGTACCTACAGCTCTTACAACTTTTAACAGCATACACTGATGACAAACTATGGGTAACCTTGCTACTCAGTGAAAATAAAAATTGTGTTGCTATTTGTTAAGACCTGCTGTAAGGAAGGCATTCATGACTTCAGTGTCATTAAAAATGAAGATATCCTATAGTTATTATTACTCTTTGTAATGATTCATTGCAAAAGAGAGAGGAATTAATAATCTCAGCAAGACAGGAGGCAGGTTACATTGTCTTTATTTTGTTATTAATAAAACAAAATGACCTCCTGTTAGCAATTTTTTTTTTCTTCAAAGAGAACAGAACAATAGATCTGGATAGAGCTCTGAGAAAAAGGGATATGCAAAAACTTTGATAATTTTTCTAAGCCAATGCTCAATAGAACATTGGTTTTTCAATCATTCATTTCATCCCTTATACACCTTCTCAATAAGTTATCAGCTGTATGAGGGCAAGGACTATCTTCTCCTTTTCATATATCTTTGTACCCTACTTTCTCACTTTGGTCCTGACTCTCTCTTAACATAACATCTTGCACTTAATTTTACTCAGTAAAGGTTAGCTATAGTTGAATGAGGGATCTTTGAATGTTGACAGAATTGAGCAAGTTGAAGCAGAAACCATTCTGAGAAGAAAATGTGAATGGTCTGGATGTTGAGTATGCAGTGATAGCCAGATGTCCAAGTAGAAAGGATATAAAGGACTGGGTAATAATAATATTTGCAGCCCAAATACCTTAGTTTTACAAGGGCTGTAGTCACCAAGTCATTTGGAGAATGAAACAGTGAGGCTAATGATGAAAGGGACACAGCTGGATTGTCACCATGGTACTTTTGACAAAAAACAGACTTAACAAGACAATTAGTTTATACCCTTCAGCTAAACAAAGGGAAAAGTTCTGAAGCCCGAAGTGCAGTTCAGGCATAGTCTTTAGTAAATTCCAAGATGTGCTAACACTATCAACAGAAAGCCAATAGCTGTTATGAATCTTGCTGACTTTATTACTTTTTCCATAACACATTGACTTCTCTCTTATTGTTGAATCTTTGTTTCTCCGAGACTAGCAAATGCCGAAGGATGTTTTAAGGAGTTGCTAAAACTCACTGCCCAACAGTTAGGATGATTTAATTTGTCTAAATTCTATTTAAGCCTCTCAAGCCATACTTGTAAGTCCTGTAAGATATAGTGACTGAAAGGAATTGTAATTTCTGAAGAACTCTGACAGGAATATGGATTATGGATAAGGTAATGACAAGTCTCTGATTTATAGAAAGATGAGCCCCTGGTATAACTTAGCCTCACCTTCTTCTGCTCAATCATGCATTACAACCAATGTCAAAGGACACCTTTGCATCTTTTAAGGATAAAGCCTTGTAGGAACCACTTATATCTATCTCTAAGGCTTTGTTACTGAATTGTTACCTAATGACCCAGTACACATTTCCTAAAGAAATTATAGCCACTTCATACTGAAATATTTATTCTGAGTTGTAAGACAGAACACTTTTCGACCACGCTTTAATCTTCCCTTAACACAAAAGACCGTAAGTATTTAAGTCACTCCAGTTACATCAAAAGAGAATAATCAGTTTCTGTTCTGTACTAGCTGAGTTAAATAGCAGCTCTGTTTCCAGAAAGATAATAATGTCAAAAATTAGAGAGAAAACAGCAGGCATTCGGGGAATTTAACTATTGAACAAATGGCTGGAAGGTGCTTCAAAGTCAATTTAAATAATTTTTAAAAAATTACACCCTGACTTGAAGCCTAAGAATTCTTTTTCTTTCTATGTAATTAAAACATAATACTGAAGACCTCATCACACAGTGATTCCTGATATTTTAATAATAAAGTGGAATGCCCTCATGTTATGGCTTATTATTAAATATATTTGCATGTACTACAGATTCAATCAATTCCAGTAGAAAACTAACTACAGCATTGGTAAAAACCTGGTTAAGCAAGCTCTTTTATATAATATCCTCAATATTAGTAACATTAAAATGTCTTGCTGAAATTTTTGTCTTAAATATTCTGCTGGAGAAATAGGTCAGAATGACAGGGGTTAAAAATCAATGCATCATGGTTGGCTCCCACAAGAACAAATCTTGTGAGGACTGAGGCATATGGGAGTAGTACAAGGATTGTTGAGTGACTGCTTAAATTGTTCTACTCAGGCTGCCATAACAAAATAACACAGACTGGGCACTTAAACAACACAGATTTACTTTCTCACAGTTCTGGAGATTGGAAGCCCAAGATCAAGGTGCTGGCAGTGTCAGTTTCTGGAGAGGTCTCTCTTCCTGACTTGCAGATGTTACTCTTCCTGCTATGTCGTTCCTCAGTGCATAGGAATGGAGAGAAAAACCAAGCTCTCTGGTGTCTCTTCTTATTAGGACGTTAATCCTAACAGATCAGGCCATTAATCCTACCCTTATTACCTTCTTTAATTACCTACTTAGAGGCCCTATCTCTAAATATAGTCACTGGAGATTATCAACATATGAATTTGCGGGGGACACAAGCATATAGTCCACAACAATTTTCATCTCATTCCTGTTGTGCGTGGCGTGCCAGGTGCTCCAAGTGTGCATGACTGGCCCTGGCTGAGGAGAGTGTGGGAAGACTCGCCACCTCTGCTTGCTGAGGCCCTGCAAGAAGCCTGAACTCTACCCCCTAGAGCAGATGAACAGTACATGTTGTGAGAACATAAAATTTATGAGGAAAGGTCAAAGGAACAAGAGTTGTACAGTTGAGAGAAGTGAAGATGGAGGTGACTTAACAACCTTTGATATAAGAGGAGATATTATGCGCAGAATTCTGACCTGCTATTCTCTACTGCTACTGAGAGCCAGACAGAAGAAAACAGAATTAAGCTATCGTACTAGAGAGATTTAAATGAAATATAAATGGATAGACGTCTTGACAGTATAAGTCTGTTGCCTGACCATGAGAATTGAGATACAGGGAAATAGGTTACAGTGGGGGACTTGGGCTCCCAGGAGCTGTGAGAAACAGGCAAGAGTCCAGAAGGCAGGAAGAAGTAGTGGTAGGTCAGAAACAAAGCACCGAGTCTGTCATACCAGTCCTTGTGTAGGGCTCTGTTGTGTTTGAAATGCTATCTATTTAATACTGCATCGTTGGAATCTCTTGTGTTTCCAAATCTGCCCTGGGTTGTGCAGGGCTGCCGCAGTCAAGGAGATGGCTGTTTATAACACAATATTTTAGCAAGCGGGGGACAGGATCTCAATTCCTTGGCATTAGGAATGAAAAGTTATGGGTATACCATCATCATTACATGCTCATGTACCTGTCTCTAATTTAGTCTGTGCTCCCTGAGAGAAGTACATTCATTTAATGCCTATATCCACAGCTCGTAGCACAGTACTCAGCACAAATAGGCAAGGATAAATAAACCTTTCCTTCCTGAGTAAAAATAGTGACACTTACAGACAGATGATGAACCCAACTGAACCTGGACATGTTCAATTTTACTTTATCTTTAACTTCACCTACTGAAGATCTCTTTGGAAAAACATCATTGGAAAGGAGATTGATAGTGATCAGACTCACAGTTATCAAACGATATATTTCTTCTACCCTTTATCTCTAAGGCTAATAAGTAGTAGGATGAGTATGTGTCTGATAGAACATGGTTTGCTGACCACGTGTTGGTCATGTATATGGTTTGCTGACCAATGTATTATTTAAAAGGCAAAGTTCATTGCCTTTCATCCTATGCCTTAATCTTTTGTTCTCCTTTCCCTATGTCAGTTCCCTGAAGTTGAAGATACAGAAAATGAATGACACACTGTAGAATTATTTCACAGTCTACTGATTATGCTGACCCCCCGCTCAATCATCTACATTTGCAGAACGCATGGGGGTATTATCCTGGTTTTTAGAATGTTGGCAAGCAAACAATGCTCCTAAAGTCATTCTCTGACAACATTATTTAGCTTACTTTGGCCTGGAAAATGTAACCAGCAAATTTAGTCTTATCTAGAAACACTCATCAGACAAGAAATGGCTGTCTGATCCTAAGAAGTCAGGACTCTCATATCAAACCTGGGAAAGCTCTCCCTTTATATTAAAACCTATTGACCCACGAGGTGCTGAAACCCCCTCAATTGGAGTCCTCTTGTGAATGAAAAGCTCCTTTTGTTTGGGAAGCTACTTATGCATAAATAGAATTGGTGACATTTAGTCAATCCAATAATGTGTCATAAAGTATCAGCGAATAAAGGAAAATAACCAGGAACATAGAACTAACATCAAATAAATACAGTACATTTTAAAGCAAAGATTTCAGTTAATTATCAATAAAGGTAGCAGGTATAAAAGAAATAAAAATATGTAGAGAATAAGTGTAGGTGGTATATTCCCCTACAACATGAGACATTTTTTCAAAGGCAGTAGAAATAACTGTATATACTTATCAGCCCACTGCCTCCATGTGCTAAAGACATGTGTTTCTCCGAAGACTGAGGAATAAAGAGAGGCACTTCTTTTCTGACCCTACGCCCAGAATAGAAATTAACTTCTGATTATACATCCACAGAGAAATCTGGAAAAATAAATTTTCAGGCCAGAAGGTGAAATCCCATCAATGCTTCTCCGCCTCCAGCCTTGAACTGGCAGCATGAGGAACTTCTCTTATGACGCAGATTGGGGGCTGTGTTCTGTTATAGAAATTTGTGTACAATCATGTCTTGTTTACCTTTTCAACTCCTCTCCTCTCCAGACCCCTGAAAAGAACCTGGCTCTGAGGAGGCCTCAGTTAATGCCTGTAGAATAGAAGTGACTACTTAGCCTCGGGAGCAGTCAAAAGGAGTTTAATAATGCTTTTTGAAGCCGATTTTCAGGAACTGATTATCCAGTTGTTGCCTCAGCTCATCCCCTAGCTGCAGCTCTTTCTCCAGTAACCTGCCTGCCTCTTGGCCATTTTGCCTCTCATTAGCGCCTTTCATGAAAGTATACTAGGAAGGAAGAGGATGTGAAATTCAAATGACTGCCAGTTTGACAGCAGGAAAAGATAGATAATACTCAGTGACTCAAGATTTTTATATTATCTGTAGACTTAAATTATCCGTAACATGCCTAGTCCTCATTAGCAATGGATAGTCAAGGTCTTGCTAGAATGGCTATATTTACTCTATGGCAGGTTATGCAGTAAACTACATTACAAGTCTTCACAAATGTTCTATGTTGATGATCTTTCGAATGGCTGAAGCAAAAAAAAAAAAAAAAAAAAAAAAAAAGGAAAAATACTGCAAATATAATACTAAAAACAGTAACTGTAAACAAAGGCTTTCAAATGTCACCTATCATCCATGGCTACACTAATAATCACTTATTTCAGTTGAAATATATCCTTCAAGAAACTACAAATGCTCTTTATACATATTGCATAATGTGATTTTCCAGCGAAGGACCAGAAAAACTAGCAGGTTTTACAGAGGGAGATGGAGCATCAGAGGGAAGCCGAGTGACTTCCACAATATCAAAGAACATGGAAGTTCTCAAATCTCCCAAGTAATCAGCAAGTACTTGTTGGACAAGTGCTTGCTGCCCTGAGCTATACTTTATGCCTGTGCATGGTGTACTGGAGGAAAAAACAAATGACAGGTTTTAATTTTTCAATGATATTTTATTGCAGTAAGAGTTGGATTCCCACTTTGTGAAAAATCCAACAGGGAAATCAGAGAATCAGTGAAAAGACTGTCATAGTGACCATCTGTGACAGAGGAGACCCAACCCACACTAATCATGCCTTTAATTCACTGCTAATTTGAATAGGTCAAGAGAGAACATACAAGTTTGAGTAACTCATTGTAAAGTTGAGATTCATAGCAATGAAACTAGAGAAAGGTCGCTTTTAAATGAAATAACTGTCTCTCTCTGTATGAGGGAAAAATTCTAGCTGACCTAGTTTGGTGCTGAGGACCTGAGGGAGAGATATAAATTGCAAAATTCTCAACTTAATGCCAATACCAATCTAGTTGCTGGCAATTCAGGTTTTAAACTCTCTAGCCCTCAAGCTCATTGCTTCGTATGTTTGATCTGTAAGTAAGAATTTCCAAAGAAGTGTGTTAGATGGCTCATGCTTTCATTTATCTAATACTATCGATCACCTGCCAGGCATTTAGCTAGATGCTTAGAATGCAGCATGAAGAAGCCATATTTTCTAACTTCATGGAGCTAACCATCCAAGAGGGGTGGGGAGAAAATAAATAACTGCTAGATACCTGGGGGAACCTGTTATAAGATTGTCAGAAGAGGTAATGAAGGCCTGAAGCTGTGAGATGAGAAAACACAATAAAATATATCTGAGAAGAAGTGGAAGGATTTGGTAGTGTTTAATGTTGGAGGTGAGAAAAATTAAAGGATGACTTCCAGTTTCTGGCTTGTTTGACAGTAAAAATCTCTACTGAGAGAAAGCATGCTATGGAAGGGTTAGTGAGAAAGATAATAGGTTCAGTTTTGGAGAAGCTTAACCTAAGGAGCTTACAGGGCATTGGGACATGTGTCCAGCACATGGAGATATCTATGAATCTGAAGCTTAGGTAAGAGATGGTCAGGACTGTAGGTTCACGTTTGTGTCATCAACATATCTGTGGTAGTTAGCCATAAGAATGGATGAAATTGCTCAGCATCTGTAGGGAAATCAGATTAGAAGGCTGAGCATGGTATCCTGGGGAAAACCAACACTGAAGGATAGGATGAGGAATTAGAATCCACAAAGGATATGAAGAAAGAACTATTAAAGAGGCCAGAGGGATAACTTGGAGAACACAGTGTCACAGGGACCAAATGGGGAGAGAGTTCTAAAGTGGGAGTGGCCCACCACGTTCAGTGCTCTACAATGGGCCAGCATGCCACTGCACTAAGAAGTTAGAGAAGACCATGGTGATTTTGGCAAAAGCACTTTCACTGGCACCAGAAGGATGAAAGCAAGATTGAACAGGGCCAATGAGTGAATAGGAAAGAGGAAATAAGCAGCATGAGTATAGATAAGTGTTCCAATACCTGACAGCACACCATAGCGAACTTGCTAAAAAAATATCTGAGCCACACTCTGAATCTTCTGAATCAAAATCTCTGAAAGGGAACCTAGGAATCCATATTTTATCAGGTTCCCCTGGTGATTCTGATGTACAGGTTGGTTGAGAAGAACAGACTGTCTTTCAAGACACTTAGCACAATATAAAATGAGAGGGGGGGGTAGATGTCTGATTTAGATGTGAATGAGAAGCAGGGATCAAGATGGAAGACACTTGACCATTTTTATAGGCTAGTGTCAGGGAAAGAGGAATGAGAGGTCATGGTGCCAGGAGAGAAGAAGGAGAAGATCCTGAGGGTGTTAATTGGTTATCACATAGTAAGACCTCAATAAAATTTAGTCCTCCCTCCTTTCATTTCCCTTTAGCAGAAATTTCCAGCACAGTTATGAGTAATTGAATTCTCTCTCTGCTACTGTGTCTTGATTAATTTCTAGTTACGCTGGTTAATAAAAAATGACCATCTTATAGGGGAAGATATGGATGTATGCTATAAATTAATTGGCTCTACTATAGAGTGCTGCAGTTTTAGGCAGTACCTTTTGTAAGAAAAGTTGTAGATCTGCTTTCTTTTGTCAGTATTTTAACCCGGAATAACAGAGAATCCAAGCTGTCTGAGAGGAGAATATAAATTCAACTAAATTATGAAAAAAAAAATCAAATGCACTTTTCTCTTCAAAAAGTCTGTGATAAGATCATTTCAAGGAAGAATTCTTGGAGCAGAATACATGTGTGTGTGCGCATGCACACACACACACACACACACACACACACACACACACACTCTTATTTCAGAAGATCCTTCAGCTAAGTCACCAAGTTAAATAATAGCTCCACACACATTACATCATAATAGTCTCCCCAGCAACTGTGAATGATATTACAAACCTGTCAGTGACTAAATGGGAAAGATAAGCAAGAAGACAGGAGTGGACAATCTCCTAAGCAACAAATGCGCTTTTTCCATGGAAACACCGCCTTGTGGAAAAGAAAAGGAAACACAGATAATAGACATAGGTATACAATAGTTCCTAAATATAGCATTTCACTAAGCTCTCTGTCAATTGTAATAGAAAGGCCATTCAACCTATGAGAATAATCATTGGAAGAAAGGCTTCCCCTCATTTAATGTTTCAAGAGAGGAGAGCAGAGGCATTTTTTCTTGAAATCAGTCATCACATATCATCACAGTTGCTCACACAAAATGGTAAATATGAATAGAGCAAGATATTAATAAGCTTTTAGTTTTGTTCCATTTTAAGAAAACACCACAGAACAGAAGCCAAACTTAATAAGCCAGATCTACTCTGAGTAGGTAATGAATATTGTAAAAATCTCCTTATAAAAAGAATCAAGCTAGAATCCTGAGAAATAGCAAGCACCTTAGTGAACACATAATAAAAAATATATTCTAAGAGTAATTTAAATCACAATTTTGGGGGACATTTGCTAAACATGCCAATGACACAGTGCACATGTACATTACTCAGGATTCAAGGTCCCATTGCTGGTAGCCCACTATCTGCAGACATCACATTATGGCCTGGGCATCCAATATCTGAACTATCTTATTTAACAACGCAATGAGGAACACTACATTATCCCTGTGTTAAGTGAGGAAATGGTGGCCGTGGGATTAAACATTCCCCAGGACACACAGTAGATGTCACGCTCTGATCCAGACCTGTTTCCCGACTCCAAAGCCCTTCATTCTGTTCACTGGGTTCTGTCGCTTCCCAACATAGCCTTCCTCATTTACGAAGCTGTCTACACCATACCTGTAATCCTTTCATGATTGATGTCAACTCATTCTCATAATGCTGTCATCCTATTTATCAATGGCATGCACATTTTTCTCCCTATATTATAATCACTGACTGTTAGAGAAAGGGGAGACTTCAAGAAAACGTGTCCAAGTAGCTTATTTTAGTGCAGAGAAAACCAAAGTCCAAAGAGAGTAAATACTTTCCATAGAACTGAGACTTGCATATTCTTACCTGGCTCTCCATACCAAACCCTCATGACCTAATCCTTGTTATTTATTGTTGGTAAGTTATTTTTTCCTAAGTGGGAATCTGTCCTTCTTCCTTTCCCTCTCTTTGCCCCAACTAACTGAATTTACAGGATTTAAACTTTTATCATATAAAATGACTCCCAAATCTCCTGGAGTCATTTTATATGATAAAAGTTTAAATCCCAGGAAACAGTTTCACAAAGGATTCCCTTCCACTCTGTTAACTGCAATAAAGGAGACCTTCAGAGGCTACCTCTTTCCATTCTTCCCTAGCCCATCATAAAGTTGTGTGCCCTTAGGTTGTATTTATCTTCTCTATAAAATAGAACTTTCGCCTATGAATCAAGCCATTGCCCTTATTTGCTCATGGAAGGCTACTGAAATCACTGCCTGTGTGTTCCTTACTAACCTTTACATAAAGAGGTTGCTCTCATTAATCTGTGACGAACACTGATTAATGTTAACATGAGTTACATGCATATCAAGGAAGACCTTGATGATTTGACAACATTCAATTTTCTCCAAAGGCCTTTAAAAAGTAGACATTTGTAGATTACCCTTCGCTAATAAATGGGGATTTGCAGGCTGATTAGAATTCACAGGGTGAGGAAGTCTTTTTCTATTCCTGCAATGTTGTAGTTTCATTAGTAAAATTTACTCATTTTTTTTTCTTAAGTGTATGTCACTGGGTGAATTAAAAGTGTAGTTTTATCAAATGGCTCTTACTGAGATGAACAGCATTAGTGATAAGGCTCCTTCCATACCAGAATGAGCACCATGCATAGTTTATAAGAAGTGAAACAGCAACTTTAATAGCTGGCAGCACCAATGGAGCGGAGGATATCTGCCTTGACAACCCTGTGACAATCATCCCATTTACTCTACACACTCTTTAACTCTTTGCTGGGTTGGAGAGAAAATCCAAACCTCTTCACAATCATTGCAGTTTCTTGTGAAAACTCACTTTATTTCTGCATCCAAACAAAGTTCTAGAACTACTCCTCATTCAGCCTGGAGCTGGCATGTATGAGAAACTTTAGTGTCTTCTGGATTATAATTAGCTCCAAACAGGACCTAAGCAATGACAACTGACAGTTGTTGGAGTTAATTCAATGCCAACAGGAATCCCCATTCGACTCTGCTCTGGCAAGACAGCCTTGGTGTTGCGGTTCCAGCCAGTGAAATACCCTTTGGTGTCGAGGGAAAGTGCACTCCCTGAGCCAGAAGAGAGCAGACTTATACAGGTAGAAGTCCTCGCTTCTGGGCCCTGACTGGTCTATCTTCATGCAAATGAGGACTCTGAATCCTCAGTTTGATTGATCCAGAAAGCACTGTTCTCATTGGTCAGAATGGTGCTGCTGTGATTGGTCAGTGAAGATGTTAATGCAGATATAGCTCCTTAGTGCTAATTGGACAGGTAAAGTCTAAGTTCTATTGGCTGAAATACAATTTCACGGACTCCTTTATAAAAGTTTGCTCAGCAGAACACAGTGCAGTCAGTGCAGTGCAGAAGGCAGGCAACAGACAATTCTGTGTGGGCTTCTCCCTGAAGCCTGGCTTGTGAGAGAGGTGCCTGTTTAGCAATGGCTGCTAGGCTGCCTTTTCGTGTGTGTGTGTGTGTGTGTGTGTGTGTGTGTGTGTGTATGTGTGTGTGTGTGTGTGTGTGTGAGAGAGAGAGAGAGAGAGAGAGAGAGAGAGAGAGAGAGAATGAGAGAGAGAGAGAGAAAGAGAGAGAGAGAAATTTGAGCTCAATCAGCCACCAGGAACCCTTCTTAGGTATTTTCTTCCTTGGAGTCAACAGCAAGTATCCAAAACAGAAGCTACTGAGTTATTTAACAAATTGATTCATTAAGAAAAGCAAGAGGCTCTTTTTTTGAACAACAACAAAAAAATGGACTTATGCTATGCTAATGTCAAACTCCCTTTTCCTTAATCTAAAAAATTACTCTGCTTAGCCAACAAAATGATATAAATTCTCCTCCTTCTCCTCCTCCTCCTCCTCCTCTTCTTCCTCCTCCTCCTCCTTTTTTTGGTACTTCTCTAATCTAAAAAGTCCCAAAATACTATTTCTCTAAATTTCCGGATTAAATCAAGGAATTAAATCAGGCTACCAAATTAAATCTCAACTTCTGAAGCTATTATCTCACTTCTTCTTTAAAATTAACTCTCAATAATAATAACTTAGGCAAATATAATTCTAGTGCTTTTCTTCAGTTGGGGAGAAAAACAGTCTTGGATAAATCCAAAGTTAGGCTTTGGGGCTGCTCCAGGGGCTATAATAAAAGGAGTTTTCTACAGTAATACTTGGTCATTTTCCAAACCTCAGGCATCTTCCAGCTAATCCTCCATTAAGATGTCATTTGTTTGGTTCACAAATGTAGCTATGGCTACTTGCATTTTTCTGAAAATGAGTTATCTGTAGAAATCACTGTGTCAGGTCACTTGGCAAGTCACTTACAATGCTCATCAATTTCAGTACTTTAATTAAACCCAGAAAGTCCCTCTGCCCAATGTGATTCTCCTTTGAGTGACAATTCATCTCTGCCTTCAACAGAATCCAATGCCTCAGAGTGACAAAGGAGGGGAGTCTCAGGCTTGGGGTTAGCTAAGTATATCATCATTTGTGCTACATTGACTATCCTGCCTAAAACAAGGACTTAGTGGCTGACAATCTATCCACCCTACCTCACCCCACAGAGCATCAAATGACCATTGCCAATAACTTTGGGGAAAATAAAGAGCCAGTGTGGTGTCTAAGTTTATTTAGCTGCTGAATTTGACAGCAACATCTTTGCTCTCTGGGCTACCGGTCTGAGCTTTGTTGGGGCCTCCAACTGACAATATGATTGTAGAGAGCTTCTAGAGGCTGGTTTTGCTGGCTTCTGGTGTCATTCTTGGCGATGACAGCTGCTACCTTGAGGAGGGGGGAGTTGAAACACGGATTAATGTCATCCATAAAAAACGTTTTCAATGCTGTAGAATCTGACAGTCCGTATGTAAGCTGGTCAGCCCATAGTTCTCCACAGTATCATGCCTTTAAGCACTGTCAGAAGACTAAACCAATAAGGTTAGGTAAACACAGAAACAAAGGTGCTACATAGTATAAAATAAGTCATAAAAACAAGCTCCTTATGTGACCATAATACTCTAATATATTTAAGCAAGTGTGACATGGGCAGCATAGCATGAGTCATTTCATCCTATTACCCATGCATTCACCAAATTTCCTGTGTTCTCAGTAATTGGCCTCATATCCACTGTTACAGGTTGAATTGTGTCCTTCCAAAAATATATTGGAGTTCTAAACCCTGATACCTCAGAACATTACCTTATTTGGAGATAGGATTTTTAGAGAGGTTATCAAATTAAAATAAGGTCATAACAGTGGGCTCCCAATCCAAAAAGACTGGTGTCCTTCAAAGGGTGGGGATGTGGATATATAAAACACGATCTGAAGAGACAAAGGGAGAAGATGGCAACCTACGAGCCAAGAGAGGCTTTGGACAGATCCTTCCCTAACAACCTTCCTGCTGACTCCTTAATTTTAGACTTCTAGCCCCAGAACTATCAGACGATAAATTTCTCTTTAAGTCATCTACTTTGTTGTACTTTTTATAGCAGCCCTAGTAAATTAAAACACTCACTGGTCCCACTAATTCTATCTCCTTAATACTTTTAGAATCTATTCACTTTTCTCTACTCCATTGTTACAATTTGTTTCAGACTACTGGCATCCTTCACATGGATCATTACCAGGGGCCTCCAGCTAGTCAGCTGGTCTCAAATCTTGCCATTTTCCAATTCTTACTGTTGCTAAAGTAATCTTTCTACAATGCAAATCTGTTTCCAAAGCCTTTAATGCATACCTCCTGGCATCAGTGTAGGGAAAATATGCTTAGACTATACATCCCAGCCTCTTTGGGATCTGACCCAGCCCACTTCTCTCAGACTTTTATCTTTTTAGTTTCCCCTCCCTCAAATCCATGTTTCCAGTCTTGCCTGGTTTTCTAAACCCACCAGGTTCAACTATCTCCATGAATTTGTGTTTATGTTACTCTCTATGCTGGGAACATCCTTCCTCTTGCTCTTCATTGGGCAAAATACTGCCCAATCACAGCCAGATGCCATCACTTCCAGGAGCTTCTCTGGGAAGCTTTCTCTGACCCCAGCTAGACTTAGTTCTTTTCCTGAATTGCTCACAAAATAACAATGCATGGCTCTGTGAAAAGACTCAGAGTAGTCCCCGTTACCTGAAGTTTTGCATTCTGCAGTTTCGGTTTACTCCCAGTCAATCGAGGTCCAAAAATATTAAATAGAAAATTCCAGAATCAAACAATTCACAAGTTTTGAATTGCTTGCCTTTATGAATACTGTGATGAAATCTCATGTCATTCTGCTCCAACCCACCTGGGATGTGAACCATACCTTCATCCAGCTTCTCCATGATGCACACACTCCCTGCCTGTTAGTCATTTAGTAGTCATCTGGGTTAGCAGACCGATCGTCACAGTATCACAGTGCTTGTGTTCAAGTAATCTTTATTTTACTTCCTAATGTCTCATTCACCTCACTTCATCTTATCACATAGGCACTGAATCATATCACGTCATCACAAGAGGGTGAGTACAGTACAATAAGATATTTTGAGAGAGAATACATTCATATATTCTTTATTGCATTATATTGTTATAATTCTTCTATTTTACCATTAGCCATTTTGTTAATCTCTTACTGTGCTTAATTTATAAATTAAACTTTATCATAGGTATGTATATACAGGAAAAAACATAAGAGCATATATAGGGTTCAGTACTATCAGCAGTTTCAGGCATCCGCTGGGGGTCTTGGAACAGGGGTCTCAGGACGTATCCCCCTTTGAGAAGGGGGACTACTGTACTATGTAGCACTTTAATAGCTTCTTGCCTGTGAGCAACTTGGGAATAGGAGCCATATCTTATTTGCCCTTCTATCCTTGTTTGCTTTCGTATCTATCATAGTGCTGGACAAATAGTAAGAGCTTCATACATATCTGTTGCATGGGGTAAAAAGTTTTAATATTTAAAACCAGGTGATACTAATGGCACAACACTCTAAATGTAATAGTTTAAAAACAATCACAGTATCCCTTTTTTTCATAATTTAGAATCCTTTATAAAATAAATAAGTAATAAATTATCTTGCCCTCATATAACATTGATATGACATTCCTATTCTCTTTTAGGTACACATAACAAAAAACATGAGTTCATATATCCTCTGTTAATCCATCTGATTTAAGACTAAGTAAGACAAATCTGTTTTAAGTCAAGTCAATGTAATTCTGACAAGCACATATGTACTTGAGTACTGCTGTATGTTGCATATTAAGTAGGGCATTGGAGGGCATAAGGGTAAGGAAAGCAGGTAGTATGAGGAAGACCAAAAATATCAAAATGAATTAGAAGGTCCCTATCTTTAGTGAGCTCACAGATCATTGGGGAAAGCATACCTCCTTCTCTGTAATATTTAATTAGCTACCTAGAACTATGGAGGATCAACATGACAGAAAAGTTTTGCATTCAAGTTTCTTTTTAAGTTTTTAAGATGACGTCAGGGGTGAACATCAAGGCTTTTAAGAGCAAGGAGTGAAAGACATTCAACAACATCCCTGGGGTCAGCCTCATTGTGGGAGGTGCCTTGAATCCAACTTGCTGGGAGGCCACTCTAGGGGAGCTCTCAGTCAGTGACTGATACAGCTCATGAAACCACCCAGGAACATGGCCATATTTCTTTAAGAGGAAGCTTATTCACACAGCAGGGGCAGACATGAGGTTTCTTTTGCAGCCAAGTCTCTTACAGGGAGTCTCAGGAAAGAAGAACATTTCAGGCAGAAGATTTAAACTCCTTTTTATTAACCTCTGTGTCTTCATTCTGAAACTAGTAGGACTAAAATGAGAACTCTACATGACTCTGTTCTTGAGAAGCTCTCCTTCCTCTCCTTTTAGCTGATTTTCTACTACTTCCTAAAATCTGATGAAAACAGGTCATGCACGACTTCTGATGTATAACGCTTCTGCTTGAAGGTTAATATAAATACCCACAACATGCAAGTTTTTTTATCACAAGAGAAAAAACCTCGAATGCTCCACAGGAGTCAAGGCTGAGAAAGCAGCAAGGGTGGATTCGCAATCAAATGTCACTCAGCAATGATCTCACCCTCTGACTTTCTACCTATCTGTGTAAAAATCTGGTATTGTATGTACACTACTGACTCCAAAGGCTTACTCAGGAAGGCATTATTTGGACTGCTATCTATGATTAATAAATAATATTTAGTATAAAGAAATACTACATTAATAAGAGAGACCAATCTCAAGAACTCTTTCATAATTATGTTCTACCAAATTTTTTAAGGCCTGGGAGAGAAAATTAGCTAGGGTCTATGTGAGGACACAATTCTCACCTCCAATAGAGCATCTACTCAACAAGCCCTTAAATCAGTGGATCTAAAACTTCAATACATTAGAATATTCTGAGTTGTTAAAATGTAGATTCCTGGGCCATAAACCAGAACTACTGTGCCAAAATCTGATTTTTAAACAAGCATCCCAGAGGCTTTGATAGAGGAGTTCTGCTGATCAAGCCATAAAAAACAACACCGAATATTCCTTTTAGGTGGGTTTTTACTATAGGCTCATACAACTTTAATGACATTCTTATTATAGGCAGTCAAGCAACCCAGGATTGTTTGGGCAATAAAATTATTCTGTACGATGCTACAATGGTAGATACATATCATTACACATTTGTCAAAATCCATAGAATATACAGCATGGAGCTTAAACTGTAATGTAAACTATGGACTTTGGTTGATAATGATGTGTCAATGTAGGTTCATAAATTGTAACAAATGCACCACTCTGGTGTTGGATGTAGATAGTGGGGATAGTTTTGAGTATTTAGAGACAGGGGTATATGGGAATTCTCTGTACTTTCTGCTCAATTTTGCTATGAACCTAAAACCACCCAAAAAATAAAATTTATGAATTAAAAAAATCACAAACATTCAAAGATAGCACTGATTATAAGGGTAAGCTTTTACAATAATAGAACAAGTAGAAGGATAATCTCGTTCATTAATGATCATGAGCTACGTGCGCTGTGAAAACAAATGATGTCGCGGTGGCATCTGGAAGAGTAAGCCACATCATAAGGTGAATCTTTGCCAAGTGTCTTTGTGGGACATTTGATTTTCTCCATCACCCCAAAAGAATTGATCTGGTTATGTGAGCTTCGACATCTCAAGGAAGAGGATTAGGGAATGAAATATAAGCCTTAAGGCTAAGCAAGAAGTGCTCGTGATTTAACCCATTGGGAAACAGTTATTTTTCAAAGATCTTAAAACTAATTTTTATTTTCCTCCTGACTTCTTGGACAAGACAAATAATTCTTTTGTTCCCTCCATTTCTGTTTGTTTGGATACTCTTGATTCCCTCATGAATCTAGAGCATACCTGGTTGACTGGGAAGGAGACGTTCTCATAGAGATAAAAAGCAGAATTAAATTTTGAAATCAAATAAGGAGGTAGTTTTGGAGATCAAGCCTTGATTTACGAAGGTAATTGCTATGAACTGCGTGTTCGTATTCCACCAAATTCATATGTTGAAATCCCAATGGCCAATATGACATTTGGAGATGGGGCCTTTGGGAGGCAATTAGGTCATGAGGATGGAGCCCTCATGATGGGATTAGTGTCCTTATAAAAAGTGACACAATGAAGCCTGCTTCCTCTCTCTTTGCTTTCCACCTTGAGAGGATAAAATCAGAAGATGGCTGCCTAAAAACCAAGAAGAGAGCTCTTACCAGGCACTGGTTCGGTCAGCCCTTTCATCTTAGACTTCTCAGCCTCTAGAAATGCGTGAAAAAAATGTTTGCTGTTTCAGCCATCCAGTTTATGGTATTCTGCTATAGCAGCCCAAAATGACTAAGGCAGTGATAAAGGAAATAACCAAGAAAAAAAAAAATCAATCTTCAATTAAAAATGAAAATTGCAAAATGGACTTTAATAAATATTGAGAAAATAAAGATATATGAAAGTGTACTAAATAAAAGAACATCAACTAAAATTTTCCCTAATTAGCTCAGGAGATGGTATGGTTGAAATTTGATTTAAAAAAAAAAAAAAACCTAAGATTTTTGCTACAGGAAACTACTGTAGAAAAAGGTGAAAACTTTTAAAACATAGGGCTTACTTAAGTCAGTATAAAATCTATACTATTGATATTTCAATGTCAACGCATATACCCCAAAGAACAACTAGACAAAAGATCAACAAAGAAATAGAAGACCTGAACACTATAAACCAACTAGACCAAAGAGAAATCTATATTTCACTCAGAAAGAGACTGCATACTCTTCTCAAGAACACACAAAACAGTCTTCAGGACAGGCCATAAAACAAGACTCAATAAATTTTAAAAGATTAGAATCATGCAAAATATGTTCTCTGACCACAATGGAATGAAATTAGAAAACCAAACTAGGAGATTTTGGGACTCTTGTATATGTGGAAATTAAATACCACACTCCTAAATAACAAATGGGTCAATGTAGAAATCACAAGGGAGATTAAAAGTACTTTGAGATCAATGAAAACAAAAGCACAACTTACCAAGACTTAGAGCCGTACATGACTATATTAAAAAAAGAAAATTTTCAAATCAGTAACCTAAACTTCCACTTTACACAGATGGAAAAAGAAGAGCAAACTAAACCTAAAGCAAGTAGAGGAAAGAAAATAATAAAGATAACAGTGGAAACAAATGAAGTAGAAAAAAATAGAGAAAAATCAACAAAACCAAAAGTAGTTTTTTCTGAAAATTTCAACAAAATGTGCAAACCTTCTCTAGAGTGACCAAGGAAGAGAGAAGACTCAAATTGCTAAAATCAGGAATTAAAGAGAGATTACTATTGACCCCATATAAACAAAGAAGGATTACAAGTGAAAATTTTAAATTACTATATCCTGACAAATTAAATAATTTAGCAGAAACAAAAATTTCTGTGAAGAAAACCACTAAAATTAACAAAAGAAGAAACACAAAGCGAATAAACCATAACAGATAAAGCGACTGAATTTATAGTAATTTTTAAAAAAACCTTCTCACAAATAAAAGCCAATGCTCAGATGGCTTCATTGGAGATTTCTACCACACATTTAAAAATGAATTAATATCATTTCTTCACAACTCTTGTAAAAAATATGGGAGAAGGGAACACTTCCCCATGCATTCTATGAAGGTAGTATTACCTTGACATCAAAATCATCATAAGATGATGCGCGCGTGTGCATAAAAATCCTCAATAAAATACTATTAACCTGAATTCAGCAAAGTATAAAAGGAATTATACAGGCCCATCTGAGATTTATCCCTGAAACATAGAGTTGGTTTAATATCTGATAACCAATTAATATAATACCATATTTCAATAGACTAAAGAACAAAAACTACATGATCATTCTAACAGACTCAGAAAAAAATGTTTGGCAAAATCCAACACCACTTTTGTGATTAAAACACTAAACAAATTAGGAATACAACTCATGAGATCTTAACAAATAAACACTGAAAAAAAGTAATTAAAAGAAGAGTTAGAACCACTGTTTTCTTCCCATCACTTTCCAAAGCTGGTTTAGAAGTTAATTGGATTATTTTAAAACTTGGTTCATTTTTTTTTTACTCTTAATTATTACTGAACTTAATATTTTCACTTTCAATAAAGTTGTTTTAAAATGAACTCTCTGATTTTGAAGGTCCTAAATAGAATAGCTAGAATGATTTCTGAATTCCACAAATGAGAAGTGAAGAGGTTAAAGGTAAAATTGTAAATGACTTAGTCTGGTGAGTTCCAAAGTCTTCCTGACCAAACAAGGCTAAGAGACACTATCCTAAAAAAAAATAATGACATGAATGTAATAGAAAGAGCGCACATATAGATCCTATTTTATGTTTCAATATGACCTACAAAAACTGCCGTGTTAGAATTGAAGGTGATCCTTGAGTTTGATAGAGCTATCGTTTTCTTTTAAGGAACTGAAATGACTTCAACTTTAGAAGACACTTTTAGTATGGTAATAAGGTTTACCCTAAGAGCCCATCCTCCTTTGTAAGCTTTATTGCTTAGTCTCTCTCTCCCAAGAGTGGCATAGGATACATTCATGCTTAATGAAAACATCACTATTTTTCACACATTTTCCCACCTTTGTGCCTTTGCTCATACTATTCTTTCTGTCTATTGTCCCTTCCCAGGATTTTATCCTCACCTATCAAAGCTGCATCCATCATGTAAGATCTATCTTCAATACCATTATCTTTCAGGTTAAAGACAAAGAGAGAACCAGCAAGAGAAAAGACTATCAGCTTATTTCTCAACAGAAACTTTACAGGCCAGAAGGGATTGGCACAAAATATTCAAAGTGATGAAAAGCAAGGACCTACAACTAAGATTACTCTACCCGGCAAAGCTATCATTTAGAGTTGAAGGACAGATAAAGTGCTTCCCAGACAAGAAAAAGCTAAAGGAGTTCATCAACAACAAGCCAGTATTACAAGAAATGTTAGAGGGACTTCTTTAAGAAGAAGAAAAAAGAAAAAAAGATAAAAAAAGATTAGTAAAATGGCAGTAACTACATATCTAGCAATAATTACTTTAAATGTAAATGGATTAAATGCTCCAATCGAAAGACCAGGTGGCTGAATGGATAAGAAAATAAGACCCTTACACATACTGCCTATCAGAGACTCACTTCAGATCGAAAGACACACACTAGAAAGTAAAAGGATGAAAAAAGATGTTTCACGAAAATGAAAACAAACAGAAAAAAAGCTGGGGTAGCAATACTTATACCAGACAAAACAGACTTTAAAACAAAGGCTATCACAAAAGACAAAAAAGAACTTAGTTATCCCACTTCTGGGTATTTATCTGAAGATATCTAAAACACTATTTTGAAGGGACAAGTGAATCCATATGTTCATTGCAGCATTATTTACAGTAGCTGAGATATGGAGGCATCCTGGGTGTCCATAAATGAATGAATGGATAAAGAAGAGGTGATACACACACACACACACACACACACACACACACACACACACTGGAATATTACTCAGCTATAAAAAAGAACAAGATCTTGCTATTGGCAACAATGTGGATGGACCTAGAGGGTGTACTGAGTGGAGTAAATCAGAGAAAGACAAATGGCATATGTGAAATCTAGAGAACAGGATAAATAAACAAACACAGAAACAAGCTCATAGATACAGAACATTTTGACTCTTGTCAGATTGTGGGGTGAGGGGATGGGTGAAGGGAGGAGGGGATTAGGAGGTACCAATTAGTAGTTACATAACAGTCATGGGGATATAGAGTACAACATGGAGATACAGAGTACATCATGGGGAATGTAGTCAGTAGTATTGTAATAGCTATGTATGGTATCAAATGGGTACTGCTTTTATCGGGTGATCATTTCCAAAGTTATAGAAATGTCCAATCACTGTTGTACACCTGAAACTTATATAATATTGCGTGTCACCTGTAATTGAAAAAAATAGAAATATAAAAGAAACAAAAATAAAAAAAATAGTCATGAGATTTAAAGTATAGCATAAGGAATATAATCAATAATATTGTAATAACTATATATGGTGTCAGATGGTAATAGATTTACTGGTGTGATCATTTCAAAAATTATATAAATGTCTAATCACTGTTGTCCACCTGAAACTAATATAATACTGTATGTCAACTGTAACTGAAAATTAAAAATTTATTTAAAAAAAAACAGAAAGAAGACAGTCACTCAATAAACTTCTTGTTAGGGTGTTTACAAATTTTTTTCTAGAATTAAGAAAAAACCCATTTTGAAAATGAGAAGCAAAAAAGGGACCAGCAGAATAAGGCATATGAGATTCAAAATCAAAGAAAGAAACTAAACGTGGTTCAATCTGTCCGTGAGCAAGATAAATATGGACTTGATCCTGTGAAGCTTTTAGGCAAGACAAGCATTAAAGAAATATCTTTATGTAACTTTAATTACAATAAATGCTACAAATAAATTTAGGGTGCTTTGAGATCACAAAGAGGGGAACCCAACCTCATCTGAGATGCTAAAGAAAGCCTCTCTGAGAATAAGACACAAATGGAGACTTCATAGGAAAAAACGGAGACTTCATAGGGAAAAAAAGAGGATGATCTAAAGCCTGTATCTTAAAGGGAAAAAATGAAAAAGACACTAAAAATCTAAAAAGTATAAGTTTGGCCTAAATACTGGTCTGAAATAGAGGTTATTGAATTTTAGAATATTCTTAAATGAGTGTAGCTTAATACTTTCCAAATATATAACATAAATATCATCAAAATGCTTTCAGAGATAATTCAAACTTGTTTTAAAGACTAGATCGAGGTCATTAGAATTACTCTACAGAGTCCCATTGGTATCTGAAAAATTACAAAGAGAATGACTTTAAGCATCTGTGTCTAAAAAAAAAGCCAGACGTGAAAATGCCTAATACTTCCTAAAATACTTCCTTCTAATATGGATTTCACAACTAATTTAGTGTAACAATATAATTTAGTTAGCGATCCTTTATACCAGTGCAATAGTAAATGTCAGGTCTATGAAAGGTAAATTGTTTCAAATATTCACTATCGACTTACTAAAGTTTATATTAAATAAAAATTCAAAAGGAATCTACTTAAAATGTTTTGTGTACTATTATGTGAAAAAATGAGAAGTCTTAATAGAAATTTATTTCTAAAATTATTGACAAAGTTTCAGACTTAATAAGTAATTCTTTGTTTCACCTACTAACAAGAAAGACAGCTTTAGTCTGCTGATTTTAAGTAGCTTAGTGTCAATTATTCAATGCCTGAATCCACAGATTGATAATAACTGATATAGCTTCCTGGCCCTTTTGTAGCATGCAATTGAAATGGTGTCAATAGGAAATGATGTACTTAAATCATAGATACATATGCACTATATCCTTCAAGTCTGAACAATCTTTGATGTTTAAGCCCTGAAAATCATTGGATTTCACTTGTGTATCTGATCTCTAGTTTTTATGAAAATCCCCAAACAAGCTTTGATACAACAGTATATTGTTTGGCCAGCCACTTAAGTCAGTTTAGACAGTACCTGAGCTATGATGAGCTTTTGGTGCATGTGTTTTTTATGAACTCATCAGATAAATCCAAATTCAGAATGCATCAGAGATTTGTGTAGTACACATTCAAAATAAAGGCTAGCATGCAAAATCATGTATATCATACCAAACAGATACACTCTGACACACACAAAGCAAATATAGCTACATGCAAATCCCAAACAGGTTTTACCTACATTTACACTAATTATTAACCAGAAACTTTCCCACCCTCATTTTGTGCCTCTGTAAGTGCTTTGCTATTACCAGGGCATTGCTTAAAAGTTCATTTCTACTATGAAAGTGGCAGAGAGACATCATGGAGCAAGAGGTGAACACAGAGCATTAGAGTTCTGAGAACAAAACGATCTATGTATGGTTAATTATTCAGCAATAAGGAATATCAGTGGGAAAGGACCTCTTTGCTCAGTAAGTGCTCAGAGATATATGTACGAAAACTGCATGCAAAACAAAACAGCTGTATTCAGAAACAGCAGTATTCAAAAACTACAGCCATGAGAAAATGAAAAATTAGGAAGTATCTCTGGGAAAGGTTTCCATTTATCTTCATGCTCTCCCTTCCTTGCTTTGGGCCATGAAGCTGTAGCCTCAGGAAACAGCAACAGTTTGCTTCCCATTTTCCAGCAGATTCCTGCAAAGGGGAGGTTCTCAGTGTTCCCCGACTGGCTTACTTTCTAAGGTAACTCCCACCCTCTGGGTGGAGAAGCCATTCCCTAGCCATTGTTTGTTGCACTAGAACCCTGCCTTGCTGGATATGAGTTTTTATTATTGCTGAACTCAAGACTGTATTTTCATGGAGAATGTTATCTTACTATCAAGTTCGTTTTAATTCTCTGATTCGTATAAGGCATGATTACCAAGAAATACTACCATGCAATCAGCTAGTGCATTCTAAAGGCTATGTCCTATTTCATTATGCTGTTGGGAGAGAGGAGATAGGCTGGAGAAGTTTTGAGGTATGATGCGAGAAGAAACAGGCAGAAAATATGTAACCTGCAAATTCACATATTTCACACCCAAGCAGGATTTTTCCATTTAGTTTTCTATTAAAAGCTGAGTAATTGCAATATGAAAGCGTGAACACAAGATTGAAAAGTAACAACTAACGACATGTCATTCCATAAGGAGTTGAAAATGAAAAGTAAATTAACTGAGCATTGGCAAGTATCAATATCCTGGTAATAGAAAACCCATCAGAATTCATGTGCAATAGTGCCTCAAACAACTCACTGGAAATGGAAATAAAATGCATTAACTTAACGTTTGAAGATTTTAAGGTCAGGGAATTGGTATTTGTTCACAGCAAAAAGGCAATGATGACTCAGCTCTTTCAGATATATGTGAAATTTGTTACACTTATCATCCATGTGTCATTATCTTATGGTTCCTGCAGGGATCCCAGCTTTTAATTTTCTGAACACACTTAAAACCTCAACCGCGATGTAAGATGTCATGGTATTTCATTTTAAGGCAAAAAAAAAAAAAAAAAGTTCAAAAACGGAAGGCACTTTGTTCACTTGACCAGCTATCTAAGGAAATTTAGGTAGATGTAAGAGATGTTGGTTCAAAGCCTTATCAGGATAAAGGAAATTGGATAAGACTATGGAAAGAGGAAACCAGTAATATTAAGGGTGACCAATACTTGTGTTTACTTATTAATATATAGAGAACTTGACTCAAAAATGTATCGAGAAGGAAAGTAAATTTTTTCCTTTTGCATTTTAAAGGTAAAAGAGAAATCAGTCCCCCCCCCCCCCAGTGGAAAAGAAAAACTTTATTAGAAGAGAAAGTACACTTCCAGATGTGGAAGCAGGCTTCAGCAAGAAGAGAGTGGCTCAAAAGCCGGTAATAATTTTTTGACTAAAAATGTGTAGAGAAAATATTATGATAATATCTGGTATATGAAATATGGGGACAATTTTAATCACATGGTATTCAAGAGGATGCTCCACATCTGAATTATTTATCTTACAATTAAATACATGTTTAAAATATAGTTCTGCTTGGTTACTTTGTTTTAATACTGAAGAGCAAAACAATAATTATCCCTTCATTTACGCAAGAAATTCCTAAACATTTGCTTAAAAGCTGGTTTGAAAAAAGTGTGTGGGGGGAAACAGATAAAATTCCCTAAGGAGACAAAGTATTGTTATTTACCAAACGTTATATTAAAATTTCTTCTAGAAGTAAATTTTAAAAAATCAATGTAATTGTTGCCACATTTCTTTGATCGAATGGATGACAGATTAAGTCAGATAGTTGCATGACTTGGGGCAAGTCATTTTTCGTCTCTTAGACTCCCGCTTATCAGTGATGCATGAAGAGGTGAGAGAGCACAAGACATGGGCTAAATTCCAGTGAGAGCCTTCACTTATCACCAACAAAATTTCTAAGCATCACAGAAATTAACATCTACCAAAAATAGTAACTGGGCTCTCATCTGAGACCTTTCGACGAAGAAATACAAACATTATGATAGACTACTACTCAGGTGAACACTAAGGACCTCAGTGGGATGTGATGGTTAGGTTACATCTCTTCACTGCTAATGGTGAGGTGGCTTGGAACAGAGAGGATGAAGAACAGGAAGTTGCTAAAGTTGTTCTGTAATCTAGCAATGTGTTAAGGTCACTGTAACACCCTTTATTTCCTCTACTTCACTGTGTTAGTTGGGAAGGGGCACCCACAGTGAACCAAATGATCAGAAATTAAAGTGAAATGGGGAACTTTCTACCCCATCTGCTCCAACGCCTACACGAAGTGATTAAGAACCAGGTTCAGGATTCAGACAGATCCAGGTTTGAGTCATGAGCAAATCACTTGCCCATCTTGAGTTTCAGTTTCTTCAACTCTCAAATGTGATTTAATAATAGCAACCTCAGAAAACTGGTGAGAATTAAATTAAACCATGCATATAAAGCAGTTAGGATGACTGGCATGGAGAAATCACTCAACAAATAAAATCTCTTTTATTATTGCTATTATCATCTTCAGTGAATGGAGCTGTTGGAGCTGGAAAGAAGTGGGAGAGCAGAAGCAGCCCAAACAGCATTTCTCCCACATGTTGGAGTCCCATTCAATGCCCTGGTACTGAGCTTATGGAGTGCTGGGTCTCTGACCTAGAGAAGTTTCCATTTTCGGGCAAGAATATGGGGGTTGCATTCTGGTCCTGGCAGGAGGAGGGATGACAGCAAACCGGATGAGGTCGGAAGGGACGATGTGGTTTCATCCCACATGAGAACAGAATCTTCTGCTTAGCAATTTTTTAAAAAATAAAACCTTATTAGGAAACTCGTGGGATAGAATTATGAGGTATGAACACTGCAGTAACAGAAATCGCATAACTCATTTGAGGAAACACTGTGATGCTTTCTTGACTTTATATAAATAAGTGGAAAACAGGAGGCAGCTGAGCACTGGGAATCAGTCATCAGTTGCTGATGGCCTAATGAGAGAAAAGCAGAAGCTTTATCATATGACTAAGTCATTCAGCTTGTAAACGAGGAGAGAACATGAGCTTTTGGTTAAAGGATGACATTCTGTGTTCACTGAATTTACTGTCTGCCCCACTCTAGCATGCTTCCCTGGCTGGTCACCCATTCTGAAAACTGATGCTTACAGGCGATCTGGCAAAGGGGTCCTGGCAAGGGGGATTACGAATTAATCACTGAACCATGGGCCCAGGTCTGTGGACACTCTTGGCAGCAGTCCAGGCTCTACCACTTCATGTGGTTGACTTGGGTAAGAATTACTCTCCCTGAGTTTCAGTTTTCTTTGTTAAAGGGGAAATAATAGTAGCTATTTTATTGTATCATTTTGGATTTTAATTGTATGAGGTTTAATTTTTGTGATGTGTATAGAATACACAAAGTAATCTATAAATCATTTCAATTATTATGTAATTTGTACCATTCAAAGGGGATTTCCCTGAATTTCCAAACCATATCAGTCCCCTCTCCCCTTCTTTCTGATGACACCCTCTTCTTTTCCTCAATATAGACTAATGTGTGTTTATTGAAGCACGTTTTCCCCAAGTCATGACCTGCTGAGGGCAGAGATCATAGCTGCTTTGTTCATCGCTGCTCTGCAGGACTGTGCCCATGGCTGGGTAAGGGTCAGCACCTAGGAAAAACTGGTGGATGAGAGCCCATTCCCCCAGTCAGGCAGAGCCCACTCTGGAAGTCAGAGAAGCATGGTCATAGGTGATCCAGGATGGCTTCCTTTCACACTCATGCTGCCGATTTATACCCTTGGCAAGAGGAGGTAGGACTATTTTTATCACTTAGACAAGAGTCAATAAGTATTTGTCAAGCTTCACGTGTCTGTCAGACTAGGTGGCATGTGGGAATTCAAAAGAAAACAAGATTCAGGCTTCTGCCTCATAGGAAGTCCGTGACTTAGATTCTGAGTGTGGCGGGCAGTTGGAGCAAAGCCTTCAGAAGGATGCAGCCCTGTTGGAGCTTTATGCACCGAGCACCTACCATGGGCTAGGCAGGCACCGTTTGGCACCTGACATACTTATCTCATTTCCATCTTTATAAACATCTCGTAGGAGGCACTACATACACGGATGAGGAAAACCACATTCAAAATGTTTAAATAGCTTGCTCGCAGGCACTCAGCTAGTATACACGCAACTCAAATCTGAACCCACGCCTGCCTGACCCCGAGTCCTCTGCTCCAACCATTACTGCATGTCACCTCTTCCTTGACTTGTCTGAAAAGTGTGGGTGCCATGCCAGTGAGGGCCGCAGGGGAGTGGAGACTAGCCCTCCCGGGTCCTGGGTGCTGCTAGAAGCAGAGAAAGATGACGTAGGATGCATATGTACATTGGGGTCGATTACTGAAGAGCAGTGAATGCCAAAACCCTACATAAGTATCAGTAGTGGAAGAAATTCCCTACTCGGAACAGTGATGTGTTGTGAGGTACAGCACGGTTGAGGCTGAGAGAAAAACTGGGGGTGCTGGAGACCACCCAGGAGGGATTATAAATTAATCCCCTGCAAAAAGGACAGTTCTTATGCCACTTATTTCTTTACGATTCCCAGCCTAGTACTATAGAGATGTTAAAGTATAATTAAATATAATTAGGTTTATAACATTACTTTCTCTCCTCAAGCACGAATTCATAGTAATAAAAAAAAAAAGAGAGAGAATAATCCTTACCAAGCCAATTAGTCCATATATATTAACATTTTCATTTTTACAAAGTATTTTTGAAACGTTTTACTATTTGTTCAGCAGTGTTACTGCAGGAGACAAGCTCTCTGGGAGGTGTCTCTTTGGGTGGGAATATTGAAAAGTCATCAGCATAGCTGATAAGCACACTCATAGAACAAAACCTAGCCCTTGAACAGATACAACTACTGAGGAGATCTCAAGGAAATATGCATATGACATCCATTTCATTATAAATGAAACTGTGTTGGCATCCTCCACATAGGGAAATTCTGATGCATATCACAGCATTTTAAATACAAGTGGCTGGGAGAGTATTTTAAACTGAGCATTAAGGGCAAGATAAAATATGTATCTCAGTTTGTTTCCAGGATGCAGAATATAAGAATCGAGGCCATGTAAGAACAGAGATCTTGGAATGGCTTAAAGTTAGGGAGAAACATGTATTTTAAAAGTATAAACTGTGTTTCTTTTTCATAAGATATTTTCAATGCTAGTTATTTAAATGCAATCTGGTGAACTGCTCAGAGCTGTTCAATTTCACAAACCCATAGTAGACACATACTGCCTACAAGGCTTGGTGTTAGGTGGTGTGACAATCCAAAGATAAGGCAAGACACAGAGGCCTGGAGAAATCAATGAGACAGAATCAGAGTCTAGGGAGGGCTCTGAGTGGAAAATAAAATGCATTCATACCAAGTATCTGATTTAAATTGCATCTACACCTTTATGAGAAGTGTGGAACTTCTGAAATTCCAACTCTTTGTTGAAAACGAGGCAGTTTTACTTCATGCGGCTCTAATAAAAAGCAAAACCCTTTTACCGACACGACCAAACAATTAGTCTTGAGAATTGCAGATGGACAAACACAGTTCATTATTCTCCTGTCATTTAGACTTTGGCGAATTCTGAGCCCTTGGCCTAACTCATTCATCTACAATATAGTCGTTCAGAGGGAGACAAAAGTTACAACGCAATAGCGAAGTCCTGAAAATGCTTTACCCAGGACTGCACGTGTCAGGCATAACTACCCTGGGAGTAGATGGGCAGCAGCAGAGAGCTGGAGAGAGCCTGCGATTCTCTTTAATGACTTGGAAGCCCAGCGAAGTTTACCAAACTTTGAGAATTATTTAGAAAAACAAGCTATTGCAACATGACTTTCGTACATTTATTCTAACTATCAAACTCTAGGTTAAATTATTTATTAACCTATCTCACAGAATACACAGGAAAAGTAATGAAGTCTTTGCAATATGAACTTTCCTTATAGTACTGTGCTGTTATCTTTGTTGAAAAGCATGTAGAAGCTGCCAGGATAATTTTTTTTTTTTTTTTTGGCCGATATCTGGCGGAGCCAACAAACGAAATGAAATGAAAATTCACCAACCCTGAGTCCATTAAATCTTTTGTTCAAGGGCTCAGAAAGTTTGCTTGATGTTATTATTATTCTTAATAAACCCAACAATAAATGTCTACCATCTTTCTATCAAAGAAGAAGCCACTTTGGGGCTGGAGTGCATTACAGTAGCTGTTTTACAACAAAGAAATCAAGCAGATGGGGGTGGAGCAGGATAGCAAGCTCTTTCCAGTAGTACTGAGTGGCAGCTCATCTGCACCTCTTGGATTTGCCACATGCTCCATCCACACTTGTACCCCCAAACATTCCTTCAAGAACATGACTGAGGCCTGAGGGAGATACAGTGGTGAACAGCATGGACTCAGAAGTCAAGCTGCTTGGGTTCAAATCCTTATATCACCTCGCATTATCTGTCACTTTGAACAAGCCAATTGGCAATTGTGCATGTCTCCCCCTCTGCAAAATTGGGATAAAAAGGAATGTTAATATTAAATAAGGTAATACACATAAACATGTAGGTTTGTGCCTTACACACAATATGAACTCAATAAATGCCAGCTATTCTTACTGAGAGAGCAGCAGAATCAAATGTGTTCTAAATATTTGGCTGGAATCACCCCAGATTCATCTTCCAAAGCCCTAGATTCATGTAGGGGCATATGCCAGCAGAATTTAAGGAAGAGCTATTTTGGTATGAGAAACTGGTACGGAGTAATTTCTTTTATGTGAACTTTCAGAGGCAATCAAGTCTTGGCATTAATGATGTGAATCCCAAATTTAAGTTGTTTTGCAGAAGGATAAACAGAAATGTAGCCCTCTCAGATACAGAAGTGTATTCTCTATGTAATAGATTCCATGCAGTTATGCCTCCCCACCCCACCACCTCTCTCTCCCCCCCTCCCCCTCTCTCAATCTCTTTCTCTCTTTCTCTCCCCCCCCCCCCAATCTCTCTCTCTCTCACACACTTCTCGGGTTCTATGTTTTGTTTGTTTGTTTGTTTGTTTGTTTTTAAAGTGCCTGTCTTTACGATCTTTTCTGTTCCTGCCCCAATCTGCACCTTCTCCTCACAGCAGCCAGGCGACCTTTTAAAAAAAAACCAGTTGGTTCACATCACTCCCCACCTAAAACCTTCTCTGGTTTCTTGGAGCACTTAGAGTAAAATCTAAACTCCTACGTCCTTCCTTCTTCTCTGATGATATCCCCAACCCTCCCTTGACTCCGGCCTCAGCAGCTTTTTCTCTGGTCCTTACCATTGCCAAGTTTGTACCAGCCTGGAGGCCTTTGCATTTCTGCTCCCCTTATTCTGTTTCTTTGTCTTTCCCATGGCCAGATCCTTCTCATCATTAAAGTTTCAGCTAAAAATCTCATCTTTATTGTGGCTTTTCCCAGACACCTCCCCTAAAGTGGTCCCCGAAACTCTCACCCAATCAGTCTCTATCATTCTTTTCCCTATTCTTCTATCTTATTTGTTTCCAGGAATATTACCCTTTGATATACTCGTTTCTTTTTTATTTACTGTCTATTTTCCTTCTAATCTCACATATATGTTCCATGAGAACAGAAACATTTCTTGTTTACTGCATCTTCTGCACCTACAATGCAAAAACAGACACTTCATATTTACTGAATGGATGAATGAATAAACTAGTGAACATTCACCTCTAAGTAGTCCTTTGAGGTTTAGCTTAAGTTGCTCTTATCCTATGAAGCCTTCTCTAATAGCTTCACCTAATCTGAACTCCTGATGTACTCACTATCAAGATTAAGCACTTTCTTATGAACACACTTGTTCTGTTTCATCCATAAAAGTGTAAGTCTTCTCTTCCCATCTGGGTTTAAATTCCTTAGGAGCAGCAACCTTGACCACCTCAAATGCAGCTACAAGTCCGAAGTATCAGAATTTCATGCACTTAACTTGAAGGAGAGGCTGCCTGGGCCTCACTAAGTATCTTATTTTAGATACAACTGCAGCAACTAAGCAGAGTCTGACAAAAAGAAGTTATAGCTAAGAATAAGAGGTAAGGAGGACAGCGATACAAAGAGAAAAAGTAGGTATAAGGAGTCAAAAAGCACACATGTGTAGGACGGATGGCATTTCAGGGTGAAAGGCAGCACCCTACCTACCCCAGCAATGCCTAAGGTGTCACGGAAGCGACTTCATCACCGCACCGTGTGATGGTGGATATGATTAAAGATCATGGTCGTTTTAAAAGGCATGGGAAAGTATTATGTATCTTAGAAAAGTTTATGATCAAAACAAATTCTTTGAGGTATAAGCACTTAAAGGTATAGGTTTCAGTTGCCTAGACTTCTCTCGTTAGGGTGGGGCACCTCTTTCCTAGTGAGTGAAGTACAAAGGCATTCTTGTATGCTTAGCACAGGGCTGGGCACAGTTTTTACTGATGGAATGATCCTTGGGCAGTCAGCCTGGAATGGGAAATTTAATGTTTGCAATCACCAGTTTAAGTTGCTAAGGGAAAACAGTCTGATCTGATATTTGCTTGGACAGTGATGGCGCTTGGTGACTGGAACTTCTGAACTTTCTACTCATGTTTCTTACTGAAATGTTGAGACCATTCCCATGGGCAGAAAGCAAACTCCCTAGATAGTAACAGAAAGCAGAGAGGTGAGAAAGAGCAGACGACTGTTCTCATTTCCAGATTTGCAGCAGTCCAGAGGAGATGTCTTCTTGAAAGTTTCTTCCATAGCCAGCAGGTGCAGGATGGTATGGAGGAAAGAGCACAGGCCTAGAAGTCAAAACCATTGCAAGAGGAGCTGACATTTACTGAGTAATGATTCTGTACTAGGAACTGTGCTGAATACTTTCTGACCATCACTTAATCTTAAGAATAGTTCTATTCGGTGTTTTCTATCATCATTATCACATTAAAGAAGAAACTGAGGGTTACAAAGCTTAATACTTGATTAAGGTTCACCAGCTAGTAAATAAAAGAGCTAGGTCTCAACTCCATACAATTCAATTCCAAAGTCTTTTATCTGACCATTTATATCACAATACCTCATAAGGTCCAGCTTCCTTTGTTCCTGCCAATTTCTAGGTGGATGTGTTACAAATCACATAAATTTTCTGGGCTTCAGTTTTCTTATCACTAGAATGGGAATATGGACACTCTCTCACTCACAGAGCTGCGTGAAGCTCAAATGACTTCCTCAAACCCCTGTCGAACTGTTACATGGTACATAAAAGCTCTGTCTATATCTAATTATGTAGATGACCTCTGCATGAACACCTATATAGCACAGAATATAACATGTTTTTCTCAAACCTAAGAAACCAATTTTCAAAAAGAAAATGCTATCTAGCCTTTACACTATTAAGTTCATGTTGATTATTCTCCCCCTAGCCCCAACTTGCATCAGATTCTTCAGTATGGATTTCAACATTGTTCTCCAATTATGAGCTTCTAAGAAAAAGCTATCCTGCTGAGATCGTTCTCTTAGGAAACTCCAAACACAATAAAGATCTTCTAAATGAATGAGGCCACTTGTATTCCCATGGGTTACTGACGTACCTTATTTTTTTCCCTTTAATATTTCAGTCATCTCCCCAAAAGCTTTTCCCTTTTTGATTCCTTATCAGTCTGGCATGCTGAACTTAGTTATAAACTTTGAACTAGTCATGGATTCCTGGGGCATTTAGTTTTGTATCCTATTATCATTTATATATAATAAGAGCTCTTTCAGAAGAAAAACTTACATTTCTTAGAGCATACTTTGAGTCAACATTTTTGGCGGTCTCCCAAAGAAGAAAGGAATATGTCAGAACTTTTACTCTTATTCTCCATGAAGATAAGCAGCTAAGGAAGAATTACTTGAGAAACAGTCAAAAGGGCTTCCAAAAACCAAGAGCTCTCTTACCTGCAAAGGGGCTTCCGCAACACAAGTGGGAGGGCTTGGCTAAAGCCATAGAGAGCAGAGTTTTTAGACTGTGACTCTGTCCCTTCACCAGCACTGTGAGTCTAGGGAAAGGACTTAAACTCCGAGTCTTAGTTTCCTCAGCTGTAAAAAGGGAATGACGATATGACAAAAATTGCCTGCCTCTTGTCAGTGCTCAACAAAATGTTAACAAAAAAGGGGGAGCATTCATTTATTTTGAAAAGACTTGATGGATCACCGTTAAAGGCTCTCAATTAAGCTACTGCTTAATGTAGTTGTAAGAAAATACCCCTTAGAGTCATTTCTGACCACAACACTACCTATAAATGACCCAGTTATATGTCATATCAGACAAGTTTTTTTAACGACTGAGCTAATTTATGAAAACACTGTAAACCATTAGTACATCCAAGAGGATCTAATGAGACAGGTTTAAGAAGAAAAAATATTGAGGGAGGTGTAGGAGGTGATAAAAGGGACAGAAAAGTATGGAACAGGTACAAAGAAGAAAAAAAGAGCTAAAAAGTGAAGGGAGAAAAGTCCACACAAATGTCAAAGCGGGTCATTTAACTGATAATGGGAATAAGCATGAAGAAATTCACGGAATCTTACACTGTGCACAAGAGAGTCAATGTCAGGATAGCTATCTCTTGCATCAAAGAGAGCATGGTATCTGTCAGCCACCCAATTCAGAAGAGCTCTTCACCAAAGCATGGTGCTTATAACTTCTATCAGCCCCATGAGTTGCCTTGAATGTATATGCAATCTGAACTAAAACTACTGTTAGTTCTGAAAGTGTGGCCCAAAGCAAGTCCCTGGAGTCCCTCCCGATCCTACTGCTCCTATTATCCCATTATATATAGAAATTCTAGAGCTGTTGCTGGTGTTTCTCAGAAAGTGAGATTTGGAGGGTTGGGGGAGAAGGTGGTGGGGTTAGAGTTCATGTGTCACTCAGTAGGGAAGGCCTCAAAAATCGTGTGCTGACCCAACATGGCTAGCCTTTGCTCATAAATTTTTAAAAGAAGAATATGTATTAAAATGTAGTATATTTATTATCAAAAAAGTGGTTGCCTGTTGGACTTGTGTATTGACAAGGATGACCTGGGAAGCATTACTCTCATGAGCCTTCTCACACCAACCAGCTCTCTACCACGCCAACCCTCACCCCCAATCTTTCCTGGCCCACCCATACAAACATCACCTGATGCGCTCGTGTTCTAAACTAATCAATAAAAAGTGGGTGTAATGGGGGAGCTACTCTAGGGATCTGACCAACACTGTTACTGTATAACATTAACAGATTTGAGAACATGTCTGTATGTGCATAAGGTGTCCCTCTCAGGGGTGAAGCTCTATATGCATAAAGTCACACTTATTTATTCTGTCTAATGCATGAAACACTACCAGTGAGTACTTTAAATGCTTCCTAATGAGAAAGTATGTCCTGTACCTCGGAATAAGATGTGGGAATAAGCTTGCCTTTATAAAGGACTTAATTATTACTTCATCATTCGGGTTACAAAGGTCTTGTTCCTTTTTTTGTTAGTTCACAAACCAACAAAAGAGAGACCAAATTCGACAACCATGGAAATCCTGGGCCAGGAAGTATCACCATAATGTTCAGGAAGAAAAGCAATTTGTGTTGTGGACAGAATGCATTTCTCTCCCATTATAACCACAGCCTGTTAAAAGCCTGTCAGGAAATAAATAAAACACTTTTTGTTCAGTTGCCCACATCCCTGTACTCAATTCAACAGATTCCAGACTTCTCAGAAATGCAATCCAAGGTGAAGCCAAAGAGGACATGCAGGAGGAGAACTGAAGCGTCCCAGCAGAGTTTTGTTCCACGGGGACACTGGCTCCCAAGGGTGCGTGCTTCGTCAGAGACTCTGCCTCCACCACCCTCTTCTGAAGGCACGTGCTGTTCAAATCAGATTTAACCAAGAGATTTACATCCCTGTCAAGTCCCAACCTTTCTGCCAAAGAGAAGCATTTGTCTTACAAAGGAAAAGGGAAAGTGTAATTAAAGAGGCCTAATGGTTTATGTGGAGTCCATGTGAACATCCAGACGATCCTTATTCTTAGCTCCAAAGGAATAATGTATATATAAATAAAAGATTTAATATTTAATACTTTTTCTAACACTATATTTCATCTTAAGCAAAAACTTCTCTCTCTCTCTTTCTCTCTCCAAACACACACACACACACACACGCACACACACACACACACACACATTTCCTGTAAGCAATCCATCTCATGCCTACTTAGAAGCACTACCAAAATAGAAAATGTTTTGAAGCATACCATGGGGTTTGGTAGCAAATATCAAGGGAGGGGAAGGGAGCTGGGTTTTCTGGTAAGGAAATCTGGGGTACTACCGCAAAATGTTTAGTCAGTCTTTGAACTAAGAGCCCTGCCTTATGAATAATCTATAAATACCCACAGACCCTAAGTGTCATCCATGAGTTCAGAGACTAAGTTGTCCTTTTCACCACCCCTATGCCCAGAACAGGGCCTGACCTACATTAAGTGTTAAAAAGCTGTGTTCAGTTTAAGTCTGGCTCACAAAATGAAGGATAACTAAGGTATAAGGGGAATTCATATAAGGGTGAAAAATGGCCTTGGTTTCATGGTTCTGATCACCCAGGGAACAAGGAAGACTATTTTAAATCATTCTTTTATGTATATGTGCAAGTTAAACGACTGGTCTGCAAAAGCTTCTGTAGTGCACACCCAGCCCAGCTCCTTGAATCCTGCCTCCAGGTTCTTTGCACTGAGTCTTCTCTGTGACACATGCCACTGCTTATGAATGGGGGAAAGGAGGGTCAAGGGCAAAGCATCCCACTCCTGTTTTTATTCAGGGTGTGCGTGAAATGTCGAGCAAGGATCTTATGTTTTTGATGTTACAACCTGGAAGCAGGAACATATGTGACTGAAACAATGCTTTATTACCAAAAGCTATCATACTTAGTTATCGTTTTTTGCTTCAATAGGCTTTCCTAGCCTAGTCAGGGATTCCGATCATATGTTACAATGGCATATGTGCCAATAAGAGATTAGTAAAGACGTTTTAAATATAATCTGCTCATAATCTTGGGTTTCCTTTCATGTCAAGTCTTGAGAGTTCTACATCTTGCAACAGAGTCAGTGTTGCAGACCCTTAACCTTATGTTAGTTACCCTTTTAGAATATGGAAGGTACAGATGCATCTGATTCTTAGCTGGTGCCACTAGGTAATTGTTGATCAGGAAATGCTCTCAGAGCTCCATACAACTTAGCCCGGGGTCGTTTACCCAGTAGGTACTCCATAAACATTTGCTAAATGGCTAACTAAAACCAAATTAGATCACCTCACACACATTATGTTGGTTCCTATCAAACAAACAAACAAAAAAAAAAAAAAAAAAAAAACACCAAAATAACAACTGTTGGTAAAGATATGGAGAAACTAGAACCCTGTGTACTATTAGTGGGAACAAATGGTACAGCTGCTATAGCAAACAGCATGGCGGCTCCTCAAAATATAGAAAATAGAATTATTTTCTACACTTCTAGGTGTATACATGAAGTAATTGAAAGTAGGGTCTCAAAGAGGTAGTTGTACACCCATGTTCACAGCAGCATATTCGCAACAGCCAAAAGGTGGAAGCAGCCCAAGTATTCATTCATGGAAGAACGCATAAACAAATTGTGATATATACACATAATGGAATATCGTTCGGCCTTAAAAGGAACAAAAGTCTGACACATGCTACCACATGGAAAAATTTTGACGATATTGTGCCATGTGAAATAAGCCAGTCACAAAAAGACAAATACCATGTGATCCCACTTACATGAGGTAACTAGAGAAGTCAAATTCATACAGAGAGAAAGTAGAGTGGTGGTGGCAAAGGGCCTGTGGGGAAGGGAAATGGGTACAGAATTTCAGTTTTTCAAGATGAAAAGAGTTCTGGAGATTGTCTGCCAAACAATGTAATGTACTTAACACTACTGAACTGTATACATAAAAATGGTTAAGATGGTAACACTTACGTTATTGTATCTTGCTACAACTAAAAAAAAAAAATAAAGTCCATAGAAACACACACAAAAAGATATCCACAATACTTAAGGAAATATAATTCCTTAATATCAAATATCCATCAATAGTCAAATGTCCAATTCTCTCGTAATGTAATGAGTGTTTTAAATATAGCTTGTTTTATTTTAATCAGTGCCAAAAAAAGGTTCATACTCCAAAAAAAAAAAAAAAAAAAAAGAGGAGTCACGACCTATTGTTGGGCAATACTGTAGTCTACAAAAGAGTTAGTGACTAGGCAAGTTTAAAAGTGACACACATTCCTTGACCACGAGAGAAAGGGGGCCTTGGGGGCAGGGACTGCATCTTATTCACTCTGTCTCCCCAACACCTAAGAATGAATAGTGAATAAATGGCCAGACAGTGCACACTTTCTGTTTAACTACTTTTGAAACAGAACAGGACCACAGAAACATAGACAGAAAATGTTCTTTTCCTTCACCACAATTCATGTGTCAGAAGCTAGATAGTTGTTATTCTGCCTGCAGCTAAAATGATAAAATTCTATGCCTTTTTAGGAATAAAAATATTTTAAGCCTCTGTCATGAGCTTTGTAAAACAGCTGGTATGTCTACAGTTCAGCAAAAAAATGACTTGGTATTCCTATTAGTTTCTATAATAGTGAAACTGTATTAGACATTATAAAAACCTTTCTGAGAAGACAATCCTATAGGTGAAATGAGGAGATTGAGAGTGATACAATTAACACATTGAATGTCCTAGCTGCTATGCTTCTGTTGTTTTGATCTGCTTTTGATAAAATAATTCTTTCTTTGGATTGATAGAAATATATGAACATATTACATACTGTTCCTGCATATTTCCAAAATCACCTCTCCCAGATGTTCCCATTTTATAAACGCTCCACGTATGTAAGGCCAGTACTGTGGAAACCAGCCTAAGGCAGAAGCCCATCTGTGGCAAGTACAGGGGCCCATTAGAAACCATAAACTACTCTGGCACTTTTTGCAGAGATGAAGGATATTAAACTTCAGCCTAAGAGGATAATATCACCAAAGCCACATTTTCAAAGCCAGAAGGCCATCCTAAGTACTTTAAGTATGTTTTATTGTTTTGTTCATAGGGCAGGTAAATTTATATTTGGCTTGGTAATAGAATTCTTTCAAAGGGTCCTGACTTTGAGTTAGCATTTTGGAGACTACCATAAAACATCCAGGCCAACATAGACAGAGGCCAGCTCAATCGGGCTTGTGGTTGAATTATCTGTCCAGCAATGGGAATGGGTTGTGTTGATTCCCTTCCTAATTTCTAGCCTTTTCTCTCTTATGACCCACTTAGCTCAGCTTAGGCTCTTTGTCATAATCCTAGCTCCTCTGGACACATACACAAAGATAGAGAGGGATTGTTATTAAAAGATGGGGAAAAAGGAAGGATGTAGGAAAATGCAACAAACATCATTTTTTTTACTTCTCCATCTGCATACTATTTATGCCCAGCATATAGTGAATGCCAATAAACTATTATAGTGAATGCTCAGTAAGCAAATGTATCTGAAGTATCTGCACCTGACTAAACTAGAAGATTACTGTATAACACATTAGATAAACAAACATTAGTTTTCAAGCACTCTTTTCTTTAACCTCTTTACATAAAGTTGGCGATTTTTAAGGTATAACAGGAGTAGTTATAACTACTTAAGATCTGAATTTGATTTTGTTATAAGAAATTTTACTTTTGTTAGCCTGATCACTTCTGCCACACAACTTCTCAGCTACTTATCCATTCACAATTTGCCCTCTATTTACTTAAATGGTTTTTCTCATTTATTTTCCAGTCCCCTCCAAACACAGTAGTGCATTCTCTTTCTGAATTTTTCCATCTATGTGCCTTAGTGCTTCTTCCTTCCAGGCAATACATACCCATCTAAGGTTTAAAGGCCAAGTTCAAACCTTCCTTCTCCCAAGAAGTCTTTGCCAGATTTTCTCATTTGAATTAACCTGTCCCTCTCTAATACTCTATAGTATGTATTTTTTATACCCTGATTATATCACTTATGAATAAGTTCCCTGAACTAAAATACAATTCTCCATGTGTCGGCCTTCATGTGCTAAGCATTATACATAGTACCTGAATCAGAGCAGCTGCTTAAAGAATATTTATTGAAATGATATCAAATGACAGCAAAAGAAAAAAATGAGGAAAAAGATAAGGTTCTACAGGGAGAGAGGTTTTTCCCCCAATGTTAAAATCTACTGAAATTTAATTTGGAATAAACATGAGCATCTAGGTGTCCATTTATGTTGGTCCGATGTAGCAGGCTGGTATTCCAGTGGTTGCTGATGTTACAAGATTGATTTCCTGTATTTAAGCATCCTTTATGACAAACGGTGCTTGATACAGAAGTAGACAGCAGCCTCACAATATGAATAGCCTCAATTAGGCCTCAGTTGTATGTGTCACATCTCTGTTACTGAGATCTGAGGGAAAGGAATGTCATTTATGTGGCCAGAGAGACAGAAAGACCATCACAGGTCACTCGAAAAGATAAGCTTACTTGAGTAAAGCAAATATAATATATCCACTTTGCTGAATAAACAAGTTTAGGCTTAAGTAGGCAGCACAATCATATTTGAAGGAAAAAACTGTGCCTTGGTAGTGTGTGTTTATACATGGGGAAAGAGTCAGGATTTGGTGTTTGTAGACTGGAACTTGCCATACTTTCTTCATACCTGAATCAACTCACTCAATGTATATCGAATACCTTCAAGTGCTGTTTATATGCCATTGGACAAAACTTTCAATGGTAAAGGAGAAGTGCTATGACAAATTAATCTACAGTAGAGACTGCCATTTGTCCACTGCTATCTATTTTCTTCTTACAGTAATGGGCACTTAGCTGAAAATTACATATATTTCTCAGGCTCCTTTACAGCTGGATATGGCTAATTCAGGCCCACAGTATGCAAATACCAGGTAATCTGCAATGTTAAAGTCAAGCCGTGAGTTCCCTTCTTTCCTTTTTCTGTGAGCTAGAACATGGAGATGCCTATGACTCAGCTTCAACCACAGACATAAAGATAATGCTCAAGGAAATGATGGGGTCATAAGATAGAAAATGCCTAATCCTTGATTGATTACATGGAACAGAACCAACCCAACTACCTCATACCTGTTACATTAAAGAGAAAGAAATGTTCTGTCTTTATTATGCCACTGCACTTTGGAAGTTTATTTGTTATGATTACTTAATTTTTATCCTAACTAATATAATTCCTCTTTAGTTCCCAGTATAAATTGCCCAGAACTATTGGAAGGTGGATGCATTTAGCTTTTCCATTTAGATTCAGAATGGGGACCAGGTTATGATGATCATATTTTGTGGGAAATGTGTCACATACTCTTTGGTCTTCTGTGGATTTTTGTCTATCTTCACTCCACCCACACTCATCTGGCTGCTGTCTGAAAAAAGAATCACTGATTTCTTTCTCATCCCCTCTGATGTACGAGTCAGTGACTTACTGAATTGTTTGAACAAGTCTCTTAACCCTTTTCATCTGTGACAGAATAAATACTCATCTTCTTCTATGGAAAGTTTTTTTAATGTTGGTAGAGTAGAGTGTGTTCCAAAGCAGGACTATTATTGTAAGTCTTCTTTAATCCAACTGCATAAACAACATTGGAACTAATTACTCAAGAAGTAAAAGCAGTAAGAAGTTGTCAAAAGGGTCAGTCTGTAATTAATCAATGAGGTCACTGCCAATAACAATAGTGCATTCTATTACATGTGTAACTGGATTTAATGGATGTACTACACTAGCTAGTTACTGGAAAAAGAAAACATTCCATCTCTGCCCTGGAATGGCATCTTACTGCAAAACAAATGAAAAATCCGTGAGTCATGCCAAAATGACATCACAAAGGAATAGCAACAGAGGCTATCATTAGAAACACTGTTTCAAAAAGGGACCAAGGTAAATAGTGGGAAAAGGACATCACTGTTGAAAATATGCACACATTTCAAGTCTGAAATATAAATATATTAGAAAAGGTCAGAACATGTTAATCCTTATACTCATATGGTCATCTTCTTGAGGGTGAAGCAAAGTGGGAGGCCAACTGCCAAAAGTCTTGGAAGTCTTTGGGTTACTCAGAGAAATGCTGAGGGATTTTGCAACAGACTTTGAGTAAGCTAAGAGTTGTCAGACAGTGCTGCTGGCCAACCTTGTTCCAATTAACTGTTGAGGAAAACTGAACAAATTTGTTCCTTGTTAAGATTTGGCTTTAGATAAAGCTAGGTAAAGGCTTAAAATAGAAAGGGGGAGTTTTGCCTCTAATTCTAAAGCTATCTCTTAAAAAAACAAAAAAGCAAAGAATTGGCAAGAAGTGCCAAGTGTTTCTTGAAAGAGAATCAAATTCCGTAACAGCCCTCCAATACATTCCCCAGAGGTCAGAGCTTGCAATCCCATCTTCTGTGAAGCCACTCTAGGAATAAGACCTTCTAAGTCCTCTAGTACCATGATGATCTGTGAGTTAACAGACTCACCATTCTAAGAAAGTAAGTTAAATACACTGGTAAGTTAAATACACTATAATTTAGCATTTTTAATATTAAAAATAACAAATCATTAAAGTGAGCGGGGGACATTTTAGTTTGTGTGACTACAAAATCATTTGGCAATATTTGTCAAAAGCCTGAAAGCTGTGCACTTCTTTGATCTGAAACTCTGCTTTTAGGAATTTCTTCTAAGGGGAAAATAAAAACTGATTAGATAACAAAAATGTTGATCATGGCACCTTTCTAATAATGGTAAAAAATTAAAAAACAGCCCCTCCTTGACTATTGGCAACAACAGAAAAGGTGGTAACTATAATCTGCTATAATGGAATTACATTAGTAACTAGTATAGTCTAATTATATATCCCACTTCTTACAGGTCAAGGTCCTTATCTTGAGGATTCTAAACATAATTTAATAAATTCATTATTTAAAAGATTATAAAAGTGAGCTCTATTTTACATCAAATAAAAAAATCTTTGGAAAATATCATATTGCTATTTCCTCATCTCTGGAAGAAAGTGCTGTAAAGAGAAGAAAATCATCTACAAGAAAATAGCTACTAATCCAGATAAACACATGCTAATAGGAAATCAGTTGCGTAGCTTTGTAAATTTCATTTCTGCCATGACTCTTACATTTAAAATTATTCCAAGACAAAAAAACAAAACAAAACAAAACAAAACAAAACAAAAACAAAACAAAACAAAACAAAAAAAACCTCTCCCTTAGTTACCTGGAACCTATGTTCTAAAAAACTCTTCAGTTAACATTCAGAAAAATGATTTTGCAAAAACAATTCAAGGAAAGAGGTGGCTGAAATGTAGCCGTTTCTTAAAAGCATGGTATTTCAGTGAATCAAAGTATGCTCTCAAAAGAAAGCACATAAAAATATTGCCATTATTCAGACTCATTATTTGCAATTAACAGAAACTGGTTTTAATCCGCGATTAGTGGAATTTTATAATCCCTGATTCTGGGAATGTGGTTAAATTCTAATATTTTAAATTTACTAACAAAAATAACTAGAAAGTAACAACAGAACTACTTTCTTGACATTAATTAATTTCAATTTTTAATTTCAAAATAATTTCAAATTTACAGAAAAGCTGCAAGAAAGAGTACAAAGAACTCTATAAATCCTTCACTTAGAAACCCCTTTCGAATTCGACTAGCAGTCTAAATGACTTCATTTACAATAAAAAGATCCAATCCAGGATCACATGTGGCACTTGGTGGACATGACTCTTTAGTCTTCTTCAACCAAGAGGACTTTCTTCAATAATTCTTGACGTTTGTGACCTCATTTTTGATGATGCGGGCTTGGCTCAGGTATGCTTAGAGCTACTGAGGTGTCCCTACTCTCAGGTCTTTTTACAGGCCAGAATTAAGAAATATTTGTATATAAACACACATGCAGCCTTGCATCTATACTGATGTCTATAGCTAACTATATACCTTGAAAATGTACTGACAACTCTAATTCCAATCCACCATCAGAGTCAATCTAGCCTTCCTCTTTTCCTATTTGTAATACCCTTTCCTCTGACAGTAAAAGAACTGGCTTCCATTTTCCACCTACATTATTTGCTCATTACCCCAATATGTCACCAATTTCATCTACTGACACAACCCAGCCTCTGATCTTTTAAGCACCTTCCTCCTTCCATCTCTGATCCCAGCAGGACATCCTGCTCAGAAACCTTTCTTGAATGGGTACAACCCCACACAGTCACCCCCTTTACTTAGGCCTGCTTTTTCTTTCCGTCTTATTTTTTTTTTTTCCTGAAATAGAAAGGAGAAAAAGAGAAAGGGAGAAAAGGAAAATGTTTGTTTATTGATTGATTGATTTGTTTTTTGTTTGTTTGTTTTTTAGTAATTGGTGTAGTGCATTTAATGAGGAGAAAAAGGGAGAAAATAGGAAGAGAAGGAGAAAAGAGGCAGCAGAGAATAATGACTGACAGCATGATCTCTAGAATCAAACTTTCTGGGTTTGAGACTTGATTCTGCTATTTACTAGCTGTGAAAATTTGGGCAATTTATCTCTGTGCCTCTGTCTTCCCCACCTTTAAAAAAGGAATCTTGCACCTATCTTACAGAACTAACGTGTTCATATATGTAAAGCATTTAGAGCAGCACCTGGTACTTTTTGTAAGAACAAGTGAATGCTAACTATTTTATTACTTATCTATAGAAATGCATAATTTCTCTTTTTAAAGTAGCACTGTAAAAGATGTTCCTGTGAGACAATCATTTTGGGACACGAATGAGTTCTATCAAGCTTTTTACCATTAAGATGTCTTGGAAGAATGCTGATGATGAAAACTATAGAAAGACAGTGCAAAATTAAATTTACAGTAATCAGAATTTGAAATGCTGAAAATGAAACTCATTGCCATAGCTTTCCCTAACTCATTCCTGTTCCCCAATCCTTCATTTCTACAGAATGTTAACACCATAAGAACAGTCTAGATTTTCCTGGTTTCAAAGATTTGCAAATATTAATTATTGCCTCAATAACTTTATTGTCAATACCGGTATTATCATTTCCATCATTTTCCTTCCCTAAGATTGTTAGGTTTCTTCCCACAGCATGGTAGGTTTTTTTCCCCCATCAGGTAGCATTCCTAAAATGAAAATGTCTACATAAATAACAAAGAGGTACCATTTTAAATTACAAATCTCTAGCTCAAATAATCTAAGTAAATTCCACAGGCTATTCAAAACACAGCTCAAGGCAAAATGTTGTTCTTCATCTGAAATAATGACTTAATTTTCTAATCAGTTTTTTTTTCATTTTTTCAATCTATTAGAAATGTCCCTCAGCACATTTAGAAAATGAAGTAGTCCCTAAAGAAATATTTTAATTTATAGTTAACGCACACACTTCTGTGAGGATCACAGACTATCAAAGAATTAAAAGGTATGCATTCCCGCACTTTTGTATCTTTTGTAATGCTTGCGCCTTTTTGCATCATCATCACTGTGTCGGTAGCCAGTTGAAGCCCTATTTTAAACTGTTTCGCAAACTGATGGCAGTAACATGGTCACAAAGTGAAACACTAACTCGGTATATGCTCTCACCTTTGCCTCTATAAACAGGTGCAGGAGCTGCTGCTGACTGAATGTTTGTGTTCCCCTTAAATTCATGTTAAAACCTAATCCCCAATGTGATGGTATTTAGAGGCAAGGGCCTGTGGTAGGTGATTAGGTCATGAAGACAGAGACCTCATGAGCGGAAATAGTGACTTAAGAAGAAGAAGCTTGAGAGAGATCTCCTGCCCTTTCCACCATGTGAGGTTACAGAGAGAAGACAGCTATCTTTGAGGAAGTGGGACCTCACCAGACACCTAAACTGCCAACACCATGATCTTGTGCTTCCCCTATTTATTTTCTCTAAGCTGTGAGAAAGAAATATCTGTTGTTGATAAGTCACCCAGTTTATTTTATTTTGTTACAGCATCCTAAATGGACTAAGACAGGTGCATCTGGGCAATAAAATAAGGTAAAAAAAAAAAAAAGAAAAATGCCCTAAATGTGTTGTTTAGTCTTCAGGAGCTGACTTAGCTAAATGTCAAGTGGTAAAAAACCTTTCTGTACCATAAAATCACTTCTATAGACTTTGCGAATCACAGTGAAATCAATTTTTTCAAATGACTAAAAATACAAAGATTAGGTCTCCAAAAGACAAGGACCACCACTATGATCATTGATGCCATTGTGAAAGCAAAGTTATCCTGTCCCGGAAGGGAGCGGATGAAGCTGTGGGCAAGTGGCTGCTGGAGTGGCTGGCACACCTGATCTCAACCATCATGTAGAATACATATGGCAATAACAGCTGTTATTTATAGAGATTCAAAACTAGCCAAGCCATATAATTCCTTTAATATTCTCAGAATATAGAAAGGCAGCTACATTTTGTCACAATTTTTTAGACAAAGATGGGGATCAAACAGTTAATGAAGCTTGCCTGAGGTCACCTGGATAGCAAGGACAGAGCTGGAACTCAAATTCTTTTCTATCTAAGGAGGAATTTTACAAGAATTGCACTTTTCTTTGCTTAGTACCAATAAGAACTCTGTCTAACATGGATGCTTTTATTAAAATATTTCATTAATCTCTCTCTGGTTTTTCATATGCTGTTTGAAACCATATTCTGTGGGCAAGTGGAGTCAGGTAACCTCAATTCTAAAGTTCCTTCCAATTAAAAATAAGAGAAAGTGTTGGGGGGAGGGAAAGAGAGAAGGAGGAAAGGAGGGAGGGAGGGAGCGGGAGAGAAAGAGAGGAAGAGGAGGAGGAGGGGGGCGGGGCGGAGGGGAATCCTCAGACTCTGAGCTGCTTGGTATTAACTACGATTTTAGACAAATTAAGCAGAACATTAGCTTCAGATATCAGTGAAAACAGTGACAATGGGGGTGTGGCCTGAGGTTGAACAGTACATAAAGTCCTTTTGGAGCTTTAGAAACAGGAATGTGTAAACTGAGTAACTTTCCAGACCAAAGGTCATTACAAAAACTGTTGGCAAAAAAAGAGGGACAAAGAAGGGAAAAAGGGTCAGAATGAGAAGCAAGAAGGCAAAAAAGACATCTCATTTATATTTTTTGGTTTTGTTAAAGATCCTAGAGGCAGACTATTCATCAGATGAATGTTATCTTAGGTTGGTCTCATCTGACCTAATATATTAATTAGTATTTTAGTTTGAAAGGCTACAGACTTCCATTTTCTTCTATTAAGTCTGGTTTCCACAAAAGAGCCCACAGCAAAGCTTTTCTTTTTTTTCTTTTTTTAAAGCAAATCCCTGCCTTTACCCAACAGAAACAAGAGAAAAACACAGAAAGGAGGCTATCTTGCAAAGTTCCCTAGACTTTTCCCCTGTTCTTTTTCATTAACAGGGAAAAGAATTTCTCTCTTCAAGGGGAATATTCCAAGCCCATTCTCTTAATAGAAAAGGCCTATCTAATGCTAATTAGATCCAGTAAATGCAAAGATATTTTCTTTTAGACAATGGAGCTTGAATTAAATTTAATTTAATGTAATTGTAGGAGATGGGTGATTTTTTTTTTAAAAAAATATTCTGCAAAGTGCTAATGTGATTTCACTATAATAACAGTCTAATAAAAGAAACCAATATTTACAGGGAAGTATATTCAGTGAAACACAAAATTATTAAAGAGTATTTAAAAGCTACCTTATAATGTACAATATATTTTATCTCTATTGCTTTCTACAGTATCTACTGTGGCTAAGTTTTGGACCTAGGTTTTGTTTACATGCTCAGAAGAGGTCCATTCCTACATTAAAATAATATGTAGAGAAATGCATTTTCCAACTATTGAATAGGCCTTTTATCTTTGCAACAGAAGATCTGGAAATGATCCAGAGATTATATAAATCACTCCTGTAAGACAAAGCGGAATTTAGGTTATCCTGCAGGGTGTCATATCATTTTATGCACTACTATTATTATTTCACATTTACTAAGCTAAGAATAGTGCTTGGAGAACACATATCTTTGCAGCTAACATCATATGAAATCTAGCTCTGAGCAAATTACTGAAGGTCACTGAGCCTCAGTTTCCTCATTCACGAAATAAAAAATGTAATAAATACTTATCTCTTAGATATGTTGTATAAAGGTTTGTTAGATTTAGCAAATCAAAATACAGAATGTTTAATTAAATTTGAATATCAGCTGATAAATAATATTTAGGGTAATTACTTAGTATATTGCAGGACTTGATATTTGCATCCTATATTTTATCTGGCCTAATTGTGTAGATTAAGTTAAATAATTTATGGAGAGTATCTAGTGTTATACTTGACACATACCAATGTGTGTGTGTGCGTGTGTGTGTGTGTGTGGTATAATTATAATCATATTTTCTGAGGAAGGTTTAATGACAAATAAGAAGTTATGGTATCATCCCTCCCTTGGCAGACTTTTTAAACTAGCTGGTAAGATGAGATGCCCATTCCTGGAACAATCATAAGATGACTTCAGTCAAGGCCAAAATCATAAATACAATGTATGTGGGAGGATGGTAAAAATGAGATGGCCTGAATTACTAGATAAAAAATCATTAACTGACTCATTCTTAAATTAGGTCCTTAAGGAATTGTTATGAAAAAATAAGAGTAAGGAAGAGGGTTTTCTAGATGAGGGATCACTTCGTGTAAGCAAATATTCCAACAAGGAATGAGCCTATTACCCTCAGGGTCACCAAGAACAGCCCGGCCTAGATGAGGGGATTGTTTGACAGGGCATGATTAAGAAGCTTGCCTAGACAAGGTGAGGGTAGATTATACAGGGTTTTGGATGCTGGTATAAGAAGCTGACTTGCTAGTTCCACAGGGGCTATAATTCTCCTTCCTACAAGAAGAATAGCAAATCTCTGCCCCTGCTAGGATATGGGGAAGGCTGGGTGGGGGTTTGCACTGGACTGAAAAGAAAATGTAGAGAAAGTAAAGCCAATAGCTAGTTCCTGGGCACAACTGAAATGGAAAAGAAAGCCAAGAGCTGTCCAATGAGGATAATGACATAATGGAATTAGCCAGAGGCCAAACCCAAGCATGTGGAAATAAGTTAGAAACTAGGAATCTCAAAGCAAACATGGTGAGATGGAATGGAATGAAGAAAGCAATGGTTGGAAAAGTTCCCTGAGCTACTAAATTGTAGCTGTGGGGTTTCGATGGGCTCCCAAAGCTTGGCAGGAGAAGGCCATACTGCCAACAAATCCAAACATGCTCAGATGAGGTACCCAGGGTAGGGATTCCGCTATAAGTCACTGAGAGAAGCTAAGACCATGACAGCTGAGGAGAAGATAGCCAGAAGACATTCAGTCTGAAGGCAGAAAGAACAGGATTCTAGAGATGGTGGACGAAGAGGAGGCAGGAGGGAAAGTAGATTCAACAGATATATCGCAAACATCCAAAACGTGCAAGATAACATTGTAGGTTTTGCAAAGAAGGCAAGGATAAGCAAGCATCAACACCTTCAAAATGTTACTGATCAAAAGGAGAAAGATTGAGGATATAAAACAATAAACAGCCAGATTCTGATTAAGGCCAAAAGAATGTACCATGAATGTGCCCAGGCAAGAAACTTTTACCAAACGGGGAATTAGGAGGGTAACTAGAGAAAGTTTTTTTTGAGTTGGATATTCAAGAATGAATAGGAGTTTAACAGGTACAGCTAGTGCTAGGGGAAGAACATTTCACATAAAGGTGACATCAAAAAATCATGGTAGTGACACTGGATGAAATGGCATACTGGATGCAGGACATGTTGAGACATTTAAGTAAGAATGCTCTGCATTTGGCTGGAAAAACAAAGCTAGAGTTAAGGTGAAAAGAACCTCAACAGGAGATAAGAGTCATTATTTATCCTGACCTAATATTTTTCTGAACACCAACAAAAAGCTTACATTTGGAAATTTTTCCCATGGTAACTTAACAAAAATACCAAAACAAGATTACAAGCCAGGCTGCTTTACATGCCTTATGCAGTTACAGCAGTTATTAGCCTTATAATGCACCCTAATAACCATGCTTGTGTAATATTCTAGTTTATGCCCAATTATTTGTTTATCCTAACTACTGCCATGTTTAAAGTATATTAAGAATATTGAAATATTCAGAGATTCTATAATTAGTTTTTTATTAATGTTTCTTAATTTTTAAAGAAGGTACCCAACACATGTTGCCACTGAGAGTACCAACACGTTTCATAAGGTGATGCAGTGTGGCTATCCTGTAACTTCCACTGTCTATCCATAACAGGCACTGATTATGGGGGTACCTTTCTGATGCTATTGAGAAGGTAGTCAGAACTCTGTAGCTCCGAGAAAGAGTAACTGTATTATGTTTCCCTGAAAATGGAACATAGGTCTTCACTTAATATGCTGAGTAGCATTTGACTGGGGGCCTGAAATACTGCAGCTCTTCTAGTGATAGACTTCACATACCGAAGTACTCAATGCCAAAATTTAATTATCTTAGGGCATAACCACACTATATGATAGAATGTTCCTTTTATCCACAGCCTCTAGCAATTTGCTGAGATGGAAAGGTGGCCTATTATTAAATATATCTCTAGGAAAAAAAAAAAGGAGATTCCATAAATTCAATCAATAGTCATTTCAGTAGCTTACAAGCTTCAGATGCATCAGAGTCTCCCTTGGGCACTACCTATAATCTTCTGGTCATTATTTAAACCAATTTCTTTCCATTCTGTCCTCCAGTCACCAACCGCCTCTCATATTTCTCTTATGCTTCGGCCTTGTCTTCTATTTTGTTCTCTCCTTCCAACCTTTCCCTAACAGGTTCTGATTCCTAATTCTTGAATCATTTTCACTGACCCGTTCTTGACTTTTTCCAAATATTTTATCAGTTGTAGGTTCTTGACATAGCAATTTAATAAGAACAGATCACTGATCTTTATGTTACTAATTTTATGCCCAAAGTAGTCTGGATTATAGTTTACAACACAATTAATGGAGCTATAGATACTCATCTGGTTTTTAATAAAGAACTGTCTTTGTGAACCACAGGCTCAGAAATGCCCATATAAGGCAATACCATTCCAGTCACCATGATAACTATTTTTATTTTCATCAGTTTTTCATTCCTTTCAACTCTTCTGTCAAATCCACATACTTAATTACCTTTCTAGCATTGGTTTTTATGACATATTAGATGATTACGGTGAAAAATGTTACTTTGCCATGTACTATTCTTCTAAAGAACATAAAGCTTTTCTCATAAGTGATCTAATGTGTCCTTAAAACACTCATCCCTGAGAGACAGAAGATTGTATTACTCCTTATCTTATAAACAGGAAAGTGAGGCCTCAGAAGATTACACAGTTAAGGTTTGACAGACGGCTGAAACAGGGGCAAGAAGTGGGCTGCCTTTCCCTGGCTCTCCGCTGCTTAATGCAGCTGGAAGATAGCACTGTGTATGAACTCTCTCAAATTTGCGGTCCATTATCAAGATAGGAAATACTTCCAACACAGTGTGACTGTGTGGCTGGCAACACTGCCTGGGGGAAAGCCCACCTGGTGCGCAATCTGAAGACAGGAGTCACCATTTCTTAGATGTGTGACTGAGAACAGATCACTTAACTCTCATCTCATTTAGAAAAAAAAAAGTGCAGCTCACTGCCAGCGTTAATTTAACATCAGGTGTAGGAATGCTCCGTTTTCTAGGATTTGACATTTTCAGCAATCGAGAATTACTATATTTTATGAATAGAAATGTTACTACTAAAGATAGTAATGCTATAAACAGAATGATGTCATTTGTTTCCAAAGACTGTGGATATACTAGAGCGATGTGAAAATAACAATAGAAGTGAGATATTTTATGGCAAACGTTTTGGGTAAAGTTAGGATTGTAATCTGTGAGTTATCTCAAGATCAATGCTGCAGCCGCAAGGGCGGCCATCAAGTATTCTCGAGTATTCTTGGGGCAAACTGGAAATGAGTTAAGCTCTCTGGGGTTTTGTTTTGTAAAACGGTCATGATAACAATAAGTGACCCACAGAGTAAACTACGTGGTGCACAGCAATGTTTCCAAACTGCCTATGGAGGTCTCCCTATGAATCCGCAAACCACCCTCAAACCCCTGAACTGTTAATGCGTTGTACAATTGTTTAAAATTGCTTAGACACCCACAATCTATTAATAAAATCTGTGAACACTATTAGTCAGTGTTGGTGAAGTAATCTTGTGAACACTACTGGTAGTGTTGTTCAAAATGCTATTTCTTTTTTTTCTTATCTTTAACATTTAATACTAATTTTTCTGGCAACTATTGCAGTATCTCTTTGCATAATAATTTATTAGCCTGCAAATAATTTTTACATTTTTTTGTACCAGTTGTGTTGAGATACAACTGACATACATCACTGTATAAGTTTAAGGTGCATGGCATAATGGTTTGATTTCTACATACCATGAAATGATTACTGCTATAAGTTTAGTTAGCATCCATCATCTTATATAGATACAATAAAAAAAGCAAAAAAAAAAAATTTTTTTCCTGTGATGAGAGCTCTTAACAATTTCTATATATGTCATGCAGTAGAACCTGCATATTATTTTACAGACTAGTGATATGTTTCATCACAACGTACATATCATAACTATACCACGAATATCGATTGACTTATTTCCAACATTTTTATCAATTGCAATCGATACCCTTTTCAGTGTGTATATTCTCTAGCTCAGCGTTCTCTCTCTCTTCTTCTCTTATTTATTCTTCTCCCCGGTTCCCCACAAAACATAAGTAAATGAAATAAAACAATCGAAAATTGCATATCATGAAAGAAAACAGAATAGTGTATCACAAATCGACCTACATTTTTCTTTGGAAGTAGCTAAGTATGCCCCAACTGCATGATGCCCGGATGCCCGGTGAATGTTGGCAGCTGGCCTGCAGGAACCTCAGTGTTACAATATCCATTTGGGCCAAAGCGTCTTTTCTTCTTGAAGAAGTAAAAAATTATATTGTAATGAATGTACTGCTTCTTTCTCTTCTTGGTAGTTATCAAAAAGCAACATCTAAGTTAGAGAAAAAAGTTGTTTCTTGTTTTTTGCTTTAAGAAAGCTGTTTTTCTTTACTACTTCTACCTTGCTCCCTCCTCCATGTGACAAAGGTTCAACTGATTTGGATTTCTGCTTTGAAGTTACCGCCATTTTTCAGAGGGGGTATTCCTCAGAGCATGCACACTTAGTGTGCTTCGCTCAAATCTACAATTTTTAGCATTTGAACGCAGAGGCTAGAATTTGAATGGATTATCCCAATGGCCTAAAGGTGTTTCATGAACTGAAAATAGAACAGTTTATACATCCTGCTTGGGAATGAACACATGATCTATAGCACAGAAATATGAACTCCTCTTTTGGGCTAAACATTTATAAATTTACTTGTGAAATAATCCACCTGTTTGTACAAAGGTCTGAAAGACCTCACCACAAGTTGCTATTTAGTGACACAGGCAAGGTCATGTTAATGCTGAGACCAACTGAAACCAAACAAGGTAATTAAATACTCTCTAGGAATTAACTTTAGGGGGCCCCTTATCACCAAAGAAAATGGATGCAGCTCTGTGACAAAGCTGGCACTTGTGAAGACAGTGCTGCTGCTTCTGTTTTAGCCCTTAAGGACCTGAGGTCCTTCCTTCAGAAACCACTCTGATAATTTGCATAGGCTGCTGAATCCAGTCCCAGGTCTAAGCAATTATCTACATTGGCAGAGACGATACTTAGGATCAGCACACATTTTTAAACTCCTAATTTATAATTCATTTTATGACAGCTAATTATTAGATTAAAGTAATTAGCATGTAAAGCTCAAACTAAGTATGGCACATTTAAGTACAACCTAAAGGGCAGGATTTCTGATACTTTTAAGTATCTTTCTTTTATTCCAAACTCTAACTTGTTATTTCTAGTCTCAAAAAACTGAAAATAGTCCTGAAGAAAAGCCTTCCTTCTGCCTAACAACTCATTTGGATTAAAAACAATATAATAATAATAATAATAATAATAATAATAATAATAATAATAATATAATCTCAGGGAAGAGGAGAGAGGAAAAGAGGCAGATAATATTTATTCATTTTTTTTTAAAGAAACTGTACCATTTAGAAGTGCCCAGTATAAAGTTAGGATATCCTCTTAATACTAAGTTATTATGCAAACTCTGTGAGTAATGATTATCAATCTCATTTTACAGATGAGGAAACAGGCATAAGAAAGGAAACTGAGAAGCATTAATGTCATCAAAAAAAGAACTCCACCGGACAACCGAAAAAATAAATTCTTTTACAAGGTCTTTAGAAGGGTCTTATACTTAGATAATTAAGTTGAAAGTATGAGAGTCAAAATACATAAATAGTGTTTAAATGAAAATTTGATTCATTTTAGGATATCTAATTACAGATTAATAATGTATTATTAATATTTTTTCTGCTATATCATTTGCAACCAATTTATGGTGTTGCCTGAGAAGTAGAAAGAAACAGAAGAAGAAACTGGACTGGGAAAGGTGGTGGTGGGCACTGAATGGGAAACCAAGGGGACCGTATTTATTGTGTGCCTTTAATGTGCCAGAAATAAGGCTGGAGTTTGCCTATGTTATTTCAAGAATCCTTACATCACATGTATTAGTTTTATATATTGTCCCTCAAAATTCATGAGGTAGCTAACAGATATACATGGAAAACACCAGCACAAATAATCAGTGAATGAGAAAATCAGGGTAAAGGGACGACACTTTTTAAAAAGCAAGGCACGGGAATAATACTAATGTTCTGTGTAATACTAATGTTCTGGAAGCTGGGGCTCTGAAGCCACCAGATCTGAATCCAAGTGCAGGCTGCCAACGCCATTCCTTGGTAGAGGTGGAACTTCAAGTTAATGACAGAAACACTCAAGGATTCAGTTTCCTTTTCTGCAAAGTGAGGATGAGGAAAGAGTCATTAGCCCCCACACAGGGTTGCTATAAGATATAAAATCAAGAATATATATTAAGTACTTAGCACAGTGCCTAAATGAAGCAACACTCCACAAACGTTAGGCATCAGTATTAATAACAGTACACAATACACATGTGTAAATAGGTATACCAAAGACCCAGTATGTTTTCTAGAAGCTCACCATGATTTGGCTCAATCTCAAACCCATTAAAGTAAAAGGGAGCTAAGGATCTGCTTTAAAATGTATAGGTTGTATTAGAAGAAAACAAATCAACCACTGAGGAGAAATATAGCTGTTCCTCCCTCCTGGGAAGGAGGCTGGTGAACAATGTTTCCTGTGGTGGGCCTAATTATGCCCATTTTATCTACAAAGAAACGAAGCCCAGCAAAGTTAAACTCCAGGTTCAGAGGCACAAGTTAGAGGCTGAGCAGGACAGAGGGCTCATTTTACTTGAGCTCTTTGCCAGATTAAGGCATTTGGGATTCACTGAGAGTTGGGGGCAGGGGGTGGGGGGAGATGTCACCATGGGAGCAGATACTTCTGTCATCTCTGGCATGCACCATGAGCACATTTCAAATTCTCTTCTAAGTTTGTTGTGGGAATGGGGAGTTTGGGGCGGGATTTTTACTTCCTGTTGCTCTGCTGATTACAGTATCATCTCAGGCATCCATATTTAACTTTGGCTGCCAGAGATCATAACTCTTCCAAACAGGTGTGTGGCACTGCTCCGTGACAACCAGCCTCACCCACTGCTACACTATTTTCAACCAGCCCGGGGACATAAATCAAATTTCTCTTTTCTCTGAAAGCCCTTGAGATGTTTCAAGCCATGTCAGCCCTGTGAAAATAAACATTTGCTCTTTTATTAAATTTGCCTTGAGAAGAATGTGCCAGTTTTATGTTGTGGCTGAAATGATAACTTTCATTGTAGGTGATTTCAATTTTCTTTATTAGATTTTTAATTGATCTGTATGTTCACTTCCTATGGAAGCTATAACAAATTACCACAGACCTGGAGGCTTAAAACAACAGAAATTTATTCTCTCACATTTCTGGAGGCTAGAATTCCAAAATCAGGGTGTCAGCAGGGTTGACCTCCCTTCTCTGGGGAACAATTCATTCTCTACTGCTCTCCTAGCTTCTTGTGGCTGCAGGCAACCTTCGGCAATCGTTGGCTTGGAGCTACATTAACTTTAATATCTGCCTCTGTTTTCACATGCCCTTTCTCTCTCCTGGGTGTCTCTGTTTTCTTTTCTGCCTTTTGTAAGAATACTTGCCAATGGGCTTAGAGTGCACCCTATATGAGGATGTCTCATCTCGAAATCCTTAATTTATTTATATCTGTAAAAACTCTATTTCCAAATAAAGTCATATTCACAGGTACTGCAGTTAGGACTTGGATATATCTTTTGGGGGCCACTAGGCAGCCCACAATAACCGGTAATGACTGTGGTTGTCTGTCTTCACTTCCAACAAAATAGAAAGCAGAGGGGTGTTTCTAAGAGTCCTGGAGAGTCTTCTGCTGGGATAAAGCGTGATCTTTTTGGGAAACTCCTTCTATTGCCCAGCAGCGTAGACACCTCTAGGGGGCTAGGAAGGGGAGGCAGAGCTGCCGTTCCTTCAGGGTTCTCCCACAGCACATTTATTTAAGCATTTATAACCAGAGGCAATAATTTACCTGATGTTTCTCCACTAGTCTGTTGGATTATGAGAAAAAGGAATGTTCTCATCTTTGTACTTTTCGTACCTGCATAGGTCCTAGAACATAATAATTTATACAGTTAAGCTATAGGAAAAGTGGGGGGAAATGAAAGGAACGGTAATATAAGAGAGAAGATAAAATAGCTTCAGTTTTGTACAATTGATCATTGTTGCTTAAATCAAGCCATTTTCTCAATTTTGACATGAATCTATAACAATTTGCCTTCTCTTTTCTGCTTGCATTCTAGGCACCATCTTCACATGGCATCAGTTTCTTAATTAGGTTAGCAAGATTCTGCATGCTTATCAGTTAACTTATGAGGGAATCAAATGCTTAAATGGTAAGTACTGGAAATTTAATGTATATTAAGGAAGATGAAGGGTTCTGTTGCCATGGTAACAGTACAGGCTGAATAAGGACAACTCACCCATTCAGCAATTAGCTACTTCAATTACTAGTTAACTAGTTAAAAGCACCTAAATGTACATAGTCATTTTAGTTCTTTTGTTCCTGTGAGATTCTTAATTTTGATATCTCTCCTGATGTTAGTGGTTATAATGATGCATTGCCACATGCTGTCTTTCATTTCACTGTATTATTAAGGTTGTAATATTTGACATATTTTTAAAAGCCGTGGTCAAATATTATTCTGCTCAAGTAGCACAGGGAGCAGCATTCTTTAAAATACCTCTTGGCATTTAATGTGTGGATGAGAAAACACTGAACTATCTGTAGTATTTATTTCATTTTATTTTCATTGTCAGATGCTAAGGGTTATTGTTTCATCCTTACTAGCTTGGGCTGAATCTCATTTCGGAATCTATTGGCTTTTGAGCATAAAAATTACCAATGAAACCTATCTATAGAATGATACAGTAACTTAAGTAAATTGCAGACCTTCAATAAGATCATCCATTTAAATTGTACAATGAATGGTTTCTTAGGGGTATAATGTTTCACCACAAGAAACACTGGTTGGGGTGTTCCATGAGAGGCTGTGTGTCCCTCATGCCCATATGAATCTCCATAGGGACACAGGAGACACTCATCCAACACTGAAAAAACAGGGAATTTATGGCCAATTGGGGCTGTAAAAGCCAAACACCAATTTAAAGGTGAGACTTCACGCTCTCCCTCCACCTCTAAGTACGTTGACAATCGATACTAAATTTATCAGACATTTTCAGATAGACAAGAATGCTACATTCCTGAATACTCTTGCACAGTTGCCCAAGAATAAAGCCAGGAGAAAACAAGAAGAGGGATGGTAAGAGGAAAGAAAAAGAAATCAAATGCTAAAGCAAATCAAAATTGGGAAGGACCAACAAAAGAAGTGTGAGATTTAGACAGAGAAAGAGAACCAGGAACCAGAAAAGAAGAGCTAAGTCCTGAAGGGTAAGGGGAGAAAGAAATGAAGATACAGAGAAAGAAAAAATGACAGTAGCTGTGCTCATCTTGTCAGGCTTGTGCAAAAGACATGCTCGTGAGTTTACGATGGTATCACATATTCAAATGTCAGGCCAAGAGTAACATTTCACAAAACTTATCTTAAGTCACAGCAAAAACTTCGAAGAGAAGTAAAGTGCTCCTGGATGGTGGTGATAGTCACTCTATAAAACAGCAAACCTTAGGTTTGGGCTCCACAGGTTGAAAAGTGCTCCATTATAGTAGGAAGGAGCCATAGTTAGGTCACTGACTCAGAGCCCCGCAGGCAGCCTCGGCTGCCCTTGTCTCTTGTCCCTGGCTCTCTGTACCCCAATATTGAGCAGCACAGACTTGGAGCAAGATATCTCATTCTAAAGAAGCAGGGAAAGGTACCCCTTGGCAGCCTTCCAACTACACTTAGTTGGTTCATCCAGTTCCTTTTTTTATGCTATAGGTCTTTACCTCTTTCCTTTTCTTTCATTCTTTATTTCTAGGCTCTCTTAATAGAAATCCAAAAGGTTCTAATGTTTCTAGCTAGAGAGTTTTAGAAATGGCTAAGGAGAAGTTTGCTTTTTAGTTTTAATCTAAATACTCATTGCTTTTTAGTTTTAATCTAAATATCCATTACAGAATAATTATAAAATGATAACTGACAACCTCTATTAAACACTACTCAAGAGCAGGCAGGCATTTCATCCTCAGAGAATGAATGAATGAATGAATGAATTAACAGGTTTCCAGGCTCTGACACTGAAATTATACCTTGCTAGTAGTTTAGTTCCACTAGCTATTAAACAATGAGAATCTTGAGAAACCCTGGCAAAGAATGATTCTGTGTGGTCAAAACAGGGACTAAATAGATAGGGGCTGTGCCTCTTTCAATCAGAGACATCAAAATGCCATGCAGAGCTTGCTCTTAGCAAATATCCATTGAAGACTGGCAATGTAAGACAAGTTATGTATTTAATTTGCTAAATTATCTGTACATACATGTCAAACTATTTCCTACATGTTTTCTTGACAAGACTGATGATAAAAGGAATGCTAGGGGTATAGATGAAACAAAACTGGCCAAGGGCTAATAGCTGTTGATGCTGGATGATGAATATACAGAGATCCGTTGTACTATTCTCTTTCCTCTTTGTATGTTTAGAAATTTTCATAGTCGACACTTTACGAAAATGTCCCAAGGTGAAACCATTAATGATTATCCGACCCCATGCTTAGAGTCTCACTCGTGCAGCCCTTCATCTGGCATTTACTGAGGAGTCATGTGCTGAAACTACTTTATGTGCCTCCACAAGGATAACCGGACTGGGCCTGCTTTACAGGAGCTCCCTACAGTCTAGAGGAGATACAGTATGTGCATCTACGATTGCTATTACATGGCAGAAGCTGAAACGTGTTGCTAGTGAATAGGGCTAAAGAGTTAATTTGACCTAAACCAATTATAGTTTTTCATTCTAGCCAAGTACAGCATATTCATTCCATTCTTTACTCAACAGCGAAAACCCAATTTTACTACATGGTGCCAAAACAACGGTTAAGGACACAGTGACCACAGTTCTTGTCACCAATCAAAGTTGTGGATTTTAGATACCTTGCTGTCAGAGATATTAAAAGAACATAAGTAGTCAGACAAAAGAGAGAAATAACACATCACAGGCTGACAAGGAGGCCTGTGGTGAGATAAAACATTCTTTTGGAGCTCCAGATAGCATGAGCTGTTGGAAATCACTTTTCTAACCAATTACTGTGATGAGCCACTGAGATGGTAAAGGCTTGCAATTCCCACAGCATACACCAGGCTCCTAATGAGGCGGCAAGCATTCTAACTTTATTAAATATGCAAAATGATCAAATTAAAGGGGGAGGACTTTAATTAAGTAGGGATGTGTCCACTAAATTTATCATGAATACAATGGGATAGTCAGCATTTAACTATTTCTGATGGGGAAAAAAAAAAAAAACCCAAGAACAATGACTAAAAAATTACACGGGAAGCAGTGTTCTGTTAAATTTCCCACCAGTACAACAGGAAATTACCAAACTTGCCAATTTCTCTTGGGAAAATAAAGGCAATAGTGTCTGGTGTCCCAGTCTCATTTTTCTTTATTCTTCTTCCCTACCTCCAACCACCATATCAAACATTCAAAAAATGCAAGAACATGATGACATAAATGATATGTCATTTATACTGAAGGCTTTGTATAGTTAGGTGTACTTGCATAGCCTTTGTGTTTTAACAGCAGTAGCTACATTTATTAAATGTTCTAAGAGCTTTGCCTGTATCACTTTCTTCCTACCTCATAACAATGCTGTAAAATAGATATGCTTGTTATCCTCATTACAGGAAAGGAAACTGAGGCAGATAGCGGTAAAGTCACAGAAGGTCATGGAATTAAGTATGTGGAAGAGCAGGGATTGTTTCCAGGCCATAGCCACTAGGCCATACTGCATCCATTAGAAGCTTTTATTTTATTTGCAAACAGAGGGCTTGGATATCTGCCAGTTAACTCTAATCATGTGGCAGCTGATGGAGTAGGCAAACCGTGGGAAAAGAAGATCTTTTAACTCCAGAAAATCAAGCTATATCCAGAATGCTCCTCAAAACAAAACTACTTTAGATTTTATGAGGATAGGGTGGTGCTACTTATTCACAGTTTATCAGAGAAAAGAGAAAAGCAAAAGTAATGAAAACACAGTGACCTCAGGACTGACAGGCATTCAAATGGAGATGCCCCTAGAGGTCAGAACACTGTGTGAGTAACCTGTCTGGAAATGTCCAGGATGACTTCACTGAGGGAAGATCTTTCAGCAGTTTTGAAGGACAGGTTGGAAACAGTCAGGTAAACATGGTGAAGATGATATCAAGGCTTATACACATGTAAAAAATAGAGTTAACATGACTAGGAAGCAGGCAGGAGACTGAGAGCGAAGGTACCTCTATGCCAGGCCAAGGGCCACAGACCTTGTCCTGTTAGCAATAGAGAAATAGTCAAGGGTTTTAAGGACTATCTTATAATCAATCTAGTCGCAATGATCTAACTGTTGCCTGAGGTTTTGTTCCAGTTTTGTGTATCTGAGCCTAACAGGGACACATTTTCTATTCTTTGCATTGTTGGCATTAATCACAATGAAGCATTGTCGCATACAATTTTTGGCTCACTCTAAGCATATATGCAATATAAAAATTCCTTTAGAGTTCACTATCTCATTCACTACCTCAGCACCTGGTGATGCCTTCAGGATACTGTGACTAGTACACCTGGCAGCTCACCACCTAACTCAATGGATCAGGTATAGTATCAATGTTAATCTACATATTAAATATCAGTAAAATATAAATTCTCCTGATTTTGGGGGTGGTTAAAATAAATTTATTTACAAATGACAAAATTCACTGTGCTTTCTACCACTCTGCTACTCCATTACTAACAGGTTGACTTGCTTAAGGACAGAGACTCTATTTATTTGTTCCTTGATATGTTCCTTGCTGTATTTTCAGTGCTCAGAATAGTACCAGGTGGCTAAGATGACATTCGATAGTATTTTGTATTGACTGAACAGGGTGAATTTTAAACTGAGTTTTAAAGTAGGTTAGGTTGAGGGAAAGAACGTCTCTAACTTTCTTGAATGTCTCAACTAAAATGGGTAATTTATCCTGATGCCTATTCTTGTTCATGTCACCTGGCCGAAACTTAAAGAACACAGAGACTTTTTTATTATTGTTAATAATAACCATTTAGTTTTTGAAATTGGTTGACATAAATCTATTTTTCAAGGAATCCCTAAATATTGGGATGCTTGCTCACAAATATTTTATTAATAGGAGTACATTATTGAAAAATTGGGAGAATATTGTGTTAGTAAATCAACATAATTACTTACAGTCCCTCCCTCTTTCTCACATATTTTCTACTACTTCTGTGTAATCCATATTATATACTGAGAATTCTTTTTATAGTCAGATAATTAAGTAGCTACCCAGAAACCAATTAGAAAACGTTTTCCGAGCAATTATTCTGCAGATGACATTAGACTTGGGGGAGAAGGATCTGTGGGTGGAAGACAGCACACAGATAGCAGAGAAACAATAGGCAGAAGCCCCATCCTCCAGCTCTAGTCCAAAAAGCAAAGTTGTTCATAAAAGTTATCTTAATTCACATTCAGTATAGCACTAATAGATATTATGTCCATTTGACAGGTAAGGTGACTGAAGCTCAGGAAGGTTTAGTAATTTATATCAGAGTAAATGGGAGAACATGAATTAAAATAATAAAATATATGAAATATAAGAGGAAGAGGAGAGAGAATAAATGAGAATGGATAATTTTTCTATGAGGAATTTCCTGTTTTGTCTCTCATGTAGGAGGCAGCCACGTATACACATTACATATGAATATAAATATCCAAGTGACTTATATATGTAAAAACATAACATCAATTAATGAAAGGCTGAAAAGTTATACTTAGAGCTAAATAGAGCCAGGTAAAGGACCAGTTAATACTGCCTGTGGGAGATGAAAGCATTTGGATAACAGGGCAGAGGGGTGGAAGGTAACAACTACTGTGGGTAGGGTATTTAATTATCCAATTTAGTGACTTAATCTTGACACTATTAAAACCAACTTCCCTCCAAAACTCCTTATTAGCAAGAGATTTCTACTTATTGCTTAAAATTTTCAAATGGTTGATGCCAACTGGAAACAAATTGACTACTCCCTCTGAGGAAACAAAAATGAAGAAAGAGGAGGGAAGGGAGAAAAGAAGGAAGGAAGGAAGGAAGGAAGGAAGGAAGGAAGGAAGAAAGGAAGGAAGGAAGGAAGGAAGGAAAGGAAAAGTGGTGGGAACTATGACAGACAAAGATAAGACCTTTCATGGAGTTGGATAAAGTCCTACATGTAAAATATATATTTCAACACTGTAAGGTACTTTTATTGCATGGATTTTGGTGGGAATTTTATGAATACTAAACAAATAAATAATTGAATTTTCTTTGTGTAAAGGCCACACTTTCCTTCAAAGAGCTCTCAGAACATTATTCATACATAAGTCAGGTAACGTTATTAATGTATAAAGCAGACAAAAGTATCACAATGGAACCATTTTGGGTAGACACAAAGACATACACTCACACACAAAGCAGAAGATCAGACAGACTGTCAAAACTGAAGGAGAACAACTATGAAAGTGTCAGCCATGCTATATACACTAGGGTATGTAGTGACAAAAACATTTCTGAAATTTGGACAATTTTCCTTGCAAGCGCTTCAGATAGGCTAAAAAGAAATTTTCTTTCCTAATGATAAGTGCCATCTAACCAGTCTCAAATTGCCTTTTAAATATTCTGTCAAAAAAGTTGATAATATGAGGACAGTCTACTGACATTAATGTTTTAAAAAAGCTTTTTAAAAAGCTTCTCTCATATATTTACAGTAAATAATTTTTTTTTTGCAGTAAATACTCCAATATTTCTGCAAAAGTGTTTAGAAGGACAATCTGGGAGAGCAATAGAATAATATCAAAGAAATATAAACATCAGATAAAACACAGGAGTTGAAATACACAATTCACTCACAAAGTGACCAATAAACAACAGCAAAGCTCTAACCAGAGGTTATCCAGCACCTATGATGAACAAAAATGATGTCTGATTGGGGAGAAGGAACCTTTAGAAAGCCCACAAATGGACTGACAGAAGGTTCTATGAATATACGCAGGCAGAAACAAAATTTCTCAACAAATTCCAGGAACATAGTATGTACATATAAAAAGGAAAATATGTTTGAGAACAATAAAAGTAAGTAGGAAAATATAAGGGCAAATTTGTGTGACTTCGGATTTCTCAATGAGTTCTTAGATATGACACAAACAGCATTAGAAACTAAAGAAAAAATAGCTAAACTGATTTCATCAAAATTAAACGCTGTCATTCTTCAAAGGACACTATTGAGAAAGTTAAAGGCAATCCACAGAATAGGAGAAAATATCTGCACATCATGTATCTGCTAAGGAACTTGTATCCAGAATACATAAAAGAACTCTTACAATTTAATAATAAAAAGAAAAATAACCCAATTAAAAAGTGGATAGATAGTTCTCTGGGGAAGATATACAAATAGGGAAGATGCACATGAGAAAATGCTCAACATCATTAGTCATTAGGGAAATGTTAACTCAAAGCTACAATGAGATACCACTTAACACCCAGCTAAATAGCTAAAAACAAAAAGTGAAATAATATTATGTTGGAGAAGATGTGGAGAAATTGAAATCTTTACACACTGCTGGTAAGAATGTAAAATGGTATAGACACTTTGGAAAACACTAGGGCATTCCGTAAAAAGGTAAACATAGAGTAACCATATGACCTAGGAATTCTACTACTGTGTATATTTCTGAGAGAGTAAAAATATACATCCACTCAAAAACTTGTACACAGGTATTCATAGTAGCATTATTCATAATAGTCAAAACGACTCAAATGTCCATCGACTAATGAATAAACAAAATGTGGTAAATGCATATAAAAGTCAGTCATAAAAAGAAATAAAGTACTGATACATGTGGCAACTTGAATGAATCTTGAAAATATGTTCAGTGAAAGAAGGCAGTCACAAAAGATCACATATTATATAATTCAACTTGCATGAAATGTCCAGAAAAGTAGAGACAGAGACAGAAAGCAGGTTAGTTGTTGTTTATGACTGGGTGGCACAAGAGGACAGCAGGGTGACAGTTATAATGTAAGGGTTTCTTTTTGAGGTGACATAAATGTTCTAAACTTGGTCGTGGTGATGACTGCATGACTCTGTGAATATATCCAAAAATAGTGACTGTGCACTTTAAATAGGTGAATTGTATGGTATATGAATTATATCTCAGTAAAGCTTCTACCTGCCCCTCCCCCCGCCCAAAGTAGGTTAGAAGTTGCCAGGAGCTAAGGGTAAGGGTGAAAATATACATGGTGTCATAGAAATAGAGGTGATATAGTGCATAATAGGATCTTGAAGTTGACAAACATAGGTTTGAATTCCAATTATAATACTTGTTAACTGAATGATGTAGGCAAAGTTACTTATTCTCTTTTAGCCTCAGTTTACCTCTTCTGAAAAAAGAGAGTAACAATTATACCAAACAGTATTACAATAGTTTTGTATTTCAGGTTGTGTCGAAAACTAATAATTATCCGGTTTCAGTGGCTCATGTACGCTGGCAACCAACAGCAAGTACAGAATACTAATAGCTTCTTTAAGAGGGGCAGGTGCTTGCTTAGCTGCAATCCCAACCTATAGGTCCAGGCCCAGCAGACCATTGAGTTTGACACTCCTGGAATTATGATTAAGATCTCAGGGTTGGAAGAAATTACTCTAAAATGCAAAAGCAGGTTTTAAATACTATGTTACTAAATCTCTATATCCTCAGCTCTGGAATGGAGAATAATAGTAGTGACCTCATTGGCTTTTATGAAGACTAAGTGAGACATGTAGAAAGAACTGAGCACAACACTTAGTGTATAAAAGCATTCAGAAGGATTTCTTTAAATCACTGGCCAAAGCCATAAAATTGTGCTGGAAAAGGAAGGCTCTGGCTCAGTGTTAATATGTACCAATGATTAGTCATTTATATATGTTTTAATACCCTCTGAAATCCTTCTTGACCCACAATACATGGGACTTAAAGGTGTGTGAAGGTGATGGAAGAAACCCCTGGAAGGTTTTCAAAAGTTAGTTCTTTGCCATCAAAGAGAGCAGCTTTCCAGCCAGGTGCAAAGCATCTATTTGAAAGGGTCCTGAAAAATTCTTCTTTGGGTAATCAAAAATATAAAAACACCATGCAAACGATTTTGTCCTTGTATTATTAATTACCTTTCAGGACAGAAATGAAACAAAACAAATTACCCCTGCTGAGTAGCGTGATAACCAGAGATGGCACCAGATGAGCTAAGCCTGTTTCATGCCAAAGACAAATAGGGCTTGCTCAGTACCAGAGATAAATTGGACAGACTCATCTCCTATTAGAAATAACCCTCAAAATACAAAAGCAGGTGAGACCACTCAGCAGCTTAAGTGTGTGTGCACACACCACCACCACCACTGGCACATATGAATAGATCACACTCTACATTCATACTTTAGCTTCTGAGAAACATTTGAAATGCAATTTAATGTTGGTTAGGCAAGAGCTTATCTCCATGGGAAAAAAAAATCCTCTTACTTAAACAAACATTTTCTAGAGTTATTAAATCAAATTCCTATCAGTGGTTAGTAATTATGCTCCTTGGAATAAGCACTCTGACAATCAAGTGACTCTGAGAGAACAGAATCTATCTCTGTGTTTTCCAGAGACCCAAAGTCTCATGCATACACAGCAAGCCTGGGTCTGTCCTAGAGAATGACGGCACTTCATGGGATGGTTCATATCTCAAAGCGTTTCTCACACACCGGAGGGCGGCAGCAAATGCCTGATATGATAGCATGAGACACCTATCCTGGCCAAACAAAAGGAGCCTCTCTAAAATAAGGCCCATAAAATACATGGCAAGAGCCTTCAGGCCTATGAAACTTTCACATTATGTCAAAGGCAATCTTGGCGAATCTTCACCCCAAAATAAGTCATCCCTCAGGAAAAGAGAATAAGCTCTTTTATTTTCCTTATTAAATTCAAAACATTTCTAGGTTCCTAAAATACCAGAGGCCAAAAATTCAAGACATTTTAAGCTATCATATGATTTATTTTCCTCCATTCCAAAAATTTCCTCCGATGCTCAGAAATTTGCCATAGCTAGATTCACGGTAGGTCCAGCACCAACACCAGAATTTATCAAGAATGGACCAGTCCCATTTTGCAAGGTCAGGGCTGCACAGATAAGGTGGCTAAGATTACAAAGAGATGTCAGAGCTGACTTCTGGCTTGAGGGTTGGCACAGCCCACAAACCAAAAGCAGGCACTGAAGGCACAGAGATAACAAGTGCAGACCCACAGAGTCAAGAAGAACTATAGCTAGGTTAAGGTCAGTCCACTGGAAAAATACTTGGGAAGGAATTTGACGATTAAATTCAACAAACTTCCCTTGAGCCTATGCTATATTGCAGGTCTCTGACCTAGGCACAGTAGGAAGCACAGAATTCTGGGAGGAAGGGAGGCCCCATGATCCATCCCACTGTTTCCATAATAGGTAGAAGTGAGGTACAGTGACAGTGGAAGTAACTTAAAGGGAACTCAAGGAAGCCCACATAAGCCAGTATTAACACTCTTGATAAAATATGAGCTAGATTCTTCCTCGGAAAGTAAAGATGGAGGAGTAGAGGGAGGAGGACAGTAAAAAAGTTCAAAAGAAAGGATGAAAGGACTGTTATAAAGAGTAAAAGAAAGGTAAAAAATACGAAAAGGAGATTTGCCAATCGGTAGTTAGAGACTAGTCACAAAGTTGAAAATGAGAAATGCATTAATTGCCACAAATTTAACAAATATTAATTGAATCTTTAAGTCATGTTTGAATCAGTGGTACAGAGACATATGAAATAATTCATGGAGCTCCGAGTTTAGTGGGGAGACAGCTAAGTAAATAGAAAATTACAATTCAGTGTGTGGTGAATGCTGTGATTGTGCTAAGCATGGGGCATTTATAAACAATAATCTGTAATGAAGATAATTAGCAACTCTGAGATGTTTTTCTTTTCTCTAGAAGGGGGTTGGCAGCCTAAAAAATAGCAGGTAAAACCAAAAACCAGAGTTATGAATTGATAAATTGGATGTGGAAACTGTTTTCATGAAACAATAGTATTGTTCCTTGTGTTTCAGCACCTTGGAGAGTGCCCTGGTCAGCATAAGACTTTTTTTTTTTTTTTGGAATTTGAAGAGGAACACAGGAATTCGGTAATAAATTATCATGGCTCTACAATTAGTAGGGAGGCTGTAAACAGAGAAGGAAGCCCAAGGAATTGTGAGAATTCAGTTTCAGGAGCAAGACTTGATGAAAACATACTAATATTGCCATGTAAATGAGCTGAAGAGAAGAGAAGATGGTTTCATTTGAAACGATGAACTTTTGGCAATCATCCATGAAGGTGCTGTAGGCCCTAAGAATAACACAACAGTGAGGGCAAGGATAGAGAAGGTGATGGTAAACAGGTGTGGAGCATATGATTTGTGGGAAACACTTTGAGAGGCTGGTAAATGATAAATAAAAGAATAAGGTGAATTTAGGGCCAGAGACTGGATATGTTACCTTAATTTCTTCTCCTCCATATTATGCAGATTAGGAGAATGGCCTCCACTTGTGATGGTTTCCAGAAACGTGCTGTTTTCTAAGTGAGCTGAGCTGGCTATGGATAAACTCATAAAAACAATAGTCTTAGCTAATATTTGTTGAGCACTTATTATGTCCTAGGTACCAAATAAACCCAGTTAATCCTCACCGTAACCCAGCACAGACAGTACTACTATTAGTCTCATTTTTTAAATGAGCAGACTTTCAGAGTTTATGTTTAACCTGTCTGGTCAAAAGCCCGTAGTAGCAGAACTAGGATGGGAACACAAAGTGAACAATTTTAAGTAATAGGCTATTGAAGAGGAATCTTCCACTCAAATGGCTAATCTTATAATCAGCTCTTTGTGCTGCTTCTGTAGACATGCTTGGTGCATAGGCTGAAGGGCAGAATGATCTCAGAATCAACTGAAGACTCACTCTCCCCTTTGATTGTTCTGTCCAGATAACAGATGTATTGCCTAAGTTCCTGTTCGAAAATCTCATGCTCTGAAACTGTCCATAGCTCATAGCAACTCCTGCAGTCTGTAATCGTCTGAGCACAAATCAACTAATAAGCCCATGCCAACTGTAACAGAGTGGATATAAAAACAAAATTGCCCCTGAGCTCGGAGTCTAGATCTTCAGAGTGTTAGCTATTCTGAGACCACTGGCGTAATAAACCTGAGTTTTCCAACTCTCTGAGTGGTACTTGGTTTCTTGCCTGTCTGATTTTACAACATTTCTGCAACACTATAGAAAGAAATTCCAATTGTAGGGTTTTGGAGTGAGTGTGCAGTAATTTATGTGTTTGTGTGTATGTGTACATTTTATTAAAAACATAAAACTACATTAACTTCTCAAAGTGAAGCCACATATACTGCTGATTCTGCCAATGACTGAGCTAGTATTGCTCTGGACCACCCTTGAGGAGGGTGTGTGGCTGCCTGGATTAATCAACACAGGCCACTGCTCTCCCTTTCCACTCAGACACAAGGCACAAAGGAGCAGTGATAAGGGAGCAACTTCTCTGCTCAGCTCAGCTCTGGATGTTAGCTGAAAAAGAACTGACCAAAAGATGGCCTCGACACACCTGAATGAACAAAGCAATACTAGACTTAAAGAAAATCAAATTTGTCCCAGGAGTTAAAGGTACACAGACTGTTATCCCAGAGGGCACTTGGCTTAAAAAAAAAAAAAAAAAGAAAAACATTTTCAAACAACCTCAGCTTCCGATTTCCATTTAAAACTAATTTTATGGCATGCAGTTCAAGCTATTTCCAATGTAAAGTTGAATAAGAATATTATTCCTAACCATAACTGAAGGGAACATATTTTTTCATTTTGTACTTAGCTACTTAAATATTAAGTTCTGCAGTACAATCCCTATTATATCATGGTAGTGACAATCACAGAATCTCAGAATCATTTCATCATGCCATCTTGTTTTCCAGGAAGATAAAGTATACCTGGGTTTGTAATATCTGCAAATTTTCAATCTAATACCCCAACTAGTCTTAGATATCATGGGGAGAAATCAAAATGAGATTTTTTTTTGTCTCAGAGCTTTTGTTGTGATCATAGGATTAAAAGACATGTATCTGTAATATTAGATATTCTCTTTCTAAGATACTAGTGAATTAGCACAGTCAGATGAATAAATAAATGGTGCTACCAGCTTTCTAATTCTCAGTGGCATCATTTTCCCAAAGTATGAGCTTCTATGCAGCAGACATGTTAGAATCAGAAGGCGCAGAGGTGTTTCATACTTTCTTAAATGACAGCCATGGAAGTGCAGACTGCCAGCAAAGTATACACAGCCACCAACACCCCACAAACATACAGCAGGTGGCTCCTCTTTAGGAAATGGGACCTCTTTGCCTTATAATAAGCATGCATGGGCCATAGGAAATATAGGGAATGGCAGAAAAACAGGGCCCGGGGGAACATACTTCTTGACTTTTATATTATGTTTAGAGAAAGTGGGATCAAAGGTTGCAGTTAGTGTTAGGATGTAGATATGACAAGCATTGATCTCATCCATTAAGCCAGTGGTCACTTCCTTCTACTTCTACTGTCTCCTCTAGTTATAGGTTTGAAATAGACAATTGATGCTGCCAAGTCCTCCGCTTTCTTTTCTGAACCAAATCCTATCCCGCCCTGTCTCCCTCAATGATTAAAAAATAATGGATTCTAAAATTATGTCTTCAATTTTCCCATCAGTGTCCCTCTAGGGCTTAGATGCTCCTGGTGTGGCAAAAAGCCCAGCTTCATTCCTTGTTTTGCACATAAACCTCTGGTTTTCATGTGGAATATCAGCCTTCACACATTCTAAAGCCGAACAGATGCCTGGTAACTCCAATGTCGGATTATTCCCACTGTGAATTCCTTCTTTCTGGAAGAAACAACCTTTCTAAACTCTAACTTCTTTGAAGCTAGTATTTGTGTGTCATTCACCTTTATATCTCACAACGCTCTTGGCACAAACTAGGAACTCCACAAACACTATTATTAATTCCAGAAGAAAAGGTGGAAAACACCTGGCATATGGAAAAGATCTAGTTTTTGACCTGAGTATAAAGAGGGGATACTTACAGTTGCAGTACTACAACTGGAATGTTAATTTTTAACCACGATATTATAAAATGCTATAAGATGGTAATATTATTCCTTGAAGACTTTTTTTTTATGGGGGGGGGTGTTTATTTCTCTTTCTATCTTCTTTAATGCCTCTTAACATTCCTAATACCTTTTTTTCTTTTCTCTCTTCAGTAAATTTTTATTAAGACATCAGGGAGTTAGAGAATATGTTAGATAACTGTTAAAAGAAAACAGTAGCCACTAAAACAAAAATACCAACAAATCTTGATACTTTATAATTAAGGAAATTGTTTCAAGTTATTTATCTTGTAAATCGAAGACCACAGACTTGAATCCAGAACTCATTAATCTAAATCCAGAACTCACTTCACCATCTGAGTCTGAATCTCCCTCTCTCTCAACAGAAAATGAAATACATTCCTTATGTTTACTGACATTAATAAATAAGAGTGCTAGCCTTTATTTTAAAAACTGAAAATAGAATATTTTGTTTTTCTCTCTGCAAGAACCTTACAGTGAGCTGGTATTTACTAATATGATTCTGAACTTTGACTTCTTCCATTTGAGTGTGTGACTTATTATAAAAAGAGACACTCAAACCTAAATTATTTAAAATTTAATTATTTAAGTTATAATTAGTTACGAGTACATAACATTTTTATGTTAAGGAAAGATTGAGTGTCCCTTAAAGTACTTTTGCCATGATTTTCTACTGTAATTCAATAACTGCTTAGTGCTGAGGAGGCTGAAATTTTCATTTGAATTCTTGTATTTAAATTTTTACATCATTGGCTGCAACCCCAGGGTATGTGCAATTTGTAATGTTAGCAATTTTTTAGATGCTGAATATTAAAATCTACTTTTGTATTTCAAGGGTTATTTCTAATTACATGCACAATTGCTGATCCATCTGCCTACTACATAGATGTCTGTGGTTATATATGCTTGAATAATTATTGAAAATTAAATAACATTGTAAACAGTCAAATTAATTTATTTGAGCATACCAAAGGCAGGAAGGCTGCACTAAGACAAAATATGATTTTCCCTGAGAAACATGAAGACAAGTTTATCTTACACTTCACTGAATTTGTCACATTCTTTTCTTACTCGATGGAGGATTTTTGAAAAAGTCCTAAAATTTGAAACAAGTAATACCTGAGAAGTATCATGAACAGCAACAAACCAAAGCTGAATGAGTAATTTAAAATTTTAGTCAAAAGATGTTTCACTGTCAAAACAAGCCCGTAATGTGTTCCTGTAATAACATGGCCAAGAATAGCAGTGTCAGTAAGAAATGGTTGCCTTGAGTGTTCTAACGTAATAAAAAATTGCTAAAGAAAAAAAAAATTCCTTGCTTGTCTGCCTGCTCTTTCTGCAATATCAGGTAGTAATTGTAAAATACAGAGGGCTGGACTTGCAAGGTCTATGAAAATTATGTTTACCCAAATTTAGAAGAGAGGTTGAGGAAAGGTTTGTTGCTAAGAACACACACGCGCGCGCGCACACACACACACACACACACGGGACAAAGATTACTTAAGCCCAAGTTGCAATAGTGAAACACATCAGGCAGGAAGAAACCAAAGAGACAGGTCTCCTGTTCTAAATGTAGAAGGCAGAGAGAATTAGACCCATGTTTTAAAGTTAGCTAAGAGAGTTGGTAGACAGAATAGTTGTTTTGTTTTGTTTTTGTTTTTGTTTTGTTTGGTTTTAGAGTAGAGAGATTTGGAAAGTCCCAGAGAATGAAAATTTGAACCTTGTATTTCCACTACATGTTCTTTCAAGGGTGGCCTCCAGACTGGACCCAGACATTTGCTAAAGTTAAAAGTATTTACTGGCTTCCAGTTAGTCTGTAGTAATCATTCAGGGCCTAGCACTGCTGAAGAGGGATCAGATCACACATATAGATAGAAGATGATGGCTGGACAGGTAAAAGCACTTTGAGGTCCAGCCTCATCTGAGCCAGAGAAGTACAGTTTCTGGAGGCTGGGTCATGCTCAAAGACTGAGGCTGGTATAATCCCTTGGACAGGGTTCTGAGGTCAGATCAAACTGGCAGATCAAAGACAAGTGCAGGTTTATGAAGCAAGTGACGAGCAATAAGCAATGAGGGGTAGGGACCTCAGATCCCAAGACGCTTAACTGAGATTCTGCTGAGGGAGGTCAGAGGGGTGAGCAAGAGGCCTGCTGGGTACAAGGAAACCCTCAATGAGCTACCGGTAGACCAAGGATGCTCTCCATTTGGAACCAAAAGGACAATATCTCCTTGATAATTCAGGGTCCTGAACACCTCAGGAGTCCAATGTCTGTAAACACAGTATCATAATGAGCAGTCGTGTTTTAAGTGTTAACTTAAATTCTTTTCCCTAAGTAGTTTCTTAAGAGCATAGCTCTATGGCATACAGATCTAAATTAGAATCCTGTTCTTCTACCTGCTGGCTATATGACCTTCTGCAATTCAGTTGACTTCAGTCAATTATATACCTACCACTTGACACTGTAAGAATTAGAACATATATACATGTAGTGTCCAGCACATCGTTTATCCCCAGATATTTTATGTCCTCTTCTTTTTGTTGGCTCCCTCCCAGAATACACCTCCATCAGTTTATACACAATCCATCCCCTTGTCTGCCAGCCCTACATTTTCATAGAATGCTGGCTCATCATAGCACTCATCGCACTGTGCTAGTCCTCCCCACCTATCTGTGTGCCCCACTGGACTTCGAGCTCCATAATGACAGCAAACGTGATAGTGTGCACCTTACTTGCTGGACTATCCCTGGAGTCTAGGAAGTACCTGGCATATAGTAAGCATTCAGCATGTTATTTTCTGAGTTAATAAATAAATTAATAAAATTAGGTTCTAGGTCTCTTGTGATCTCTTGAACCACAGTGAGCTCTTCTTCTCTTAACTAAAGTAACTTTTATCCATGGTAGTATTTATTCATAATTACACCCAGATTTATACTGTTTTTTCAATTTATGCATGGATATAGGTATTCTCCCACAAAACATATTTTAATTTTTTTATTACCTCAATGCCACTCCTCTTGTACATAGCAGGGGGGGTTGATGAACATCCACTGAATTAAAATTAGGTTTGTGACTTTTGGTGAATTAATCATAATTTGAATATCTCAGCTTCCTTTTCTGTATAACGTGGAGGCTAGGTTATATAAGCTTTGTATATCTTTGATTCTATACTTGTATTGAAAGGAAAATCAGGATGACTTACCATTCAACACATTGACATACAGCACAAGCCTGCATATACAATCTATCTTCTTATAATTTTCAGTTAAGGTGCCAACAAGATATCAAGAAGTAGAGGACTCCTAAATCAAATCCCAAACCCAAGGAAAAAACTGCCTTTCAATATGGAAGGCATTAATTTTGCTAAGCACCTGTACAGACCCGAATATACTCATGCCAAGGACAATTTCCGCAAAAAAAAAAAAAAAAAAAAAAAAAGCTATAAAGTAACATACTTGCACACACAAAACCCATTTTTTAAAAGAGAAAAATGAAGCAACCAGGTGAAAGGAACAAGGTAATTTCAAAAGTCCTAGCTTTCTCTTGGCAGGGGATTTGGGTAATAGCTTGCCAATTGCTGGTTACTGCTGCCAAGGACCAGGACTGCTGTGCTCAAATTGCTGGCAATGGCCACCTATTGTTTGTGAATTTCTATCTTAGCAGGGACTCTGCAGAGAGGCTACTCAGGTCAGCAGGGAAGCTGATTTGGCCTATACTCCCAAGGGTCATCACTGCCTATTGCAGAGAAGTCACAAGAAAGCAACCTGAGAAAGAGGACACACCTATAAAAATTTCCCTGGAAAATTTCCTGAATCTTTTATACATATACATATGTCTATACACATATAGAGATTTGTACATACAGATATGTATATGCACATATGTATATACACACACAGATGGATATGTCCCCTGCAAAATAAATCATAAAATAATATTAATAATCTTCCACTCTAATCACTGAGCATTTACAAAACCACAGCTTGCAGCCTGCTGGCTCTCTTGGCCGGTGGTTTATTCATTTACCCTGGGTGGTAATACTCTACACAAGAGCTCACACAATCAGATAAAAGGACTCATTTGGAAATTTTCGTTTGGTGAACTCAAATATAGACACTTTGGCATCTCTTTTATGGCATAATTCCCTAGTATTATCTGTTAAATGCCATAGAAAGTGATTTAAAACAAAAATTGGCCTTTAATTCTTGAAGATTCTTCCCCTTTCTGGTAAAAAGGCAATGCAGCACTCTACGGGCTCTGGAGCAAATCCCAACTCTTGCATTTACAAGCTGTATGATTTAAGCACATTTGTAAAACTCTCTGAGCTTTGTGTCCTCATCTATAAAATGAAGCTAATCACAATACCCTCCTCTGGCTTACTGAATGAAATGAGATGAGAGAGCATATGTGTAAAGCATTTCCTACTACTAAAAAATGTTGGCTATCATTTATCTCTCTATCCATGGTGTACTGGACAAAAACACAGGCTCTTGAGTCAGTGAATCTGGCCTTTAGCCCTGATCCTGCTATTTACTAGTTGAATGACTTTGACAAGTTAGAGTTCTAAATTTCATTTTCGTCAATGATAAATTGGGAAAGATCATTCTAACACCACGAACTTCAGGGTGTTATTATAAGTATACTTAAGCATACTTGGCAAAGATATACTAAATATATACCATGTATAAGTTATCATCATCATCGCCATCAATCAATACCTTCGTTAATTGTCAAAATCCTAACATTCTCATGTATCTTCTTCTACCACTACTGAGATCCACTACATAGTCTTCCTTCCAGCTCACTGGGGAACCAAAGAGGAGAAAAAGGCACTTCAATGATAGGCTGATGGTGAGTGAGAAAGAAAACTTTAATTTCCAACATAATAAAACTAAATGACTCCTTTATTATTAAAGCAGCAGAAAACATTTCGAATGGGCTTCTTGGTTTGAAATATTCTTATATACAACTAAATCTCCTGCTAGTACCAAAATATGAGATATTGCTTGTCCTGAATAAAAACGTCCTTGTAGTGGGAACAATGTCTAAGGTAAGAAAAGTGTAAATGAATCTGTGAGGAAGTAGGTATCCAATAAGATCTATTACCTTTCCAAGATGAAGAGCCAATTATGACATTTTTTAGGCTTTTGGAACTATTCTGCACATAAAAGAAGTATCCTATAATGGGCTTATACACTCTTAGAACCAGATAGTTAGCATTATGATCTTGGCAGGCTAATTAGCCAGACTTTCTTTTTCAAACAATTGACTTAATATACTAAATAAATGAGAATATAAGCCTGATGCCAACACTCAATGGCTATCGCTGTTGGGTAATTAAAATTGCAAATGCCAATTCTCTCAATTCAGTATTAAATCCTAAATTCCACACCAAATAGATAGTCTCATAATTTAAGGAAAACTTTGTTTTAATTTGTATTTAAAGTAAGAAAAACATCTCTTCTTCTTGTCTCTTCTTCTGTCTTAAAAAAAAAAAACACAAAAAAACAAAAAGCAGTCTTTGAAAAGATCTCTTATTGAAGTGCTTCTTGAAAGTTCTGTGGGTATGTTTCTAGGGAAACTTACTTAGACTAGAATCTCTGCACCAAGTCCTGCGAACAAATTAATTTTAGAAGTTACACATAGCTTTGAAAATGGTTATAGGGACCCTAAAAGTTGAGAAGTTATCACCATCAGATCCAGTGAAAAGACATGAGCTTTTTTATGTTTAAACAACATCGTCTTGCTGATTTCTTTTCTTGGTTGTTCTTTTTCTTATGAAAAAAGTGAAAGATAATTCATGGACTAGAAAGGCTAAGACTGTCCTTGTATTCGACTAGAAGAGTTGCTGAGAATTATATGGAATAGATGTTGTCTAAGGCAGATGTGTTAAGATGAATCAGTGCCCAAAGGTCTCAACCATACTTGGTTGGATAAGCCCTTGATATGCCAGAATAAAATTTATTTCGCCTCCATTTTCTAGAGGAGCAAACCAAGCCTCAAGGAAGCTAAGTGATGTGCCGCTGACCTAGCCAGTGTTTGGATTAGGGATTAGGTTCATGTATGTCTGATATGTTTGACTCAAAAGCCTATGATTCTACAGGAATATGTACTGCCTCTCATAAGCAGGATCCTCCTTCCTCCTTTGTAAACTGAAGCCTCGGGACTAATAAGATGATCTTGAAGATCTTAGAAGGAACAATATTCTACAAATCCAGGGCTCAAACAATGCCTTTAAATTCCAGCCACTGAGGCCTCTGCCCTTACAAAGCAAAACACAGCTCCTGTCCCTACTTCAGCCACGCCTCTCCCCACAAGGCCAAGAGTCTGAGAAGCCAAGGAGATATGGCCACTTGGTGTCTGTGCATGGTCTTCTGCAAACATTCAAGTCTAGATTCTAGATCAAGCTCTGCTTCTAGGTATTCTGGAATTCTTTGCCTAGATGACAACCTAGGTTGTCTCTAGGGCTTGGGTGGGTCTCTTCTCTGTATCTTTTCTCTCTAGGGCACACCATGTCTCTCCAGTGTCTAGGATTGAGGACTGGTTAACAGGAAGCTGTTGACAATGGGTGCTGGGGCGACAGGTGGGATATCATTAGAGCCTAGACATGTGGTCTGAGTTGTCTACTACACACATGCACGTGGGACAGAGCTGGGCATGAGAAGAGCAGCTGGGCAGGTGTACTACACCTAATCTAGTACTCACTGGACTCAGAGAAAGTTTCAAATCAGACCTCTCAGATTTGAATATTTGTCAAAGTCGAAGGGTGGTATGTGTTTCGTTAGACTGATTTATCACTTTTAAATATTTATACTTGCAGTATGTGGGCCTCCATTTGTCCTCTTTTTGATCCTATATCTGTGAATATTAAGGCCATAGGATGTTTTGTTACACTGGAGTGAAAGATTGCCTCCTTTAGATTTGAACTAACACTGTTTAACAATCAGGGGATTTTGCATGAAAACAGTAATTTGTAGTGTCTCTTGAGGGAGGAGATCTGGCCACACCAGTGTAACATTTTGGATTCAATCATACTTTGGGATTAAATAGTGGCAGCCCCCTTTTAGACAGGAGGAAACTGTCCATTTGTTTACCTTCTGAAGTTTACGGTGAAGCTTCTGGTTGGATTCAGGTAGCCAAAGCTCCCTTTTCCATGGAGACCTTTGACCAGGCCCTTTTTACTCCCTTATGTTACCTATCTGTGTGGGTAGGCATCTGAGCACAAGATCCCTGATCTAAAGAAACCTTAAGATATTAGCAGACTCACCTCATCTAACAGACTCATCCAGGGAAATTAATCTAATTGCGCTTTTTTTGTGAACAAATAAGTGTCATTTGGTGTGACTGAAGATATAAGCCCTGGCTCGTGATTTTCGCTTAAGACACGAACATGCAGCAATCACTTGAACTAGGAGAGAAGTCTCTTTAGCTATCTGTCTTTCTTTAGTTCAGGGTATGCCAGGCAAGCAGTTAGTTAAGGGGATCCTTCCTGTCTGTGCTCACCAAAGGAAAATTAGTCCCTTAAAAAACTTTGCTGAAAAATAATAAATCCAAATGATGAGAATATAATTTGTATCTTCATATTGGAACCTTAATCTTTAAAATAAGGACAATGTTATTCGCACCTTACTGTGTACAATATTTTTTTTTCCCCCTAAAATCAAAAACTCTACGGTGACTCTAATTTCAGTTAATATCAGAAAATACCAGCATATGGTGTATGGAAGCAAAATTAATTATGGCCTCAACATCCCTTCTTAGTTCTTTCTTCTCATCATGTATTAATCTTCTGGGTACTGTTCTACATGTTAAAATAAGGAGTATGAATTGCTGTTAATATGCTGTTGCCAGGTTAAAGTACTAGGGAATGTGAAGATGTCAGGAAACAAATCCCAGAGAGAAATGAAACACTGTTTTCCTTAGCTTGTGATTACCATACAAATAGACTTCTTCTGAATTTAAATTACAATGACAGAAAAAAAATCCTTTACATTCATTTGGCCACACTGACAAGGGTAGAAGGGCAGATGATCTGCACACTGCAGTTCCCGGGTATTATCACCATTTCTACAGTTTCGCATGCAAAAACACAATCAGACAACACACTCTCGCTTTGAAAGTTGGAAAGTATCATGTTACAAAACATTACAGCAGATGACATTTCTTGAATTAAAAGCAAAAATCTGTTATCTTCAACCACAGGGAAAAGTTATTATAAACAACGTATGGAAAAATCTAACAAGCACGTGGAGAGAGGAGTGAAAAAAATTACAATTTCTCTAAGTAGAGCTGTGAATGTTTCCAAGATCAAAAGCTTAATTTTAGAAATGCCTGGCCACATTCAACTATCAGTTATAATCTCAAGGTGGAAAGACCATTTGCTAAGCAAAAACACGTCCATAGATGGCTCTAAAAAGGCTTTGGTATATAGCATGAAACACCCATGACTGAACAGGAAAAAATGCTGTCCTTATATAGATGCTTGGCAAGCAAATTCCCTAACAAACCAGGACAGAGGAGACAGGATGTGCCTGGGTGCCTCTGCTTCCACACCTTCATGTATTTTCTCTCCTTGACCAACTTGTCAACACCTACACATTTTTTAAGATCAAGTTCATATCTCCCTTACTCCCTAGTCTCTTGGTTTGTAAGGTTGATGCATGGCTCCTAGACAGAGGGAGTGCAAATTTGAACCTTGTTAATTGTAATCTCTCAGAGTGGGAATTCTAGCAATTTTTTTCTTTCACTAATTTATTCATTCGTTCAACAAATAATTACTAAATATCTACTCCTCGGTAGTCAATGTTCGAAGCAGAATATACAATGGTCAACAAAGAAACAAATGCCCTGTCTTCATGGAAAGTCCATTCTAGTGGGGGAACAAAGAATAAGTAAAATAAATAGCTTACATACTTTACTAGATAGTGATGAGTGCTAAAGAGAGAAATAAAGCAGAAAGGGGCACAGGAAGAACCGGGAATTGCAACATTAGATGAAGTGTCCAAGGAAGAGTTTGTTAGAAGGTGACTTGTAAAGAAGGCCCCAAAGGGAGTTTGTGAGCCAGTCACATGGGGATGAAGGGGAAGAGCATTCCAGGCAGCAGGACCAGCAGGGGCCACAGCCAAGAGTGTGTTTGAGTGCTCAGGTGACATAAGGAGGGAAATTAGGAGTGAGGCCCAGACGGGGCTGAGACAGGGCAGATCAGACCTGTCCTTAGCAGCCAAAGGAAGAACCTGGGCTTTGATGGAGTAAGACTGAACTTCTTTGAGCATCTGTAGAACCATGAACATTAGTTACAGCATGCACCACCAACAATTATGAAGATTCAATAAGACCTTGGCACAGTGTCTGGCAGACATCAGTCTTAAAACCTGCTAAGAGAGCAGGAGCTTCCCGCGAGCTGAGGCAGCCAGTTAGTCCTTCCTGCCCTCGGACGAGAGTGCTGCATGCTGGAAGCACCAAGTCTCTGTCAATCCCAAGAGCTTTCTTGGTGAGGGCCAGGACTCTGGGCACCTCTAATAAGGGTCACCCTATTAAAAGTCTAGCTTTCACCGTGAAATTTACTTCCTAGGTTGGTGGAGGCAAGTTAGGTAATGACATATTCGGTTTGTCCTTGTCATGTTTGATTGGTGGTTATAACAGGTTGGTGGTTTTACATTTATGTTTTAAAAGGAATCGGCTTCACCCTGCCAATACCCTTTTAGACATATATACATTTTAATGTTTGTCCTGAAACAGAACAATCTGAGATTCTTCTCTCCACAAAAGGGCTGACAATAGGGTTCACATACAGAGTAGGTCCCCTAGTACACCAAAGTGCTGGTTTTGATCACTCTTGTCTTGGCAGAGACTAGGATGCAAGGGAAATTAAAGCTATAAAGGGTAGGAGCCATTTGCTCAGTAGAGATCAATAAAAAATGGAATTAAGTACCACAAAAATTGTAACAAAGTTCAAGGGAAGTGGTCTGAAATAGATCCTGCTTACCTCGAGGGATGATACATTTCTCCTTTTGTACTCCCGGGGCCTAACGCAGTGCTTGACATAGAGCAGGTTTTTCATACATGTTCATTGAACTAACTAATTCATAATTAATATATAAGTCAAGGCACAAAAATATCATCAATGCTCTAAAGGCCAGAGAATGTTGAATTTATTATGACTTCATAATACATGCAGGACAAAGCCATAAGTACACAATGCATTAATTTCGATATTTTTTTCTTAATAACAGTTGGTCCTATCTTTATTACCATTCCTCCCTTTATTTTAACTATCAATACAATGGTTAGTCTTCCTAAAATAAATAAATAAATAAATAAATAAATAAATAAATAAATAAATAAATAAGGTGGTTTAGTGACCTAGATTTGCCTGTTGCTTTGGATCTTGAGATATAAAATTCTAATTCTAGAGAATTTTTCTACAGGTTTCCGATGTAAAATTTCATTTTGTAAAATAGGATATTCTGAACCTATCATAGATAAAATACGTTTGAGTTTTAATATTATGTAGCATCATATAAATTACAATTACGATGGTAATTATTATTATTATATCTATTAGCAAAGACCAACTCCCATTTTGTTTATGAAAGTAAAAGGCACTTCCCAAATAATTACTGCTTTTGCTCCCCACATCTCACATCTCATTAAAAGCAGACATAGTAGAATGATGGTGTCACAAAGCTAGAAAGTCACTGAAGCATTGTTTTAACCATGCCCATACTTTTAATCGTTTCCGTTAATGTTAACAGAAATGGCACAAAATTGATGCTGCAATTCCCAAAGAGCTCTAACAACCTAGAATAAACTGATTTTCAAAGCGACTAATGACCCCTTAATTTCTCTTTATGAACACTTACGAAATTTCCAGTACTATGTACATTCTGAAGACTTGCAAACTATGTCAATATAACATTTCTTTCAATTCCTCAGAGGCAAGCGAATCCAGAGATGACATTTTGAAAATAGTTCAAATGTCAAATGGAAGTTTAAACAAAGCAATTAGAAGAATTTCAGCTGTGGTTGGATTTTAGAAAAGTATAAGAGCTTCTTGACACAAAAGGAGTTCAGAAATTCCTGTGCAATATTAAAAAATGATACGTATTATCCAATGCATTAATTCACTCATTCATTCACCCATTTAACATTTCCCCATAGTATCTGCTATATAAAGTGCTGTCCTTACAATTGTCTTATTCCTCACTGTACTCTGGTACATACCACAGCACCTGGCACACAATAAGTGTTTGATAAACAACACTGGATATTAAGTAAATAAATGAGTAAGAAATGACCCTATCCCCATTCTGAAAATCATCTTATTTTTCTGTAAGAAATGCCAGCACATTTCTTATACTATGAATAGTCTAAAAAATAACAAGAAAACATTTATTTGGTTTTGCTTGCTTTTGCTACAGATTGTTTGGATGTTAGAAACCAAAATACACACCAGAAGAAAACCAGAAATCACTGCAGAGTGCTTTAGCTGGTAGGAGCCTAAGTAGACAATGACAAATAAATGAAGTTGTATAATTGTAGGGAAAACCTAGCAACTGTGACCTAATGTCAAAGAAGATATGCCATGGTTTAATTTAGAATAAGAGGATGCCAAGCAAGAACACTGCTTTGAAGGCACATGGACAATCTGAAGTGACAGGAGTTACTGGAATCCAAAAGGTTCTCATGGTCAACCATGAAATCCTCATAGTTTATGTAAAGGGTCTCAAAAAGAAACCTCACTTACCTACTTACCATCCGTGATTAATTTTGAAAAATAACTAGGCTTTATAAATAGACTGTTTACAAAAATTTTCCTTTAATGAAAATGGGCCAGAATTGCATAGTCCCACCTGGTGTTTATACAAAGACAGTCTCTTCACCAATGCAATCAGTACAGGAAAGGAGCAAAAATGGCCTATGATCACTGAATACATGCCACAAAGCTCAGCTACTGACACTGTGGCACTTTTGCTCTAAGGGAAGAGTCTTCAAGGTCACCCTTCAGAGACTAGTAATTCTCAGCCTACTTACTATTCTAATACTTTACTTATATAATGTCTCAGCAGATGAGAAGCAGCAAATTAGAAGGCAGAGCCCTGGAAAAGAGAGGCATACTGATAACAGAAGTGAGTGCTGGCAAGCTGAGCTGCAGTGAGGAAATCCAAATAGGACTGCATGTGATGGCCCCAAACAATAATTACCAGTTCAAAAGGAATCCACAAAGAGCTACATAATGTACAAATCCCAGTTCAAAATGAAAATGCCAACATTGTTCAAAAAATATTAAGGATTTCCAGACAATGACAGAAGAGCATTAAACCGAGCATGTGGCCCTTCTGAGACAGAGTCCCATATGATTGCATAAGTTGCAAGTCCATGAAGCCAGATCGGTTTGTATCATTCTAGTCAGTTTATATACTTGGAAATGAACAGACACATTTAATACACTTTGGAAAGTAGACCAGAAATATAGATTTTTGTTTGTTTGTTTGTTTGTTTGTTTTGGCCCTTAATGAGTTAAATGTTAGTTATCTCAGAAAACCACTTATGTATAATTCCTCCATCTCTGGAGATACTAGATATAACTAAAATTTGAACATGCAACTTCAGTAACAAGCTCGGGGTTCACCCTAAAACACAGGTGTTTTGTTGATTGTAAAGTGCATTGTCCTATAAATAGCCTGTTTGTTATTTTAGGTTCAAGAAATTTCTTATTTCTTTGGATACTTCCCCAACCTATGTACCGAGTCCAAATCAATAAAGTTTTATGAAATCAGAGAAGAATGAAAGCGCAAAATAATTTACATCATTTACTAGTCATTACGACTCAGCAAAGCACTCATAGAGATCTATTAAAAACATCTCTAATATTTCTACACATAGGCAAGTAAATACAAATCCATCAAATATATATGATCAAATATAAAAGGGACACTTTGGAGGCTCTGATTATCAAAGTCCATTTTACACTGAAAGTCATTTCACTGGGCACTAAATACTAAAATTATAGAAATATGCCTACATCTAATTTCATAATAACCATTTTAATAAATATCTCTACTTCCTGTGCATGAACATCATTTCTTCAGAGGAAAGCATTTCTCATTATGACAGAAAACAATTTAACTAAGTAAAAAATGAACAATTTGGTATGTATGTAGCCAAGATGAAGTATGTCTTTATAAAATAGGAAATTTTACAGAGAAGAGAAATTAAGTGGTAGGTGGTAAAATTGAATTTGTCTTGCTTAACTGAAGTACCTGCAATGACAACATATTTAAAAAGGATGCATTGGAGAAGGCTTAGCATTTTCTGCCTAGAAGAGTCTGTTTCTAAGGTGATGGATTTATTTTATATCTCCTACTTGTATTCTTAGATGTTTTCCTTCCTAAAACAACCAATATATATTATAACCATTTATTATTGCCAGAAAAAGTCCTATAAAAAAACCTTAATATTATTTACTTAACCTTTCCATTTTAAAGCTTTGTGACAGTAGCAATCAATGACAGTTGATGGTGAAATAATTCTGGCTCATGAGATCTTAATGCGTAGAGTTCTCATTTTACCATCCTTAGATCCTCTATGCCTAGCACAGTATTTGTATACAGTATGCACCAATAAAACATGAACATGTGGTGTACCTAGGAGATCTTCGATGCATTTAAACAGACTGATTCGTCATCAATTTTTAAGAAAAAATTCTTTATAAGCATATTATATTGAAAGGCCAAAACTTGGAATACATTTTAATAATACAGTATAATAGTTCTAATTAATTGAGTGCTTTATATGTACAAAGCTAAGCATTTTATAAAACACATTAGCACTTTTATCCTCCCGGCAACTCATTTAGTATTCCCATTTTGCAGATGAGAAACCTGAGCCATAAGAAGTAAAAAACTTGTGTACTGCCATATGTCTCCTATGTGAATGAGACAGAGCTCCAACTGAGGAGGAATTCATACTTCTCATGGATGCACTGGGTGAATTTCGCAGAGTGAAATTCCTAGAAGACAGGTGATTATCATGCACATCTTGTTCAACAGCTTAAGGATAAGCAGAGTTGTCAAAAATAGGGTAACTCACTTTTAACAGAATTTTTGACAAATGTTCCTATGGAATGCTACAGATAAAATTTAAACTAGTAAATATCCATCTACGAATGATGAATAAAAGGAGGGCTTAATCCAAGCACATGTTAAAGACCACAAATATTTTAGGTCATGACCCACAGAATTTCACAGATGAAAGATAAAAAGTGGTGGTCAACATTCAAGACAATGTAGATAAAAAATGCCAGCAATAACATGACTTATAAAAACAAATATCTTTTACCGATCTCTCCCCTAATCAGCAAATCTAAAGGCTTCTTCTAGTCTTTAACTTTTGTGCAGCAACCAACATTTTTTCTTTTTTGAGCCTCACTCCTGACTTGGTCTCCACAGTAACATTCTGTTGTGGTCCTTTCACTCACATAAAGAGAAACCCATTTTAAACTTTGGCAAAACTATATGTTATTCCTACAGGGTACATTCGAAACGCTAAGGGTAAAGAGTGCAGTTGAGTTTCATTAATGCCTGGACCAGTCACTGGAAAGTAGGATCAAGACTATCAGAGCTTGTCTGCCTGTCTCAACCGCTGCTTCATGCACACAGTCACTGTCTTGGTCTGCTTGGGCAGCTACAACAAAATACCTTACACTCGGTGCCTTATAAACAACATAAATTTCTTTCTCATAGTCCTTCAAACTGGAAGGGTCAAGATGCTGGCAGATTTGGCATCTGGTGAAGGCCCATTTTCTAACCTAAAAGACAGATTATTGCCACGTAGGTGCGTTCTCACATGGCGGAAGGGGAAAGGGGTCTCTGGCGTCTCTTTCACAAGGGTATTAATCTTATTCATGATGGCTCTGCTCTAGTGATGGAGTTACTTCATGTCTCACTTTCAAATCCCATCGCATTTGGGACTAGGTTTCCACAGATGAATTTGGGGGAAACACAAATATTCACCTACAGTTCTCAGATTTACAACTTCTCAATTTCACCACAGCCAGAGATTCTCTCTGCATCCCACTAACAAACTCTTACAGGAAAGAATCTCAGTCCCAGTGTCTACATCCATTTAATTGGCTGGGGCAAGGAGGGAAGGATCAGGTGTACTAGGAGAAAAGGGCAATGTTGTGGGCTGGGCAAATATCTCCAAAGTTATTTACAACAAGGTAGCTTCTCCATGAGATTACAAGCCTGGTGCTCCTTTACACTACGCCCTGTCATTTTCGCTTTAATGACAAATAAATATAACTTCTCATACCAGCTCCCCATCAGTGTTAGGGTAAACTGGATGCCAAGTGTGGGCACAATATGAAAGGCTGTCATAAGTGATTAATAATGTCTGCCATGGGAGCAGGAAACAGAGTGGCAGCACACATTGAGTATTGATGTTTCTGATTCAGTACAAATTTATTGATTCACAGGTGAGGATCCTAAGGTCTACAGAAATCAGAAATGAGGTAAACTTGTCCACTGTTATAAAAGTAGTCACAGTGGCAAGGACTGGATTAAAATCTGGATAACCCAGTTACTACTTGTAGTACTCTTTCCATGGCATCTTACTATTTTATTCTTGAGAAGCAGATATATCTAAAATAGAGAGGTTTCCAGGAGCCTGTGGGAGGGCTCTCTAGTTCTGTGAAAGTCCAGATGATCATGTATATGGAAGTCAACATGGTATATGGACTTAATCTTTCTTATTAGATGAGACTTAATGAACCTATAGGTAAAGTGTTAAATTTATTTGTAGTTTGAAAACACCAACTATCTGAGGACTTAATCATATAACATCGATGCCGAATTAGCTAAAACAAACTCTGTACATGTGAAAACAATATCATTTTACATGTTAAGTACTTTTTGAAGTACTTTACTTATATTAACTCATTTAATTTGGGTAGCAAGTCAATTTATTAGTTGCTATAATTTTCCTCATTTCCACGGAGGATGAAACTGAAGATCAGAGAGGTTAAGGAAAGTGACTAACATCACACAGCTAAGAAGTCATAGAATTCAGATTCAAATGCAAAGATATCTGATACTAGCATCCAAGCTCTTGAACATTATTCCATGAGGCTTTTCTCCCTCCTAGTGTAATGATGAAATCTAACTATGACTATTTGTGGCAAGATACTAAACAAACATTTGTCATTTTGTTATAATGAGAATGCTATCTATAATTCACATGTTGGCTTTGTAATTTTATTATTAAAATTTCTACATGTTTTCCTCTAATAATCTACCTCATTGTGAATAAAATTTATAGATTTTTAAAACACTTGTACATTTTTACACGAATATCGAAGAAACAAAGTCATTCAAACATGACTGCAAATGACAAGACCAAATATAAAGTGGTAACAATACTAAAACTGGGCTTCAGGTTCTCAGAGTCAATGGTGAATGAAACTACACTTCATCCTGTAGTAACTTTTCCGGTAGTAGCTTCCAGTACTTTGACAGAAATGTGGACGAGAAGTGACAAAACAAACGAGACACTGATGAGGTCCGATTTATGAAGCACTCCAAATGCCAGTCAATATTAACTTCCGCGTGGCCTCGTGCCTTACGTAAAAACGCTCCCACAGTCAGCCCTGTGCAACATGAGAGGACCGTCCACAGACGATCTTTCATAAGTCCAGAAATGATTATAGTAATTCGATGCCAGACAAGTTTCTCTTCAAAACCCCTATCACTCTGTAGTAGGAGGCAGTGGCCCTTGGTTCTACCGACTAGCTTCGCTCCCTTAAGAGATCTCAACCTTGCCACGTGAACCCTGATATTGTTGTATGAGTTTCTGTGGGCTGCTGTAATGAAGTACCACAAACTGGGTGGATTAAAACAAAGGAAATGTATTCTATATAGTTCTAGAGGACAGAGGTTGGAAATCAGGGTGTTAGTAGAGCCACGCTTTCTCTGAGGGCTCTAGAGAAAAAGCCTTCCTTATCTTTCCCTAGCTTCTCGTGGTTGCTGACCACCCTTGGCATTCCTCGGTTCGTGGCAGCATAACTTCAGTCTCCACCGCTGTCTTCACATGGCCGATTTCCTTCTGTGTCTCTGTATCCATGTCCAAATTTCCCTCTTCTAATAAGGACACTAGTCACTGAATTAGGGTTTACTCTAATCCAAAATGACCTCAGTTAAACTTGATTATATCTACAAAGACTCCATTTCCAAGTAAGGTCATATTCAGGGGTACAGGGGATTGGGAATTCAGGTGGTGGTACAACTGAACCCATAACACCCCTGTAAAAAAGAGTGTGCATATAAACATCTGAAAGATTTCCCTGAGCTCCAAAGTTCTAGGATCATCAATATGTTTATTGAGTTTGTTCACATTTTCAAATTCGATAGTATTTTTCTTTAGCATTATGGACCATTAATCAGACCAACCCTAGTTCTGCATTGACTAGCTGGGTGACCTTGGGCCAGTCACCTAGGTACCCAAAGCCGCAGTTTCTTCCCTAGACTGGTGTGAGCTAACTGAGCTAATACATAAAAACACCAGCATGGCTCAAGGCAGAGAGCAGACCTACGCTCTGAGTTAAGGTTCCTCTTCCCATCTTCCCATCATCCCTGGGAGGGAAGGGGCACACACCCAGGGAGCATCTCCTTAACAATGACCTGGAAGAATGAAGAGAGGCGGGCAGTGGTTTCAATTAAAATTCACTGTTTCTCTCAGAACAGAAGAAAGTAATAAACCAATGTAGTAAATTACTGCTGTGGAATTAACGGCCAGATAGAAGAAATAAAAGAGAAATTTATAACCTTAATCAATCAATCTTTCTCTCTCCCTACACACACACACACACACACACACACACACACACACACTCCATCATCTGCTTTATTTACATGACTCTATCACCTCCCAAATAATTCTCAGTAATTTCCCACAGCAGCTATGGCAGCCGAGCTCCAGGGGCAGGCTGGATACCTAGGAAGACTGCTCCTCCTCCTGCCACCCCAGGTGAGTTAGCAGGACACAAGAGCAGCATGGAAGACAGGTAATGCCACCACTAGCCACACAGAACGACCAGCACCCTGCTCCTCTAGGAGGCGCCTCTGAGCTGCCTACAAGCCGAGGGTAGGTTCTCAGCCAGGAGGCAGCATCCTTTCTCTTCTCTTCCAGCTGGTGCCTGCTCAGTCCTCTCTGCCTTTTACCAAAGTTCCCTATCCCTGCCCGCAATTCAGTCTCATGAAATCAGCTCCTGAAAATCTTTTTTCCAATAAACAGTCGTATTAACTCAAAGGTCTGAATCTCATAAATGGCATAAAACACAGGATGTTGCCTAACTAGCAGCCAGGTCCCTCAAAATGTGATTTAATTTGGGCAAAGGTTTCCTTCCTATTCCTGATGGTGGCACTGGTTTCCACGTGGCTAAGTCTTTCCGGTCCTATGATGTATCCAAAGACAGTGCTCTGGGACACTGGTCTAAGTCCCTGCGAATCTACCAGTTCCTGGTGCTGGTGAGTGAGCGCCGCGTACCTAGGAGGCGAGCCGCAGAGCTCAGAGAGCTCTCATCAAGATACACGGCTGCACAATTCCCAAAGGAGCTAAAAATAATTTTTTTTTTCTTTTCCATCATCTTTATTCCAGGGAAGAAACGATCAACATATTTATCCATCAGAAGGCTGACATTAAGCAGAAACAGGATTTAGAGCTGCTTAAGCATTTCAAGGAAATAAACCCTGGAACCCTGAAAATAATCTCTTCATGCTGTTTTCTGAGAATGCTATTCAGAACTGACTCTGATGAGAACTTTGTTACCAGCCAAATCCTCTCCAAATACTCAGAGTTGAGAAAATGATAACTTCATCCACATTTATTCTGTTTGAAGTTTTGTTATTGTTTTGTTCACTTTTTTTTTTTTTTTTTTTTTTGGAGATTTTAGTTCAAGTGTTTATAGGGCCTTCAAAATACAAGGAAACTGAAGTCAGAGGAAAGTGCTAGGTGGCTTTGAATGTCTTCTCTTTTTTTATTTTATGTCATTTTATTATTAATGATATATGTATGCATATATAGGCATAGATATATGCATATATAGGCATAGATATATGCATACACACATTGTTTTCCAGTTAACAATACCATCATACCTCTAAGACCAGTAATTCATTCTGTACCAAAAACTTTGCTTAGGGCCATATGTTTGGAGTCCTGCAAACTATTCCACATTAGTTCAATGGTTCTCAATGGGGACAATTTTACTCCCATGGGACATTCGACAATGTCTGGAGAAATTTTGGCTGTCCTAACTAGGGGGAAGGGTACTACTGGCATCTAATAGTGGCCAGAGATGCTGCTAAACAGCTTATAATGCATAGGACAGACCCCTACGACAGACTTTTCCAGTCCAAACTGTTAACAACATTGAGACTGAGAAACTCTGAAATTGGTACTTGAATTCGCAACCAGCATTAAAATGAAATCAAGCCACAGAAAGGCAGAGCCAGAATCCACACCAGGAGAGGGCATCTTCTCCCTCTGGTGGTTGCCCTGACCAAGGCTTCTACATCCTTGAAATCCCCCAACTCCCTTCCCCCCAGCCCACAGCTGAGAGTTGATCAAATGGTGAAACACACAGCCTCCCCCAGGGACATAAAAACAGTGCAGAAAAGTTCCCTTTGTCCTTATTCATTTGGAGCACATGCACAGGGATGCAAAGGTCACTGCTGAATTTAAATAACCCCCTGTGATAAATCTGTATGAGCCCGATTTGTTCTAGGGGACTTGTTGGATTAAATGAACACAATTTAATGTTCTATAGGACAAGGCCTCCTTTCATGGCTGAGAGAAGGAGCAAGGGTGATTTACAGTTTCATACATACTCATTCACCACATTATCTGCTTTGCGCCTGTAGTTATGAATATCAACTCATCAACCAGCGGCCATTTCTACCCATTCAGGAGAATTTAGGTTTCCATTAGGAAGGAATAAGGAATAAGACACGGTAACAAGAGGTTTCTGCGATGTTCACTCTGAAAAAAAAGCACCAACATTTGTACCCTTGTCCTTCACCTTGTGTGTTTTCTTTTAATCTCTGATTTTATACATGAAGTAAGGTGTCCTTCTGTTTTCCAGGAAAAGGTGGTTTTCTAAGCAGATTATGACCAAACAGGGCTGTGCATAAACCTACGGCTTAACTTACTTAAGATACCAAATTATTTGAGCACCACTGTCCTATGAGCTAACACTGTGTTATAATGATATACTTATATCGAGTGTTTGTTTATTCATTAAAGTAGGTCTGAATTCTATTTTAGTAACAAATTCTGCTTAATTCTATATATTTGGAAATAATATGAGTGTATCTAAATATTATGTAACGCCATCTTTTTTTTTTTTTAACCATAAGTCTTAGGAATCTGACATTTTTGCTCATGGAAAATTAAAAAGACAGGATTTTCATTTTTCTCTACTTCATAAAACGGGAAATAGAAGCAAAAATATGAGAGTTAATTGGGGGGTAGGGTAAAGAGGACACACTGAATTCATAGTCAAATCTCAAAATTCCAGCACTATAAGACAAGAGTGGATAAATTTTAAAGCTGGCTACCTTGTCCTCAGGTGCATCTCTTAGCACCAGGTGACCTCCCTCCTTTGTTTCTCTTTAGATGCTAAAGTCTAGAGCCTTACTAACCAGGTGTTAGGGGAGCGACCCCAGCATCACCTGAGAACTTGTTAGAAATGCAAATCATCGGGTTCTACCCCAGGAATCTGTAGTCTACCAAGCTTGCACAGTGATTATTATCATACTGAAGTATGATCTAGATTTCTCTGTTACCTGTTGTGTTAACATTTACTCACGATGTCTTATACCATATACCGGCAAGCTGATGTTCTTAAGAGTTGATTTAAAAATAAGGACAGCCAATAGTTTCATAAGCTATTCTCCAGTTTTAACAAGTAAAAAAATCAAAACCCAAAGGAATCAATAGTTAAGGGTAGAATTTGAGGTGTTCCTGCAGCAGACACACTGTGGAAGAGGATCTTTCAACTCACCCAATGGGGAAGGCAGCTAGTCTACCGACACATAAAGTACACCTTGGTCAGGTTTATCCTAAGATGCTCACAGAAAGTAAAAGAAAGCTGAGCTTCATCTCCATTCAGGTATAGGTAAAGATGCCAGTGACCAGAGCATGAGACAAAGGGAGACCTCGCAACTGAAGGAATTTAGAAAGCCTGAGCCCTGGGTAACTAACCATCAAAAAATCTGGAGTAAAGAAGGATTGCATTCATAGACACAGGCTCTTAACCCAGCATGTGGTAATCCTGAGTTCATGTTTAACAGAGGCAACTGAAAGAATAAAGTGATCTCTGTTATGGGTGTTTTACCCTTATTTCAAGTAGGTTTCTCAGAAGGAAGATATAAAATACATATTTTAATATATTATAAAATATATAAAGGAAGATATCATCAAACCAAAAAACAAGAGATGCGTATATTTGCTACTTCTGATATCTTACAATACTCCAGACATTAATGAGTCTTTTAAAATTCCTTTTCTAATGATTAAATGCCTCTCAAACTAGCTCCAGTTGCAATGGATGGGTAGTTTTCTGGCTTTTTTTCTCTATAGAGTCCCCTTCAGGTCTGTGAAGTCCTTGCCCCAGCTTCCCTAACACCAGCTGGCAGTGACCTCTACCCCATGTTACCCAGTTCAGAGCTTACACGCACAGAGTTTGAGTATTTATTTTTTTTATAAACTGTCTTACATTCTTGCCCAAATACATCATATGTGTGATTCGTATTTTTTCCCATGAGATTAAATTGCCTGAGTTCAGAAACTATCTTATACTTCTGTTATATCACCCATCTAGCCAACACCTGGGGTCTAGAATGGCAGCAGTACAGAACCATGCACTTTTATAAAACTGCATGCAAGGTTCCGGTATTATATATCAACTAGTAATAAAAGACATTACTGTCTTTCAAGTACGCCTTCCTCGAAAGACAGTGGAGTTGTATACTTACAACTTACACAAACTTTGTTCCTGTGAGGAATACAGGATGACTGATAGCAACAATAGCAACAACAAACATTCAATGAGTACTCTACTGAATGCCAGCACTAGCACTGTGCTAAGCGGATTCCACACTGTACGCATGACTAAAATAAACATTCCAAAACCTTAGAGGAACTTCCTACACTTGTTCCCCAATTCAGCCCGGATGACCAGTGACCAGCTTGGATTTTGTTACAAACACTGGAAGGAAGCATTTGAGTCCCTGCTTATCCAAAGAGACAAGTGAACACCAGCCTGTTGGATATCTTCTGTTCAGAACACATGGGTAGGACTCTAGTAACTGACTAGCTAAGACTTGCCTGTGCAGGGAGGCTGCATTTGATTGAATTCAACTGCTCAGCCTGGTATTAATCAAAGTTTCTCTGTACAGGACAGAAAGGACCTCACAGCATTACAGCTTTTGTTTTTCTTCTTAAGCCACAGGAATTACTGAAGAAGGTCCACAGACTACTGATTCTAAGTGATTTTAGTCTGGTATATAAAAAAAAAAAAAAACGAACAGTTCTTTGGGTAGAGAACAGAGTGTTCAACAGAGAAATCTCTCTCCCTTTCTGGATCTAGGACATCTGTTATCTGCTGCAAGCTGAGGATCATAAGTATTGATATTATTTGACTTTGCATTAATCATTTTAATCTTTATTTATTATGTAGCACATTGCCAAAACAACAACAAAAAGACTCTATAAATTTCAGCTCTACCACAGAGGAAGGAATGAAAGGTCAGTTTCACAGAACTCACATCCAATTTTTAGTTGAAAAAAATCTAAAGCACATATCTTTCCTAAATATATTGAGTAGGTACATCTCCAGCTTCATTACTGAAAAATGTTACATTAGCATAACTATTTCAGGAAAATGACTTTAGAGAGACAGGAAGTAATGCCAAAAATTAAAGTCTCTCTTTAGAGAGTTTGTTGAGCTGGCTGAAGGTTGCTCCATAGGCATCATACTTACAGCGACAAGCTTAACAAAAATTTTACCAGGCTTGCGGTTCTGCAAATCTCAACAGAAATAGACACAATAATAATATGATTTTTATAGAGCTTTGTAGTTTACCAACAGCCTTCAAACATATCATGGCATTCAGTTTTCATGAGCAGCCCCTATAAAGTAAATAAGGTCATTCTCATTTTCCAGATAAGAATCTGAGGCCCAAGGAGATTAAATGACATGCCTGTAATCAGAGTTAAAGCAGTCAGGGTGGGCTCTTTGTGGTACAGAGCTTCAATGTGCCAGGCCCTGTGCAAAGCATTTCACATGAGGACTCCTATATTCCTTGTAATAATCCTTTCTCACTGAAAACTGAAGTTTGAAGAGGTTCAATAACTTACCCAAGTTAATGAAGCTGATGAGGCCAGGATTGTTTGATGTAGTCTATCCTTTCCTGTTACCCAGTTAATAAGTGCAAAGCAAGGATTTGAAATTCAGGATTTAAAATCTCAAATGTTACCTCCTCCATGAAGCATTCCTGACTCACTCTCGCCAACCCCATATTGAGTGAAACTCCTTTACCATAATCAATTATTGCACTCTTTTGTCATAACATAAATATTTGTAAATTATTTTAATTTCATGTACCTTGGGTCCCTGAAAAACTTGGATTGTACCTCAAGTTTATAACTCTATTTATTAAATCTTGCTTGAAAACTGTTAGGCACACTATATGCTTGGTGAGCAAATAAATGGATAAACAAAATACAGTGTTTTCTTATCACGTGCCTGAGGATTACAGAATATGCTATATTTATTTTAGGCAATTTTAAAAGTTAATATTAAATGTCATTCTTGGCACAAATGGTTTTTTAAAATCTATGGCAAGAACTGAGGAATGATAACTATGATTAAGACTCTTATTAGAAAAGACAGACAGACCGAATTATAATAAATATTTTCTGAATATTAATGTGCACATTTTTAAAAGCTGTATAAAACACAGCTTTAGTTACATGAGTCTAAATGCTCTTCACTACATATGATGTGCAGTCCATGTTCTTCACATCCAACCTAAATTCTTCCCTGTGACATTTATTCTTTCTTTATTTTCAGTCGTAAGTGGAAGAGAATAGTTAAAACTGCCCTTCTGCAGTGTCTTTTAATTTATCGCAGTGTGCTGGGCTCATCATTAATGATTCAAGTGGCAGTGGAATCAAGATGGAAGATGCAGAATCTGGCTTGGGGTGTCTCAGATTCCACAGGGGCTGTGAAATGTAAAGACATTTGTACCCTCAACTTCTTTACTGCAACTATTTTTTTGTCATTGCTCTTGCTCTTAACTTCCTAAAGTATCTGAATTTATTTCTGTCATCACATTACATGGAGCTCTTTGTAATAGTAAAAAAGTGAATCAGGAGGGATTTCCCAGTACAGCTCAGGTATTCTTCAGGTGCATGAGCTGTTTTCCCTACTTACTCTGGTTCTGGAAGGTCTCTGAAAGGTTGGGGAATTCTCCAAACCTCTGACACTTCTCCTTCAAGTTCAATCAGACACTGATAGCTGATGATCGTTCTTTGTCATATAATGAAAGGGAAGTCAAATCCTGATTTAACACTGTTAGAATACTAAGCTCTGCTTAACAAAATGAGTGACCCACTCATAATGAGGGAAAATCAGTAGTTCTGAAAAACCTTGTCATTCTCTTCAAACTATGTTAATGGGAACTTACATTTATAAAATGCTTGTGGTCAGCTGTATGTTTCTACTTAAACAAAATAGGCAGGAGAAATAACTATCAGCTCAATCAGTAGTTTGTTCAGAAACCTGAGTGTGTCTACACCAACAAATATTAACCTCCCTAAACAATAATTCGTAAAGATCTATGCACCCCTGTGTTCATGGCAGCACAATTTACAATAGACAAGATATGGGAGTGATCTAAATGTCTATCAACAGACGATTGGATTAAAAAGTTATGGTTCATATATTCAATGGAATATTACTTCGCCACTAAAAAAATGAAATCCTACCATCTGCAATGACATGGATGGACCTAGAGTTTATTAAGCTGAGTAAAATAAGTCAGACAGACCCCACATATGAATTCACTTATATGTGGGCTCTAAAGAACAAAAAGAACAAACTAATCAAAAACAGACTCACAAATATAGAGGATAATCTGGTGACGGCCAGAGGGGAGGGGAGTTGGGGGGACTGGGAAAACTGAGTGAAGGGTTAAAGAAGTACAAATTAGTAGTTGATAGATGGTCACAGGGAAGGAGAATACATCATAGGGAATAAGGTAAGTATTAATATAATGGTTAATTGGACAGCCAGAGGAGAGGAAGAGCAATTAGGGCAATGTTTTATAAACTATGTACTGTATACTTGAAACTAATAAAATAAAATTTAAAAATGTGTATTAACCTACCCTAACTTTTTACTAGTATCAATTCACTTGCCTAGGGTAAAATAGCAATAGTATCTTTTTTTTGCATTCTTCTAAATTTCAATTGATTAAAACTCTATCCATTATAACTTTTGCTGGGTGTTTTACTTCCTGCTGAAGGTCTAAAAGAGGCAAATCACAAGAAAGCAATGAACTGAGATTTACTCTACAAAGCATTTTTCCAGTGTATATACTTTCTCAGCACACATTCAATCAAATTCCACATCTGCCCTTTCCGATTCTTATTCAACAAATTGTGTTGTTTTCATTACAATGTCTAGGAATATTTTGAGCAAGAGACTAGAAAATTAAAATTTGTATACTTTAGGTAAAGATTGAGACACTGAAAGTTCTAAACATTGATACTTCAGAGATGGGTAAGTACAGGAATCACAAAAAGTTAAGGCTTTAAGGAGATCATTTACTGCAAGCTGGACTAAGATCAATCAAGGGAAAAGTCCCAGGAAGGAGGAGTGTCACAAAGCCAGCTTACGCACAGAACCCAGCACAAGTCAGGTTACTCTCTCCAAAGAAACAGAAAGGCAGCAGTTGGCCCTCTGAGTAGCCTGGGAACCACTTTTTTATTATTATGAGTAAAGCAAATCTAAGGTTTTCTATGAAAGCCTCTGATTTTTATTAGATCACTTCACTGTGGTATCAGCTGAAATTAAAACATACCAACCAGACAAGTAGACTGCTAACCTTCTCAGAAACTACCCGCAGAAAGGAGGATGTTTTTTGCCACACAATAAAATTAATAAGGAGATAAATAAAATAATATGAATAAGCAAATGTCAGGCTAATGGATTTAAAAAGCTGGACTATCAATTTTCAAAAGTCACATGAGCATCCCCTTACCTGTTTTGATATTGATGGCAAAAAAATTCTGAGGATTCCCACTTGTAATCCTGTATGTCAGTTTTTCATTGGAACTAGAGTCTGGATCCTCAGCCTGGATCTGAATGACAGATACATCCTTTGGAGAGTTTTCCATGACAGCAGGATAATAAATAGGTTCCGAGGTCAGCGGGGCATTGTCATTCACATCTTCGATTTCAATATAGACCTCAATAGTGGAATAGAGTGGAACAACACCCCGATCTGTGGCATATACTGTCAGCCAGTATGACCCCGTTGTCTCTCGATCAAGAATATCTGCAGTAGAGATGACTCCTAAGAGAAAACAGAGAGAGTATGACTGCTACCGCAAAACTGAAAGACATTAACTAAATCATCCAAATTCAGGAGGGCTGTGCTAAGCAATCTTGGAATATGAATTAATAAATCTATTATATGGGATTACATTAAGGTATTTCTCTTTACATAAGAAAATTATTTTCTGTAAAACCATAGTAAATAGATCTACCACTTGAGAAGTATAACTACATTCACAAATACTTTATTTGAATTCGGGGGATAGATATATCCCAATACATGCATATACAACACGGAAGAGGAAATAGGAAGCAATGGGAAGAGAGTGGGGCAGAGATCAAAACACATCCCATGTTGCACAGGAAATGAAAGAAATATCAGGTCAATATCTCCTGATATTAAACTGATTTTCTGACGTTGAATCAATTTCCTATGCAACAAAAAGTTCCCCTATAGTAAATTCTTTTATGTGTTCATTCACAAAAATGAAAAAGGACTCTCAAATGTTCTTTTGCCTGTCAGGATGAAAAATATTTTACATGCAAAGATGTAAGCCTTCTTCAGATGTTACAGTTATTCCAAACAATCAGAGACGAAGTCATACCAACATACTTTCTGAATGAGCTCTAGCCTCCTAAAGAACTCCACAGAGGGCCCTAAACAAACTCTGAGACACTTTAAGAGATACTCTTAGACAATCATTTTAAATTAGGAGCAGACAAATGCCTGATCTGTTCGCTCCCACCTTTCTCATTTCGTAGTTGAAACAAGTGCCAATCAGGAAATCAGATGTCTGCCAGAAAAGCCAGAGAAAACAGTGCTCTTCAACGTTTTTACAGCCCTCGCCCAAATCACCAAGCTACAGAAACTTACTACAGGAACAGGACAAAAAGCATTTCCACTGTGATGGGAAAACTCTGGGGCTCAGCTTATAAAAACTCTAAAAGTAGTCAGGATACTCATGGGAGGTATGGAATTCATGTTATACCCTAAAAGACTTTCATGGAAGGAGTAAAGGAACAGTTCTCCAGTTCTGGCCTGAATCCTCTACCTTCGGTATTCCTGTCAGACTTTCAACTGTATTAGGCATGTGATTTGGCCTACAGATCCTACATAAGCAAACTGCCAAGTACAGGAGGAGGGCATCTGTCCAAAAACAGTTTCACTGGAATACTCAGTTGCCTAAAAATCAGAACAGCAAAACTATTCAAAGGAGGTAACTCAACTGATGCTGAGGTTTCAGTCCCAAAGTTAACCACCAAAGAATCCTGCAGTATCACGCCATGTAACAAAGGATAATCTTAAATATTCTCAATGGAACTATGTAAAGCATAATGGGTTTCTATAGATTCATGGGTGGTACCTGGAACTCAGAACAGAAATGCTAATATGGCTTTAGAAGAATATATACCAGATAACAGATTGAGAAGGAAAACAGGAAAATTAAGAAATAATAACAGTGATTATAAATATGAGGCTAGTTATCCATTAACTGAATAACAGGTAGTCTTATAAACTGGGTTGAGACAGGGTAGAATGTCAACATGACATTCACATCCAGAGAAGGAAGGCTCTGAGAGCAGGAGACATGCCAGGTGTGAAAACATCTATGAGTGCAGGGCACGAGTCTATCACAAAACCATGGCCAGTTAAGTGAAACACTTGCAGCAGTTACAGCCGCCAGCCACACCATACAGATATGGGTTGTGCTGACACCCAGGAAAAGTGGAGCTGTCAAGTAAGACAATGGTCAAGTGAGAAGGGATCAAGTCTCTGGAATGAAGACAAAGAGTAGGCGGGCAAGATCTGGAGTGTGGGACATCGGTTGAAAAAAATGCTCTAAAGGTGCCGGGAAGCACCTCTTAAAGTCAATGCAATTCATAAGCATCTGCTGGACCCTGTTGTGGATACTGGGGGGACAGAGATAAATGAGAGAGGATCTCTGTCTTCCAGGGACTCACACTTTTGCTGAGGAGAGAGATCATGAATGAGGAGATCTGCACAGCCAACAGCCCGGAGGATTCGGTCTCAGCTGGTTGAGACCAATATACTGGAATGGCAAAGAATCTAGAACCAGAAAGGGTTGGGGGCAAGTGAAATAGGATTGACGAAACAGCTAAGATGTGTTATGAGGTGTGCAATACACTGTCTCTGTAATGTAAATTTTATAATTCTCTCTTATAGATAAGGGCATCAAATTTCAAATGTGAGTAGCTGACTTGCCCAAGGTCTCATGGCTAATTGTAGAAGAACAGCATTTGAGATGTGTCTGCCTCAAATGCTCTAGTTTCAAATTCAGACTCCATTATTTATTACTCGTTTGACACTGGTCAGGTTGTTTAAACCAAGCAAACCTAGTTTCATTATCCATATTATAGTGTTGTGATGATCATGTAATTAATGTATATATGCCAAGAGTTTGCCAAAATGCTTACAACATAGAGGATGCTGAGTATAAATTAAATCAACATGAATCAAAAGCAACACCAAAAGCATTCTAAATAGTAACCATACCCCAAATCAAGAAACAACCTTGAGACAAGTTCAGGATAGACTACTGTGTTAGATGTTTGTTTATTCTTCTCTGGTCATGTGACATTCTTTCATGGTCTTTGTGACTTTGTACCCCTATGTGAAAATATCTGCCCTGACTGGGGAACAGGAAAGTGAGGCCACTAAAAAGAGAATATACCTCAATAAGCAACAACATCAAAGAAGCTGAGTCTGGTTTGTTAGTACCTTGCCTGACCACCTACCACACACACATGTACACTCACATGCACACAGATTTGCAGTCACAGAATTGCTTTGTAATCCCTGGAAGTCACTTAATTCTCTTTTCTTGTACCTGTCAGACTAGAAGATGGTATGTCTCAGACTTTAGACATTAAGTGATTTTGTGAAGTCCTTGAATGAATAAAAGGTATCCACTAATACAAATTAAAATATATGGGTGGAATTTTACTCTATCTTTTTAATGAAGGATTAGACATGTCTACTTGAGATGAGAATTCTCTCTCATTAAGATAAACTATGACTATGGCTATATTTACTCATTAACTAGAAGTATGAATGAGTACTGCAGAACGGTGTTCAGGCATCAGTCTCATTGAGGACAAAATGAAAAGAATGACTCCGAAATGTGTTAATAGTCATTATAAAATTCACCTAAGACTCCATATTAACCATATCACTACAACCCACATCGAGTGATAGCATTTAGTCACTTCTTTCTATGCTCTTACAGCTAATTATGATCTACATGATGACAACAAAAATACAAATTCCCATTAGGCGAAAGGATTGATATTGTCCAAGGATTGCTAAAATTGTCCAAGCATTGCTAAAATTAGTCATTAGTCCTGAGCTTTGTGACAACTACCATGAATTCTTTATTACTTTTTTTTAAATTGAGGTACAACTGACATATAATAGACTATATATATTTCAAATAAATAATTTGGTAAGTTCTGATAGTCATGAAACCATTACTAAAATCTAGATAATAAACATAACAATTATCTCCAAAAGTATCCTCCTTTCCATTTTTAATTCTAATTATAAATGTTCCCAATTCTCCCTACTGCCAAGCATCAGATTAGTTTTTTGTCACTAAGGATTAATTTGTGTGTTTTTTTTTTTTTTACAATTTTATAGAAGTAGAATCATACAGATGTACTCCTTTTGTCTGGCTTCTTTCACTCAGAATAATTATTTTGAGATTCATTCATGTTGTATATTTAGCAATACATCATTCCTTTTTTATTTCTAAGTTGTATTCCATTGTGTGGATATACCACCATTGAATTACTAAGAGTCATTTAGGTTGTTTTCAGTTTTTATATGTTACAAATAAAGCTGCTAAGAACATCCATACACAAATTTTGTATGGAAGTACTTTCAATACTCTTAAGTAATTACCTAGGAATAGAATGGCTGTATCATATAGCAGGCCCATGTCTCCACCATTTCACATTCCCATCAGCAATAAAGGTGGAGCATTCTAGTTGGTCCACATCCTCACTTCTGGCATACTTGGCATGGTCAGTTGTCTTAATTTCAGACATTCTAATAGGTCTATTACTGCCATCTCATAGTTTCAATTTGCATCTTCCCGTTGATGTTGACCAGCTTTAAATTCGCTTATTTCCATCTGCATATCTTGCTTGGTTAAAGGTTCAAATTGTTTATCCATTTTTAAAATTGGGTTTTCTTATTACTGAATTTTGAGAGTTCTTTGTATATGTGGATAAAATTTCTTTATCAGATGAGGGACTTGCAAATATTTTCCTCCAGTTTGTGTTTGTCTTTTCATTTTCTTACCAATACTTTTTGAAGAACAAAAATTTTTAATTTTGATAACATTCAATTTATGAATATTTTTTGTAGAGCATGCTTTAGGTATATATCTAAGAAATTTTTGTCTGAACTAAAGTCACAAAGATTTTCTCCAACACCTTCTTCTAGAATAATCCTATGTTTTATATTTATTTATATCTAAGATCAATTTTGAGTTAATGTTTATATATGGTGCAAAATACAGATCTAAATTCTTTTTTTGTATGTAGATGTCCATTGTTCCAGCCTCATTTGTTGAAAAGACTTTTTTTTCCTATGAATTGGTTTGGTATTTTTGTCAAAAATTAATTGATCATATAAGTATGAATCTATTTCTAGAATCTCCATTCTGTTCCATTGATCTATTTGTCTATCTTTACACTGATATCATACTGCGTTAATGCAGCTTCATAATAAATAGTGAAATAAAGAAGTGTACATTTTATTATTTTGATCTTCTTTTTCAAAATTAGGCTATTCCAGATCTTTCATATTTCCATATAAATTGTAGAATCGGTTTTAAAATCCATGTAAAATTTATAAAAATCTACTGTGACTTTGACTGGGGTTGCATTGACTCTATAGATCATTTGTACAGAACTGACATCTTAACAATTTTGAGTCTATTGATTCTTAAATCTCTCCATTTATGTCTTCTTTATATCTCTAAGCAAAGCTTTATAGTTCTAGTATACAGATCTTACATATCTTTTGTCAAATTTATCCCTAAGTTTTTCATAGTTTTCATGATATGTAACATTATTATTTTAACTTCAATTGTTTGTAGTTGTGTATAAAATATGATTGAATTTTCCATGTTGATCTTATATCTTGTAACCTTGTTAAACTTACTTTTTAGTTGTAATGGAATTTTCACAAATTCCATAGTTTTCTGCATAGATGATCATATTATCTCCAAACTGGCACTGTTTTACAACCATTATCATCACTATCATCATCTCCACACCTGTCACTATGTAATCATTATGCGCCTGATACCATGATAGGTGTAATAAATGTGTTCTTCATTATATGTTCTCCATTCTTCATTCATTCGGCAAATATTTATTAGTGCTAATCACTCATGAGGTAGTTACTATTTTTATCCCTATATTACAGATCAAAAAAGAGATTTAGGTTAAGTAACTTGCCAGTGATCACTCAGCCAATAAATAGATCTAGTTCTCAAACTCTGCTCTGTCCAACTTGAGACTAATTGTTAACTAAAAGAACTTTTACTGTCTTCTTCATCCATATAAATGTCAAATTTGCATAATGTTTTGTGTCCAAAGAAATTTTTTCTCCTCTGACAGAGAAGTGTCATTAATTGGGAAAACAGCATTGAGTTAGTACTATATTTTCCTCCATGAAATCATCAAAAGGTACTTCTTGGTATGCCTTTGTAAAATATAAAAAAAAATAAACAGAAAAGTACTGATCCTCTGCAAAGAAGGTCTGTTTTGATTTGTAAAAATACACAGAATATGTTTGTGACATATTCTTGGTCCTTTGCACAATACAGTCCTGGACTGCTGACCTCTAGAAAGGAGTCTCCTTCCTGTTACAGAAGGTAGGCTCTATAAGAGAAGCCCCTGGTGGCTTAATCACTGTAGTCTCACTGCACATAACAGTGCCTAGCATATAGCTGGCACCCAATAAATATGAGTTCATGAATGAAATAACTCCTGACACTGATTCAGCATTACATGAGTGTACATCACTGATAAGTCATCCTCACTCAAATGAAACCTGGAAGGGACTTCAAAGATCTCCAGATACAACCAACCCCCTAATGAAAGCATCCCTCTCACAACATCCTGACCAAGCATCCAACCTCTGCTCTGAGTCTGGGGAGCTTCTGCTAATCTGAAGTTCTTTACACTTAGGCAAAATTTGGTCTCTCTAATTTAGAATGTTATTTTTCCCATCCCTGCATACCCAGAATAAAACAGAACAAGTGTACAAACTACCATTCACCTGCTTTAACTCTTCAAATATCAGAAGATGACCTTCCTTTTCCCAGGCTTTTCTTCTCCAGTCTAAGAATTCAGTCCTCATGTGCCATGTAGCCTACTCATCTTTCTCCCTCCTCATCTCTGTCTCTGAATCAACAGGGTATGACCTCTGTCTATTTACAAATGTGTATTGAGTGGGGATAGAAATGGATACTATATCTTATTTTTTTTTAAAGAATAAACCATTCACAGTGAGCTTACAGCATGTTCCAGGTACTGTTGCTCCATGAAATTAACTCAAGTGGAATATTCCAGCTGAGGACTCCTAGCATCTTCCACATTTTCATCTCTCATGGAAATGCTCAAAATGAGTTCAATTGAGATGCTCAAATTTCTGCTGATATTTACTAAAATGTCTTTTAAAAATTTCTTTAGAAATATAGAGGAGACTTTTTATACTCTTTATTTTTGAAATAGGCTTATGTTTATAAAATTTTCCTTTTCCTGTTTCATCTTTATTTGCTATGTAATAAAAGCAGTAGCAGACCAGAATTCTTTGGGCATCTTAATATTTATTTGAATAAGCAGATATACAAACACTATGTATGTATGTGTGTATGTACAGATGTATTTATAAAAACTGTGCACAGCCTGAACTGAAATTAGTTGATCCCAGCGTGAAGCACATGGTAGCTATAATTGTTCTTTTTTTATTCACAAATATTAAAAAAATATGTACATTGCTCTCATCTAATAAGCTCTAAATATTTGAGATAAAGGGAAAATGTTTGGAGCTGTTCATAATCAGATGACTATTATATGCTGGGTTACTCTCCTTATCTACTTTCCAGCCATATCCCCACAGGCCACATCCCAGGTCTCAAATGACATCTTGCCCCTTAAGAATGACACCCAAACACCCACAACAGCTCTAAAACAACCCATCAACAAATAGTTCAGGAAACACTTTGGAAGTCATGTGCTTATAACATGATGGAAATCAAGTTATAAATAGTATAGATTCTGCAGACACTAAAAAGACAAAACAACTTTAAAACCACTCTGACGGCATTTTATTTGTAGATGCCTTCGTTATAGTCTGTTTACATGTGTTATGTCTTTAACTATTATTTCTAGTTAGTCAAAATATTAACTCCCAATTTTCAGTGTATTTAAAATGTTAGCTTTTTATTTTGATATAAATAAAATTACAAATTCACAGGAAGGTGCAAAGAAATGTACAGAGAATTCCCATGCACCTTTTGAGCCACTTCCCTCAGTGTTAACATCTATGTCCATTTTTTAATTGCTATTTCTTCAAGAATCAAATTTTACTAGATTTGTTTCTGGGACCGTGTGGAATCCCTTCACGGGATCAGTAACCACTTTAACTCTTGCTTGCCTTTAGCAGGATCACTCAGGTGCTATTTTTCTTTCTTTTCCTATGAATCCCTGGACTTGTAGAAAACTCTTAAAGTCATAACGAAGATCATTGTTCTGAGAAGAGTAGTAATAATTAAGGAAGAATGGGGATTTTAACCTCCTAGGCCCAAACAGGGTCACTCCATACACTCCTACGGGCATTTCTGTAACCGCTGCCAGGCTCACATATATGACGCAGCTGAAACGAGATGAGCCGAGGAGAGTAGAGAAATTGCAGGTGAATAGAGTCTTAACCTTGATGTTTAAAATGTTTCAAATACATTTTAGTGTATCTATACTATATATATGTATATATACATACATATGCATACACTTTTATATGCATATATATTTAAATACATACTTTAATATACTTTTATAATTGGCAGTTTTAGTGAATCGCCCAGCTAATCAAGTGACAAAGTCAAACCTGGAATCTGGAGCAGTTAATAGGCATCACAGACTCTTTTCATTACAGGAGCTGCCTGCTGATCTATCCACATGTGTCCATTATCATGAAAAAGAAGGCAATTCCATGCCCCTGAGCTCCTCACAGTGGGTTGGTATCAGCTCTTTAGTAATAGGAAATTCAATAGTTACATTGCCTTCCTCCATTTCCTAAAGAAGATGTTGCAATGTATTATTCTGAATCCATCTGTATACCTTCTCAGAAGATTTGCAGATGTTAGACTGGTTTGAGACCAGGCTAATTGGTGGACCAAGTCTCTCTTAAATATCCATCACTCCTTTGCTTTTGTGCAGAGTATGCACATGCTGCTTTCAGTCCCCATTTCCTCAAACCGCCTTCCCTGATCCTTAGGTTTCAAGATTCAGAGGGTCCCTCAACCAGCAAGGTAGGGGATAGGGCTTACCCTTCTGCCTTTATCTTAGCACTTAATTTTTGTCCCTCTACCATTCTACTAGGAGCTTCCTATGGGTAGGGGCCATGCTGTCTTGTTTTTTTCCTATCCTAAGATGGTGGCTAGAAACTTGGAACACTATAAATGTGGAACACTATAAATAAAGAATAATGTCACAATATTTGGTAAATTGAAGCAAGTTAGGATGTCTGGCTCTTTATAGACAAGCACCCTGACAAATAGTTACATTAAAAAAAAGAAAACTTGAGTCATGTAGGTATTTTGCTATCTTGTGATCACTAGGCAAAATGAAATGATAGACTGGACTTGTCATCTATTTTAGACTTCTCTAATGTAAATGCATAATTGATAGTTAATTAG